>NC_089877.1:28147500-28772500 GCF_040182565.1 Anser cygnoides
GGTAGTCTTTGCTAAAGTCCCACCTTTTGAAATCAAAAGCCTGTGTCATCATCTCTGTTTTCATTTCTATTTTTCTAGCTCTCATGGTTGGAATAGAGAAATTAAGAGTAGCCTAATGGATCATAAACCAAAGCATGACCAAGAAAAACGCTTGGGGTTGATTATGTTTATTTTGTTATCTTAAGAGCATGGGGTCAATCCGATGATTTTTCAGGGAGCTCTGAGTGCTTAGGATTGGAAAACACCGTATTCTTCCCTTACACATACCATCAGGCCTACTAACTCTGTTCTACCACGGCAGAAACATTTACTGTTGTTGTATGACACAGAAAAAGCCCAGCCTGAATTTCAGGTTTTGACCGTCCTTGCACATTCCTCACACGAGCTAACCTTGCGGAGAAAGTTGGCCTTCGTTGTGACAGAAGGGCTCGCTGGGTTCAGCAGGCCATGCTGACAGGAACAAGTGTTGCACATTGTAAAAGGTGTATTTGAGAGGAGAATCACTTTCTGGCTATAAATAGTACAGAGAGGATATTGCTCCTGGGGTTTTCTTCTGAAGGGAACAAATTTTAAGAAAGCTCACTGCAGCTGCTCCTTTTAATTTCTCTGAGAGCAAAACTGAAACGCTCTGTTCTCCCTGCAAATGGCAATGTCTCAGGAAAATGCTTCGTCCTCTCTCAGGCTTGCGTTTGACTCTTACTGCAAGCTCTGAAGACAGGAGTTTGCATTTTCCAGTCAGTGATTCCTATTTTCAGCCCTGCAAATTCTCTCATGGCCTTAGAGGCAACGGGTTGAGGGAAACACCGACAACCAGGGTTGAGGTGTGCACGTCTGCACATCACTGAACGTGTTCTCGTGTGTTGGAGTCATACTGATTTTCTCTTCCCTGCCTTTTCTTTCCTTCTTCCCCCTCTCCTCACAAAGACTTGCTGTAGAATTTCACTTTCTCCAAGGAAGTGCCCAATCCTACAGAGACTTCGTACAGAACAGGATTTCTACAGCATGCTAATGACTTAGGGGAAAGTTCCCATGAAGATTTCTCTTCCCTTCTATTAAAAAAATAATGAGACCAAAAGAATCATTTGGTCATATGCCTTTTACGGGTAATGTTAAAATGATTTGATTTTTTTGTCTCATCTCTGGGTTTCTTTCACTGCCTGCCTTTTCCTTCTGATTCTGCACTCTTATCCTCTCTCTTCTGTTTTTCCCCCATCTCATTTTTATGAGTTTGCTTCTGCTTCCTTTGTCATCTGTTTCCTTCTCGTGTTCTGGACCAACTCCTGCAGCATAAACCCACTCAGATGCTTGACTGCTACCGGGATTTCATGAGGGGACTACACTAGATATTAACATAATATATAATGTTTGCAGTGTTGCAGCCTCAGTCTGTAAAGGTCTGAGCCACTCCCTGCCAAAGGCAAACTGACTTCAGAGGGCTATGATCTGACTCTAAAATACCGAGAACATTTGCAAGCATTACTGGTGACAGACACAGAGGAGACTCAGGATTCACCAGGTACTCTCACTGCCTGGCAGAATTAGGTCTTTCCTCTGTATCGCTGCATGAAAAATTACATTTGCTGCTAAATGTCACAGCTGCCGCATGTGTAACCTCTGGAGCTGGCACCACGCTCTTCACTTTGCTTGCAAGGGCTCAGTGCCTGTATAAGCTTGTTTGACTCTGCGGCTAGAACTCTGTTATAATCTGCTTGGGTGGAAAATCCTTCTTTTGAAATAAAAAGTTAAAAATATCGAAGTGATATATTTTAATTGCATTTCTTTAAAAATCCCCAGTCTATTTTCCCATTGTTCTTTGAATTAATGACAGTAATAAACCCTATCCTGGGACACATGCACATTTTCTCAATTCCCTGATTTTTGGTTACTCTTAGTGCTACTCACAGAATATAGAATAGAGAAGTCTTTGCAGAACCAGGTCCTAACGAACTACGTTTCATGTGGTCCCAGCAGAACACAGAAACATTATCACTCCATCTTATGGAAGAGGAATACCGCATTAGTGTCGTGTGTTCTGTCAAAGAACTGTCAAAGATTGCACACTGGGCTAAGTGGACCTTTGGCTGCAACCAGCATACCATATTACATTTATTTTGGTAAATGCTCAGTGTTACTTCTTGAGGTTTGACCTCAAAAGCATTTACATTTGGATGGAAAAGGGTGGAAAAATAGAGCTCGACTCTCCTGAATGTGAAGATAAAGCAGAGAAACTTGACCCCTAGCGCTGAGGGTTTATGTGTTCTCTTGCAATATGGGACCGTTGTGGGTGTTCAGCACAGTGGAGCGTTAAGTCCTAGATGCAATAAAATTTAAACTGAAGCAAGAAAGTAAAAGTGGGAGTAAAACCAGAATTACCTAATTCTGCCAATAATTCAAAAGGAATATCTAGTGCTAGGACCTGCCAACTGCTTGACATTTTTATCTACTTATTTGGGGAACAAAAAAGAAGAGAGAAAAAGAAAGGGAAGAAAGGAAGAAAAAAGAAAAAAAGAAAGAAAGAAAGAGAGAGAGAGAAAGAAAAAGAGAAAGAAAGAGAAAGAAAGAGAAAGAAAGAAAGAAAGAGAGAAAGAAAAAGAGAAAGAAAGAGAAAGAAAGAGAAAGGAAAGAAAGAAAGAAAGAAAGAAAGAAAGAAAGAAAGAAAGAAAGAAAGAAAGAAAGAAAGAAAATATAAAACAGAAAATTATAAAAATAACTTTATTTTGTTGCTTCAGTCACAGGCTCTCCTATCAGTTTCATAAAGGGCTTACAGGATCTTGAATATTCAGTCAGCTCAGAATATCTTTGAGCAGAGTCCCTGGAACTGCAAACACAGTTGTTTGTAAATTCAGGTCCTCTGTTTTCATGCATAAACCTACATTCTCTGTTTCACCACCCATAGAATACATTCTTTCGGATGTTTGTTTTTATTTTCTTCAGCTAATGATGCTAATAAACCCTTCATGTGTTAAGTTTTTTATAAAACACAGAAGTTAAAGATAGCTATGAAGGCAAAAAAAAACAAAAAACACTTTGGTTGGTGGAGGTAGATAAATCTCCTCTTCCTTCTTTGACTTTTTGTTTTCACTGTATTCATTGTAAATGTAACATTTTTTTGTGTGTGTACTCATTAGGACTCGCATAAAAAACTGATGATCTGATTCATTTCCAAGTGAATCCAGTGGCAAATCACCTCCAGATTCCAGTAAAACCAGAGTGGCTAGACTTTACAGTTTTGGTAGGAAGCAGACAAACTGCTTTCTGACATCTCAAAACCTGGAAAACAAGTCTGAAAATAATTTGGCAGAACAGGATACCTTACAATTTTTCCTGGAGGAATGTTTGCAACTAACAATTCCCAAGTCTATCAGAGCACTTCTAATGCTCCTGAAAATCCATTTCCCCCACCAGCCTGTAGAGTTGCATCAGGCAGTTTTGGGAAGAGGGTTTTCGTTGGGTTTGAAGTCTGAATGTGCAGCTAAGCGCTGCGGGTAGTGAGCACCTCAGAGAAAACTCAGCATTTTTTTGCGTGATATGTAACAAGCATCATAGCTCACCTATTCTCCTCCGTGTAGTCGGATCCAGCCGTCCTGGTCCCAAGATCACAGGAAAGCTTTATCTGAAAGGGTCTGTTGGTTTGGCTGCTTTTTTCCTCTCCCCTTTTTAACAGCTGGTGTTTCCAAGAACTGACTTGAAAGGCTGAGACAGATTTTCATTTTTAATAACTGAGCTTCAGGTTCCCCGGGGAAAAATGTCCTCCACTGGAGACAAGAAGGTCCTGTGTCACCCAAATTCTTTATTTATTAAAGAGATAGATGAGATCCTCTTACAAAACTACACTAAAGTCTCTCCTTAAATCTGGAGAGGTGTTCACTGCTTCTTTCTTACAATCTTTGTTTCACTTTTGTGGCCCCTCAGGGAAATCTGGCAGGTCACCCACTACGGGGACCGAGAAGGAGGGAAGCATCGTCTGTGCCGCAGCCAGCAGCGACATCAGGAGGGGATGCCTGTGTCCCAGGTCTGCCGAGGACACAGCACTGCAGAGGGAAGCCACTTGGCTGGTGTGTGCTTCAGGTGCTACAGCTGTACGGTACAGGTAATACTTTAGCAGAAAATGTACTGAAATCCTCTCAAATGTGCTGGCAGGTGGCATTGTCCATTCAGTTAAAGGGAGATTATCTTCCCTCGTGCTCACCCTCCTCGCTGCTGGGTGCTGAGGGTGTACAGAGGCAGAACGGCTTGACACATGTGGAAAGCTCATAAGAGAACGTGAAACTCTCTGGACCCATTTTCATTATTTATTTCCAATTTTTTTTTAATGATCTGTTTTTGTGAAAGGAAAAGAAAAATTGGAGGCATGCTCGCTGAAAATAGAGCAGTCTGGAACAACAAAAAAAATAGCGAAGTACTGGAGTTGTCTCCTCTTTAAAGGGAGACATAAACATAACAGTTTCAAAAAATTCCGTGGAAAAAGCAGTTTGCAATTGGATAAATAGCATGCTTCATTTCAAAGGACTGCTTTATTGGAAAGTATCAAACCCTAAATGTCTGTGTTTTCAAGTGTCTGCCTGCGTGTACCTTGGGTACTGAAGTCACGCCTGAGCACGGCCACAAATTTCAAAATTCTGCCCAGAATTTCTGGTTTGAGGAAAAACTGGGGGGAAAACAAAGCTTTCTCTTTACTGGCATGAAGACTTCTTGCAACAAGAAAATGGGAAGGCTGAAGGCCGATTGGGTACCAATGAACTTGAGGCAATTCAGGCTTTCGCAAGGGTTTCAAGTAGACAGCATGCTGATTTCAGGGGAATCAGGGAGAAAAGGCAGAGAAGGAGGAAAACAACAGTGCAAGCAGGGCTGGGTAGCTGGTTGAGAGGGTAAGGCCCTACGTCTTGGTGGTTAGCAGGAGGTAAGGGATAGCTGCAAAGGTGAAAGAAACGAAGCCACCTCTCTCTCTGCTCGTGACTCACAGCCTGGCCGTTCCCCAGGGAAGCACTGCAGCCTGACTCACCGCTCCACGTCCTCGGGGACCAGCCCTGAGGACCATTTCTGGTTAAACCAGCTTTCGTATTCTTTTCCCCTGCTCTTCCTTTACAGTTGTCTGCTACTTCTTCTTTCTCGTATTTCTGCTGTTTCCTAATGCTCTCTCCCTTCTTGCTTTTTCTCCCATCGCTGCTCTGCCAGTCTCCTTGCTTCCCATCGCCTGGTCTCATTTTTCAGTCGTTTCTCTTGTTCTCTCCTGCCAAGGAAGGGGACTGGAGACACCAGCCCCAGCTCGCACCATGAGCATTACTGCCTGCAGTTGGTGCTTTCTGTTGTTAAAGCACTTCACAAATAGTATTGTTATGGTAACTGAGAGAGGCCGGCAAGCCAGAGTCAGACCTACTTTATTGGCAGGGAAGATGAGAGAGCTGCCTCATCTGCCTGCTTAATGATTGCTGGTATCCAGCCTGGGATGCTCCTAAATCACTGGGCAGGTTAGCCAGTTATGGTATCTCTATGCATGTTCTCCTTAAACGCCTGTTATTTCAGTGTCAAGCACTGTCTGATGCGTCTTTCTGAGGACACTCAGTGCCTCAGCACTGGAACGGGGTCCTTGGGTCCCTTTGTCCAGCCTCTGTGAAGCGAGTTTGAAAAGCACCCAGCGCTGGAGTCGCCCTCCTGCTCAGTTACAAGCAATGGCACTTTCACGGGAGCCAGCCCGCTAGACTGCAAATCCAAACTGCTGAGTCATACTATTGTGTTTTGGGCTTTTTGTAAAGCACTATACTATTTTGGATGGGAAATCACAATGGAGGGATATGTGCAGGGCCCCCTGGGAATGCCGGGTCCCTGCAGAACGGGGCTTTGCTTTGTGTTGCGCGGGTCTCGAGGAAGCCCCCACAGCCGCAGCCCAGAAGAATGAGCAGCCTGCTTCGATATTTCCTTTCAATTCACTGCGGCTGGGGAGCAGTGATTTAGAAAAGGGCTGGATTACAATATAGGAGAAAGGTTACATCTCATGCCGTTTTGTGTATTGGCTCAGAGCTGTGCTGCGATAGTGAATTTTGAAAGGGTATTTGCCTCTACATGCACACACAGACTTTCTGTATATTTGGTGATTCCCTCAAAGCTCCTGATCCCCAAACTTGAAACCTGTTGATTTCTGACATACTGAAACCTGTTGATTTCTGTATGAACAGACTAGGTGAGCTCCAATCCTTATTCATTTATAGTGTTATATTTATAGCAGATAGAACTTTGCATTTTTTTTTTCTGAAGAATTCCAAGTAAATTCAGTGGTTAAGTGAAAGTAAAATCAGATGTGACATGAGCAGAAGGTAGAACAAAGGAGTGAAAGATGGCTCCTAGCAAATCTTTAGGGGATCTTAGGCAAATCACACTGCCAGCCTCAGGACTCAGAGTCTCTGTTGCTAAAATCTAGATGTGATTTTACACTTCACCTTTATAACTCTTTGGTATCTGAAGAGAAAGTACATTAAATAAGTGAAAAATTTTATTATAGAAGTAACTTAATTTGAAATTGAGGTTTGGATTGTATGTTTCTTTAACCTAGTTTTATGGCCATGTAAAACCACTGGCTTAAATGAATTTAAGTTATGCTTACTGAAGAACTGTGGCCATGGGCTTTACTTTATCAGTAAAGTCCATGCCATAATAATGCCCATGGTCTCAGTTTATCCATTTCACAACACACTGCCTCTCCTCAATCTGTAAAGTCTTTAAGCAAACAAATGTTGCCTAAATTCCAGCAGGATGTGAGTTTCTAAGCTTAAATAGTCTAACAGCGGCTGTTGCAGCCCACCTTTATGTTCTTGTAGACATTTTCTCTTGAAGTCTAGTGTTTTCTCCAGAGTGTCCCAGATTTAGGAGTATCCTAAAAAGATTCTGCATGTATTTAATGTATTAAGATGCCAAAAGAAACATAATCCAGCCATGCTGATCCACATGTATAATGAATTCCTAGTAAGAAAGCTTACAAAAGATAAATTTGAAGCCTTTGTGTTTGACTATCCATGAAAAGTAGATAACTACTCTTCTTCTGAGTACTTACACCAGAAGTCAGACTAAGTGGCCTATAGAAATAGAAATAATTCGATCTTTGACATCAAACACACATACCTACATGTTAAACAGAATACTCCTCGGCATGTAAAAGAGGGAATCTGAGAAAAAGATGCCACTGGAAAATTTCAACTAAAAATCAATTGTAGCTATTGTCAGATGACATTCTATACAGAGGACCGGGGCTAATTTTCCCTGCATTAATTTGTGATGAACTCCTCTCTACCCTTTAGCACTCGCAGGATTCAGGCAGAGCGCTCACCAGCCTGCATGGCAAGGAGGATTTTTGGTGTCTGAAGAGCAAGCGCCCTCCAGCACGGACCTGAGGGCTTGAAGGACCCCAAGGGATGCTAAAGAAATAGACATCCTAGCTAATGGGTTGGAGGTGGATTGGCATGTGCCTGGTAGAAGTCTTCTAAATATGAGGAATATGCTTACATGAGGGATAAACAGGATTTGTAAAAACAAACATAACTACAGGCAGACACATTAAGCCAAATTCATTCCTAGTAAAACTTGCCTGGCTTTCACTGCAGGGGTGAATTTGGCTCGGTGTGCGACCTTATCTAAGACTAGAGCCGTGACATCTAATATGTACAGATATTAACACAGTATATACTTGGAGTCTTTCATTTATAAATGGATTTTCGGATAAATTCTGTCTGGCATATCGGAGTTGGGATTCTCTCAATCTGTGTGCATGTGTACGTGCCACATGGCACAACCTATACTCTCCGTTTGCGCCTATATATAGAAAGTAAATATACGCGACGGGGTGGGGGGGCAGGGGAGGCCTTGGCCCTGATCCATTACACCTGGCCTTTCGAGCACACCATTAAAATTTCATGTTGTTTTCCTCCACTGTCTCCTGCAGTCTTTGTTCCTCTCAGGCCACTGCTGACCAGCACGCCTCCCCAGCCGGGCAGGGAGAAAGCCAGGGGCTCCAGTTTGTGTTTTGCTGCTCTTGCAACTTCTAATGAGCTGTCAATCAATGGCCTTGTTTCTTCGAAGCTTATCTTGTGACTGCTGAGAGGGGCCAGGACTGGGGGTACGTGCAAGCAAGAGGCAGAGACAGCAACAGCATACTTAAAGTGCTCTTTAGTTTTACAACCAAGATTTCTCTCCAAATTATTGTCACATTCAGGCTCTCACCGTAAAAAAAAAGTCACTCGGGATTACAGCACATAAACAAACTGTTACTTTATTATGAAGGAAGAGCACTAATCTCTATGCCTTATCAAAGTCATCACATAAACAGGACAAATTACCTTGCGTCAGACTGGCTTGCAGGTCACCTTTTTTGGCAGAAAGAAAGGAAGCTCGTTTCTAGAGATGAGTCAAAAGTGGAACTGTGTTGCTAACCCACAACAGCTTTGGAGGGTTGGTTAGAAAACATGATCTAGTTCTGCTTTAGGCACCTCTTTGTTGTGTTGGTAACTCAGCTTCGGTACAGACCCGTAGGGAAAAGTGAAAGAGGCTGAAGGGAGCTGTAGTGCTCTCGGAGGCAGCCCAATGCTGTCACCGCGCTGGGTGCGCAGCCTCCCTGCCTCTGCTTAGCTGCAGCCTCTGCAGTTTCGGTTTGCAGAGCAGAGTCCTGCCGGCAGAGTTGGGGTGTTCTTCTGTGTGAGGACACCAAGCAGCCTGTTCGAAGGCATCACTACTGTGTTACACCTGAACTTAGGTGGCACCGCAGATGTGCACAGATAATTCATGTGGAGTGCCAAGATCTGAAAGGGTCTTCCTGCTAATTAATTCAATTTGATAAATTCTGAAGCCAAACTCCTGCTTGTATCCTACTTGGCAGTATCTTTTTAACCTTTTTTCATTAATGTCCCTGAGGGAGTGGTGACTGAGAACTAAACTGAAGGCCCACAACTTCATGTTAATCAAGCATCTTTCTTTTATATCTGGTTGAAGATGCTCATTCAGCTTTAATTTTGGAATAAAATGAGGAAAAAAAAAACACAACACAACAAATTAGTATTTCCGAACAGCAGCAGAAGAAAGACAAGTGAGGCTTTTATACATGTCATTGTAGTAGAATTGAGTTGTAGAGTTCTTTTTGGAGATGGGGATATTTTACTTAGTACTAGGTTCTTAAATAGTTCTAAGGGAACAGGTAATTTCCACTTCTGTTTCCAGAATAACCCTAAGTCTCTGCTACTTTGACCTTGTGGAACAAATCTCAGGAATCTTAGTGCTCCCACCCCATCTCCCTTGCCACGTCTCTCCCCCACACCTCTGTGCAATGAGGAGATGCCCCAAATTTTACAACGGCAAGAAATTGAGGCCTGGGGAAGCCAAGTGACTTGCTCAAGGCCATGCAGGAAACCTGTGGCAGGTGGGAGACCATGCAGGTGGCTAGCACCACGCATTCTTCACTGCCGTTTGTACTTTCGAAACGTCAGCTACCATTCCACTCTGACAATATTTTGCACGCAATCCAGATCTTTTTTGTGTGCCAGGTTTAAATGCCAGATAGTCTTATAAACAGCTGAGCAATATTGTCAATTCATACCATGAATTGAGAGCCTCGAGATCTCTAGTGTTTTTTGGCATGTCCAGCTCATGGACCAAAAAATGTATTTTTATCCTTGGTGATGGAGGAGAAAAGCTCGAAAGGAAGAGTCTCAATGCTGAAATGCAAGCGATCAGATAGAATGAACCCTACATACTTAATACGTTTTAAAAACATGGATCTGGAAGCAAACTTTTGCCTTTTTGTGGTTTGAGTTGTGATTGCTGGATATTTGGTGTTGCTAATACTGATATTCCCTCATGCCACCATGGTGAAAACATAATGTTAGCAAAACTACTGCTGAGGTTAAACTAGAACACCAGGAGATGGCCAAGGGTGAGGTGTGAGGAGGAGCAAGATCAAGTGATCAGATAGGTGTGTAATACGTGAACGTGAATATGTTACCAATGAGTCTGTACTTTTTGTGTATAACCTAAACAAGGCTGCCTGGACACACAGATTCTGAAGGGCTGGAAATTTAGGAAAAGTTGATCTAAGAGTTCAGTTCTTCTTGTACCTGCCTTTGTTCAAAGTGCGGCCTGCTTACCGGTCGTGCTGGAACAGACTTGAGGAAGGGCCTTGCACGGCCTGACCGAGTGCAAGGCACCATGGCTTTCACATGCTCTGCATCGCTTCCAGGCTCTTGCTAATCCATGGCTGGCACACAGACTTTGTAGGAGCTGTGGAGATGTGCAGTACCAGGATTTAAGCCCACTGCTCCCTGTTCCTCAGTATTTCCTTGGTGTGGCAGCTAACCACTATCTGTCACACACAATGCACACAGCAATCTCCTCTTCCAGCCTTTCTTTTGAGTGGAAGTGGTTACAGCCCGTGTGTGTTGTGCTCTGCTATAATAATAGGTTGGTTACAGTGTCAAGTAAGTGCCTGATGAGCCAATTACTTGTGTCCAAAGGGATGTCCACACTTCCAAAGGGAATAGTGCCCAGGCCCTGGATCCCATTTGTACACAGGTGCCTAACTCAAGGCCACAGGTAAATGCCTAAATCCTAGGGAAGGGCAAAGCTCCACACGTGCCCCAGTTTTCCTCATTTACTTCCTGATTTCCTTCAGTGTTCCCCATCTCTGCACCCTGCCTGCTCTGTCTCCTTGCCAGGAATCAGCTGTTCCAGTGTGTTGGTCACCTAACGGGGGCTGCTAACAAACTGAAAACCAAGTGCCCAGCAAGCAGCTGTGGAGATGTTCGGCAAAAGCAGGCCTTGGTGTGCCTGGGCCTTGGTGTATAAAAATGCATCTTTTTTTTTCAGCTAATGTTAGTAACTACACAGAATAAAGCCTGCCAATATTACTAGCACTGGTATGGCTGCTGCCAGCCAGCCCTTTTTATCCTGCAAAGCTTTGCAGAATTTGAACACAGCTAAAGGCTGCATGATCTACTGTGCTGCTGACCCCACCCGACCTAGCAGTCTGGCGTAAAACAAACGGCACACCCCACGCTAACCACGAATACTACGGGCAAGGAGAACGCAACCTTTCCAGGTGATTTGGGCTCTGAAGCCCCCTCCTCACAACCTGCCTTGCAGGTCACGTGGGTGCAGCGGTGGCAGGCACCGACTCTTTATAATTGATTAGGCTCAGGCACCATAGGGGTCATTCAGCTGTTGGGCCGTGTGCGCACTCCTGACAGCTGTTCCCCATTTCCAGCAGAGCAGAGGAATTTTCTGTGGGCAAAGCCTGGCCCTTGGGCTGCCAGTTTCACCCTTTATAGGTGAAATCCGAGACTTTCTGGGACTACAATGGAAAACCCCTTTCTAAATGTCATCTCTAATTATTCTATCGCATAATTCTCAGCAGTCCAGAATGACTCTCTGTCTGACTGTTTGCACGTTTGGAAACCCCAGACGTTGACTGTCAGCTGTGCTGCACGGAGATGGCTGCTGATTTCTGGGTTGCAGCGAGGGGTCTTCTCTGAGGTGTGCGAGCATCAGAGCAAAGCACAGCACAAGCAACCCACAACATCCCGAAGAACAGGCTTTGAACAGTTCGGTTTGGATCCAAAAGGTCAAAGAAAGCGAATACTTCAACACAAAAAGCAGCTTTACAAGTAAAAAGTTTTGTGCTTTTAAATAATAGAACATGGTATTTTAACCCTACAGAACATCAGTGCCTCACAATTCAGGCGTGGACCCCAGAGTCCCCAAACCTTAAGGGACAGACACCAGGAGATTTGCTCGTGTTTAGTGGTCAGATCAATTCAAATGGTGCAAGTCTCTCCTAATGAGCTTAACCAAAACCGTCACCGGTGTTGCTTCTAATACCTTACAGGAGATTTTCTTTTCAAAAGGGTAGGACCGAGAACCCCACTTAGAGTAAATACATGTCAGCTCCTGAGACCTTTCTCTGTGGTTGGAGGAGAGCATGTCTTATTTAAAGGAAAAGTGAGATAGAGAGGCAGCCTGAGCGGCAGGTAGCGCGCCGCAGCCCCCTGTGAATAATTGAAGTGGAATCTGGAATGCACACCGCCGTGCCAGGACTTCAGGAGACCACGTCTCGTCGGAAGAACTGACTCTTGCCGGAGAGGTAATGGAGAAGGTGCTGGCCCAAAGCTCTGTAGTCTCAGCCTGAGGTGGAACAGAGACGCCAGGGTCAGAAGGGGCACTCCTCGTCGCACCAGGTATTTGGGATTTGAAAACCGGGCACTGGTCCAAGGCCTAAACACCATCTCGCAGAGAGATCATTCAGTGATGCCAAGGGCAGCCAGAAGCTTCCCCCCTGAGGAAAGGATGCTAGGATTTCTGAAACTGTGACGTGACAGGAGGGGAGAGACCCCAGAAATCTCCTCTTACCCACTTCAGCATTGACCGTCCCAGAGCATAGCCAGCTGATGTGATATTAGGAGTGCTTTCACTCGTAGGCTCTGCAGCTCTAAACGTTACAGACAGCAACGCAGCCTCACCAGCGTCACAGTCGAGAGACATCTGGCTACAATGGCTGACAGCTTCTTCAGGTAGCTAATGACGTTGTGGCTGTGCTGGCTTGGTGTAGCCATTGTTACCATGATAGCTTCTGTCAAAGTCTTCCTGGAAGCTGGTTATGCTTTTCTAACTACTGATCAAAATGAGATCAGTATTACCACCGAGATAGGGGTTTAAATCCCAACAGATTTGCACTCTTCTGAGCTTATTTAGTGCTAACAGCCTGCTGACTACTTGTGTTCTGTGGAATCCATTCACCAAGACAAAATACGTATCAAATCCTTTCCAAGGCAGAGGATTATTTCATAGAACATCAGCAGGTTCAACCTGTTAGCAAGAATATACTTCGCAAGCTTCCTAACTCTCGATTCCAACATTATGGGAACTAGAATAATCATTCTCTGTAATTTTAGAAAGGGATACCATTTTCACTTAGGATTTTTTTAAGTTTCACATGTGCAAATTTGCATTTTGCTACCTAGTCCCTTCAGTTTAAACCCAGTTTTTCAACAGCCACACCAGGTAGACAGAAACAGCAAGAAATATTATACCTGCAGAGTCCCAGACTGCTGCCTCTTGGGGATAGAGAAGAGTTTAATGGGATGGGGGAAAGCATCTGTATAGTTGCAAGTGTAGGGGGAGAGAATGGTTTATTTAGTTGCTTCTCAATGACATATCTTTCTTAAGCGTTTCTAGGATGCCCATCACATTAGTATCTGAGCTCCATCTCAACTGTCTGGAAGGTAGTAACAGAAAACTGCTATTTGATCTCACTCCTTTATCTAATCTCATCTATCAAGAGTATGCTCAGCAGCTCAGTATCTGAGCAGCTCAGAGAAATTACATGAAGTCAATAACCTTCTTTGGCATCTCCTTTTTGTGTTGGAAAAAAGTACTTAAGAAGAAGGAAATCTGGATCAGTGCTGTGTGATTCAGCTGTGCGCACCCGCAGGGAGCGTGCAGAGGATGAACAGGGGGAGCGTAGCTGCTATGGGTAGAAGAAGCTTCACTTTCTGTGGAAGTCTTCCAACAGCCACATCATAACCACTCATTAATTATAACAGAGCTGATACAGAACTCTGCATGTTCGATGTTCGGTGCAAATGTCTTAAGATGTTTAACAGATGGTGAAAAGTGAACTGCAGGTAAAATGTTGGTCCGAGACTGCTCAGATAGCAGCAGAGCCAGAGCTGCAGTCCTTGGGCCCGGATCCAGGACAATAAATTGTCTGTGCTGGACTTGAGGTAGCCTGGCAGGGAAGGCTTTATGCCTCAGTGGATTGGTGACCCAGACTGCCCAAGAGGCCCTGGTTCATCTCAAGGCATGGCAGAAGAAGCAGCTCTGTTGTCACAGCTGAAAGAGGAGCCCAGGGATAAGCACAAGACCGTCCTACCAGAAGGAGCATTTGTCAAATTTTGCCATAGTTCAACGCTTGAATATAAGCCCACATACTGATGAGCCTGCTTGTCTCAGCTGCTGCTGATAAAGCTTCTGCTACACGGCCTGTTAACAAGAAGTCATTTGCTACATAAATTCTCATAATTTCTATACTTCAAATTCATTTTAAGGTCTGCTGTGATAGATGTTGGCCTCCTGAGGAATAATAGAAAAGTTGATTTATGTCCTTACAATTACCTCCGTTAAGTAGTCACAGCATTTAAGGAAAAGATCTTAAGAGTGGCCAAAGGCTATTCTGTGCACCTTCAGGTCCACAGTTCAAATGCCACATAAAGTTTAATTGCTTTCCTGATGGCGGCTGATCGGCCCTGCTCTCTGCGGTGTGGACCTCGCTCCCTCGCTTTCTGTCAGTGCCAGCTGAGAGGGCCTGGAGCCTGTGCCACGTTATCTCAAGTCAGGCTGAGATAGCGGTGCCTGGAATTAATAAGGGATCATGTGCTCGAGCTCTATGAATAAATGAAAGGGACAGAGTTATCCCTGGGAGCCTCATCACCTTTTAGGCACTCATGCATACTGTAAGTGCACTGGGCCAGCACAACAGCTCAGGAACAAAATGAGCAATTAATTAAACAAATGTACAGTAACAGAGGTAATGGAGTCGCTATCTGCACAGTGGGAAAGCTTCCCAGAGCCATGTCACTTGACCAAAGCCGGGGCTAGGAGAGCAAGGTGGAAAGGAAATGAGTAAAGGCGAGCTGAGTGGGTTTTAAAAAGATCAGAGGCTGTGACTGAAGCCCAGGAATACCTAGCTGTGTCCTCAGGGTACAGACACATTAAATCATCAAAGGCTGGGGAGCTTCCAGTGCATCAGCTGCTTCCCAGAGATGCCTGTGCACACTCTCCTACAGGAACGTGAAGTGACCTGAGATTGTTTGGCCCTCAGAGGAAGGGGGACAGCGACCCCACACTTGTGTTGGGCTGTGTGGGGCAACTGCTTACCCTGCAGCTGATGCTGGTGCCCCTTTGGGTCATAGCCAAGTTCACCATGTTGTAAGCTGGTGTGTCCCCAGTTTCGTTTACACCAGTGCACTGGTGAAAACGTTGGCTTGGGCTTTACACTGCAGTCATGGTTAGTTTTCTGCTAAAAGGGGGATTGTTACATTGATGAGCTTTGTTCTGTACCTGAGGTGCAGTATCTCCTGTCAAATAAGGCCTGCGGCAAAGCATGATGCCTCTGGGCAAAATTTAGACTAGGTAGTGGAAATGTCCTAGCGAAGGATTAGGAGGCCCCACTGTATGGCTGTGAGACATTCTTCTGTCTTTGGAGCAAAGACATCCAGGTATCATTCACTGAGAATCAGTCCTAGTAGCTCCAGAAAAGCTCTGCAAGTCTCAGAGTCTAATATAAGGTGCAAAAAACATCCAGTCAGTTTTTCAGCCGGAGATGAACACCAGCACTGATTTGGGAAAAAATGTTGCAGTATTGGTATCAACAGTGTTTCAGCTCCTCCAACACTCAGTTTGGCAGGATCTTTGCCGGCGGCTCCAGGTAGTGTGATCGAACAGTCCAGAAGCGCTGAGTGTGTGTCGAGCAAGTGTTCTTTAAAAGTTGCCGATAACTTTGTTGAAACAGTCATTCTGGAAAACATTGATTGTTTTTAACTGTGTTAAAAACAAGCAATGGTCAGCAATGTTAATAGAAAAGTACGACCTAAAATGGCCTGTGGAATTAACTCATTTCCAAGCGTAGATATGAGTGAGTGCAGGACACATGTATGTTTCTGTGCATATGTAACCTCAAACAGATATGAACAGCTAGGGAAATGTGTGATGAAACAAATAGTTCCTAAAAACATCTGGTGGGAGTGAGAATTCAATACGTGTTCTAATAGTCAGTTTTGTCTTGCGCTCTTCACAGGTGGATTAATGGTCAGTCTTTGGGGAAATGCTAATTAGCCTAACCCGTAGGAGAGCCAGAATAAGCCCAAGAGTTTCATTCTCCACTCGTGACAGTGTAATTCCACAGTCATGCTCTTGACTGTATGGGAATAGATCATGATTCACAGTGCTGTGACTCAGAGGACTGTCAGTCCCTAGGCGTGATACTAATAAAGCCGTTTTTTCTTTGATCCAGTAATAATGCTAACCTTTGTACCAGAGCTGTAGGAGCTGATAGGGCCATATCTCCCATGGTGGGGTGTCCCCAGCGATGCAAGTGACGCACGCTGGATGTGACGGCGTATCTAATTGTCATGGGGGGCTCTGCCTGGGAACGCTGGGGTGTGCTGTACCACTCAGCCGCCTCTTGCACTGACAGAAGAAACTAAGTAACATGCAAGACAGAGGAAGCTTGCTGATACTGTGATCTTCTCTGTCATTAACAGCAGATGGAATAAGGCCAGTGAATTCGCAGCAAGCTGTATTGCTGCTGCCCTTTATCTCAGGCTTATAAAGGGAACATGTGGCTCTGATTTACCTTTCCCAACACAAATTACTGCATGGGGGAGTAGCAAGGGAAATAGGAGGCTAGACATAAAAATTACCAAGCAGTCTTTGCTATGTCTAAAGAAGCCCTCTAAGGGAAAAATTATAAGAAAGGCAGAAAAACTGAGCAAGAAGGTTGCGATGTTACGTTAGGTACATGCAAAAGCAAGAAAACGTTAGGGCAGGTCCTTGGCTGCTGTAAGCAGCTGTAGCTTCATTACATAAATGGGGCCAGGTTGATTTACACTATAGGGGATCAGTTATGCTATTCAGCACCATTATAATTTCTAATAAGTGGTTTTCACTGTTAGTAATTCAGCTGGTATTACTAATTTAGCTTTTGGACTGGCCAAAATAAGCTTTTTTAATCTTTTAATCATTAAGAACAAGATTCCACATTGCCATCTGAAGTTGTCTTTTGAGCTTCTGAAGGGTGCTTTTGAGGACAAAATGCCTCAAGGCAGATCTGAATGTCTGCTTGAAAGTCCCGTCTAGACAGGGAAAACGAGCAGCTCTTACAATGTGCTAATGGGTACATATAGGTTAGCACGTTTTAAAACGCAGGAGAAAAGGAAGAAAATGCTTGCTCAGGGTGTAGCTCCTTGTACAGCTGAGCTAGGTTAGTGTCTCGCCACTGACAAGGCAGTGGGAATCCTGCTCCCTCTTCCCTTCATCCCCACCATGCTGTGCCCAGCTGTACCAGCTTGCTCCCTGCTTTAAAATGATGCTTGATGGACCCTTTGTACAAAGCCATTCACTTCAGTAAGCCAGCAGAAAATTGGTGATAAGAAAGAGGATATTGTTGTGGAGGTTTCGTGAGCTGCATCAGCTGATGGAGGGGTGCGAACACGTGCCAGCGCTGAGTACGTGGCAAGATGCAGCGGGGAGATAGGGAAGGAAGGAGAAGAAAAATCACCTTGCTTCAGCAGCGAGCGTTAGGGCGCTCGCGATGCCTGGTCTGTCTTTGGTGCCCATGCTGAGCCTGGTGAGCAGGAATTTGGGTGACCGTGTGGGCAGGTGGCCTCCTCAGCTTCACACGGGCCATGGAGGCATGTGTGCAGGCATCAGCCGGCTGCCTCAGAACTGCACGTTGGACATGAAGCTTTAGTATCAGTCTTAATCCCCCCTTCTGCCAAACAATTTCCAGATTCTTAGGCAGAAGACAGCCTTTTCCCTTAAAACATGACTCTTCACAGTTGGCTTCAGACACTTCTATGTCTGTTTACCTGGCTCTGTGTGCGGGGTGCGCTTGCCTTTGACCCCACGCTGCCCATGTCACCCATGCAGGACATCCACCTCAGACCGTGTCCCAGCTGCTTGAACGTCTCTCCCTCCCATCCTGCCAGCCGTATTTCTTCCCTTTTGAGCTACACCAACTTGGTGTCTCCTGCGTTTGCTCTCTCTGCAAGCCTAATGCCTTCGTCCTCTACCTTCTGGGATCAATGTCCGCTCTCTGCATCAAAGCTTCTTCAGTTTGGGCCGTATTCACCTACTTCAGATCACTGTCCACCCCCTCCAGGAGCTCAGGTTCACTCAGCCCCTGGCTCACAGGCTGTTGACACAGCTGTCTGCATTAGTATCTTTCTTGCAGACGGATAAAAGCTGATCAAGGCTTGGCTCTTGGTGAATTTTTGTAAGGCATGTGGCCTATTTTTCGTTATGGTAAGTGTGTTTGTTCTGTTCCTTCTGGGTATGATGGTATCTGACTTACTGGGATGCACGGTGCCCCTGTTCTTCTTGGCCTGGCTGTCTGCAGTCAAAACTTTTTTGCAATAGTCAGAAATGGAGGGGTATAAACACCTCGCCTGGGGCACAAGCTGTTAGTTCAATATAAGGAGATTTAAGTAGGAGCAATGGGAGAAGGAAACAGGCTGAATATCAGGAAAAGCTCCTGCCAGTGAGACGTGTTTGGCTGTGAAATCTTCTCCCAGGGGAAAGAGGTCAAAGCCTCATTGTTTGGAAGTGGAGCTGGTCAAAACTGCGTGCGGAGCAGCAGCGGGAGTGGTGGAGGTGGAGAGAAGGGCAGCAGCTGTGCATGGCGGAGCGGCAGATACACCAGAGGAAGTGGCTGGATGCACGGCGAGGAGAAACAAGGGGCAGGGGAGGCTGCAGAGGAGTGGAGCAAGGCACAAGGGAGACAACAAAGGGATGTAATGGAGGCAGAGCAGGGAGCAGCAGACAAAAGCTGGAGAATGCAGAGAAAGCCGGGAGGAAAAGAGGCAGGAGCAGCAGGCATGCAGGATGGGAACGGTCGGTGGAAAACACAAGGAGCAGCCCTGAGAGTAAGCGGGCAGGGATGAGCGACAACAGCAAGGTCTCATGCCTTTGTCGTGAACTCGGTGGCCTTGGCTAAGCAAAGCTAGAAGATGTGAGGGGCAGAGACAAAGAGATCAGATTTTTTGGTGACGTTATTTAACAAATCTCTTGTCCTAGGACACTTTGTGCAGTTTTCTCCTTCTGCATCTAGATGAAATAAAGACTTCTCAATACATTTCTTGGCAAAGCCAGGGACGGACAGGCTAGAAAAGCCACAAGCCCAGCATTTTAGGGCCGCAGAACATGAAGGACAGGCACAGGCAACATCCTGTCTTCTTGCTGGTATTTGCTTGATGATATGAACTGGAGGAGCCTGTCAGTGTTAATATTGCACCATTGTTTATTGGCTTCTAACTATTTTTTGTTCTGAAATTCCACATGTTCAGTGACATTTCATTCCTCCCACTGGAGTGAACTCCCCACTAAGCAAATCCTATTATAATATAAATTAGCTGAGGTTCTTCAGCCATCCCTACCACTTGCTCTATTAAAATTCATCATAGTCGCATGGTGTTCAATGACCTCTCAGAAGCTCTTCACTGGTTCAAAGAAGGAAATTCCCATCTTGGTTTCTTTCACCATAATGTCATTAGTTTCCTTTGCTCTAAAGCAAGCTACTCTTTAAATTATGCTGAGGTCTGCTATGTAGTTTCTATATAGACCCGCAACTCAGAAAGCAATACGTAACCTCCAGTTTCGGCTGGTCTGCCGAAAACTTCACATGCATACCTTTCCCCCGAGAGATCGGGAGAAGGGGGAAAAAATACAGGATCTTTCCGGGAGCAGGTGACACTTTGCGGGGCTAGAGCTGCCTCCGAGCCCTGACAGAGTTTACCCTGGCTCCCAACCCAGACCATACTTCTGCAGCCCTGCTCTGAACACTTATTTTTAATTCTTACAAATCTTTTCAAATGCCAATCCACAACGAATGTTGTGCGCTGAATACAGGACTTGCCAACTTAATTTGAAGAAATTGCTGATAATGACAACATTAATTGCCTTCTCCTTCTGCGTTTTATCTTCGTTGTTAATCCTTTCTCAGAAAAGAAACCCTACTTGGATTACTAATGACAGTCTCTTTGTTCTCCCTATTTTTTTTTTTTTTTGCTTTGTTTTGTTTTGTTTTTCTTAATTGCCCTGAGAGGACAATTTTAAAAGAATATTCATGACAGAAGTACAAGTTGGCAGAGATGTGATTAGAAGGAAAAGCCTTCTGTAATCTTATCTCTGGCGCGGTGACCGGGGCCTTCAGAGTAAAGTAACTAAGCTGCCAGTTTCAAGGCTGAAGGAGTTTTGTGGTAGTTCAGCACAAATGGAAGCAATCTAATATAAATCTGCTGGAGCTACTGGTGCTTTTTTCACTCCAGATTTACGGCAACGGAGATCAGGATCTGATGCCCTAGTCTGTCGGCCACTTTCATGGAAGGAGCTTGCAGCGACACAGATAAATCGGTGTTGTCGAAGGTAAAATTTGGGGTCTTTCTGAGGAATGGAGGAGTCGAGGCCTGGCAGCGAGGTGCTGCGTGTCGCTTTAGCTCGGACCAGCCGAGCAGCACCGAGCAGCCAAAGCGTGCCGGTCTCCCTCAGCTCCCAGCGGAGGAACCCCCCAGCACCTTCACAGCTGCCAGTAAGAGGGGACCGCCACACAGCCCCCGAGGCCACCGCATCCCCGCTTCCCCCCCGCCTGCACGAGGGGCCGGGCAAAGCCCCACGGAGCCCGGGCACCGGGGCCGCAGCACCCGCTCGCCGGGCTGGCCCCGGAGCCAGAGGCAACAGCGCCGCCCGCCGGCGCCGGGAGGTGCGGCAGGGGCCGGAGCGCCGCGCCCGGTGCCGGGGGACGTCCCGCTGCGGGGCCGGGGGCAGCCCTGCGGGCAGAGCCCGGGCAGGGGGCGTGGGCAGGGCGACAGGGAGCTGCCCCCGGGGGCAATGGAGAAGGGGAAAAAAGCCTTACCTCTATAACCAGGATGCTCCCTTTGCCGTTGAGTTATTACACGCTCTCAACTCGCCTGAGATCGCAGCTGTCAAAGAGATACCGGTGGTGTTAGAAGCATGCCAATAACAAACGCTTCCTGAAAAGCTGGATTTCAACGTGAATCAAACTTACTGAGACATGCATCATATTTACATAATGCTTCACATTGCTTCTCACTCCAGAAAACGCCGTGTAACTTTTTCCTTAGCAGTTGCTTCATTCCAGCTTCTGAACCTGATCTGAAATCCTCAAAGCAGTGCTATGCAGTTAGCACTTGAAGGAGCTGGTGTGTTGTTTCAGCAGGAGTGTGGTATTTCACAGTACGAGAAACCCTGTCCCTGATGCTATAATACCAACGTCATTATAGATAGGACTGAGTTGACCGGCTATAATATCACACCACTGATCAAACTGTTCTCCGCATTTTCATTCATCCCTTGAGCCTTAAGTGACACTACTGACATGATGTTCCTTCTGAGGAGTTACAGTGTGCTGGTGAGCTGCATTTTTGCACGGAGGCAATCACTGTTGATGAACGCAAATGATTTCAGCCGCCCAGGCTGGGCAGCAGGCTGGGTTGGAGCTGCATCTGGTGGCCAGCAAGGAAACTCCACAGCCACACCAGCAGTGCGCTGGGGGACAGCACCCTCAAAGGAAAAGGAAAATTCACAACTAAAGAAGCAAAAGAACAAATTTTGGTCAGGTGTGCTCCTCTGAGGATACAGGAATGCTTGCATTATACGAACAATTAAAAGGAGATGTTAAAGCAGGGTTAAACCAGATGGGTTTTACTGAATGTTCACCACCTTTGCTGCAGTAGTTCCTTCACCTTAGCTTTAGTATAACCAAGTAGCCAAGCCTTATGTGAGGAGGCAGCAGGATGCAGGCAGCAGGTTTATGAGAGATCCCATGAACCCCAGGGATGGGAGACTTCTGATGGCTGCTCTGACTGCATGTTCCTAGCCTTTGTTTTGTGTGCTCCTATAATAATTGCCAAATAGGGGACATAGGTATTTTAGGATCCTTGTGAATGCCACATCTTAAGTCAGGTAGCCAGCCTGATTGATGTCAAATGTATTTACTGGAGAAAACAAACAAACAAACAAACAAAAACACAGTTAGGATCACAATAAGCCATATCAGGCACCACTCATCCAAAATGTAAGAAACATAAGAATTCTGACCTCCCAACAAAGCTTTTTCAAACAACGCAAGGCAGTGTGTGGAAGACTTACCTCACTAACAAAATGCCGTAAGTGCTCACTCAATGCTCACTAACTGTCAAACTTGCTTTCCTCGGAAAGGTTATCCTCAATTTCATGTTCTACATTTCATTTTGCTTAAAGTAACAATATTTGGTTATACAACTGGTAATTGTCATTGACCAAAGACAAGCAGAAACATTTGTATATAGATCTTGAATAAATACACGTGGAATATATCTGTAGGAGTATGTATGTATACATATACGTACTGACACATTTAACACAACATGAGATTTTAAGCTCTTTGGGGTGTTTTTTTTTTTTTAATGTATGATAAAAAGTAGCTTCATTTACATAGATAGTAATGAATTATCATGCTGTAGTAGAGGGAATTAAAGCAAAGAGCACGTTTACTATGGTAAGACTTCCCACAGACAGCCATTTCCCACAGACAATCCTGATCAGTTATATGAATATTTATCTTGTCTGTTTTGTGAAATGAGACAATCACAAAAGTTTTGTCTTGGCCACAATCCAGTACTGGCATAATAAGCATACTAACCCAGGATGTACAAGAAAGCCTCCAAGCCTCCATATAAAATGAAGTTAAACTTAAATCTTCTTTCATAATAAACAGCTCACTTCAGAGAGTCTCCATTTCTACTTCAGTATTGTTATTGTAAAGGTTAATAGGAATTATTTACGTTCTTTGATCCAATGTGTAGGAAACTGATCCATGAGGGAGCTCTGAGCTTCGGTCCCAGGGCTGGGAATGTAACTAAAATCAGGAGTTACGCTACTAAATTGTATTAAATTCAATTGGTTAAACTGAAAAGCAGTCCTGCTCCTGGCAGGGAGGATGGCCAGTATAATAGAAACATATGCTTGGTGTACAGTGCTTTTCAAGAGGAAAGGGATGATCTGATTTGATTAAACTCTAGAGAAGCAAGTATCCTGAATACAGAGTGAGATGGTCACCTCCAATTACTTTTGAGGGATGAGAACACTCTAAACTTTATTTCTCATTAGGCTGGCTAGACAACTTTCTGCTGTTTGTTCATTTCTTTAGCAAATTCTACTTTAGTTGCATCATAGCCTGGGTGTCCAATGCAAGGTGAAGTGTTGCTAATCAGCAACAAAATCCTGACAAAACTGTCATTGCAGCTCTCAAGCGTTTGTGGCTGCAAGGCATGGAGGTGCTTGGTGTGCCTCTGACCGTGCTTTGCTCTTGTAGCAGTTCCATGCTGTGAGACCAAGCAGTACATCATTGTCCCAGATGTCTGGGTTTGCTTTGAAAGGAGAAATGGAACTGTAGACAAGAAGGAAACTGGTATTCACCTCCAGTGATGACAACTGAGAAACGAGGGCTGCACCCACTTGAACCACAGTCTGACACCTTTTTCTTTTTTCTTCTTATATTGCTGAACATTGAGATCAACCAGACTGCAGTTTGTGGGGAGAAATTATATAAACAGGAGTGATAACTTGCTTTCTCTTGGAACAGCATCAAACTCTTCATGGATAAGACATCCAGTTCACTGCAGCATGTGGCAAAGCATCACGATATCTTAGGCAGGACATGTTCCGGTAAAGGTTACACATAGATAGCTCAGATAAAAATCAAACATTAATCTGCAATAACAAACCTTTAAAATACTATGATGTGAAAGTGAATAAAAATTGTAGTTACTCCTTTGTCAGCAGAGTGACTATTTCCCAAGAATTTTACAGACAAATAACTTACAAGTGTAATGGTATTTTATGTAATACGTAATCTACAACTTCTTGTTTAAATTGTGTGTGTTTTTTTTGTTTGATTTTTGTGCTTTTTTTGTTTGTTTTGTTTTTGTAAAAACTTTAGGCGTATTGTAAAATGCTCATGTCAGCCACTTCTATCAAACCCAATCTAACTTGATAAACATCCTCACAAGACCTCCTCATCAAATGACATCCTATAACTTGCAGAGAAGTAGAAGATGTGGCTGAACACACACCAGCTGTGTTTACATCTAGGCTCCAATCCACAAGTTGATAAGGAACCAAAATATTCATTAACTTCAATGAGCACTTTCTGTCTTTAGAAGTGCATAATCAAAGCTGTATGAACTATGGCCCAGATTTTTCTGAGTGGTTTTATACATCTACCTTCCAGTCATATTTTATGATAAGTCCATCTATTTAAATCTTTTTGGTTGATTTGAAATGCTAAACTGTTATATTTTACCTGAGAAAGGATTAATAGTAATTAAACCATAGAATAAACATTCAGTATTTTTGGTCATCCAACCACTGAGACCAGGCTGCTCTACAAGGTCTGCTGATATACGTATGGAAAACATGGAATCTGGATTCAATAGATAATTTGCATTTTGATGATTTTTCTAATTTCAGTCTCTAACTTATCGTGAAATTGGTGCTGTTCTTTCTTGTCCTGTAAAGACAAAAAATAACAACAACAAAAATCCATAGCTGGTATAAGTAGCTATTGGCTTGCTTTGGGGGCATTTTTGTTAGCACTGAAATGGAACAAGATCCTCCAGATCTTCCACAAGATCTTAAAGATCTTTTTGCAGATTGGAGATAAGATCTGAAAAAAAAAAAAAAAAAAAGGGACAAAACTGACAGACAAGCACTGTTTAAAAAAATCGAGAAAGAATAATAAACCACACTAATACAACTGGGGTTACCCCCCCAAAATGGCATTGTGCTGATGTGGATTTTACACTGAGTGAAATTCTTTCTGCTATATTGCTCTAGTACTAAGATAAGGTTTCAACGGGACAACAGTTCTTGTGTCCAGATTTGGGCACTCTTTTTACAAGACTTCTATGGATCACCTGGAAAAATCACAGAATGGTTTGGGTTGGAAGGGACTTTAAAGACCACCCAGTTCCACCCCCCTGCCATGGGCAGGAGACCTCCCACCAGACCAGGTTGCCCAAAGACCCATCCAGCCTGGCCTTGAGCACCTCCAGGGATGGGGCATCCGCAGTGTTGCATGACTGCATCTGTCCCAAAGGCTAAGTTGCTGAATAACAGACACCAAAGGTATACAGAGAAACTGTGTTCACCATATTGAGCACTTTCAGAGATTTTAAATAGTAAATAAAACTTTCTTCTGTTATTTATTCTGTACACGTCACATACACAGAAATAGAGAATTTTTATTGGTATCTCTAAATATAGGAATTGAAAATGGTTTTATGATGCATTTAAGGAATTAAAAACATTGGAACCAGTGTTGTAACAGTAGATGTAATGCTGCCTTTTGCATCATCCAGCATGCTTGCAGCAAGAGCAGTCAGGGGCTTCACCGATGACAGAAATTGCAGTGACTCAGGGATGTGATGCCTACCTCAAACTGAATATAAATGAAGAAGGTTGATTCATTATATATAGATAAATTTAGATTCAGTCTCTAAAATTAGTGTGTTATACATTCAAACCCAAAGAAGAATGTAATTGTGTATTCCTGATAAAATCAGAGCACTTTATCTAGAAAACAAATGTACCTTTTTATTTTCAGTAAGAATCCCATTCTTTCTATTAATTAGGGAAGGGTTAAAAATATTTGGAAACATTTACATGATCAAACACAAATAAGTGCTTTTATTCTTTCTTTTTATGAAAGAAATAAATTACTAACATTTCTTAATTCATGTTTCTCTCCTCGTGGCATGGTTCTGGGTAGCACACTTCCACTTTAGGTTTCTGACGCATGCTTTAAAACCAGTCTTACAAACTCAAATGCTTAAGTACTAGTTACCAGTACACAAATAACAGTGTTTAACTAGTTAACAGTAGCCTGTCATTAATTAAGTGGTTGCTCTTGTAGCAGTATGACCAGAAGAGGGCATTTCTCCAGTTGTGAAATGCCTGATAACATCTCACTCGTGCTATGCTGCTTCATAGAAGAGTTGTTTTTACCTTTACTCCTTCCTCATCACATTGGGAATATTGCATCCTTCTTTGTTAATTAAATTACATACTTTTACAGGCAGGTTCTTATTCATCCAATAATTGCTATCTCAAAGCAAATAAAATGAAGGGTGAAAATTAGAAATTATCATCAAGCTATTTAGTTTGTTTTCACTTAGTAAAGGAACCAAGGAATTAGTGAGGGACAAACAGATAAGGAGGACAGAAAATATATGTGGAATAAGTAAGATTTAGAAGAATTGAAGGGAAATGAACAAAAAAAAAGGGCATGGAAAATCAGGAAAAAAAGTATAATAGTTAAAATTCTCATCTGAAAAAGTATTAATTATGTTATCACAAAATAGGAATTTCTAAGCTTCTGAAATGTACAAAATAAAATAAACAGTAGCTTTAGCAAGAAACATGTTAAAAAAAAAAAAAGTGAATGCAAGATTTTCCTTAACTATCATACATGATTTTAGCTTGTCAGGGGCCATAGTAAGCAGACCTGAAGAGATGCATTCAGGTGTTAGATTCATCTGGAAATTGTAAACGTTCTCCTCTCTGACCTCTCCTCCCAGTTTTCACAGATCATGGGTTAGGAGCTGTGTTTTCCATGCACATGTGCTGACCTGGCTGATGAAATTGTGCAACATTTTACCCACCCCTGGCGGGTTTACTCACTCTTTTCCTTACCTTCTTCTCTTTTTGGCAAGCACAAGTTGCTTGACCTAAACTGTTGGAAATTCTATTGTTATTTTAACTACAATCATACTATCCTGTGGAGTTCCTTTGCAAGAGTGTTAGAGAAGATGGCTTTTGTTGCTTTAAAAATAAAGTAACTGTTGCTATTGCTAACACAGGAGTTAAAATTCTGTAAGCAAGGAACAGCATATGGCATTAGATGCAGAAGTAAAATTGGGTCAGCTACTCAGCATGTTTATAATCTCATTTTAAATGAGATTTATACTTGGCCAAAGGATTTTTCTCTCTGTCTCCTTACATGTGGGATAGCAGGCCTTATAACTCTTAGGCTGGTTACTGAAGCTTGTCAGATGTACTTATTTAATTGGTTCCTGTTAGGAATCTCTTCTGAATTTCTCTCTCAGAGCATGGCTTCAATCTAGAGGGTAATGGTTGTTTTACCTGCTAGTAGTTTGGGCTATTGCAATTTGCAACAGCAAATTGCTGTGTTCTCCCATCTCACTCAGAATCAGAGAAGCAGAATTAGACTCCCTTTCACTACAATAATAAAACCTTTCAACAGTATTTTTACTTAAGCATACTGTTACCCAGCATCATTAAGAAGAAAAACAAGCTCCTTTTAGGGTCAGGCTAAATGAGGCAAGGGTTCTGAGGAAAAAAACAACACGAGGTCAGGTAACAGTACGTTATCATTTCTGTTATCATAATGCATATGCAAAAAAATCTAACTCAAACTTGCATGTGCAACTTGAACTCTAAAACTTCCTAAAATTTGAGATCCTGACTTTGAAAATAAATAAAGTTATTCTTTTGTGTTCTTTTTAATCGATGTTGAAAAGTCATATATATGTAGGTAGTTGAATATAGATATATATAGCTATGATCTAAACAAGGGATAAGAGATTCCCAGTTTTCAGTCTCTATTTTATCCAGTTTACATCTTTGGGAAAAGAACACTGTGCTACTTCACAGAGTTTATATCTAGGAGGTTCGCTTTTCAGTGACCAGAGCTAAAAATTTCCTTTTAAATGGGATTCCAAATACGCTATGTGAACTATTTAAACATCCCAAGTGCACAATATCCAGCCTGTGAGCCTTTCAATCACTTGACATCTCTAACTTAGATCATTAATTCTATGAGCAAGCCTGCATGTCTAAAAAAAGAGGGTATTTTGCTCTTGACTGAGGTTTCTTTGAGTTATCATTATAAAAACAGGAACTTACTGTCTGTGCAAGCTTGTCCTGCAACCTTCCTTGTGTTGTGCTTCTTTTATTAGGAAAAATCTTACCACAAATCCTCACCTGCCTACTAAATACAAAAAAGAAAAAAAAAAAAAGGCATTTCAATCTTCTGTCACCTGCATACAGCTCCCTTCAAAGATGGAGCCAAGGAATTGCTGTTCTGGATGAATCCTTCATTGCTGACACAACAGCAGGACAGGTTTGTCAGGCAGCATTGAGAAGGGGCAATTAGTGAGCCGCCTTCGCTTCCCTGGAGTCCAGGTCCTTACACGCTCAGAAAGCCAATTCTCTTCTTAGCGATCAATGCCTGAAATCAGGTTCGTGACTTAGCAGCATAAGACATTTCTTGCTGCATCCAAGAAACTGAAGTTTGCCTTGCTTGCCAGTTCCTCTTCACTGTCTTAGTAAGGCTTAGTGCAGCATAGTTTCTTGCAATCTTGTTTCCTCCTTCGCAAGTACAATGCTGGAGGAGACAGTTTCAGATGCTACCACTTTCTCCAGAGGTGGAGTCATAGCCATGAGCTTTTATACACTCAGCTTTCAAAAGGTGTCTGACATGACAGAGACGTTGTGTCAGTCCTTACATGATGTCTTTCAAGGTCCTTTACAATGTTCATGACTGTCTCAAGGTTGTCCAGTTAATATTAGGCCCCCAGCTATATTATTATACATAATGCCTTGCAAGCACAAGGTAGGTTCAAATACAGCTTGAATTATCTTCCTCATTAAAATAAACAAACCAGTAAGAGCATAAAATTTCCTATGAACACTTTCTACATCATTTTAAACAGCAGAAGACGCATGATTACAATTAGTCAAGGTGGAAATACAAAGACAGAGCGCTATGTCATTCCTCTTCAGACACTTGGTAATACAGCAACTTGCCTGAAGTTTCAAGGACTAAAGGTGCACCAGCCACTAGAATCTATAAATCCCAACACCCTGTAGATTTCTGACTTTCTTACTCAGCACACAGGCTTTACAAAAGGACAATTAACTAGATTGTCTGAATAATATAGGGTGAGCTCAGTAGCATAAATTGTTTCAGTAAAGATAAAAACAAGTAATTTCTAATTCCTTTCCTAGGCACAGCCAATAGAAGATTCATGCAGATAAAAATTCTTGTATACAGGATATTTCATGCAGTGTTCCCACTTTAAGCTGCCAACCACTGTTCTGTAGAAGCTTCCAAACTGAATTTATCTATTAAAATGTTCGTATATGTATAGATCTCTCTCTTTTGCTACAGAGATCTCTATATCTAAATATGAAATAGATCTCTGTAGAGATTGTCATTATTATATCTACATATTATTATATAAAATAATGGTATTGTCAGTCTACATTGTAACTATCTATATATATATAATCAGATACATCTAGGTAAATATACATGATACATGATTATATAGGTTTATCTCTTTTATTATAATCCATCCATGGTTATATATGGTTTATAAACTATTATATGTAGTTTGTCTCTTTTATTAGAACTTTTCCATTAGCTGATTTTGCTTGTGTAATTACTTGTTGTGCATATTTTAAGGGCTGTATATTTTTATCAGATATATTATGTACTATACTACAGTAAAGCCCATATAGCACTACCAACCAGCAAGTATCTTTAAAGTAGAAAACGAGGGTCAGCTGGTACTCACAATGCTCTTCAGAACAGTGAACAAGGTTTGGCTACAAGCTGTAACAAATTCCCTTGAGAGTAACCAGGGCACATGGAGTATGTTTCAAGTCAAGTTTTCAAACAGCAGCAGTATTTCAGAGAAGAAGAGCACTTTGTTGACTTTTTGGGTTGAGACTTTATGAACCCACTACATCATACAGTATTGTAATTCCTTTTCCTACACTCAATTATCTTTTAATTACAAGCAAGTGAAGACTAAACAGGTAAAACAGGTCATAGATAAATCTCTGATTTTTTTTCAAGCCCTATCATACATTTTATCATTGAACAATTGTATATTGGGTCCTTTAGAAGCACCAACATATGCCCTGTAGAGTTGGACTGCTTCTGAAAGATCTGGAGAATCTGGTAAGGCAGAGGCAACCAGCAGTTTGCCTTTCACATCTCAGGGCCAGGGGGCTTATCTTCAGATGTCATTTTTTCTCCCATTCTGCTCAATATTTTCTGCAGCTGTGCCAGATTATAATCTAGACCATGGGGACAAGTATGTGAATACCACAGCCATCACAGGAAACAGAAGGCGAAATCACAGAATCACAAAATAGCTGAGTTAGAAGGGACCTCACCTATCAATACACATTGTAAAGATCCCCTCTAAGCCTTCTCTTCTCCAAGCTAAATGTGCCCAGTTGTGTCAGCCTTTCCTCATAAGAGAAATTCTGCAGTCCCCTCATCACCTTCAAAGCTATACCCTCTCTTTCCTCCCCATGGAAACCAGAAGACTGACGAATGGCTTTGCCAGGGCCATGAGCTCACCAGCAGGCACTGATTACCTTCATCAGCCCAACATGGGGCCTCCACCCACAGACCATCCACCCGTTGGCCCAGGAGTTGCATTTAAGCAGCTGGGGCTCAGTCCCTGTTTGAGGGTGTTTTGTGTATGTGGTGTATGGGGGTTATGCTGCCCTTTTGTTCCTTGGTGCTGTGGATTTGCCTGCTAGTGACTGGACTGTGGCTGCCCCTGGTTACTGTGGCTCTCCTTGCTCAGGTACTGTGTGATTGTGCTTTGTGGTGTTGTTGCTTTCTTGTTCCCCTTGGTCTGGTCCTGGTGGGCTGAGCCTCAGCCTCACATTGAGGTAGACTTGAGGGGCTGTAGTGAAGTAGCAATGCTGTTTACTATTAGAGGAAAACTGTAAAGTCTTAAAATGGAGGTCTAGGCCAAAGAAGGGCAGGAGACTGCATTGGAGAGGATGGAGGGGCTCACTTAGTGCTATTTACTTGTTGGCATAAGTAAAACCACTTTGTGTACAGATGCTATGAGCTTATTCCAACAACAAAATATTTATTTTATGTATTGTATTGCGTGCCTTGCCTCAGTAGCTTGTTTTAGACACTGGACTATGAAGGCAGGTCTTGTCTAATTTAGTACAGAGTAGTGTAAATGTTAGTTTAATCAACATACTTGATTCTGTTTTGGAGACAAGTGTCCATAACTGGCTTATCAGATCTGCATGCATTGCATTAACCATGTCCATAGGGCTGTGGCACTTAAAGATGTTTAGATGAACGGGGGTGGCCTGTGGCTCTGCCATTTAAAAGAGTTAGATCTTTATTTTTGGTGAACTTGCAATAATCTTGTTGTGATTTGTGTAACATGGACTGCTGAGTATCATTGTTTCCTCTGAAAAACCTGTAACTTCTACTGGAACTTGGTATATTTCCCATGAAGGGATCATGTTTTCATTTAAAGACTTCAGAAGAAGCCTACCATGTCAGTCTATAACTTTGTCACAGCTTTATCTATTAGATGTAGAGATCTCTTATCCTAACCACAAACTTTCATGTTTTCATTTTCTTGTCCTGTTTGTGGTAGCAACAGCATAATGTTGGGTAGTCTCCTAAGTAAGTATGCCATGGTTACTTCTGGCCTCCTTTGGGCTGCACCATGCAACTTTGAGTGTTCAGGGTCAGATCTCCAAAATGGTGCTTTTTTTATTCTAGTAACGTGTCCTGCATTCTTAGGTTGAGGACTTACTGTGTACTATTCAGCTGTATTAAAAGTTGGGTACAAAAGGATGCCACTTACTGGCAGGTTCAGAAACTGGAATTTCCCTGCCCCTATTTTGCTATGTCACAACCTTGTCTGTAATTTTTCATAACAATGATCTTATCTTTTCCTATGAACTCCATAACTAAGAGATTACTTATCTCTTAACCTTAAATATGACTAGTAATTTAAACTTACATTTTAGTAAGCCTTACTTTGTCACTGAAATGCAGTTTGTTCTTTTTTGCATTAAGCAGTCCATTTTCTAAATAATACCCAACGAGTTACTGGTTAAACACAAGTACTGCACTTATGTGTTTTTTTTATTCTATTGTTACAATCCTTTATCTACGCATATCACTGCTTCCCTAACCCACTTCAGCCAAAATGATTTGTGCTAGATAAACATGTTTAACATTGAATCACTCCAGTTGAACTAGGCTAGGAAAAGAATACAATTGTGGCTTTGGCGGATCAGAAGGGATGGTGATGGTTTCTTGCAACCTGTGAAATGAAGCCGGAAAGAGGCAGGCTGAGGTAACTCCAGCTGCACCCAGAGTAAGTTATAACTGCAGCTGAGTGTCTCCAACTTCTGGTTTAGATTTGACTTCATTCCCGCAAGTGTCTTCTGGATCAGGTGATGTAAATGCTACCAGTATCAAAGCCATCAAGAGGCATAGAGCTGGCACATGTGACCTTATCAGGGTCAGTCATACACTGATGCAGTTGAGGGGTCAACTGCAGGGTCAGCAGTTGAGAACAGGTGAGGCATTAATGACTGGCTTAGCATTTCTCTGACATTAATAAATCCTATTTCTACCCCCAAAATTGTTTAAGCATAGAATCCCCTTGAGGACTTAGGCACCTATAGGCTATTTGCATGTCTGCTTTTTCTGTCTGACCCTAGAGAAGCTTTCTGCTCAAATATGAAAAGTCCAGCTTTACATTTCTATAGGATTGATCAGTTTCTTTTTAGAGACTCCAGTACAGTGTTAAATAAAACACTCAAGGTCTATTGCACTTAATATCCAAGCTGAGGAATACTCAATTTTTTTTTGTTGCCATGTTTGAAGATGAAGGTCTGGGATGGGATTTGCTTGAGCTGTATTGAGAAACATCAGAAAACTTAGTACAAAACTGTTTATCAGAAGTTCTTATGTTCTAGGTTTTCTTTACTTTCTGAATACTGAAAGATACTAATAGTATTTTTCTTTTGTGGTTAAATATCTTAATGGTTTAATTAATGAGAATGTAATTTCCTCAGGAGTTTGTCAAAAATTGAAACATCCAAAATATAGACAATGATTATATGCAATAATTCTTCACTAATTTGTGTTCAGAAATGGATAATTAAAGAGGTTTTGCCTTATGCTGGTTTCTATGGTAAAGATGGCACTTCACTGTGGAGCTCTTTTGTCTCCAGGATCATCTTCCCACTAAAATCTGAGAACATTGTATACAATATGAAATCTCTGCAGGAAGTGAATTCTAGAAACCTTGTGCATTTTCTTCTGGGCATCCCTATATGTAGGGTGGCTTTCCTCAGTCAAGTTTTGTTTTATGCAAACTAGCCTGTTTCATTTTTTTTTAACCTTAATATTTGAGTGTAGCCTGGGGAAGGTAGTGTCCTTTCCAGGCTTGTTCCTTCCTGGTCTTAGTCTCCTGTTGTCCCTGCAGTTTTATAAGATCTGAAGCAAGGCTCTACCAGTTCTATATCTGTTTCAGTGATGTATATCAGCTGTTGAATGATGAACAACATAGCAGACAGCTTCGTTTTCCTTTCTTGCTGTTTTTATTGCAAGGTAACATCCCAAAGTGACAAATCATGGCTGATACGTTGCCCCTCCATTTGGGGAGAAGTCAATGGGATAGAGCCCTGAAACACCAGAGCAAGACTGAGGCTGAATTATTTCAGATCAGAAGTCTCTCCCATGATATTAGAAGAAATAAGGTATTGTGTGACTCCTGGATTATACCTTGGACACCTGTGAGTGCTAGAACACTAACACAAGCTGCTGAACAGATACTTCTATTGATGACATTGATTTGGGGTGGAAATGTGAGATCTGTAGGACAGCAATCAGTCTATATTGACTGTCTACCAAGTATCCTTGGCATCATTAAAGATTAATAAGAAATCAAATGTTGCATTTCTAGTGGAAGTAGGCAGGAATTGAGTGTCTGCTGCCAGAAGCAAAGACGGTTCATTGGCAGTGTGACCATGTAGTTCACTTTGTGCAAGGGTGTGTTTAGTTGTTGTTTGTGGATAGAGCCTTCCCTCTTTCAGGGGATCTGCATGGTTTTTAAAATGTGCTCTCACATTAAACTTCTACTCAAACTGTAAAGAAATCACTGCAGTCAGATAACACAAGGTAGTACAGGGTTCTGTTATTGGCACAGGACCCAGTAAGAGTTCTGCTAAAGCTTTCATGGGTGCAGTCTCTCCAGCTGATGTACTTGTCACAAGGGTTTTCTGCTAGGTAGAGACTAACCTTTCATGACTAAGCTTAAAACTCCAGCTACTGCCCAGTAGCCAAGCACTTGGCTGAGCAGATGGCATTAGGAAATCACATGTACAGTTGTTCAAAGTAACATGATCAACTCATCTTGTCCCTTAGAGACCTGGTTGTCTACCCCACTATAGCTGAAATCAGTGTGGTGTTGCTCCTCTTGGGGCGCTCTTCCTCTGAATCCTCCAGATTAAGGTTTATGGACCTGAGAGTCCATTTCCTACTGGCAGCTCTCAGGTATCACCCTTCATTCCTTTCCTACTGGTAGAAACAGAGCTTTTAGTTCCTGCCCTCTTGGGTCTTGTGATGGCGTGCTCTCACCCCAAACCCTGCTCAGGCAGTAAGCACCACTGGGCATTGTGCTGAAGCGATAACCACCAGTGCCAGCTGCAGTGAATGTCTGGTAGCTAGCACAATAGCAAGGGGCTAGTTGAGCTATGTACTCACCTGACTATAGTGCTGGTTGATGTCGGACTCGAGCCAAATTTGGATGAAACTGACACTGCGTTTGGTATGTAAATGCGACTAAGCCAATCATCTTGCCCCAAGACAGTGAGTGGCCCAAGAGCTCTGAGTTTGCTTGTGCAGCAGTGGGCTGTGTGGCAGGATCTCTCCTTGAGTAGGGATGCCTCAAGGTTACACCTGCTGCAGAGATCCCTTGCTCCTCATGAGAGGTGGGTAGTGATTAATAGCTTGCTAACTTTCTAAGCTTTGCTGAGGTTATATAACTTCTTTTGTGCATTTCTCATCAACTCTTAGCTAAGTAATCTAAAGGACTTTGTGCACATGATCCTTTAGACAAATCATTCCCCAAGTCTGGGACTAGGAGGGGATTCAGCTGCAACTAGACTCCTTATCTCTTTGATTCAAGGAGTTTAGAAAGCAAGGGGGTCCACTCTGAACCTCATCTCCTCAGTCTTTGGTCATAAACCATTGACCAAGTCTGGGACTACATTTGGATCCAGCTACGCCTCTGCACCCCTCTGAGAAGGAGTTTAAAATACCAGGGGGTCCATTCTGAACCTTGTGACCTCAGTGGTTGGGTCTGCTGACAGTTTGTCTGACCGTGTCCTCTGTGGTAGATATTCAAGTGTATCATCAATCTTAAGTTGCTGTCTTACAATTAAGCTTTGTTAAATTACTACATATAGCTATAAAATACATTGCTGCTTTACTCTTAAGGGGGAAGTGAAGTGCATACTACTTCTATTGGTGACAAGTTTGCTTTATTTAAAGCTCAGCTGACAGGCAAAGGCTTTGAAATTAAATATTTTTAAAATTTTGAAAGACGGATTTGCTATGCTAGCCTTTACCAGTAGCTACTGCAGCATTCAGCATCAGGGCAGAGCAAGTACTATCCATGGCAATCCTTGAGGTGCAGAGCTGCTGTTCAGTGTGAGTGTCACAAATAAGTTGGGGATCAAAAGAAAGAGGAATTCAGTTGCAGAGCAAGCCCACCTGTGTGTGGAGAGTTATGATATTCTCAGTAGCCATCTCCCCAAGAAAAATCCTACGTGTCACACACGATAACCTGGTCCGTTGGCAGGTAAGTAGAAGGATGCTCATGGAACTGGCTGCTCAAGGGCCCCAGACAAGTTACTGCTGTGCAAGTGTAGAGGTTAGAGACAGGAAGGTTGTTTGGTGAGACTTGACAAACATCAGTTTTGCCTTCAGGCTGGCAGCCCTTGTGCTGCCTTTCTGTCAATGTGGATATCTTGGCATCAAGCTGGAAAGGGGGCAAAATGGACAGACTTGTGAGAGGTTATCAGAGGTGCAGCTTAAATCAGGTAGTTCTGAAAGTATCTATAGATATACTATACTAGCAAGGTTATCTTGTGCCCTTGAAACAATAGTTGAGGTTATGTAACTGCATTTGAATACTTACTAATCTGTGAAACATCACTGCCTGGTGATGGCATTTCTATAGAAATTGAAGTGCTACTGTAATTTCCTTAAACAGCTTTTCTTCAGCTGTGTCTAATGATATTTAATTTATTTCTGTTGTTGCTACCAGCAGTTCACCTCAGGAGAGAGCATTACTATAAACAGTGCTCCAGGCAGCAAGTAACATTTAAAGCAATCCAGCTCAAACTAGGGCTCTGTGACCTCCTATGTAAAACACCAGCAGCTGTCAGCACCCTGTTTACTCCAGCACTTTTGCTGCTGCTTCTGGCTGAGCTGCTGCTATGGTTTGTACTTAAAATAATCAGAACAGGCATTAGGGAATAACTGTTTCAGTATAAGCCCAGAGCTATTGCTAGCCTAGATTCACACCAAGAGTCACTTCAGAATGTCCAAGTGTAGTAAATTTCCACTCAGACAAGCTCTTAGCATGGGGAGGGAGCTTGAGCAAATGCTTCCTGGTGTAGGCAGTCTCTGCAGCATCCTCGTTGCTTGGAGTCAACTTGCTTGGGGAGATTTCTTAAAGAAGGATGAACACTGACAACCTACCACTAAGGAGAACAGAAGCTGAAATAACTAGGAGCTTCTACATATTTCCTGACTGTACATTTGTGTGTATTGCTTGAACTGCAACAAGATGTGAAGTTCTGGCTAGCTCTGAAGCAGGCCATGCATGTGGCTCAGATGGCAGAGGAATAAGTACAGCGAGACAGGGCTGAATCAGTAGGCCCGGTCAGGATCACAGAAGAGATGCAGGCAGTTCTTGCAAATGAGATGCCCCAGAAGCTGGTAAATGGAGGGAAGAGAGGACTCAGCGCTCTGCTGCCAGAGACCTGTGCTTGGGGGTAGACCTTAAGGAACTGGCTACTTTATTAGAGGACTTGTGTCTGTATTAACCTTGTCTGTTAAAACCTGTGAAGAATAATGCTCAAAAATAGCTTTCTCTGTTTTTATTCTGTTTTAAATGGTCCCTGTAAATTTCACAACCGCTTGATTTATCCTATTAATTTACTTGGGTTCTGTCTTTGGCACTAACAAATTGCTGTCTGGGTGTGATAAAATATTTATGCGTGTCAAAAGCTGATAGGAGTGGCTATAAGCACTTATTCTGAGTGTTTCAGGTGTTTGTTCAGTGGAAGAACTTGAAGGAAGCATCTTATAGGAAGACTAATTTGGGAAGAAATAGAGCATCATCAGTGTCTGGTATGGCTGGACTGTACCAAGGGACAATGGAGTTTGGCTTCTTAACAGATGCAAGAGTATGGATATAAAAGTAGCTTAGTTCACACTGAATCAAGTGGTGGTGTGGGGAGGGAACAAATACTGGTTTAAAGGTGTGCAGCCAGAAATAGAACCTGCGGATTTATGGAAGAGGAATGGCTGTTGATTTGTCTGAGAGTCTTTCAACAGAGTAAGTAAGAGAGATTAGTAGGCAAGTCTATCTGAGGGGCCATTCAGGAGCAAGCGAAAGCTGTTAGGTCTTCAGAATTCAGCTTTATTGCAGGCTTTCCCTGACTAAAACTAATCCATCTTGAGATGGCCTGATGTGACAGTCCAAGTCTTATTCAACAAATGGAAAATGTGTCCCCAGGGCAGCTGTCCCCCTGAAAAAGGAAGAGCTGCATGGCAGGCATGTAAATAGGTGACCTGAGCTCCAGGAATATCAGGAAGGGGGAAAAATACAGAAACAAGGAAAGGGGATATCTTCATTAGAGGATTCACCATGGCCTCCATTACAGAGGACTGTAAGACTCCCCTTACAACTTGTTTTCAGGATTGGAAAAATTGACTGTCCCCTGCTCCCTTCTCAGTGTCCCGTCAGCACATTTGTGCCTGTGCTGCAGCAGGCCACATCCTCTCTTCCTTGCTCAGAGAAGTGCAGATGAGTCATGATATTGTTAGTATTTGCTAACCCTCTGGACATGTCTGTGTTTAACTGATCGTACTTGGTGCAAGCCCCTTGCCTCTAGTTGTATGGATATCTTCTCCCTCAGAAATTCCCAGCAATAACTTCTGTCAGATGTACAGATATATACCACCAGGTTATCCCAGAAGTTAGCTGTCTCTTTGGCATGCTTAGTGCTTTCACCCAGAAATTTCTGTTTAGTAACTCAATCTTTTTCCCAACCTGTTCACTTCTCTATATGCCCTACTCTTTCTCTCTTGAGAGAAGATGGCACAACATGTCTGTTTAGGTTTCTTTGAAGTATTTGGGAACCCTAGCAGTGCTGGTGCAAGAGGTGTGCTTGGTACTGGATGAGAGTAGTGGTTCAACTGTGCTTCAGACAAACCTTGCTCCCTCAGGCTTGACAGATAATAGCTTCCAAACCATAAGTTGGGTCTCCATCAGTTTTCCAACTGGAAAGCACTTGGATTCACAACTCAAGCTGTTTCTGTTCCAATAAACATGAGTTGATACTGCAACCTCAAGCCCATAAGCCTTGAATTCAACTGCAGATCAGGCTGACAGTCCAGCAGTGGGACTTCCAACTCCGTACTTGGTGAGAAGCCATTTGCCCTTTTGGAAGGTTTCACTGTCCCCCAGATGCAGTTTTCTTTAATGGTACTTGCAATCCTTGTAGCAAAACAGATGGTCTGTATCAGGCTGTGCTGTTTCTTGGCTTGGAAATGTACACTGTAAACAAGGGGGTTTTCTTATTACTAAAGCAGGTTATCCTTTGGCTGTAAGTTCAGTTCTTGAACTAACTCATCAACTGGAATATAATTTTACATATCTCTGCAGCAAGCAAAATAAATAGTTTTCACTTGAAATCCCAACTAATCCACCTGCACTGCTGCTCCCCTTCCATGATTAGTTTTTAAAATATCTGTTGCAAAGCACATTAATTCATGCTGCCTGAGCTAGTCAGCCAGAGAAGCAACTGTAATTTGAGAATAGGAAGGAATTTGAGAATAGGAAGGCTTTCTTAAATAGGCTGCAAGTGTCAGGTAGAAAGCCATGCCCTGGAGCACAGTCTGTTCTGCTTTTTCTTGACTTCATCTGCATGCAGTGCCCTTCAGGGCTCCTCAGCTACCCTACTGTGAGTCCCAGTCAGAAGAATATAGATATATATATATGGATGTGCTTGTTTGTGATTATACATATGTTGGTCTCCAAAATTTGACTGAGTTCTTTTTTTTTGAAAAGCCTGTCTTGGATCTTGCTGTGTTTAATCATTCTTGCTTACATTGACAGGTGGTTTCACAGGAATCTTCAGATCTTGCATTGCTTCTGGGCATGCCTGCTGACTTGTGACTTTTTTTGTTCTCAGAATTAAAAGAAACAGTTTATTCACAGTGGAAACTATTTCGGTTTTCTCTTCTGACTGATGCATCAGAATTCTATTACTCTTGCTAACCAACTCATTTCCCCCAGTTTAATAACCAACATAGAGTTTCCTAATCTAAGTAAGCTAACTGCTTGTCCTTCCTGTTCTTACTGGTTGAAATGGATTTTACTGGGACCCTTTCAGCTCTGGCAGCTGTTTGGCTTCTTGGTCATGGCACAGTCTTGCATTGCAGGGAGTTCTGTTTTTTTGTAGTTCATCTAGTTCTGTACTTCCACAGTGCAGACAGTACTTAGGCTTGCCTGAAATTGCACCGATGTTCATGAGATCTTCAGTTTGGCTGTATTCATCCCATGTAGGTTTCCAACACTTGCTCTTGGTTTTGTTCTGTCTGATCTTCCATCAGAGTAAAAGTTACGGTGCAGTTTGGACTTTCAGAATGGAAACAATTTTCTAAATCTGATTCCCAGAACACCTGGGCACCTGGGCTTCCGGTAGTTTTCTTTACTAATATTTCTCTTTCTTAGTATTTCAGTAATGGAAAGGCAAATAGCTTTTGACAGCTCCCCCTTCCCTTGTCCTGTGCTTTATACAGTTGAAAAAATGAAGAGAAAGTGGTGAGGATAAAGGGAGAGCAGAGCAGCAATCATTGCTATGGGAGGTGAATCAAGGATTTGCTGCAGGGGAACAGACCTATGCCAGGAATGAGTCCCTGTGCTTCAGTGATGGCTGGAGTTATTTTCAGCAGAGCTGTTTCTCACATTAATTCTCCTTCACTGTTTAGCCATCAGGGGGTAGCAGTCTGTCAGAGTCTGCCTTCTCCTGTTTTTTATGGAAACAGCAAATGCCATCATTGGTTTTCCACTGGGGGTGAATGAAGTGTTCAGTAAACAGAATGTTCCCACCTAAGGCAAGTTTTGTTGTGTTGAGAGGTAACCACCCCTCCCTTGCTGCCTGTCACCAGTTCAGTGTATTGAATAGCAAACTGGAAGCAATGTGTGCAGCACCTCTCATCTTGGAGAATCCCAAAGCTTTACAGGGGTTCTTTCCCCTGCTATTAAAATGCAACCATTGAAAGCACCCTGCAACATAAATAGGACAGGACAGGAAATAGAATACAAAAAGGAAGTCCAAGCGAAGCTGGCAGATACTTATGTTTATTAAACAAATCTTAGCAGTGGGTGAAACCTTACAGCCTCAGACAAATTTTCTGAACTGCCCAACAAATCTGTCCCATCCACATTCTTCAAAGCAGTTTTGAAGTAATCTATACCTCAATCAAAAATTCATACTTGAGAGTCTATGGTTTATTTAGCTTGCTAAAACTATTTCCTATTTTGTCTTTTGATTTCTGTTGAGAAACAGCATGAACCCTAGCATCTAGGTAGTAGCTAGCTGTCTATTTCAAATGAACAGCATGCTATCATGCTTGCTGTGTAAAGACTAAAAAAGCACTAGTCTTAGCCCTAAATATACTGCAATATGGGTAGATACACACAGCAATGCTAGTGAAAACAGTGGCTTGCTATTACTGGTAGCAGAGAGAAAGGAAAAGCAAAGCTGAGAGCCAAAATATTGGAGTACAGAGAAGATGTAATTAGGCCCTAATTCTTGGCTTAAACAGAGGGGCTACTATAAAAAAAAAATCAGTTACCTGGATAGGTCTACTTGTGTAACGTTTCGTTTGCTAATGTCTGGATTGTTTATAGCTTAGTAAAATTTAATGTTAGGAACTGCAGAGATAATGAAGAGGTAAAGATGGGAAATACAAATTGCAGATGAATTATCCCTAGTAAGATAAAAGGACGAAAATACATGAGAGCAAGGAAGAGCCCGAAGATGTTAGATTAAGTCAACAGAGCAAGAAAATGGAAAGGAAACAGTGCTTCATATTCAACTAGATAAGTAATATCTTGTCAAGGACGAAAACCCTAATTTGAGTTGAAACCCTAATTTCTTCTGTTTCCTGTTGGTCTACAGGCTCTCTATCTGTAGCTGAATGAGAGCTAATAGCAACAGACAGCAGTGAAAGCTGCCCGTGGCATTTTAGGAGAATGAAATGGTTGTTCCAAGATGTGTTGTGAACGGGATACTGGGACTTGGAATGCTTGTATATATGGATACCTGAGGTGAGTGACAGTTCATTTGAACTGTTTTTCACATCATGCCCCATGGGTAATTCATAAAAGAATTCTTGGTCCTTCTCCAGAACCGCTGCAAAAATCAGCCTTGTTTCTCCTTGCTGGCATTTTTCTATTTACAAATGCCCAGGGCAGGCGCATCAGCAAGGACATTCAGTTTCTGACTCGCATAGCTGAGGAGTGTTGCTTAGGTGAAGTCTATCTGCCTCACTGGGAGGTAGCAAGGTTGGGAGTCAGACTTTCCCCAGGCTTAGATATTCAGCAGAGCTTCAGGCTTGCCCTGAGAAGATGACGGTGACAGGGTGAAGCTGAGCAGTATCTGGTACACTTTAGATCCATTACGGAGCCAGTGTTCTTAGGGAACTGCAGTCTTTGTAGAGATGGCAGTTTTTCCACTTTAGCATCTCTTTTGAACAACTTCAGACAGATGTGAGACTGGGTGCCTGTTTCAGACCTTGCTATGCTCTGCTGGTCTTCCCTTTGCTTCTGCTGGCAGGGAAAAGAGTGTCTACTCAAACTTCTTCCACAATCCCAGTCCCTTATTAGTTGTATGCCTAGGCTGAGAACTGTTAATGCTAATATTAGTCCTGTGGTTTTTTACATCTAAAATAAGACTCTAAGATCTGTGCAGAGCACAGAAAATTCCAGATGGCTGAATTACAGCATATCAAACCTTCCTGTGTGCAATGAATAAAGAGTTATTTGGTCTTGCTTGTGCTGTCTTTAGGACAAGCTATCTGTCACTGAAATGATTTTAAACACTCATTAACTTTTGGCTACAGTGGAACTGGCTATTGAAGAAGTACACTGTGCTGTGCTCTTCCATGTCAGCCAAGTCAAACCCTGCTGTGAGCCTGAAGAATGTGAGATTTTTATCAAAAATAATACCTGCAGTACTAGAGATAAAGTAGCGGAAGAGCTGAATATGCTGGGAATTAAAAGGGATCCCACAATGCTCAAACATCTTTCTGCTACTTGGCAGACACTAAAACTCTTCTCTTCCAACTGGAAAAAAGCACCAGTAACCTGCTGACTACCAGCAAAACACACCACTTCGGGGACCCTGGCAGTCAACTGCATCTCCGCTCTGGGAATCTGGCTCAGCTTCTTCCATGTCCAATGCTGTGACACTGAAACTTAAAGTACTGCTGCCATCTGCAGGGGCTCAACTTGATGTTATTTTCATGCTTTATTGCTGAGCTTGTCAGAAATAATGTTCTCCAGGAACTTTCCCCTTCTCATGTTAGGTTTCATCATGATTGCATTCTTGGTGGGTGCCACCCTTTCTTGGGCCCTGAAGGACTAAACTCCAAAACTTCAAAGATGTTTCAGAGGGATATACTTTGGTCTGTGCTTAGAATAACGTGGAAGCCTTATTGCTTTCCAATTTATAAAGATTTGTCCTTCCTGTAAGCTTGTACTGTAAGAAATGCACTGCTGTGAGCCCAAAATGAGACCTTTGTAAATCTGATCAAACACCAAATTTATCTGAACTTCTCCACAGTGGAAGTGTGACTGTCTGTTAACATGGAACCATGCTGCTCTGCGGCTTGGTCGTCTTGTAATTACAAGTCCAGGAACACACATGCATGTTAGAGGGCATTAGATACAAATGAATTTAGGTACAGGGAGGGGAGAAATATTGTCCGGGATGGACAACAATAAAATAGTGCTTTGCAGGTGTTCCTAGGCTGCATAAACTAATCTCTGCTTGACAGAGCAGTTGATGCTGGAGGTGCATGGAACTAGGTACAACCTGCACCACCTACACCAAAAGCAGTGGGAAATGTTGGCATGAGCTGACTGTGTTAAGGTAACTGATGAACGGGGAGGAGGGATAGCACTGAGTGTTTGGTGTTGGAGCTGCCTGTAAATTATTGATAGAGCTGGGTGTAAACCCTTAGGATGCTAGAATGAAATGTCCTGTACCTACTGGGCAGGCACAAGAGCCACTGGACCTGCAGGCTTGCAGCACAACTCCGGACTGTAAGATGTAGTCTGGAGTGAAAGATGCTAGGTGAGGAGTCATGAAGTGCTTCAGACCCTAGGGTTACAGACCTCAGCACAACTTGCTTGTCAGTTTTTAGGTGTTTGTAAAAAGAAATGAAAATACAATTAGGCCGTATTTGGGGGAGTGTTTAGTTTCAGGCTTGACCCTATTACGTCTAAAGTCCAAGAATGAAATAAGTGATGGAGAGTCTACGCTTTGCAGCAATTAAGAACACTTTTAGCTTTGTATCTCTTATTATGCTGTAAATGTACTGCCTGCTGAATTTTCCTGTCCTGAACAATGAGTGCAGGAAAATGAACCGCTGACTCCATCTAGACTTCTCCTTGGCATCTAACAGATTGTTTTGCTTCTCACTTGAAAAGCTCAGTTTCAGGTCACTTTCTGCCTATTCTATCTACTCTCTGTTCCATACAAGCTCACCTTCACATAAGAAATGAAGTGTTTAGGATAGGCAATTAAGATTTCTTCACATGAAGTGAAGGCAGGATTGGAAAGGTATTCTCAGCTCTAATCTTGGGAAGCAAAATAGAGTTATGAAATGAAACTAAATGCTCCAATTTTACAAATGTTAGCTATAAGAATAAGTTCAATATTTAGAAACTCAAGCAAGGCAATTTCCATTTTTTCCAGTTTTCTTTGGTATAATCAGTAGATTTTTGTAATGTTGAACCTGTTAAATCATAACAAACCTCAGAAAGCTCTGTAGTTTGGAAGAGTTCAGTCACTTAGGAACTCTGACTTAAGCCCAACGATGTTTGTGTACCTTCATCTGAAAAGGGATATAAGTTCACTGTAAAGTGTTACCTGAGTCCAAAGGCAGGCTGGACTGTTTTATCTATCAGTTACAGATAAACACAACATTACTGGAACAAATGCATGTGTTTGTGTTTCTTTAGGTACTTGACTATTACAGTTGCACTCAGAAGTCTGAAAAGATATTTGTCTTGATCCTACAGTCATCTGTGCACCGAGCCCTCACTGAAGTGCTGCATGAAGACAGATGGGGTTAATTCCCAGATGGGAATAAAAACCACTGCTGAAGTACAGCTGAAATGTGGCTTCGATTTGTCAGCTGAGATACTGCTGTAACTACAGCTCGGTACTCGCTCAGGACAAATGACAAAACCATCCTCGGTCAAATGAAACACAGGGAATAGAGAAACAAATTGCAAACTGCCTTATCTGTTATGTAAAATGAAGGGGAATTAGTGATTTTTAGTCTGGAAGCCAGTTTTGCCTTTGTCCTGGAGATGCATTGTTTTCTACTTGCAGAAGGCAGTGCTCTGTTGAGCAATGCTATACACTGATTTTTCTCTGAGAGAATAGGTAGTTCGTACCTGAGCAACCAAAGCGGTACTCCAGGGTTTTGCTAATACAGTAGTACTTATCTATATTGGTGCTGTTACAGAAGGAGAGATTTTTCTCAAAGGGAAAATGTTTTCTTATTTGTCATCAGCTGGAAAAATAAAACTAGAGCTTTATATCTGAGTTGTGGAAGTTGGGAGCGAGCTCCCCCAAGCACACATTCTAGTGACCACCTTCCTTACACAGTCCTGTGACATCAAGTACACTTTTAACATCAAATCTAAGGCAAAGGTGTAAGAAACAGGATGGGAAACTGAAGGAAAATTGGTATCAGAAAGATATGAGGGGAATTATGGTGTTTGCAGTGCTGCTACGTGCACCTTGTTTTGAGTCGCTGCCTTCTCTTGTAACAAGATCTTAGGGGATGATACTACCTAACCCTTTCCAGAACAACTCTACAGTTCTACTTCTTTCTTTTCCAGCCACTGGATGCCTCCTCAGCTACAGCAGGTGGGAAACTCAGAGCAGCTCAGTGTTTGTTGGCTCACAGCAGTTGCTGGGATCTCTTGAAATGGGAGAGCGCTGCTGCCTGTGTTCATTTCTGAGAGTCTGCAGCACAGCGAGCTGGTTGTTACTTGTTCCCCACTACTGGGGCTGGCACACAAGCTCACCAGACCACTAAACATAAAGCTGGAAGCATCTGCTTGTGTACCCAGGTACAAGCATGTAAAAACTTCTGTAACCCTCTCCTGAGAGGACTCCCAAGTCAGGCTTGTTGCTATGGTGGGCTTGTATCTGGGTCAGGCCCTCTCTCCCCCAGTCTGCTGGGCATGGTGCTGCTGCAGAGCTGTCACCAGCTCGGCGAGTGCAGCTGGTGCAAGGCAGCAGGCAAATGTCCCTGCTGCGTCACCACAGGGTCCCTTTAATCCTTGGCAGCCCAACACGTGTTTGCTTGCTCCCTAATGAGTGGCTCTGAAGTCCACATTTAAGTGGAGTTGTGAGAAGCTGAAAGCCCTTGCTGCTTCAGCTGTTACTTTGGCAGAGTGTTTTCAGCAGTTTGCCACCTTTGACAGTGTCTGTAACACATGCTGCTCTCCTGGCACTATTAAGACCAGTCTTAAAAGGCATTGTAAATACAGGCTTTAACTCCCAGCTTCACCCTCTTCCTAGAACTGGACCACAGAAAACTAGATTAAATAATGAAGTTCACTTCAGCTCTGGATAAAACATGCATTTGTATGCAAAATGAATTGTGAAACTAATTTATGCCTGCCTAACTTTTCTCTGCAGGCCCTTCTGCTCTGGAGAGGATGCTGTCATAGCAGAGTGAGCACTGTCTGGGACAGTCTCTGCTTTTTTAGAGAAACAGAAAGCAAATGGTGATGGATATGGGAAGCTGAAGGCAGATGAGACAACCCTGTGGTTTAGGCAGTTGAACAGATTTAATCACTGCTATAGAGTTAGGCTGGGTACTGCAGGACACCATAAGGAATGTGGTATAAAGCTCTCCGAGCAGATTTAATCAGTGGTAGTTCTCATTTCTTGCAGCTGAGATCCATCTGGGTTTGCCAGCCCATGCTGGAGAGCAGGAGGTGTGTGCGTGGTGCTGGGTGGGTGTTTGCCCACCCCTGGACCTGGGCTGGTTCTGCCTGGGGTCAGCTGCAGTATCACCAAATTCATGGTGTTTGCTCATCAGTGGCCCGGATAACCTGTCCATTGTTAAATGAACACTAATTTCTAGCCCAGGAATGTTGGCCAACTCGAGTGTCTGTATATCTTCCTATAGGTATTCCTGTATCTGTGTCCACTTCATCAGTCTCCTCATTCTTGTTCTCTGCTGCAATCCCCCTCTACCTGAACTGTTTATTTTTTACTTCCTCATAAATTAAGAGCTATTTGTTCACCTGTCATCCACACTTCACACCATTTTCAACTCCAGGCTTAGGTGTCTCCCTGTAGCTCTGTAGGATTGGTGCAAGGCTTTCATTGGGTTCTTAAAAAGACCCGGTCCCTTCTACAAGCCAGCAGGCAGAATATCAAAAGGTTAAGGGTTCTGTTTTAAATAGTACCATTAAAGCTTTGTATCCTAATTATCAGGAAATAATGCAACTTGGGTCAGAATTCAAATGTTTGGGGACCTCAGTGCTATTTTTGAGCCTTCAGACTGTTTAGTAATCCTTTCTTCTAAAAATAAAATGTCATATTTTTACTATCCATGTAGTTAGCACCAGCTGTCCAAGAGAAAATAAATCTTTCCAGTCTTTGGAGATTTAAAGAACAGTCTATTTCAGGCAGAAATAGTTCATGTTAGGCAGACATCCCAACATTTCTGTTGAAATATCACAGTTGTTCATAAAGAACATTGGAGCAGTGTTCTTTACAACATTATTTTCAGATGCAAATGATGATGTATGCAGCTGAACAGTGGTTCCAGCTTTGAATTAATTTACCACTTTCCAGTCAACTAAAACACTCCTGCTTTCCAGTAAACCCAAATGTTTATGCAAGTCCTAGGTCTAGTTTAATGAGTTTGGGAAGGTTCCCAGTACATGGATGCTAATGCTTTGATGCTTGTTAATGACAATTCATATGCAAGCCAATTCCATCTTCCTGCAGCCACATCCACAGGAAAAGCAACACAAACAGCTCTCTGTTAACCTACGTTGCCCCCTGTTTAAGCAGGATGGGCCTTGAATCTCCCGCTTACTGCCCTGTGCCCGAACTTGTGTGGGTATGGCACCTTTTGCTGCTTGCAGGTGTGACCATCCCTGTGTGCATGCTCACAAAACCTTGCCCCTCCAGGAGCAGCAAGAGGAGGTCTCGTGGATCATTGTGCTTCGCAGGCAGGCAGCAGCCCCTCTCCTCTGGGAGGCAGAGGCCGAGCTGTGCCCAGGTGCTGCCACGCTCCTGGGCTGGGGGAAGGATCTGGCACCCTGGCAGGGCAATAGCTGGGAGCAGGCTACCACCCCTGGACAAAATCACCTGCTCTTGCTGCTTCTCTAATAACAGCAAAGAGAGGAGGGACCAGGAGCTGGGTCAAATGTCCTGCTCACTGTGCATGGATCTAGGCTGAGCACCCTTAGCAGGGCAGAACAGCTTTTGTGGTCAAACATCTGAGTACAACAGAACAGCTTAATTAACTTCTGCGGCGACTTGTGAAGATAATTCTACATTTTTTGTTTCCTGGTTTCTGTTAGAATTGAGGCTGCTAGAGCTGTGCTAGGACAGCAGATGTTTGCAGAGGGAAAGGCTCCACTTTTAGGCTTCTCCCTTGTGAGATGAATATGGGCTATCAATATCATTTCCATCACAGCAGCTGAGATGGAGCAAGCAATCAGTAAGCAAAATACAGCAGGGTACAGCTGGGAAATTATTTCAGTATTGCTAGGCTTGAGGGAACAAAGGTCCTTAACCATTGCAAAGAAAATGAGGTGCATGCTATTAAGTCAGAAAACTGGTGCTTGTTTGTCTTCTGGTACATCTTTGTTCTGTGCAGAGAAGTGCAGGGGCGTGCTTTGGGGAGATGTGTGCGTGAGAGGGAACCACTGCTTCCCACTCCGATGTCTTCAGGAACCTGCTGGCTGAAATTGGTGTTTGCCCCAGCTGTGGTACTGATCCTGCTTCAGACCTGTGGCCTCCCTTGCTGACTCCCCAGCACCTGGCTTGGGGCAGGTGTGCTCCCTGTGTCGGTTCTACTCAGCACACAGGAGCTGCCCTGTCCCTCAGAGCAGCCTCTGCTGCTGCCTCACCTTGCAGGTGGTGAGGTGAGCTCCTCTGCTTCAGTGTCTGCCTCGGCCAGGCACAACTGCACGGTGAGTGGTGCTGCCTGGTGCCACAGCCAGCTGCCTGCTAACACAACCTGCCATCACAGCCACCTGCCTCGGGGAACCATGCTCTGCTCCCAAAGATGAGCTTTCTCAGCTAAACAAACTCTGAGCTGCCAGCCTCTTCCATCTGCCCTTGCCTTGTGTGCTCCCAGGCCACCCATCTGGTGTTCCCCCATCCCTGGGCCTGTGGTTCCTGAATTTCCAAGTCCCTTCTGACCTCAAAACACCTTTGTAGCACCTCACATGGTCCTAATAGTGCTGCAGCGTTACTCAGCTATTTCTTCAGATTTTTGAAGGATTTGCCCAAGTGTGAAACTGCGCTATAAGACAGCAAAATGTGTGCACCACCCTTCCCGAGACCCACCGGACACCACAGACAGGTACTGCCTGCGCAGCCACACACGTCCCTCTTGCCGTGCTGTGATCGCAGAGGCTTTGCTGGCTGAGCAGCTGGTGCCCGCAGGCAGCAGCTCTACCTGGCTCCCCAGGAGCATCGTGGTGCTTGTGTGCGCCCTCCTGCCTGGCCCAGCCCTACACGCACACCTACACGGAGCCACCGAATTGCCATCCGTGGGCAGGCAGCTGTGCGAGGGTGGCATGAGCAGCTCCTCTGCTGGGCGTGCGCTGCCACGGGCCTGGGGGCGAGAGCAAGCAAAAATGCAGGGCGCGATGTGCAGTGTCGACAACCCGAGCAGACCTCTGCGTTTTGCTTTTGTTGCCAATAGCTGCTGGTCTGTTCTCCCCTTCAGTGAGCTTGCACAGTTCCTGTGAACCATGTGCGGATCAGGCCAAGCATCAATAACTGCCCAGCCTGCTGTTTAAATAGAACAACAAGCGGTAAACCAGCCTAAAATAGCTTTTATGTACTTTAGTAAAAATGACAGGAGTTTATGCTGTAAGACATGGGAGCATATGCTGTCTTAGCTAAACTTTGTAAAATATTGATGTTGGTTTAGGGTTTTTGTACTACCCCAGTCCCAAAAAGAAAAGGTACTGCTCTCTGCCAGTTGGACTGCAATTCTGTAAATGAAAGTAAAAGAGTAGGGCAGAGCTATGAAGTACAGAGGCAGAAAATGAGTGGCATCTTTCTTATTCCCACTTTATTTCTATTTACCTCCTTGGCTTTTTTGCTTTCTATCTGTGGTGTTCGTTACTTGCGGATCTTGCACTGCTTTTTATCTTCAGCTCAATTGCTTTTCTTAACTTAAACCATAATCTGCTCAGTTGATATGTTTTAGAAAAATGGTGCAGAGCTTAGACCAGAATAGACTGAACCAAAATAGCGGGAGCAGTAAGGTTAGGAGGTTAGCCATGCCTCTTTGCTTTTTACTTGTTTTGTTTCTGTCAAAGTAAGTTGTCGAGTGCTTCTGTGTCTGTGTGGCAGATGACACTTTCCAGTTCCAACAGCGCAAGTTGACAAGACACGCTCATTCGGCTGCCAGCTCCCTTCCTTCTGATCTTGGCTTGTCTCACACAGAGGCTGCTGGGAATGTCTGGCGTATCTTCTCATCCACTCCAGAAGTGTGAGGGTTGTTCGCTCCAATTACACCTCCGAACTGCCCTGCAATGTCACGTGTTGGGGTCGGGATGCCTCGGGACAAAAATGAACCATGAAGCTGCTGGGGTTCTCCTCCTGGTCTTGGAGGTTTTTGTACAAGGAGAATCAAAGAGGCAGGGAAATGCTGATACTCATCATAATGGAATTCCAACTAAACTGTGCTAAAACAAAGCAAGAAGGAAAACCCCTCAAACATTGAAAACTACTAAATTTTTGTATTTGTCCTAAGAAGCTAGGACTGGCATTCAAAACTGAGTATGAGGCAGCACTGGGGGTAAGTGGGAGGGATGTTGCATGAAGAGCCCATAAAAAGAGGTATATGAATTCTACACAACTGAGTTACGTATGCATTGAACACCGGATTCATGTATAGTAGCAGAGGAATTGGCTTCTGCATGTCAGTTCTTCTTGGGCGCTCCGTAGAATCCCCGTAGCATTCAGGCAAAAATCGCTGTGATTAAGATGCCAAGGTGTGGAGAAACATCTGAGGAAAGGCTGTGTGTGAAAGACTGCAGGGTCATAGAGTGGCTCACGGTGAAAGTCTTAACACTCAGAAATGTTGGTGAAAATTTCTGCCATGCCGTTCTGTGGCTGCTGAATAAAATGAGCTACTCAAATAACCTCTTGAAAGAGCTCCGGATGTCTTTACACAAACCTTCTGTCATGGGAGCGTAACTCACTGTTGCCTTCTGCAGTCCTTCCTTTGAATGTCGAGTAACGTTGGTGTACGTGGCAGATTTGTGGTTAATTTTCTGATTCACTCACTGTGGGCATGCTGGCAAGGGGATGTGATATTTGGTCTTACAAATGATGAAGGGTTGTGTTTCTCCTTGTATACCTCTTTCCTCACGCTTCTTGCTGCCAAGTTGGCTATGGTGTGAAAGCATTTAGAGGTCAGGCTTTTCTAATGTGGCCTGAAGATGAGTTTGTGGACTGTCAGTCAGATCCTTGGCTAAGAGAAAATCGAATTACTTTCTGGAAGAAAAATGCAGCTAGTGGGTAGCAACAACTCAGTTTTGTCCAAGCTGAATTGGAGTTAGCTGCTTTTTCTCCCAGGACAGATCCTGCTCTGACATCGTGGCATCCTTGCAGCGAGTTTGGCTCTGCCTGTGGAAGAGTGCAGGAGGATGTCAGCAGAGAGCTGGCAGAGGCAGCTGTGGCAGGAGCATACCCATCTGGTACAGATAAAAAACACATCGTAGGGAAAAGTTGCTGCTGCAGTTGCGAAATAAATAGTAAGAAAACCAAAGGAGTGAAATCACACATTCGTGTGGGCAAAAATAAATAACTAAAAGCTTGGCAAGATGTCCTGATCTTGTGCAGATGTACAAGATGCAGGCTGATTCATACATGGATTTTCATCAAAATGGCACAATTCTCCTATATGACAAGAAATGGCAGTGAATGTCAGCTGAGAATGCCAGCAGATGAAGATGATTTTGTTGAGGAATTCAAAATATTTAGTGAGTCTACAACAGTGCTGATAATATTTATTCTCTGATGCTTTTGCTGACAAAATTTCAGGTGTGAAGTAGTCAGTAACTCCAGATTGCGTTATGCAGGGATAAAACTTGTTCTCAGTTCCTAAGCGCTCTTGTGTATCCTGGGATGCTTCAAATCATGAGCTCTGTCTCCCTCCCAGTTGTGCTTTCATGGAAGCCTTATGTTTAAAATGCAAACACCAGATTCTTCCACTCCTTCAGTACCCCATGCTCCCAAATTCCTTCCTCTGTACTCTCTGTGTCTCTCTAATGACTGGAGAGCAGCTCCAAGACATTGGTTTCTGATAACTTCTGATCAACCGTGTCTTAAGTGGAAAGCTCTTCCCTGATACCCGAGTACCACCATCCTTTGCTTCCCATCTATAATCCCTAGGAGCAGACCTCTTTTGTTAACAGGTTAACCAGCAATCTGTAGATTCAATTAAAGTTTATTAAGGACATGGAGCGTGATCAACATTTAGAGATACCACATTAAAATGCTCCTGTAACTACTGTCTTTCCCTTGATTATTTCAAAGCACTTTATTGTGTAACCTTCACAGCACCTCATAATGAAAGAAATGTAGTGTTTACAATTAGGCAGATGCACAGGTACTGGCAAGCTAGAACCAGAATTATCAGACGTGAATGCTTAAATATGACAACTTGAAGCTCTATTTTAGTAAGTGTTAAGTATATGTCTGTCACCAATTTTAAAGAAACCAGATGATCTACAGATTTGAGGAATAAAACATACTTTTATATAGTTAAATAGAATAAGTAACTGCCTCAATACAAATTCTATTCTGTAATCACAAAGCGTGTAAAAAAAGTCTTACATCTCAGGGCCCCACGTCAAAGGATCCTGAAGGATTTAATAAATGCATTTCAGTGCAATGAAGCCGTTTCTGGCGTGTACTGTGGCAACTACCTCGCAGCCCACAGGAACTTTACACAACAATATAAAGGACAAGGTGAGGAAGGCTTTATTGAACTGAAGCTGCAGGGAGAATCTAGGTCAGAAGAATGCAATTACTTGAGCTGACTGAGCAATGGAAAAAATTCCCCTAATACTCACTTGAGCTCAAAAGCAATCGAGGTTTACTTTCACTTACAAAAGTGAATTTAAGCAAAAGCTTATGTAGTAGCAAAATATAAGTTGAATTGGATTGTTCACACATTATACTTCAAATGTGACATGTATTTGCAGGATGCAAAAGCCACTCAATGCAGAAACTGTATCACTGAAATGACTAACCCACACTGAATTAATGTAAAAGTTAGGTAATAAATATTCACAACAAACTGTTCACAAGACATTCAAATAGTGAAAACATTTTCCAAATAAATTCACAAATACATACAGTAAATTACTGTGCAAATTTTCTGAGCGCTTTGTGAGCAGAAGAAAGAAAAGTGTGCTGATTAAAGTACCTGTCAGAGATGGGGTTTTATTTGGTGATCCAATTCTTGCAGAAGGTGTCATGGGATTAAGTATGAGAATCAGCATCTCACTCATGTAAATGATTTAAACTGAAATGTCGGATCTAAAATCATTGTAAAATATAAGTGCATCTCATTTTTATATAGTTGACCAGTATCCAGTAATATCTAGGGATGCTAATGTCTTAAATACCATTCTAGCAAGAGAACTGCATATCCTATGAGGAGGAGGCTGGTTCCCTGTTTTGAAAATTGCTTGAATGCTATTACCACAATTGAAGTAGGTTTCACAAACTAGCTGAGACAAGATCCTTTGCTGTGTGAAATCTAATAGCAGCCCACTCTGAAGTAGGCTGGTAGCAACAGAACCAGGTACAGGCTTCACATATAACCAAACCACAGAATCCTTTTGGACTTGCAAAGTGAATAATTTGGTAAACATATTCTAATATGCAGAGTACAAAATAAAAGGTTGTGGAGCAATACAGGAGAATTTAAACTCTACTTATCCTGTATAATTAACATATTTTATAAATATATCCCCAACAAAGAACAACAGAGTGGTGAATTTCCCAAGGATATTTAGCATATCTTTTATTCACACACATCTGACACCCACAGATACTGGAAAATATTGTTAGTAGCAGTTGCCCATCAGCTGACATCTGTATTTTTCTTAAGGAAAAAAAAAGGAAAGAATGCCAGACTTACGATAAAAATGCTGTGTTTTAAAAGTAATGAAAAAACACCTTTTCTATATGTTGTCTTCTGGAATGTTTTCTATATGTCATCTTCTGGAATGAAGTCAAAGAGGAGTCAACATCTTATTTTATCAAATGCAGTTAGTGTCACATCTGTCAAAATATCTTGCCGCTTGCTTTACTGTTAAAAACAGATTAAATTTAGTGGCTACTTCTCTATTTTTATAAAATGTGGATGATTTTACTGCTGATGGATGCTAAAATAGCTTTCAACAAGGTAGAGCTGCTTTTTATTATTTTTTTTTGTTAACCAAAAAGAACCTTTAAATGTTCTGACTGAGAGTCATTTTAGGTCAGAGGGGGTATTACACAGCTCTGTGATAGGTCTTAGACCAAACGTCCTAGTTACAGATAGCTAAACTGAAAGTTAGGATTTCTACTACCATTTTCAGACAGCTCTATAAAAATGTGCAGCTTTGCAAGATTTTGTATCCCATTGTACCTCTCAGACAATAGGAGCAACAACCAGTTTAGCAATTTTGACAATGAGACCTCCTCCTCTTAGGTCACAAGGGATGGTTTAAAAATCTTAAATCTGACAATAAGCTTGAATTCTAACTTGAAATGTTCTATATTATGAGGCTTGGGGTCTCCTAATACTTTACTTGGTAATTTAAGCAGGCAGCCCCTTTTGTACCTGTTATGTACTACAATCCTGAATCTGTAGTCAAAAAAGCACTGAATTTGGTCAAGTCCACCAGTTACCCTATTCTTAATGGGTTTACTTGATGGGCTTTGTCTCTTTTTACCTTAAGCAATTGTTTGCAACTGCTCTAAAAAATATCTAGCCTATTAGGAGATGTAGTTAGTAACATTCATACATGGATCTACAACCACCAGTGGAGGATTTATACATGACAATGAAGAACCAGTTTTGCAAGACCTGGAAGTTGGTGCTGACCCACAACAAATTGAAATAATTTTGCGCTGTCTTCTACACTGGAAAATTATTCCTGAATTTCCATAAGAGTACTTCCATGCATCTTCCTAAAATGCCTAAGATTCATAAGGCCTTTTGGCTGAAACTGGTGTATAAGCTTATGCAAGACTGTTGTATACAAAAAGAATAATTCAGTAGATTGCAAACAGGCTTCAAAGTCAACAGAAAAATAAACACAAACTGCCCTGTCTGCATCTCCTCTCAGTTCCCAATCTATATAGACCATGCACAGGACAACATAAATCATTGAAACCCCATCACACAACAGTGGAAGATAATAATCCAAGTTGCAATGTAATGCAGGTCACATGAAATTGCTACAAGTTAGAGAGCAGAAGAGACTAAGCTCTAGAAGACAGCTATATAATAGAAGCTGACAGGTTACATGAACATGAATATGAAGGCGAGGACTAGAAAGAAAAGAAAAAGCTTTTGTCACCAACTGGCTTGACATAGTAGGGCCAAAAGAAATAAGGCTGATAGGAGTACAAAAGTTCAACGAGCAGAAGGCAGTAAAAGCATGGTGACAAATCCCCCATTAACAGCAGTAACACAAATGGAAGATTGGCTTGAAAATCACTGTGCCTAAAGGACTCTTTCAAGGGTGAAGTTTGTATTAGTAACTTCTGAATCCAGCACACAAAAGATTTTTGGGAAGGACGCAACAAAGACGGACCAATGGCACAGTTTACATGAAGCAAGCAGTGAGAGCTGTAGGTTGCAAGAACGGTTTTGGAATTGAAGCTACAGAGCCAGCTGTGCTGGCAAGTACTTGCCTGTTTGGCTTTATGAAGAGTGAGTTTTGCAGGAGTGCAATGCTGGAGTTATGCTGGCTCCATAGGCCTGCTAGGTTTCAGCGAAGTCTGAAGGTGCAGGCTGACATGCAGGGGCATCCCGCTGGAGTAGGAGATGCTGCGTGGCTTGCGTCTCTCAGATCCTGCCCCTTTCTCTGCCCAAGCTGCTGACTCCAGTAGGCTGTGCCAGCAGCCTTCCCCCAGTGTGTGTCCATGCCAGATGTAGTTATTGACCCCATAGCCAGCATTAGGTGCCAGCAGCACCGCGTCTCTTCAGAAGAATTTGGAAGGACACCCAGAGCTGCCACTCCCTGGCTCTGGACTGCTTGGAAACTGTTCCCACAGCTTCACTGCAAAACCTTTCACCTCATCCCATCTTTACTATCTTTCTGCTTCTCAGTACTACCTCAAGTGTCTCAGCCATTTCCCTGGAAATTTCAAGCCATGGTGCCAGTTCTTTCTCAGCCCGGATGGGTGTGGTGTTGTGGCCCAGCTGCTCACAAAAAGCAAACATCGAAGGCTTCTCTATGCCGTCTGCCTCTGTAAGTCATGCTCTCAAACAGGAAAGAAAACTATGTGCTAATGTCATTTCTTAAAGAAAAAAATTCTGTAATTCCATGATTTAAGTCCCTCAGGTTAACAGAGAAACAAGGGCCTCAAAGTGGGAAAGCAGGTGAAAAGGAAGAAGATAATAGCCATGCTGAATATAGACCGTGAGAGAACAATGCTTTTAAGAAAATGAGGAAGTGAGAGTTATAAAGAAAAAAAATGAAGAAAAAAAAAAGAAAACACTTTTAGAAACTGCAAGTGTTAGAGAAAAGATGTTTCAGGCCGCATTTGACAAATCACACAGTCATTCATCATGAAATGACAAAAATAGAGAAAAACAAATTGCAGCACACTTAAAAATATTATTGTTTCAAGGAATGCACGAGCAGTGTGTGATGCCATGCTAGGAAAGCAAGTCGAAGTATTAAAAGGAAATAGCTCTCTTCCATGTCCCAAAACTGTCGTGCAGGAGTCTTCTGTCTTTTCAGCTACACATCTTTATACGTTTACTTGTAAATAGTTATTAAATAGATACTTAAAAAATTTAAATACATACACCTACGATACCAAGCAGCACTGTAAATTACATCCAAGCTTCCCTCATCCAAGCTCGTCCCTTCAGACAGCATTTTAAGACTACTAAAGGATAAAAGCCAAAGTAAAATGGAATTATCCTGCTGATGTACCTAGCAGAAGAGAGAACAGCTTACACACAAGCACAAAGTCCAGTAACGAGTGTAACAGAAATAATGGGAAAAACAGGAAACAGAGATAACAAAGCCTCATTCAAAAATGTTAGCTGTATGCAAACCTTTTCCAGATACATTAGCAGATTTAGAGAGTCTGCCTGCACTGAAGGAGCTAGCTGTAGGGGTTGTTTGCACGCTGCCTGTGCCTATTAAGTGCAGCCTGTGCTACCTTCTTACTAAACTGCTTCCTAACTCTTTCCTGGGCGAGGGACCGTGTTCTCCGTGCACGTGTGAGCAAGGTGGTCTGTCCACTTCAGTGAGACACAATCAGAAAACAAACAATTCAGCTCTTGATCAACTTCTGAAATACCAAGAAACGCAAACCAGATGATTTCTCTGTTCTTCTTCAGTATTCAGCGCACATTCTTCCCTCCTTCTTCAGCAGTCCCTGGCATTTTAGCTACCCAGATGCTGCTGCATTTAATCAATGATTCAGTACACAGCTCATGAGATGTGCCACAACACTTCAACAAGGAACTTGTATCTCTCTACGGGGACAGAGGATCTGAGTTGGTGTCAGTCTCTTCTTGTCAGTTATAATTAACCATACACCCATTTACATACATAAATATTTATACACAAAGAGGAAACTTCCTAGTGCTTTATCAGATCTCTCTTTATCATAGTGGATTCTCATGACAGCAAAACACAATTTAGTTTTGTTAAAAACTCTGAGAGAATTTTGAATCTCATAAATACGGAAATTGTGGCTCAGATTTTGAGAGGCTGAGAACCTGCAGCTTCTGGGGACACCCAGAAATTGTAGATGCACAGTGTCTCTTCCATTTTAAAGCACCTGGCCACAGTCTTAACACAGAGACAGGGAAACGAACAACAGATTGTACTGAACTTTTACAACATTTTGGTTTTTTTCAGACTTTTCAAAAAAAAAAAAAGGATGAACATCTCTGGTAATGAGAGAATGAGAGTGGCAAGGCAGAAAACTTATAATGGATCTTTGGGAGCTGAAATGTACAGCCCAGGCTTACTGCCCATCTTGTGCTGGGGTGGGACCAGCTCCAGACAAACTGCCTAAATAGCTTATCTTGCACCGAGTCAGTGGATAAACCAGATCATACCTAACATACATAACACGTTTTAGAAACCTTCATTTTCCTGCTAACCACGTAGATGGCGCATGAATTTTGGGGAAAAAAAAAAAAAAAGAAAAATTTAGAATTTGCACTGAGCTTAGTTTAGTCAAGAAAAGGTTTTTTTTTTTTTTTTTTTTTAGAAAGTAAGAAAGTAACTTCCATCTGATAAGCTTTGGGGCTTCGGTTCAGTGACTTGTTAACATCTACCTAGTTAATGGAAAAATAACGGCAACGTAATAAAGGCCGCCAAGATTACACGGGATTATAGCCCACTTTATTTATTGCCCACTTCTTCTGGCAGTCTGTATTGAGTTTACATGGCAAAGTTTTAGTGGTGGGGGGCCGCAGGGTGGCTTCTGCAAGCAGAGCCCAGCAGCTGCCCCCTGCCAGATCAGAGCCAGCTCCAGCTGCTCCAAAAGGGACCCGCCGCTGGCCAGAGCCCAGCCAGGCGTGGGAGCGATGCTGGTTGGGCCTCTGGGAGAGCAGATTTAAGAAAGGGAAAAAACTGCTGTAAACTGCAGCTGGAGGAGTTAGAAAATGTGAGAGAACAGCCCTGCAGCCCCCAAGGTCGGTGCAGGAGCAGGGCAGGAGGAGCTCCAGGCAGGCAGCAGCAGTTCCCCTGCGGCCTGTGGAGAGGCCCCTGGTGGAGCAGGCTGTCCCCCTGCAGCCCACGGGTCCCACACGGAGCAGATCTCCACGCTGCAGCCCGTGGAGGAGCCCCCGGTGGAGCAGGTGGAGGTGGCCTGGAGGAGGCTGCGGCCCATGGAGAGCCCCCGCAGGAGCAGGCCCCGGGCCGGAGCTGCAGCCCGTGGAGAGGAGCCCACGCAGGAGCAGGGGGTCTGGGGGGAGCTGCCGCCCGTGGGGGACCCGTGCTGGAGCAGTTTGCTCCTGGGGGATGGAGCCCGTGGTACGGAGCCATGTGGAGCAGTTCTTGAAGAGCTGCTGCCTGCGGGCAGCCCCCGCAGGCTCAGTTCGGGAAGGACGGCATCCCGTGGGAGGGACCCCACGGGGAGCAGGGGCAGGAGTGACCGTGAAGGAGCGGCGGAGACGAAGCGATAGGGACTGACCGCAGCCCCCATTGCCTGTTCCTCTGCCCTGCTTGGGGAGAGGAGGTAGAAGAGGGTGGGAGCAGAGGTGTTTTTAGTTTGCTTTTAGTTCTCACTGCTCTGGTCTGTTAGTAATACGCAGTAAATTACATTAATCTTCCTACGCTGAGTCCGTTTTGCCTGTGATGGCAATTGGTGAGTGATCTCCCTGTCCTTATCTCAACCCTTGGGTCCTTTTAATCATATTTTCTCCCCCTTTTCCTTTGAGGAGGGGGAGTGAGAGAGCGGCTGTGGTGGGGTTCAGCTGCCCATCAGAGTGAAACCACCACACAGTCTCAGAAGAAGCATTTAAGAACTGAACAGACTAATTTTTGACTTATAGTCTCACCTTGTGTAGGATTCCTCGGGCTGTGACTACACAGTCATCGTAACCAGGCAAAAATCCACTCCCTTGCTAAAAAGGAGGGATTCCTCCTGTCAGGTCTTCTCAACACCTAGACACAGCATTTGTACAGTTTTGTGCTTAGCCACATCATTTTATCAGATTTGACAAAAAGTAGCAGTGCGCGATGGCGCTGGCTTACAGTGTCTCACTCTCCCCGCTGCCCCTTTTACCAGACCACTTGTGCCAGTCCAAGCACTTTGTCTGGTGAAATGTTTCTGTTTGCCTGCACAGGCAACTGTTTTGCTCAGCTCCAGCTCTGCTTGAAAGTGATGAGCACCGTCTGTGACATTTGCATAGCTGACGTGTTCCTGCCTGAGTAAGTAAGGTCTGGAGGGAGGAATCAGTCGATGCTCCAGGTACAACCATCTAGGTCATTTGCACTTGTTTTCCAAAGCCTGAATCCAGTAAACGGAAAGGAAGGTTTTTAAGAACAGAAATGAAGAACTTGAAAGGGGGTTGTAGTGGTGAGCAGCCCCTTACTTGAAGAAGACCAGGACACCAGGAGTTCTCGGAGAAAGGCTAAGCAAGTAGAAAGAAACATGTCTGTTAAACTGAAGCTCTCGTTCAACTTCCTCATTTGTTTTGCTTTGGTTCCCAAAGTTGGGCTTCTAATTACTAAATAAGTTTGTGTAGTAAGAAGTGTATTTGTTTTTTCCAGCAATCTCATTGTTCTCTATCTTCAGAAATTAGACTATCGCGACCACCACAATACTATAACTAAAAAAACAAAAACAAACACCTTTTTTGTCTAGTTTTGTCATCCAGAAGTCACGACACTGACAATGAGCTGGGATTGCTAGTCCCCTTCCTGGCAGCACACCATAGTCAGGTGCTGAGTTCAAGGAGCTTCCAGAGAGCCCTACACTGGGACGTTTAAGACACTGACATCCTCCAGGGCATCTCCTCACAGGGGACACAGGAGGTGACTCAGGTAATAAAATATTTACTTTAAGAGAGAGTGGGGACATTAGGTTGGGGGAAAGCAATTGAGCAAAGCAACTTTTAACAGTTACATCATCTGTATTGTTAATGCATCATGTGTGATCTCTGTGGAAAGCTGGCAGTAGATCACCTATTTAACACAACGTATGTTTAGCAAATGTCTTCTATAATATTAAACAGTCAGAAATAGATTTATAAGAAGGGATTAGGTATATAAATTAGAGAAATCCTCTGGTAAGGGATAATTTAATATTAGAAGGGAAAGAAAATGCAATCACAGCTAACAGCAGAGCAAGAAACGTCAGTGGTGGCCAGTCACCAGATTCCAGGGACAGGAGTTTGAAGGGAAGCAGAAAAAAAGATTTAGTTGGAAGAAAGTTATAGATAGGAGCACAAGAAATGAATTAAGGAAATGAAATATGAAGATAACATTAATCTGATTTGCTTTAAAAGGCAAAATATTTCTGTCAGTTCAGAGGAATCACTGCTTTCTGACACAACTCTTCCATATGGATATTTGTCCTTGTGTACTGTGTGATTGGAATGTAAAGAAAGGAAATGGTTTTCCTAGTGATCTCTTTACCTGTACTGCTGCACATGCTGCCCTACCACCTCTTTTTGTTCTTTAGGACTGTAGGTACTATAGAAATGGAAGGTATTGGTAGCAACAGTAATAGAGAGAAATCACAGACTTTAAAGGTTGGGGACTCAGAGACACTACTAGTTTTGTTTTTTTGTATTTTTTTTAGAAACCCTTTTAAATTATCATCCTGACCCTCTCCCAAGTTACTTTTATCGCAGGATATTTTCTTCATTTCAAGAGGGGATGATTAACATGAGACCTCAGCCACTGCATTTGGAGACTTTTGTAGAAGAGGCCTTGATCTGCAATCCTTGTTATGTGGGTAGTTACCTGCAAGCATAAAATACATGCCAGTCTCTGAAGCTTAAGCGTAGTCAGACTTCTGCAGAAAAAAATAATGCAGACACCACATTAAAATCTTGTTCTTCTATTTGCAAGCTAAATGGGCTGGCAATTTCAGAAAAAAAGAGCCCAAACCACACAGCTCTACATGAAATGGTCAGCTGACGATTGTTATTTTTACAGGAAGTTCCTTTAAAATTCCTGTTCTAGAGTTTTCAAGTAATTTTGTTAAGTTACATATAGTTAGTTCCAGTTCAATGAATTGATTGTTTTGGATTCAACTGTTAACTGCAGTTAGTATTGCAGAAGCAAAATGCAGTTCATCTCTTTGTGAAGTGCAACAGCCATCTCACACGTGAAATAAACAGAAAAACTGTTTTTTTTCAGCTGGAAAGTCAACATTATCTTTAGGAGATAAAATGTATTAAAGAAGAATTCAAAGACAGGTCAAAAAAAAGAAATCAAAGCATCTATGACAGATGGACTTAATCACCCAAGCTGAAAATTACAACATGCAACTGCCCAATGCTGCAGCTGCCCAGGTGCCTTCTTTATATTTTGATCATTCCTCCAGTGTCCATAGTTCTGCTTTTTGGCACGCCCAGAACTGCTCCTGCTCCAATAACCACTCATCTAGTTCTCAACTTAACCTGGTGCAGTCGAGAAACCAGGCAAAGCATCACTTATGTCCCCAAGGAGTCTTTTGTAGGGAGTCTATATTATGCCTATAGTATACATCATGTGCATTCAGAGGATTGGCCCATTGTACCTTCATTCAAAGCTGTAATGAAGTGCTCACATTTTATATGATTAGTGACTAAAACACTCACTGAAGGAGTTTTATTCCCTCCTCAGCCTGAGAGTATTTAGTTAACCAGCTCCCACTTTCCAGGGCAAGGCCCTGACAGTCCTGGCTAGCCCCCTGTTTCTGCTGCAAAGAGGATGGTAAAAAGCAGTGCAGGTGGAACTGAGCACTGAGCCCAATGGTGTGGCAGAGGGAAACGCTTCTGGTGTCCGTTCACCCCCTACTGCATTTTAGAAGTGAATGGTGATGTCAGCTATGTTAACATAAAGAATACTTGAGAGCTTGCCTGAATTCTGGATAAAGGAACACATAAATAAATACCTCTTCTTTCACAAGAGCTGTTTCTTCTTTCAGATCACCGAGCCTTTTCTTGCAGAGCCGGAGCCCGGTCCCCGCGGTGGGCAGCTCGCTGTGCAGGCTGCTGGCACAGGGGGTACCCCACGCTGCTCACAGGTTCCGGCTTTCTGGCTGCAGAGCTGCCGAATGAAACAGCACTGGAGGCTGTACTTCTTTGTACAGCAAACAGTCCTCCATGCCCGAGACTTGTTACAAATTCCTCTTGTAAAGATGAAGAAAGCACTAGATTGATAGTCTAATCTGCTTCTGTCTGTAAACTACAGGCACAATGACCTGTGCTGCATCACTTAAAGAAGCTTTCCTTATCTGACAAGCATGGTTTAATCACTGCTAAAAAGCATCCATACAGTTTTGTCTAACATGGTTAATAAGAGGTTTTCTTAAAAAAGAAAAATCCATCAAAATCCTTGAAGGAATCCATGACAGATGAATTCTTGTATACGTATTTTTCCTTAACTATGCAAAATGGATGCATACATCTGTAATACCGTGTATGTTAAAAACAGGCAGAGCACAAGAAAGGGAAGGGGTAACTTATAAAATTACTTCCTGTGTGTTACTGCTGCAACTGTAGAAACAGATCCTCTATGCTGTGGTTGTCTTCATCCTAAAAATGCTATGTGCAGCTTTAAGAAACAAGGAGTTTATTTTGCTTTCAACCTCACTTTAAATTATGCTGGCAACCTCCGAGCACAAGTCTTACCACGTCTCCTAGATTTCTCTTCCTGGAAACCATCACCTTGACTGTTAACGTACACTCAACCCAATACCGGTCACTCTGCCATGAACCCAGGTCAGCTAGTGCTGCGGGGAGAATTATCCTCAGACATCCTCAGATAACTGTGCCAACACCAGTAAGACCCATTCTTACTGCATGTCTCAGCTTACTTCTTGATGCTCTAATCCCAGCACTGAGATTTACATCACTGGAGGGGGGGAGCACAGTTAAAGGTCTGCTCAAAGAAGACTTTCTGGTCTAGTGTGAGCCTAAGGTGAGGAACTCAGCCCCCTCCTCAGGATCGCCTCCTGCCATTCCACTGCCCTGACTGAAGGTATTGGCCCTGCTATTTGTTTCTTTTGGTTTTGTAACACAGTTTTGCCTGCTGGCTTCACGAGTTGCTTTGGTAAGCTCTGACAACAACCTCTATTCATAGAAATGCATGTGGCAGGTCACCTTACAAAAAGTGCGCACTCTAGAGCACACATATTGTAGATTATACATTATAACAGTTAAAGCACTCCTGTGTTGCTGTCTGGGATCAGAGAATTTGGCCACAAAAATGGCATTGTGGATGGTCCTACAGAACTGTGCAGAGGTAACCTCTCAACCTGATTCCAGTAGTACTAGTCTGAATATTTCAAAACTGAGAAATCAAGATCTCAAAAATAGTTTGGCTTAGACACCTTGGAGAGAAAATGGAGCTGTTTTTGTCTTTTGTTTTCAAAATGTCATTTCACCTTTTCAGGTTTTTTTTTTTTTTTTTTTCCCAGCCAAGAAAGCTGGAAGTAAAACTGAGATTCTGTTTTCAGGAGCTGGGAATCTAATCAAATATCAAATATCACAATATTTGTGATGAAACAAACATAGCTGACATCTCTGCTGCTCTGCAGCCTTCACTAAAACTGAATAGCATCTATTTATATGAATTGCTATGTTGAGATTGGTCGGATTATTCATGAGAGTTTTCCTGATTCTATACAGCGTATGCATATCAGACACACTTTCCCTGAGACCAAGCATATTTATATCTATTTGTAAAGTTCTGTTGAATTGTTTATTATGCAGAAAACTTTCTTGCCTAAAAAGTCTCTAGATCTTATGTATAATAAATTTGACAATGCATTTAGTGAACAATTCTTGTGAGAAATGGCTGAGATCTCAGGCAAAGAATGGCTAATTGCTGCTGTTTGCATTTCATGTACACATGTAACTTGTGGGTATTTATAGTACCTGTTTGCCTCGAGATTATCTTCATCGTGCTTGTAACTCTACTTTACTTTAAGGGTGATTGGCACAGATTACCCAGAGAGGTCTCCATCCTTGGAGATACTCAAAACCTGACCAGATACACCCCTAAGCAACCCGCCCTAGCTGGCCTTGTTTTGGGCAGGGGATTTGGACTAGGTAATCTCCCGAGATCTCTTCCAAGCTCAGCCATCAAGTGGTTCGAAGAGTGAGAAGGGCGGAGTGCAGATTTCTAGTTCACTGAGGTGAGCATACTGGTGTAGGAAGGCAGGTGGTGACTGTTCGTTCTGCTCAAAGGTGTAAAGAATCTCATTTTAGGATTTGAATTAAGGGAAAGTAAAGAGGCCAAGCACTTGCAAGGATACTCCATTTATAGAGTCTGTGGAATCAAAAGGGAGTTAGAGTTTGGAAGTCATAACAGAAGTAAATTAGAAGGCCCATAACAAAGTAAAGGAGAGCACTTATGAGAGAAGGGGATTAAAAAAAAAAGGGTCACAGGAATGGTATGTCTGGGAGGACACAGCGACAGTGCAGTTTCACATTACAGTGATAATTCACTCACAGTGCTGTTTAAAAATAACACCACTGTCACAAGGTTTAATTAGAGGTAAAGTTTCACATTATGCTGTCAGTAAAGGGGCCAAGCCTATTCTTCCTTCCTTACCAACACCCTTTTCTTTCTCTCTGTCCGCTCCTTTCCCAGTGACTGCAGACATTAATTAGATCAACTCACTGATACAACAGCATATTGAACCACCACAAGAAAAATATTATTACTCCATTAGTGCAGATCAGTGATCTGGATGCTCCCTGTGGGTATGCAATTGCTAAAGCTGAGGGGATGTGAGAGGTGAAAGAAGCAGGAACATCCACTTTGGCCATATGGTCAATTGGAAGCAAGTGAAATTTATTAGACATGAAAAAGAAAATGTTGTTTGAAATTCTCTTGACTGTGAGTGAGTTATTGGTGTAATCAGGCAGCTTGGCTGCAGTACAGCCACACACCCTATGGCAGTATGCTCCCCACTGTGCAACAGAATCATTGACGTATTTACCAAGACTTGGAGCTTTCTTAAAAGCACTCAGTAGTGAAAGGCTCAAAAGTACGTCAAAACTGTTGCAAATTTCAACTTGTCATTACAAAAATCCACTCTGCCATGAATAATGCTGTTGTATGAATTTAACACAAGTTGATGGCAAAAAGCCATCAATATCTCCAACACTTAACGATGGCTGAAACTCAAGATGCCACATAGCATTTGCCCTCACCAGAACCTGCTCTGGCAGGTAAAGCAACAGCTTATAAAACTTTACTTTCATTCTAGTATTAATTACACTTTTTATCAATATATGGAATGTATTTTAGAGAATCCCTTATTTGAGCCTCTCTAGAGGCTCATCTTATTTGATGATACAGCGAGGAAATACCATTTTTTATTCTGCTTGACAGACTACCTTCCTTATTCCTAGCACTATAACAGCAACAGGAATTAAATAAATAAATAAATAAATAAATAAATTCAGTTTCCTTCTACAAAACTAAGCTGAAAATCCTTCAGAGGTCTCACCTACTAAACAGATGTTTTTCTATGCTTAGCAGCTTCCTAAGTTACACTTCGGACTGACCACTGGAGACAGAAAAGCGGTTCCAGACGTATGAAGATATTCTCCTGAAATACATATGCAGCAGATGAATGGCAAACAATCTCTTCCAAAACCAGGTACAAGAAAGAATTACACTCAGGTCACATTTAAGAAAAGCGTATTTTCAAATAGTGAGGTGGGACTGTAAGTAAAACAAATATGTACTACCTGGCTATATTTAAACATTGTATTCAAAGCAATAGGTTAACAAGCTTTATTTAGTGGTGGAAGGAACAAAATTCCAATGTATCTGCAGAATGTTTTCCAGTTAGAGGTCTTTTCTAACCTAAACAATTCTGTGATTCTGTTCTATGAAAACTCTCTAATTGAACAACCTACAAAGAGTGATTAATACATCTCAGAAAATGACTTGTAGCAAATTCTGTGCTAAAAGTAGCTAGAGAATATCTGTTCAACTAAAATGGACAGACAACATTGTGTAAACAGCTGAAACAAATCATACAATCATGTCATGGACATCATAAAATCAGAATGGTTATCCTGTTTCCTGCTGTAAAATATTATGCAATTTTGGGCAACTCACAGTTTCAAAATATGTCAGCTGATACTGGGAGCTGCAAAGCCAAAAATGCATTTATACATTTGATAGGCAGATGCTCAGCATCTCTTAGTGTCATTTATGCGGGTGATCAGCCTGCATAAAAATTAGTAACAGTGGAAATTTTGACCATGACTCCTTGTTCCTTGAGTTCAATATTTGTACAATAAGCAGTAACAGAAATTAAAACAAAACAAAACATTCTGCACACACATTTTCAGACTTGTCTATATATACACAGAGACACTGTTTTAGTTGAAGATGCAATTTGAGCCCTTACATAATATTCCATATTTCATGAAAATGTTGTCATATAAAATAGTAAGACAGTATTTTAGTTACAGTTGGGAGAAAAACATCTGGATTCCTACTCAAGTTAATGTCACCCTTGAAGTTAACGATACATGAAATCTGAGTAGAGCAATAAAAGTAACATTGCTAAGAGCAGCAATGAAAGTAAAAGGATACCACGCTCCTAGAACAAGTTTATTTGCCAGCTATGACAAACTTAGAAAGGTCAGCTACATGAAAAAATACTTTCTAAGTAGCTGTCAAACTTAGCATGACAGGCTTATTTGTGGTAAGCAAATTTAGGACCCAAAAGTTCTTGTGTCGTAAGCCGTGGACATAAAAAATGCAATGCTATGTGAATGGGAATCTAAGGGAATTTTTTGTGATGACAATTCACAATCTGCAACAGTTTGGAAATTAGATAATTTTCACATTAAATAGATCCCCTTCAAAGCTCTTTTAGAAAATAAGGACCATGTCCAAGATGGAAATGAAGTGAAGGAGCTGTCTTTCTTTAGCAGTCTTAGCTGCTAGATTGAGTTTTAGGGTGCTAATACTGTAATGAGAAGCTATCTGGAAGAAGCAGACTACAGCTACAAAGTGAGTGGTTTGACAATGCAGGGCCAAAGCTGGAAGATAGGCTGCACCTTTTGCTGTTGGAAGGAAATGCATTACTTCTGTAATACATAACTATTCTAATACATTGTTTTTACCCAAAATAGAAATAGATAATAACACTATAGTTTCTTTGATTTCAGAGAAACAATGTAGTAAACTATTCAGAAAGGTGCTTTTAGTACTGATGTGTTGCCCACTATACATTGAAAAAATTACGTGTTTGAATAAGAAATCAAGTTAAGAACAGTTAACAGCAGTTAACAGCATACAAGAGCAATAGTATTGTCAATAACAATTTGTCATTACTCGTCTGTAGCGTGTTTTACTGAGGCAAAGTTAACAGTGCAGCCAATACTATGAGTTTGATAAAAGCATATTTGTGCTGCTAAGTTAGACATTTTACACACGGATCTAAAGTTTGTTCAAGAATATCTTAATGCCATCTATTCTAAACAGAGCTACTGGAATACTGATGGAAAAAATACCAATTATCTTGTTCTCTCACTCAAGTAATTCTGTAAAAGAGCAGCAGCCACTGGATATACATCAAATCAGTATGTTACTGTCTAGATGAACAGTCCTTTTTACAGTGTAGTTGTGAGCCCTTGCCTGACCGTGCAGCACCATACAGCCTCACAAATTCAGTTAGACTAAAGAGAACGGTAGACCCCAAGGGAATGGTAGAATACAGGTGGCTACAAGTACCGTATAGGGAGGCGTAACAAAAATGTATATGTGCAAGGTGTTTATTCCAGATCGTTTGACTGTGGGAAGTTTAATTGTATTCAGAGGCTACTGCATATGCTGTTCTGAGCTTCGGTAATTGTTACAGCTGGATCTAAGCAATGCTATATTTAAATTAAAGTTATTAAATAGATCCATCCCCCATACATTTGTAACAAGGTGCTCTCATCAACATGCTTAATTCCTTTTCTTTAATGCAAATAAGCTAAACTGCTATCAACACTTCTCTACTAGTGTGCACTCATGCATTCCAGGAGGGTGGGTTCCTTTAACTATATTGATAAGTATAAAACAGAATATTTCTGAGTGTAGAGAAAGACAGACCGATCAGCTGTGTGTTTCTGCGCTTTGACTGAAAGATCCCTTGGCTCAAGGCAGTTGACAGCTCAGTAAGTTCCTTTAGATTGTAAATGTCTCAGAAGATGCCCATCTTGCCTGGGCTGATGGTGTAAAAGCCCCACTGAAAGCAGGGGTTATCTTTTCCTATAGTGAAGCTGGGTTTGTGTATTCAGTCAAGAGAAGAAAAGATTGATAAGATTTACAATCGAGTGTAACAATATGTGGAGTTCAATCTTTGTCATCACAAAAGACCAACAGAGATTGATTGGGAACAGTCAGCTCTTTCACAAAGGTTTTGCACTGTGATTGTATTTCAGCACATAAAGAATTGCATGACCTTCCCTTACAGAGTACAAGAGGTTTGATCAGTTACCTAGAAGGAAACCAGGGTGCCAAAAGAAATAACGTAAAAAACAAAGTCAATAATTAAAAAGTCTAAAATCAAGATAAGACTGCAGGTGGAAAAACCCAGGAGCATACTAGTCACATGTGGCATTTCTTGAAGCATAAAGCCGAGGTGGAACACCTGTTTTACCTGTTTACCTGTTTACCTGTTTACCTGTTTCAGGGACAGGTAAAAGAGTGATGGAAGTTAGCGTGTTTAGCAGTGTTACTGGAGTTGGGTTCTTTAATCATTGAGTTAATTATCAAGGAGAGTTTCTACTGAACTCGTATGCTGCACTTATCCAGACAGTATTATTCTTCACAAAAGCTACTTTAAAAAATACCCAGGCAGGTATTATTTCGAGGAAACACCTGAAGTTAGTGACAAAACTTCATGTGGAAGTAGAACTCATTCTGTGGTATAATGGCTCTAGTACAAATACAGATGCACTCCCATTATTTCAAAAGCCAATCTGTACAGATACATATAAGCCCAGTAGCTGACTTACTCAATATAAAAAATACTGATAAAAAGATTTTCCCCAAATCTTTATCAAGGTTGGCTTTTTAAGTCCTGAGTCTCCTATATTCTTCCTTTGCAAATGGCTTCCTTTTTAGCAAGGAAGCAATCTGCCTGCTTAGCCAGGATTTAAAAAATAAATTTGGAAACACTTAAATAACATAAAATCCTTAATTATTACATTTTTTTCCCTGAGAAATCACCTCCTTTTTACAGAACACATATGATGATGAAGAACAATCTGTTCTGTGGAAGTCTGAGAAAGTGCAGTCCATTAGCTAATATTTTCTGCATACTATCCAGAACAGTCCAGACACTCACTTGCTTCTGCGTTATTTTTGTTCTGTCTTTAAGTGTCCTTTTTTTCTGATGCGCTGGGTATCACTGGGCTGGAACACTGTACCTCAAGAAAAGCCTGTGGTTGCACATACATGCGATGGCCTCAGGACTGCCAACACAGGACTCACACAGCTGAGCCCTTTCTCATGACTTCCAGCTGCTAGAGCTTTATCTCTTGTACATGCAGCACAACAGTCCTCTTTTATGCTGTGAACCCTCATGTGAGGCGTAGCTGGACAACTTGTTTTACAGCCTGGGCGGGTGCCGTGCGATGATCTTCAGGCTCACAGGAACAGCACTTGCAGGATCAATCCCAGCTGCGGTTTTGACAGAGCCCCTGCTTTATCATGTGGGCTAGGATGACCTTTTCCCATCATATGAATTGATTTGTCACCAGGGGGAAAGGAGACAGTGGGAGAAATATGTATGTGTTGGAGAGAGGTATTGGAGATAATGGTAATAGATGCATGCAGCAATAGTCTTTCCTTCCTGGAAATATACCTTTGATGAATACGTTCAGAAGGAAATTTAATTTGGGATGTCATCCTGAATACAGATTGCATTAATAACAAGGGCCCATTTTACAGTAGTTGAAAAGAAAGTGTTTGCCATCAGACGTAGCAACTGCGCTTCTCAAAGTGTTAGCAGAGCCCACACGTAGTGGCAAAGTGCTTTGTGAATGAACGGTTGGTCGCAGGCTGTATTTCTTGAGGATGCAATTTGAAAATGCCAAATAGGAGAGGATACATAGAAAAACTACAATTAAATATGAAACAAGGATTGGAAGAAGTGTTAATATACCAGATTTTCTAATACAACTGGCTCAAAGGAACAAGAAATTGACCAGGCAAACTGTTGGTGTAGTCAGAAATACCACTTTTTTTTTTTTCCCCAAAATTGGCATCCTTTCAGATGCCATTCCATGAGGTGTGGCGAGCCAACAAAACAGACAAAAGAGGCAGGTCCTGTCCCACCTTTCCAAGTTTCCACTGACCCCTGCCTTCCATTCACACTAATTAATGTGCTGTCTCTGGCACTCCTCAGACCCATCTGTGAGTTAGTTCCCTGCCAGACTGTATTAAAATCCTTCACAGATTCCTGCCATAGCAGTGAAATACGTTGGCTGACGGAAGAGCCTGAGGAGCACAGCGCCAGAAAGGAGCAAGGATCAGGTGTGGAAAGGGTGAGGGTGCGGGAGTAATGGAGCAGGAAGGACGAGGAGCAAAACTTCCCCCTTTTGGCTGCAGTGATCAATTGCACAGCCACTCCCTTAGGTCCAGTAGCACAGGATCTGAAATGCTGACATTTTCAAAAGACATTTTCATTTTTCTTTTCAGCATAGTTCTTTTCTCTTTGGAAATTGTGTACGACTTAATAAAAGTCAATCAAATAAGATCTATGCGAAAACCAAAGAGAGGTATTTCATTTGAGGTTGAAATGAATGCATTGTTCAGTACAAAATATGTTTTCAGTATTCTTATTTTACCCAGAAACTTTTGCATTGGTCCAATAGTATTTTGAAACCTTTTCTGTTTGGCTAGAAAACAACCAAAATGCTTAGCTTCATCTATGTAATTGTCTTAATTAATGCCAATACGATTTAATGTAAATTTACTTAAATGGTTTTAAGCATAAACTGCAGTACTGACAGGTGGAGTAAAAAAAAAAAAAAGAAGAGAAGAATTCATTTGAGAGGGAGAGAGAGAGAAAGGAGGAGGAAGAAATAGATAAAAAAAATTTAGATCATGAATGTGACTGTCTAACTTAGAAGCAAGGATCTGGGCATAGTTCGTTTCTAGTCCCTGTTCCAGTTTTAGGACAAATGCTGGTTAAAATTGGGATTAGAACCCTGCTCTCCCTTTCCCCAAGTGAGTTCCTTAACACTGCAAATATTCAGTAGTACTATTATTTACTCAAAGTAAACTGTAAACAAGAGCAACTAGAAAGCCTTAACCCCTTCAGAACAGCTGACAGCTTGCTGCCTAGCACTCTGAGAGGTGTCGATTTAAATTGAGATTTCAGGCCCGTATTCGACCGGAGATCTGCAGCACTTTCAACCTTCCAGGTCCCAGCTGAATGCCCTGTCCAGGTTTGTCTTTCTGTTGAGGTGTGACCCAAGCATAGGCCCATATGCGGCTTCTGCAGGAGCCAAGGAGACTGTGACAGGTCCTGGATCAAGAAGTCATGATACCACAGCATCCGTCAGCAAGGCCGTTATAATGCAACCCAGGTAGCTCTGTTACCCCTCTCTCTATAAACAAGAGCAACAGTGCCTTATCTTGCAGACATCAGGATAAATAGATTGATTGTGATATACTTGGATACTATGGCAATAGCAGTTAGATTAGCATTTTAAACAGGCAGTGCAGTAGGACAGATGGAAGTAAAGCCACAAGACTACAGAGTGCCATGGAAATGAAAAGATGAAAAGAAAGGTCTGTTACCGAAAAGATTTGTTTTTTCCTATGTGCTTTTCTGCTTGAAATTTGATTAACTATGGAAGATGTAGATTTTTTTAAAAACTATTATTTTTATTTTTTAACCAGTCTGACTACATTAGGAGTTAAAGCAATGTCTGAGATGAAACTTAGGTAAGAAAGTGTTCAGGAGCAAGACTAAAGCTACTACAAAACATATCCAGCAAATTTTAGCCTTGTCTAAAACAGAAAATACATAAAGCCCCACTAATACTCAGGTAACGTGTATTACAATCTTCCTGCATTTAATATGACTATAAATAATGGTTCATAAAAGTGCTGTGTCATTTGGACCATTTGGTAATCTTCTATGCGCTCAGGTGACAAACCTCATATACTGAGCTAGAATGCAAAGATGTATAAGCAGAAACAGTAAATAAGGTAAGGATTTTATTTTTGAGGAGTGGAAAACCAAGCAAACTTACAGAAAACGAACACAGCCAAAACCTTCTTACCCTGTCACTAAGCATGAAGCATACTACGCACTATTAGGTAACAACATAATCCATAGGTAACAACAAAAGTATTTCTTCAGAAGGCATTGCTACTTGCTTTTTGCCTGAATTTAAGTTGTCGATACAGTTGCATATGTCTGAAGGCTAATGAACTCATTCAAAACCACTAGCATGTAATGCAGAGCTCAAACACAGTATTTTTCAATGAATGTTGGAGAATTTGCCTTCAGTCTCCCTTCAGGAGGTTGTAGCTGCCCTTCTCCACACAATATCCTCCCCTTCCTTAAAGGATCTGTTGTAGTATTTTTAATGCTTGTATAAAACCAAAGCAATCAACGGGATAAGGTTCCATGCAAAAGCAAGCTGTCATTTGTTCAATTTTGGCCACAACATGTAATGATCATTTGTGGCTAGTTCATTCTGAAATACTATAATTTAACTGTGGATTCAAAATACTTACCTTCCTCTTTCTGCCTTATTTCATACAGTTTGGAGTGTCTTGCTTATTAATCAAAACCAAGATTTCATAATTTTTTATTTCATCTTTTATGCAGAAACAAAGGGAAATACAGATAAAGGAAAATAATGCATGGAAAGAACTGATTCAGCTCATCAGAATTCTGAATTTACTTTGCATGAGATCCAAAAACATTTTCCATCTTTTCATACCCAAGTTCTTAATGAGGCAGTTTTGTCAAAGTGAAATTTCAAAAATAGAATGTTCCAGTACGGTATCTTTTAAATCTGTCTACTCTTTGTGTATGCTAAACTCATCAACTGCTTTTCTAAAATAGCTACTGTTTTGCAGCAAATGAAGCACAGACAATTGAATGTGTCAACACCACTCATGTGGAGTCACACTAAGATTCATTTATTTTTGTTAGGTACCCATACTAGTAGTGAATCAACTGAACTGCATTTGTAGTCACGCCACATCTATCGCCTTCCTCTCCGAAGACCTTGGTTCTGCTCTTAGGCAGGTTGTTTGTTGGAAGGTTGTCAGTCAGGACTGCAGTGGCCCAGAAGAATTGGTACTGGGGAGCGTTGGGCTTCTCATTATCCCTGCAAAAGTTGTAAAAGATTACCTTTGGCCGGCACCATTTTCAAGTTCTTGGTAGTGGAACTCCTTGTTTAACGTACTGTCCTTCAAGAAGGTCCTACTCTGTAAGATTAGAAGAACTGCAGCTAAATATCAAGTGTATCTTCTTTAGGGTGATACAGAGAATTAACACTCATGGTAGGACCAGCTCAAAGAATGATGGACAACCACAAAAAGTAATCCTTTGTACAAGATTTTCAGGACTTCCACTGCTCTTGATTGACAGGTTCAAACCCTTGGTACCAAGCTGTGAGTATACTTCAGTTTGGGACCTCCCTGCTTGGCGCTTCTTGAATTTTGTCTGGGAAAGTCTGGACAGAAGTATGCCTAATGCAGCACAAACACACAGCGTCAACATGCCATGGACAGAGACCTACAGAATGTTCATCTCCAAAGGCTCATAGAGAAAGAAACATTTTTTCTTCAACTGAGCTGCAAAACAACAACATCTGAAATCTCAAATGATAGAGGCTGGATAGATCTGCTTTGTGCATTAAATAACTAGAAGATAGGGTTTTATTATACCCTTGTTCCTGGGCAGGATGGTGGGGAGGGAAGAACTTTGGCTTTTATAGCCTGACCAACGTATGAGAGAGAAAAAAAAGAGCTGAAAGGCATCTGGATTGGAGAGGACTTACATGGTTATCTCTGTCACGGGGCCGTCAAAATCATACCATATAAGCTCAGTAAGCTTCAGTCTTCCAGATGCTGTTGTTTCTGAGAATATACATGAGGTTGCATCCATAACATATGGTGCCATTTCAAAAGTTGCACCACAACAGGTAGCTGAGTAGGAGGAGGCAGTGAGAGAACGAGGCTGTAGGCAAGGATGTCTGCATGGGCCACGTTTCTTTAGGAGTTTTCCACATGCCTGTCATTGCTGCAAATGCACATATGGCAAATAGGCATGAGCTATGTTGTGATGTAGTTTGTCACCAAGTGGAAGAGTTAACAGCTTCTCTCATTTTGTAATCTCACAGGCAGACATGGGGAGTCTCTTCTAAATAGCCAAATCTGACCTTGCAAACATGCATGCAGCACAAGGAGTACTGCACTTTTACCCTAAGCGAACCACATGATTTCCCTCCCACAAATGGTTAGGACAGTTGCTGAAGCTGGCCTCCTATTCCTGCCTGGGGGTTATAAACCCATAAAGTTCTCAGGAGGCCTCTGGCAAGGAGGGTGTTGCAAGGATGACTCATGGACATGGCAGCATGGTCTGTGAAGGCGTACAGATAGTTTGCTAGTCTTACATAGCTAAAATGCGATGCATATTCTGTCTTTTCCCCCAGATACTTGCCTAAGGGAAGGCATTGTTTGGAGAGATCATCTCTTGTACCTTCTTCTTTTAGAGTGATGAATATTGTGCTGTATCAGTGGATATAGAGAAAACATGTTTATACTATCCTTTAAAAAATTATAGATCAATACAGACTATTAAGGCTCATTAGAAAGTAATCATGTACAATAGACTGACTTTAAAGATTGAAAAAGCTTCATATTTTACTGTCTCAAAACTTAGTTTCCCAACTCTTTATAGACTGGCATCAGTAAGCTCGAGGTAGAAGTCTGTTTCCTATTATTGAACCACTGAGCCAGCTAGTCTCTTGACCTTACTTGGATTTGCACCAGTGGCATAGAAATAAAATGTTCTGAATTCCATTAATGATTCATTAAGCCAGCGTTTCATGACTTCAGCTGGATCTGTACCAATGGCATACAGTCGAATAGCTGTGTCCCACTGCTGATCCAGCTAGCCAACCAAGTCAAAATAGAAAATAAGTGTTAAGAAATTAAATTTGAGGAGCCACTTCAAAAAACCAAACCAAACCAAACCAAACCAAACCAAATCCAGTGAAGCCCAAAAACATAAAGCCACACCTGTCTGACAATAAAATGATAGAAATCATTGAATCATAGAACAGCTTGGATTCCAAACCAGTTCCACCCCCCCTGCCCTGGACAGGGATGTCACCCACTAGACCAGGTTGCTCAAAGCCCCATCCAACCTGGCCTTAAGCACTTCCAGGGCTGGGGCATCCACAGCTTCTCTGGGCATCTGTAATCAACAGAACGAAATGGCATCTTCCCTTAATCATACTGGTCTCTGTTTTTGTTTCACAATTTCTGTACGTAACAAAAGTGTTTGTCTTGTACAATCAAACCGTTTCAACCAAACAAGTCATCAAAATGTGCCACCCTATAGTGTTTGTGATAAAATAAGAAAGCCTGCTGTGTCAGCCAGTAGACATGGAACAAACGTGGCTGAAAGAGCCTAATGAAAGGGCAGTGCTTTGGTAATGGGCAGAGATTGATAATTAACAACTGGCAGACAAAGCAATGTAAAATATTTCCAGAGAGGTTACCAAGTTGCGCTATAGTTGACCAGGGCAAAATGTGACCAGCAGCTGCATATTGACTTTGATGAGTAAAACTTGTTTTTTCTCTGGGCAGTCAACATGAACTCTGGTATGGACTAGCACATTTCCTAGAACATCTGCCTACCTGTAGCAAAAAGGCTTATTTCTCATGCAAACTCGTTTCCTTATTCAGATGAAAACTTGACTGCAGAAAATCAGCCTGTTTACAAGCTTCTCTTGAGCTACTATGGATCTGCCATTATATTAACAGTCCAATTTACAAGGACTTTCATACCACAATAATAAAAACCACTCATATTGATTTCAGCTTCTCCTTGGCTCAGTCTTGTGAAACATTTGTAAACTTATACCATCTCATTGCCTTAATACAATCTCCTACTACGTTTCCATACAAAAATATCCCACACAAATCCCACAGAAAGTACTAAAGCTAACGTTGTCAGTGAAGTCTTAATCCCGCCCCTCTTCCTTACTGTCCACAAGAGCAACAAATCAATCAGCTACACTGCAAGTTGGTCTGTACGAACTCTAGTGTTTTTAGTGTAGGGTGTGAGAATCCTCTGTAGGAAGCTACGAAACGTCACGCTTCTTGCTTGTACTTCAGATGATTTCAGATATATTACAGAAGAAATGGTTTTGCTTTGTCTATATCAGAATATTCAATGCACAGCGACCGAGCCCATGAGGAACAGCCGTATGAGCACCAGCGATGCAGTGTATCTTCAGTAACCGTGCTGTTTTGGGTTCGGGCTTACACCCACCCACATATGTTGTATTACACCATTGCATAACATAACCAGGGAGCTCTGGAGCCTGCATTCGGGGTGTGCGTGGCTGCACGCGCTGCGGCTGCCGGGCCCGTGTCACCGTGCGGGCACCGCGTGCTGATGCGCCGTGCTACTGGGGGACGTTCCCCGAGATACGGGGTGTGCCCTCGGGCCTTTGGTTGTGCATTGGTGGTCTGTCTGAGGAAATGGTATGGTAAAGAGGGAATTCCTGAGGTGGTTTGTGCGAATTAGGGGCGGTTTGTGCAAATTAGGGGTGGTTTGTGCAAATTAGAGGTGGTTTGTGCAAATTAGAGGTGCTTTCAGTGACTGCCTTTTAGTGCACAGTCAAGAGGTGACTGGTCGGGTCTGCTATGGTAAAGTTGGTGCTGAAGTCACACCAAGAATAGCTGAAAATGCAAGAGTTGGCTACAGCCAGAGGGCTTCACCCCTGACAGCGGGCTGTCGCCTGCGCTTGGTAACGTGACTGACCAACCGCAGAGCACACCAGGGTACGTATCCGCGCACAACGAGCACGGACGCTGCCTCGCAGGCAGCCAGCCGAGGTTAGCAGCGGACAGGGGCCGCCTGACCCCAGTTCCAGCCCCGGCGGGGCCGGACGCTGCCGGTGCCGGGTGCCCCCCCGCCGCCGCCCCTCACACCGCGGGCGGTCGCTGCCGCCCCGGCCCCGGCCCCTCCCCTCCCCTCCCCGCCCCGCCGCGCTCGGCGCTCGATTGCTGCCGCCTGGGCGCCGCTCCCTCCCCCCTTCCCTCCCTCCCCCTGCCCCTGCCCCTGCCGCGCGCGCGGGGCCGGCGCTCGCCCCGCCCCTCGCGCCTCGGCCCCGCCCCGCCCCCTCTCTGCGCTCGCGCCGGTGTCGCGCGCGCGCCCCCTCCCCCCCGGCGGCCGCCCGCCCGCCCGCCCGCCCGCCCGTCAGTGCGGTGGCTGCGCCGGGCAACATGGCGGCCGAGGGGATGGTCCTGACCAACCACGACCACCAGATCCGCGTCGGCGTCCTCACAGGTAGCGCCAACGGCACCGCGCCCGGCGGGGGGGGGGGGGCGGCCGCGGCTCCGGGGAGGGGGGGGCCGCCCGCCGCGGTGGCGGCGCTGCGCAGGGAGCCGAGGCCTCGGGGCGGCGCGGCCGGGCGCTGCGGGCCGGGGGCGGCCCCGCCTGCGGGAGGAGGCTCCCCCCGCGCGGCGCGGGGGAGGGCGGCCGGGGGGAGCCGGGCCTGCCCCGGCCCGGGAGAGCCGCCCGCCGAGCCGGGAGCCGGGAGCCGCGGGCGCTGTCCCGGAGCCCGGTGCTGAAGCGGCGGGAGCCCCGCAGGGCGGCCCCGCGGGGACCCGGCCCGGCCGGGGCTGGGAGGGCGGCCGGGAGCCGGTGCCTGCTGCCCCCGGGGCCGGCACCGCCGCCGCTACGCGCGGCCGCCAAAGTTGCGGCGGCACCGCCGGGCCGCGGGGGGGGGGTGGGGGGGAGCTCGGCGGCGCGCCCGCCCCGCTGGGCGCCGGGCAGGGGGCTGCGGGGCTTCACCCGGCGCGGCTCCCACAATGCACCGCCGGTACGGGCGGCACGCGGGCGGCCAGCCCTGCGGGGGGGCCGCGCAGCGCCGGCGGGCCCTCGTCCTGTGCCGGGCGTCCGCTCTGAGCGCCGCTCGGCTCCGCGCCTTCGTGCCAGAATCCGGAACTCCGCTGGGAAGAGCCCGTGGCCTGGCGGCGGTTCTCCTCGTCTTAAAGGAAAAATAAGAGGCGGATGACCAGAGCGGCTTTAGCCCCGTTCCCCCTAGTGCCGTTGCTTTGAACTGGATGCCGAAGAATGTTGCCAGTAATTATTTGCCTGTTATGGTGGGGACGCTTTGGTTTCGAACGATTTCACTAGCCTCTTTTTGTCTAATCAGTGTATAAGCATGAAATCAAATTTTATATAAACGTGTCACTTGGGTGTCATATCCTTGGCCAAAGTAAATTGCTTTCCATTCTGACATTCCTTCTAATCCCTGGAAGAGAATGTTTGTACACTGAGGGCTTGGGCCGCCTAGTTTCTGCTGTTTCCAGCTGTGGAAGAACAGCAAACTTCAGAGTTCACTCTTCTGATTTATTTTTTGTCTCATAAAAATGAACTGATAGTTGCTTCTTGGCTGGTGGATGAAAGAGTGAGTGTATGAATGGGTAGATTTAGTACGAACACTGAATTTTTGGTTTCATCATTTAGAAGAGTGCAGTGGTCAGAAATTAGGTAATTAATGTACCATGGCTTATTTAGCTTTTCCAATTAAGATCACGGCCATATGATTGTTTTGTCACCAGTACGTGTACGTGTGGGTTTGTCATCGCAGGCGTAGAGGTCTGTGTTCCTGTCAGACCTGCTATACTCATAGTGTAGGATGTAGTGTTATTGCACCACATCGTAGTACTCAGGGAGAATTTCAGTTTACTTAGGAGTAGCCCCTTTGAATTAATTTGGAACGTATGCTTTTATTTGGGGGTCTTGTTAGCCTTGCCTGTTGTTGAGATTGAGGCACATGGCTCTAGGGTGTATTGGTAAAACAAAGGGAATGTTTGCCTTGTAGCTTAGAGTTCTCTGCATTAAAAAACAAATCTGGGTAAGTTTTTGTTGTAAGTGTTGCTTAGTTGACCGTTGTGTGTATTCGTGCATTGCTACTTTCCTAGTTGGAAAGAAATTTGTTTCTTCACCTGGGACAAATTAAGGTAGAGAAATAGAAAAAGTAGAATTAATTTGTTTATTATTGCATAGCCAAAGCAATGTGTTTTGGTCAAACATAAAATTGTGCAGAATGCAGCACCTTGTTCTTTTTGTTTGTTAATTTTACGTGTCAACATCTCTTATATCCGGGCTGTCTTTTAGTCAAGAGTCAGCGAGGAGGAGAATGGGGCTCATAATTAAGATATTGTCTCAGTGTGAAAGAGCTGTCTTCCTGCAATCTGGAGATGTACCTTGGTGTATACGGTATCTGCTGACTTGCAGGTGTCATCCGTGTTTGTTTCCGAGTCTCTATACAGAAAGTTGTAGAGTTGAGCCTGTTTGCTGAAACAGGAGGAAATACTAACAATGACAGGTTACAAAACTGTGAAACTTGTTGTAAGCTAGAGCATTGTGTGCTATGTGAGCAGGAAATCTCACCAGTTTGTCAGTAGAAGACTGAGTGCTAATCATTTCAAGACATTTTGCAACACATAAGAAGAAAGAAGCCATAAAAATGCCGTGTTCAGTGCTGGTGTTTAAGGACTGGCTCAGATGGGAGAAGCTGCTCGCTTAAGTTCCAAACCTCGGTTTTCTCTCTGCTACCACTGATGTGCAGGGCAGGTGCATGAACTAACAATGAACTCCAGCATGGTGTTGTCAAAAGGTTACTGCCCTCGTGGTAAAATACGTTCTAAAAGGACCCGAATGTTACCCGTCAGATCGGTAAACTTTTCTGATGGAGAGTGAGCTAGTGAGATGTGCTGATGATGGCCTGAGCTTGGGCATTTAGCACTCCAGATATCTTCCTTTAAAACAAGAAACACAGGGAAACAGGAAAAGTGGTGTAAGTAAACAGGTGAAAAAGAGGAAAAATACGTTGGTTAAAAAAAAAGTGATGGTGAAGGTTGCACGATACGCATACTCTCTCTGCAGTCCTGTACACCAGTGCATCCTTAGTAAAATACAGATCCTGTTCTGGCAAAACTCTGGGTGCATGTTGCGAGCCTGTCGTGTTTGCAAAACCTCTCATAAAGAGTTTGTTAATGAGTTACCATTGGTGTCAGGATATTGAACCTGGATCAGTAAATACAGCGTTTTTCTAGCCAACATCAGCATTACAAATGGAAGAATGCATGCAGTGCCTGGGCTTGAATCGATGCTAGGTCACCCGTCGGTGATGGTGACGCTGGTAAAAGTTACATCGCCTGTGACCTCGGTTGTGTGGGGCACTGAGCAGACCCTCGGCCGCCCAGAGGGATCTAAATGGTGTCGCCGTAGCCAGGTGGAGGAGAGACTCTGTCTCTCTGGTTGCTCTCTTATTTTGTCCTTTTTCCTTTCCAACCCCATTTTCTTCTTTACCTCTCTTCTTGTTTTCTGTCCAGTAAGCATCTAGTGTGTATTGTTCCATGGCAATGGCAGTGACCAGCAGATGGTTACAAGCAAATGCTTTTTTCAGAATGCTGCTGATTTAAAAAATGGTCAGATAAGGGGTTGGCTAATGAAACTTCCCTTAGTGTTTGTCTCATCTGCAAGAAGTAGTCATCACCGGACGCAAACAGCATTTTGTGTTGCTGCTTCTCTTTCTGTGTTGTTTCTTACTTGTTTTACCAAAAAGAAAGTATCTCAGAGCCATTTACTTTTTCGGGATAGCTTTACCATCTGTAATATTGCTGAAAAGGTGGTGATATACAGCTTTTCGCCTTTATGAGACTGTTTTTTTCCCCTATAATAATTGAAGTGAGTAAGGGGTTTTGGCGAAATGCAACATGATTTCTTCTTCAGATAGTTATTCTTCCTTTTTTTCACTAAGTAAAGATTAAAATGTTCTGAATGGCAGTTGTTGCCATGGGCCGATGCAGCAAAGCGGGCAAAGGTTGCCGAATGCCTAAACTCCGACCTTGGTTGGCCTCTTAACGCTGCGATGTGAAAGATGACATTAGCGTCGTGAAGTGCCTGCGCCCGTTTAGCTGGTTGAAGTAGCACAGCACATACACGCTGGGTCTGAACTCGTTCCTTGGAAGCAGGCACGCTGCTCGGGTAGTCGGAGCTTGGTCTGCTCGACAACACCTTCTAGACAAAGAGGTGGAGTGGATGTGAAGTTCAGTGATGCAAAAAACGATTGTAAAACTCATCATGGAGAAAAGCGGGCACCGGTATAGTTCGGGTGTCAGTATCTGTTAGACACTGCTTTAGAAACATACACGGTTGGTCTTCCAACCAAAAGCTAATTTGCCTGTCTTCTACTTTCTGAGATAACTTCTCATGACTTTCCTGGAAGGCTCCTCCTCTCGCAGGCTGCAAGGTCTTTTCTCAGTGGTGGTGTTGTTCATGTTTTTGACGTGCATTACAGCTTAGGGTGAGCTTTCCCACAGAGGTCGAGGTGGGAGCGTAAGGGCTGATGTTAATTTTGTTGGGAGATGCTGTCAGATCGCTTTAACTGTCTAAACTGAAGTTGGTTTGGATTTTGCCTGTGATCTGCCTTCCCCTCAGTAAGCGTGTCTTAGCGGACACTCATCTTCAAAGCGTAGATTCAAGTCAGTGCTTTTCCTGGGAGCCTTGGTTTTCCCCCAGAAGGTTAGCTGACTCGATGACTCAAGGCAGTTCGGAGGAGCTGTACTTCCCCTGGGAGCAGGGGAACCTTCCAGCCTGAGCAGCCCAGATACTCCTCGTCCTGAGCATGAGGCTCTCATGCTATTGACTTTATCCATAGTAACTGAGAGATCTCTGCCGTTTGTAGCTCCAAGTCTTCACAAAGGCATTTCTTCCTGAGTTTTGATATGGCTGCAATGAAAACCTTTTATGTTTATTGACAGTGGTCCATACAGATGTCCAGTTTCCTTTTTATAATTTCACGATGCTGAATAGAGGAAGTAAGTCCTGGATCTGTCTTTTTTTTCTGATTTTTAATGTGCACTGTGGAAAAATATTGGTGACTGGACTCTTGCTGATAAAGCAGACTTTTACCTGCGGTTTAATTTGCCTGCTATGATTGGTAGTTTTCTTTTGAACTGAAGGAAGAGAAGAGACTGAAGTTAAAAATATGGAAGACAAGAAATTATTTCCCTGTTATACGTGGATGCTTATTTAATACCTACTAACATAAGCAACAGCCAGTAATTCGGAGGTTTGTGTGTGCTTACAGAGCAGGGGTGAGAAGTCGTGTCTGATCAGTGTTCCTTGTTTGGAGTTTCCTTATCCCGATGCACAGTGGAAAGACTCCCATCTTACCCACGCTCCGTGCCTCTACTTCATATTTGGCAGTCCAGAGCTTACCCATAACGTTTACTTGCCTTGCAGTATATTTGTCCCCTTTTCTTGTAAAGATGGAAAATTTCCTGCGCGTGTTTACCCTCAAAATTAGCGATTGCTCTCCAGCATGGGCTCCGTCAGAGCTAGCTTCGTTCTGCCATAGCCTGGAGTTGGCTGGCTGGTCTCGTTAACTGGCGGCTACACGGTGTGTGATCGGCCGTGCTTTAGAACAGCTGGCGTACAAAAGCCTGATACACAGACCCAAATCTCTCCCCTTAATTTTGATTTAGCCATGTCTTCTTGTTTGTCTGTAGGCTTTTTTCAAGGAAGAGTGGAGCATATTTGTTGAAAGGTACTTTTATACCATGTTAGAATTTCACCAGTAACTTTCCTAATGTTGCCTCAGATGACCTTTCAGAAAGAAAACGGTGCTGGAATCTGAAAATGTCCATCTTGGAATTTTACTATACTTTAAAAGCAAAAAAGTTTGTTGCAAAGTGCCCTTGTGGAGTGAAAGTTAAGATTTTCACATTGCTTACATTCAAACTGAGAAAGTTTATTTTGAATATAGGAGAAAGATTTTTTTTTTTTTATTATTATTATTTTTTTCCTTATTCAGGCAGTTGAAACAGCTTTTACCGACAGGGTTTTACTTTTTTTTTCTTTCTTTTTTCCCTTTGAGCTAATATGGTTTTTGCTGTCTGCAATTCTTGAGGCTGATTCTGTGCAACTGGAGGACGTGGTAAATAAAAATGAGAGCAAATTTTAATTTTAGCTCAAAATATTTACAGGGTCTTGAAGTGTAGGTTAAATAAAACAAATAGTTTGCATTCTATTCCTACATGAAGTAGTTCCTACACATGCACGTTCCTACATACGGTATGCAAGTCCTTACAGGTTGGACTGAAATAGTGTTATAGTGGTGCAGCCCTGCTTATGACAGGATCCTTGTTGCAAGGCTAGCAGAATGCCTGAAAAAAGCTGCTCTTGGGGAATAGGAGGGTAACAATCATACGGGAAGTGAGAAGGAAGGACTGTGTGTGTGGGGTGGTTTTATCTAAAAAAAAAAAAAGTGTTATAGCCCTTTAGTTTTTTAGCTTTTTTTAAAATCGTGAAACAGTTGAGAATACGAAGTTGAAGTTTGCAGGGAGCAGTAATTGCATAAAAAGCGCTTGGGAAAAATTGGCTTAATTAGGCAGTTTTCTTAGAAAAATCTAATTCTGCAAGTAAGAGATGTGTATGCGATGTGTTTTGTTTACTTGTTTTGCTGCTTGTTTGTTACTAATTTAGCGAAGCTTATTTTATGCCTAACTTAGTCGTCAAGTGGAGAAAATTAGCATAAGCCCTCCAGAATAACGTTCCTCTACGTGCATTTTGCATAATCTTGCAAATCAGGGCTCTATCCTACCAGTACGGGGGGGGTGAATGACATTAATGGCATTGCAATTCCTTCGGTAAGGAATGCACTGTGTTGTGTGCTCTAGGACTGTGAGATAAGTAGCAAAGCCTCCACTGGCTGACTCTGTGAGTCAGGGAATAGCTGGGTGCTGCAGAGGCTGTCTGGGAGCAGCAAAGTGTTCGTGGTGTGTGCGATGTATGCCACGATCTGAGCGAACGGACCCGACGTTAATTTAGTTCCGTATGCAAGTGTGTTACCTAGACCAGTAATCGTTAAGTTTTGTATTTAACAGGACACCTCGTTACGTACTTACCCTACAAATTGTAGCAGTAGACGAATATAACAGGACAGTAAGTACTGCATACATATTTAAGACTGACTGCGACTACAGAAATATGTTTCTTAAATGTACCTTTTACTTTCCCAATTAAGTTATCGCTTATTATGTAGTAGAGTGAAGAAGCAGAGTGCATACAGGCTTTGAATGATAATAAATTTGGGGCTTTTGAGAACTTAATGTGTGGTTACTAAATTCTTAGTTTCCTTTGCTGTGCTGTATATTGTAGGGAACTTAAATTCTAAGTGGAATATTTTCACTTGACATTTTTTTCTTTTATTTATTTTGTTGGATTTCCTCTGCATTATTTTGTGACTTTTGAGTTGTAAAACTGGGAAGTAGAAATCTAAATACGTGATGTGGCTTTTCATGGTTGTGTGGGGTTTTTAAATTATGTATTTTTATTTAATTTTAATTTTATTTGATCTGATTTTAAAGCATGTTGTGGGGGATATAAATTCATACTGAGATCTTGAAGTTGTGCAACTTGCCCCCCTCTTCAGACATTGTTGAATCTAAAAAATGCCAACTTAGAGACAGGCTTTGGGTTGTACAGCCTCAGCTGCTAGCATCTTTAGTAAAATCGTTGTGGTATCTTTGACTTTGGCTGTCCAAGGAAGTATAATGGATAAATAGCAATCGGCACTGCATGTACACTGTTGGTGGAAGGGCAAGGGCTTCTCTTGGTGACTTTTGTTCCTGCCTGTTTTGTTGCTGAGATCAGTGTCTATGTGGTGCTGGTTTTGAGGACCGAGAAGAGCACCGTGTCCTACCTAACAGGATGGAAGGTATTTACTAGGAAGCAAGCTGTTACTCACAGTCGTTTTAGGGGAAGCTGTATGGGTGAAGACCACTATGCATTCTTTAGGAGTTAAAATGAATTGCTGTCAAGTATCCTGCAGGCCTGACTCAGAAAGGGAAGGTTCCTAGGACCTCTGCAAATGATGGAGTATGCACAAATTGCCGTTAAAAAATAAATCCCCTCCCCTTTGTCCCTGAGCAAACTGCCGTTCGTGCCCTGGGACAGGACATTTAGAAAAGGGTTGACAGCAAGGCCAGAGATAAAGTGTCACAAGTCTGTAAAGCCTTCATCCAGCAGAGAAGACCTCGAGACACCTGAGCGTGGCAATAGTTATGGATCTGGAAAGCCAGTACACCTCTTTTCGGCTATCACTTATCCCTTCCTGAAACAATATTCATGAGGTTATGCCGGCAGAGCAGCCTGTAAAGAAGATGCTGGTGTCAGGCAGGTACGTATCCTTTTATGTAGGTACTTGCAAGTCTGGTCTTGGGAAAGACTCGGTGGCATTATGTGTTTCTGGAAGAAGAAGAATTCCAGGAATTCCTATAAATATTGGGTAGGTTTCCACTGACGTGGTTCTTTCATGTGCTGTAGGGTAGTGGCATGGCAGTGTAGGTGGCTGAGAAGCCAAGGGCTTACTGTATGCTCCCTGTCACAATCTTTGTGTCGGAGAATAACCAGGAGAAAGTGGCAGGATGCCTAAAAGTAAGTACATATCTGGCGACAGAATTGCCTGTTGCTTCCAGAAAGAGCAGAAAAAATGAACATTAAAAGGAAAAGGTATTTCTCATTTCCTCTTTTTTAAGCTTCGTTTTCCTTTTCAGTTGTCTAAATACTCCAGGGGAGACATTAAATAAGCCTACAGCAAGTGAAGGATCCTCAAAATCATCTTCCTTGGAAAAACGAGCTTTAAATTAACCATACTGAGGAGCAATGTTTTGAAACATCTTTAAAAGGTAGCGCAGGGACAAAGCGTTTCTGTAGATAATACTCAGAAAACTTCAGAGATGCTGGAAAAATGCAGCAACAGATGCTGGTGCATAACCCCCTCTAGGTAGAACTTCACTATTTTCATTAAGCTCTGATTTCATATGTTAAGAAAATGTAGAGAATGCATTAGAACAAGTGGTATATAAAGGTGGGTTGGGAGGGGGTACTTCCCCCTGTAATCGCCAGATTTTTTCCTACCATCATCACGATGTCCTTGAAGAATTAATTCAGTCTCATACAGTCATTTTGGGGATGTTCCTTTGCCTTGACAGATGGATGTAGTAGATGAGTGAGATATAACTCCCTTGTTACTGGTGTTAGGTGAGTCTAGGTGAAACTAGTTCTAGTTAACTGCAAAATAGACTTATGGTAGGCTTTTTGGTGACCCTTTGATTGAACAGACTGAACAACCTGTGGCAGGGGGATTTCCTTTCCTCCCAGCTTCCCATTGTGAGGGATTCCAAACCATGGAGTGTGTGCAAACGTGTGTTCTGGCATTTATTTAGCAGAATGAAGAAAAGTGGAAACTGCTAAAAGTCATGGAGAATAAACCAGAAGACTTAAGAGGCTGTTGAGATTTCTGAGAGAGATCTTACAGCTTTTTCAAGTAAATGTGACTACAGGACAGCGCTGTATGGCAGAGTTACTTGGAGGGATGGCAAGGCACAGAACTTGAGGCAGTTGGGACAGTGATGTTAGTAAGATGCGTATGATTCAGGTTGGGTGTGTTTAAATAACTACAGGATCCAGTGCTATTCTGACATCTGGTTTTTATGAGCACGCTGTTCCTAGCAGGGAGGTAAGCTGTAAAAATTAAAAGTCTGACCATGCTAGCTAAATTCCAGTGGGGTAAGAATTAAAACGATTCCTATTGTCTCCAGTGTGTGGGACCTTCGCATCTGAGGGAGAGGCAGGCTTTTTTTCTTTTATACAGAACCAGACTTAGTTCATGCTACAAGCAACAGCAGAAAAAGCAACTGCTGAAGGATCTCCTGTGATTGTTAAGCTTCAAGGATGCTCACCTGCCTCTTCCTATTCCTTTATTCCAATGGAGATAACTAGTTTATGCACAATGGTTTTAGTACGTTCTCCTTGGCTTAGCAGTTGATCAAAGGGAATTAGTGAAAATACTAGTTGTCGTTTCACCATTGCTTTGTCAGAAAAGGGTCCAAGTAGACTTTTTTTGAGTGCTTTGATGAACAGAACGTCTTTCTGGAAAAGGCATCTGAGGCAAATTTCTGTATAGCACTAAACTGGGACACATGGATTGTCCTTAATATTAGAAAAATCTCTTAATTCCGTGATAGCATGTCTTATGTTTGGTTATTGTTATGCGTAAGATGCTGTGAAGGCTCATCAAATTGTAAGGGAGATTTTGGCTGTGAAATAGGAATCATTTTCAGAATTTCTTACCAGAATAGTTTCAGCTTCCGGGTACCCTCCCCAGTAATTCTAGCAAGTCTAGTCAGATTATTCCTAGTGTCCTTTGTTCTGCACTAAATAAATAGCTGCTAAAAGCATTTAACCCGTATTTTAGCCTCTAGAAGGTAAATTCAACTGTGCATAAGAAAAATATGCAAACAAAAAACAGGTTCAAATGAATGGCTAAGACCTCATTAGCATCTAGAAAGTATCTGACAATTAGGGCATATTCAAGAGCTTCCTCTATGTTTAAGATACTGTGAAAACGTCTGCCTGGAGCATTTGATGCAATAGCAAAATCTGTATTATATTATTATATAAATTTAAACTGAAACCCATAGATGCCAATGTCCCAACTAACAGCCCTTTCAGTGTAATGCAGGCAGGTACAGAAATTGCTTATATTTGGATAATTAGATGCTCTCTCAATTCTGCAACCATAAATAGAGAGCTTCTTAAAATATTTGGTTTGGTGCTCTTTGTACATAAGCCTTTTGGCTGTAACTCAGCAAGGTAATTTGTCTTTTGTGGTTTCAGTCAATTTAAGCAGTGTCTATGCCAGGAAATAGAGCAGCCTGAGAGAAGCAGGTGTGGAGAGCAGCACCCTTAGTGCTGGGAACTCCACAGCCACAGCGTTCACGGCGTTTTGCTGGCTCTAACCCCATGGAGTGGACACTGAGCAGTGGTTGTTGTGTGCTGGGGATGCTCGTGGAGAAAGGCAAGTTTAGCTCTGTCCAGAAGGAGGCCGGCCTCTTTGTGGATTCTTCTCTGCAGCGGGAACCAAGGTGTGGTGGCCGAGAGTGTCAGTATTAAGTAAAAGTATTTCAAAATGCCAAAATGAGCCACACCACTGCAATTTGTACAAAAGCAATAGATGAAGAAATGGCAGAAAAATCATGTTTGCACTAATACTTAGTTTGAACAGGCCCCACCTGTACCTACGTGATTTATCTGTCAAAAAATACATGCAGCAGTTTGTCAGGATGTTATCTTCCTGCCTTCCCTACGTCTCAAGCTGGGATACTCAGACTCCTCCAGGTGTAACTTGCAGGCTTCTCTAACTGTTCCCCCGCTTGGAGCCCAGCGGGGCTCTCTGCAGGTTCACCTCCACTGTCAAATGTTTCAGACTCTTTCTTTACTTGTCCCCTCCCCGCGCTTTTGCCTCGGTGCAGTTACACGGTGTCTTGCAGCCTACCTAACTGCTGGCTGCTGTGGGCAGCGTGCTGCTGCTTTTCTCTGTGCTGCTTTGCAGTTGCGCGCTGGTTCTGCCCTGCCACTTCTCCCTCCATGCAAAGCCTGGTGACCTGGCTGACCCCCGCAGAAAGCCGGCTTTCCGCAGCCTGAACACGTCGAGGCAACGCAGTGAAGGATTTCAGCAGTGCCCGCGTGAGGGAGTGGCTGGATTGCCCAGCAGATCTAATTGTGTGTTGGCTTTGTGTAGTTCACCTAGGTTAATTCAGAAGATAGCCCTGACACTCCTTTTTCTTACTAAGCGTTTTCTCCTTGCTTGCAAGCGTTGTTTTGCCAGGCCAGGTACCTCGCAGTGGTATTTGCTGGCTTGCCCTGACTGACAAGCAAAGACACTGCCTCCACTGAGTAGCAAGCAGGAGAAACATAGTGAAGGAAGGGAAGGGTTTGGCTGTTACAGGAAATAATTTTAACGAGGGTGTAACTGAAGATATTTTCCCACTTTGTATATAAACAATTGTTTCATGCACGTAGTAGCAAGGTGAATGTGAAGACTATGCTAGACATTTGTGCTTAATGAAGGGCTAAGCACTTGGTAACTTAAATATGGTAGAGCAACTACTTCTGCAGTGCTAAACTTGGGAAAAGGCAAACTACATTACGCATTTATAGACAAATTGGAAGACTGGGTCTCTACTTTTATTAATATGCTACATTTTAATACTTTAAAAAATTACAACATGTTTTTTTAAATTATTTTGGCTATAATATGCCTGGTAAATAGAGCTAATTTGAAGACTGCGTATTATTTTTAAATGTATATTCATATATTTAAAATAACATATATATGACAAATTACCCATTTCTACCAGTTTTCATTTGTCTTCTGATAAAAAGACGACTCTGCCACCATTGTATCGGTCATCTTCTTTACACTTTTGAATAGTTTTTCCAAGCATATCCTTATTAGAGAAATTAACTAATAGGCTAACTTTGAGGATGCTAACGTGATGTGTACTCTGTGGCAGTAGATATGCTCTTGCCTTACTTTTCTTTTGTTGGGTGCCTGTCTGTACACCAAGTATTGAAAAATCTGCGTGTGAGATAGTTTTCTAATTTCACTTTTGTCCTGCACACCTCCCTGCTGCTGACCTGAGCAGAATCATTGCCCTTCTCTTCAGTGGACTGTTACCGTGTGACGGAGGTAACGGGAACCCCCCGTCACAGGCATCAGCTACCTGGGTAAGTCAGGCTCTGGGATTCTTGATACTTCAAAAGGGGGGGGGTTGGGTGAGGTGAGGAGGAGGATAGTTCAGTTATATAATTGTGGTCAGGAAACCCTGTGCATTTAAGGCCTTATTTCACTTAAAATCAGAAGCCTGCTGCTGCCTGCATTTGTTCAATATTGTACGTTGCCATGGTCTCCATGGCTACTAGTTATCTAGTGACCATGTTTTTGGCATCCAAATGCAGTGCTTGGAGATAAAGCTCGCTAGCTAAACTGGATTTTACAAGTTGCAATATAAGTAGCATCTTCAGCATTGAGATACATTCATAATGGAGATAAAGAGGAATTAGGATTTAAAATAGCAGAAAATACTGAAATGCTGTAGTCGCAGAAAAAAAGCAATCCTAACATTGAAAAACACTCCTTCTAGAAGAACAATTTAAAGATGAATGCTAAAACTGGGGTTTTATGGGAAGCAAGAGAAGAATGTATAGAGGAGACTGTTTATGGTAACTTTATATAAATGCAAGACCACATCATAAAGTGTAACTTCTAGCAAAAATGTAGAGGCTGAGGTTTCACAGATGAGGCACAGAGGCTGTAGTTGGGAAAGCAGACTAGCTAAACAGGGAAAAAGATTTTTGTGCTTAATGATTATGCCTCAGAAGTGTCTTGAAGCATTCCATTCACTACAAAAGTTTAACACATCACCTAACGAGGGCAAAATTAGGATTTTTAAAAACAAACAAGCAAAAAAGAAATAAACTGAATATACCAAAAGCTTGTAATCCCAATTTTAAAGAGTCTCTCTTTAAAAATCCTTTCTTGAGCCTCATGTGAAGTTGACAAGTATTGAATCTTTTAATAGTTCTTTATGATAAATTTGTCTCTTACTCTATTTTTGTAATAGTGAAATTAATCCCACCTAGAGGAGTAATCCTGTACATGAGCTCTCTCTTACGCCAGCAAAATTGTTTTTATATATAGCGATCCAAACTGTGAAGTGATCCAGATGACAGTATTTTGCCAAGCTAGTTTTGAGTTGATTTCTGGTGGTTTGCTGTGGGTAAATGCTTGTGCACACCATGGAGTCGGGAACAAGTTGCTGGCAGTAGGAGGAAGGTGGAATTGTTTCGTTTGGTAATAATGCATGAGAAAACCTGGTCTTTGGCCAAGGCACCCTGTGTTCTTACAGAGTAGACTGTTGCCAGACCCTCAAAACTTGTGTTATTGCTGTAGTGCACTTTTATCAAGCTGAAGTTGGAAAAATAAGGAATTTCAGTCCTTTTAAAAGAGTGTGTAGGTAAGATCACATCTCGTAGCCTTGTGAACCACCCGTTGTCCACTGCAATTTTAGAGTCGGTGGCCTGAGGCTACATACCATGGCCCAGAAATTCAGTTGCCTTCCATTCACGTAGTCACACTTGCAGAAGCATTTGCTGGTTGTTTTTTGGCATGCTTCTTTTTCTTGGCTACTAACTAATTAGCGTCCTGTTTTTCAAGTGGTAGTACTACTTCTGGTGATGCCTAGTTGTTGATCTGTGAATCAGCTCCTACTTCACTAATGTCTTCTTTCAGGAGAACAATAGAGGGTTTATTTTAATTACTTTTCTTCAGTAATCTGTATTACAGAACTGTTGGGTTTTAGGTGAGGTTTCAGAGTTTGATTAAGGCTCATATCACAGATGATATCAAAAGGAAAAGTTTTGGAAAAAGAAAAAAAAAGTAATCCCAAGATTTTCAACAGGTCCTCTTTCCCTGCCACTCTTCACCTTTAAGAAAATGCTCGAGCACACTGCATTCTTAATGCTTGCAGGAGAAAAAAGCATAAGTAATATATTTAGCTCTTCTTTAAAAATAATGGAAGATAAAAAAGTAAGATCAACAGATTCCGGTGATGTCTTCTTCCACATCTGACTTTTCATCTGCATTCAGTTTAAATGGTACTGGCTAAATACTGGAAATGTCTTTTCAGCCCTTCTCTGCTATTTTCATATTGGAAATACTTTTAAATACTGTTATTTCTGTAATTGTGTAAGTCTTGGGCTTTGTGAATCGACAAAGGCCTGCTTCCTTTGGGACTGACAGTAATATCTTTTGTTGCCTGCTATGTGACAATCTTAAAGTTTTTGAAGTGTTGTTTACATTCCCCTACTGGTTGCTGCTGCAGTCTGATATTGGGACAGCTATTTTCAAGTTAATATTGCTGGAATGAGAGATCTTGATTTTATTTCCTAAAAGAGAAATTGAAGAGATTTGTGCGCGTTTTCTTTCTGCACACACACCTTTTTGTTTTTAGTTGATTTACTCTATATAAAATTTAGCTTATTGGAAATAAGTTTACTAATAACGTAGGAAACCAAAATGAGCCTTCTGTGAAGGCTTCACAGGTCTACCCTGCCTTCTTTAGATGTAAATTCAGGTTGTACAGCCTCTCACATGGGAAGGTCCTTGCTTCTCAAGACATACAGTATCTGTTTTCTTTGGTCTCCCCAAGTGCCCTGGGGTGGGAGAGGAGTATTTCTTATTGCTTTGTTCGAACACTTGGGGCCTGCACGTCCTCCGTTCTGTTGTGTGCAGTGTGTGTGTGTGCACACATCCATCCATGCACGCAGAAGTGCATATTTTTCAACCTGCTTTGGGATTTGGAAGAGGGACTCTGTCCTTACATAATTCAAACCCTCATTTGCTTTTAAAAATAGAGGTGCTTGTGTTTTACTAAGGAAGAGATACAATATCGGATGCAGCTTCCTCATCCAGGTTGAGACCAAAGAAAATAAAATTATCTGTACGGTGAGCTATGGCATAAAGTAGAAAATCTGAAGGTACAGAGCTCCTGTGCTTATATCTGAGCCTGTAGTACATTGTCTTCATATTGGATTTTGCACAGCTCTACAAAATTGTCTTGATAGTTTTTCATTTGAGTTGTCTGAAGATTCTTTGTGCTCTTTTGTGTCTTTTCAGCTACCTGGGAATACGTATACTGGTGTAGCCTTGCCTAACTTGTCATTTTTATGACATCTTGTGTTAGTCTCTTTCATGACTGTAGCAAAGCCTGCTGTTGTCAGCAAGAAACTCTTTAAAAAAACTCTGTATTTGTCCCCTTTGATTTCTTGGATATCAGAACAGAAATTTCCAACCTTTTAATAACTCTCTCACTGCTGTGCTGCCTTCCTGTCAGACACTCTCTACGGCTTCATAGCGTGCATGTTCTGTGCCTTTCCAGGCTTCTGCTGCTCACGGACATGACACCGAGTGGCTGAGGCTGGCGGGGCCTCTGGAGCCCATCTGGTCCAACCCCCCTGCTCAGCCAGGGCCTCCTACAGCCAGTTGCTCAGGACCACGACCAGACAGCTTTTAAGTACCTCCAAGAAGGAGATTCCACAACTTCTCTGGGTGACCTGTGCCAGTGCTTGGTCACCCTCCCAGTAAAGAAGTGCTCCCTGATGTTCAGGTGAACCCTCCTGGGTTCCAGTTTGTGCTCATTGCCTCCTGTCCTGGCACTGGGCACCACTGAAAAGAGCCTGGCTCCGTCCTCTTTGAACCCTCCCTTCAGGTACTTATTGATGTTGGAAGCATCCCCCTGAGCCTTCTCTTCTTTAGGCTGAAGAGTCACAGCTTAAACCACTCGTTGCTGGCCCCCAGTTAGACTTTGCACCACTGATCACTACCCCTTGGGCCCAGCCGTTCACCCGGTTTTTGCTTCACCTTACTGTCTGTTCCTCCGACCCATCCTTTGTGAGCTTCTCTGTGAGGATTGTATGGGTAACAGTCAAAAACCTTTCTGGAGTCAAGGCAGACAGTATATGCTGCTTCCCTCTAATCTTCCAAGCCAGTCGTTTCCTTGTGGTACGTAGATTTTTTTAGTCTGGGCTATGTGTTCTGCTTCATTTTTTATTTACCTATTAGTCAGCCAGACCGAATAGTCTAGTTCACATTTGTATGGGGCCTTCCACCAGACCAAAAGCACCTGTAAGAAATTTTATAGTTTGTTTCACTAATCTGCCTGTCTCTTTCTTCAGAAATGCAGGCAGTATTGCAAAATAACATAGGCATCGCAAGGAACAATGTTCTGCTTTGTGGCTTTACCATAGATTGTGGTATGCAACCTGTGGGTTGAGAAGAGACAAATATCTACAGCCTGTTTACATTGTTCATTAATTGTTTTCCTACAGTTTGTCAATAACATTAATTTTACTTCTCACGTGTTAGCTTTTTAGGACTCTGGAGATTCATCTCCTTTTCTTTCCCTTCAGTGGAATCAGAAATGGAAATCCAGGTTGCATACTTTCAAAGAGTATTCTTCATAGGAAAAAAAAGTATGCATTTAAATTATGTTAGTTCAATTTAAGTGAATGTAATACATCTGTAATGTTCCTCTGGGCTGTTACACAGCTATCTAATGTCTATTACTGTGCATTGATGATGCATCTTAGGATGCAAGCTAGGTTTTTAACCATGTTAAGAGAACATAATTGAAGAAAACCCTTTTACTGGGTGCCCAGATGAGATCATTTCAGTAAGGCCTTGGTTTAAAGATGTTTAAAGCTCACAGTACTGCATGGCTTGTCACTGTTAGGTGATTTATTCTATATTGAATGTAATTTCAGATATTGGATTGCGACTGATAGCATTGCTTGCTGTGTAAATCTGTATGAAGCTCTTTCTGCCTGTGTAGATCACTTTTGATTTATACATTTTGCAGATTTCTTTTATCTTTTCATTACATTGCAAATTCTTAAGTAGAAAAGAAGTCTTAAGGAAGTCTGGAAACATGTGTCAGATAAGCTATACACTAAAATATGTTTCTTCAAGTCTGTGAAGTCAAGAAATGATACTAAATTAGTATGGGAGGTTCTTGAATACTCTTGGATTCTTGTATTAACTTGGATTCACTCATAATTAGTTTTGGCTACTCCAGTGTGACTTTTAAAATACGGCTTACTAGTAAAACACACTTGTTGGTTATTTAAGAATTATTGTAGAGAATTATTATAATGTTGTATAGATCCCTAGATTTCACATTCAATTTGAGCATTAAGTTAGATGTTATGTCAGTATTCAATAAATTTCAGTTTCTGCATCCAAGGCATACTCTTATTAAAAAAAAGAAAAAACAACCACCACCACCACCAACAACAAGCACAAGACACAAAACACAAACAAAATGTAGTGGTTGAGAACACTCTTAGAATGTTTACAACGATTTTATTTCACTAGAGCTTTTCTGTGTGTTGAAAGGTGTGGGTTTTTTTTAGGATTTTTTTATGCTTGAGTATTGTTTCTTACTAAGCCTTTTCACGTTAGGTAACCAGGATTGCATGTCTTGAAAGCATCCCATGTGCACAGCTTTGTCCTCTCTGATGCACTTTGGTTCCTTAGTTGTTAAACAGAAACTTTTAGTATAGAACCGTAGCTATTCAGCTAACGAAGTCGTCAGCATCGGTTTGTTTATTCTGTAGTAAGCAAAGGTCTGTATCGATTCATCAGTCGTTTCAAATTAGCTAATTCAGAGAAGTACAATGCTTTACATTAGAAGTATGTAATGTGTATTTTTATTATGCTTCTCTCTAAGAGAGTCAAGAAACTTTTGATTTTCCTCATAATCTGTAATGATCAGCAACACCAGAGTTTTACCTTTCTGGATGAGAGCTAATGTGCAGCCACTAAAGGACAGACTTGCGCTAAAATTTTTCTGATGTTAATAATTATATATTTCTTTAATAATTAAGGTTTGAAAACCTCTTCATTTACTGAGGCACTGCTAATCCACTGGAAATGACATACACAGAGTGATAGACATCCCCTCTGTTCAGGAGTGGTGAGGCCACACCTGGAGCGTTGAGTCCGGTTCAGGCCTCCCCCGTACAAGAGAGACACGGGCAGACCTGAGGGAGTCCAACAAAGTGCCGTGAAAGTGGTGAAGGGACAGGGGCACCTCTCGTATGAGGAAAGGCTGAGAGAGCTGGGATGCTTCAACCTAGGGAAAAGAACGCTCTGGGGGATGCTACCAGTGTGTCTAAATGCCTGAAGGAAGGGTGCAAGGATGGCGGAGCCAGGCTCTCTCAGTGGTGCCTGGTGGCAGGACATGAGGCAATGGACACAAACTGGCACACACCTCTTAAATCTGACGTTTTACTTCTTGCTACATCCCTCCTTGCTCCAGGCAATAAGAGTTTGAGATGAGAAGCTGAAGATGCAAAGCACTATTAGTAGGTTTAATTTCTGTGGTATTCAAAAGCATATAATAATTTCTAAAACAATGAACGAATTCTTCACAGTTAATTTATAGTATTGCTTAATCTATGTGAGCATTACATTTCTTTAAGTGTGTTTTAAGGCTGGAGTGAAGCTTTTTGGATGTATTTTGGATGGAGAGAAAAAATAATGCATGATCCGTGAGGTGTAGGTTGCTAAAATAAAATGAAAAATTGCTGAAATTGAGGAACTTCAACTTGATAATGTGTGGATAGATGTTAGAGGCAAGGGGCACTGTTGAGTCACTGTTTTAGACTTGTTGATGAGGTGGTTTTATTTCCTCGTTGGGATGCTGTGGTGGGCAAAGAATATTCTGTTGATCCAGTTCTGCAAATACTTACTTGGGGATGTCATGGTTGCTCCACTAAGTGCAGCAGTAAATGTAGGAACACCTGTAAATATTCTTCAGAACAGAAAGCATTGCCTTCACTCTGTGGAGCAGTGCTATGAGGAGCGCTCCTACCTAAGCCATACACTTTTGAAATTAAAAAGCTTTGTGGCTGAAGAGGTGCCCAAATCCTAAGGAGTCTTATATTTTTGAAGAGAGATATAAATAATCAGTCAGACAAGTCTCTGTAATGCTTCATAGGCTAGATCCAAAAAGAGACAGAGATGTGGTGATGTTTCAGCATCTTAAAATTAGCAGTTTGGACCATGCAGTGGGAGGGAGGAGAGCAGGTTTCAAATCCTTGTGTTTTGAACGATTGTTGCATTTTCTTTCTCCGTTAGAAGGCGAGTGACAGAACAGAAGGAAGACTGTCTTCTTCGTAGTCCTCTTACTCTGGGCAGAGCAGGGACTCGAATCTCGAGGTCTCTCCTGCTGCTAGGCCACAGTGTGGGCCTTAGCGTCCCTGGGTGCCGTACCGTTTTAGTTCTCTGCTGTGCAGTCACCTAGCTTTAACAGAAGGAGTTCGTCTCTGTCCAGCCTTTCTGTCTGTTAATTACGGGTCTACAGGAGAAGTTCTGGGTTCCTGGTCCCAAGCCCTCAGTGGGTGCCCGAGGTATGGCATTGCCCTGCGGTGCTGTCCCCCGGCGTCTGCCACCGCCCTCCCGCAGCATGAGGGCCTGCCAGGCCCACACTTCTGCAGCGCCTTGTGGCTGTGGAGCTCCAGTTTGTGTGGAGCCCAGTAAGCTTCCACCAGGAAATTGAAATGCATGGGGTACCTCGGATTTCTAGGGAAATCATGCGGTGTTTGTTGGGTTGCTTTGTAAAGGACTCGAGGGCCTGAATCTCACTTGTATGTATACTTTAGTAGAGGCTACCGTACATTCAGAAGCTGTGCAGATGAGGAGAAAATATCAAGACTGTTTATGAAGTATTTGAATGCTGTAACAGCAGGAGTTCTTGTTTTCATTAACCTTTAAATTAAAGTATTTAACATTCAAAAAATTCTGGAATCACCCAGCCTGGAAGCCTTATAAGTATACCCAAAGCGTGAAGTTTTCTTTTCAGTTGCTTAAGTGAAATAATAACAAATAGCTTTTGAAAGAAAAGAAAAATAACCTCCAGTTTTGCTTAAGAGGGTTTTGCTTCCATGATCTCTCTGATATAGTTGGGTTCCTTATCTTTCCATAACAAAAATGACTTGTGCAGGCTCTAAGAAGGTTGTAACAAGCAGGGAAGTAACACTGGGGGAACTCTTCTTAGCCTTCTCCCCCAAGCGCTTATTTATGTGTCACATGATTAAAAATATTAATAAATAAAATGGGAATTATGTTCTCCTCACCTTAATTTTTAGCTTTATTTGATAAACAAATCCTCAGTGTAGTTCACTTCATTTTTAATTACACTTAATATTTTCATGATTATCATTTTTTATCTTAAATTTTTTTGGTAGCGGCACCTTTGTGTAAAATTGAAGTTGCATGAAATGACTGGTGTCAAGTTTTCTTTTTTTTTTTTTCTTGAAAAATATACACTATGTCTTTGATTGTTTCCTGGATTTTTTTAAAAAAATCTGGTGCTGAAAACAGTCCTGAAAAACATGAGTAGCGCTTATACGACCTTGACCAGATCTTAGCTAGCAGGTGCTTTTAGAAGAATACAGTACTGCATCATAATTTCCTGATGAGTTACAGCATCATGATGGCATGTGCTCCCACTCAGAATCTATTTTAAGAAATGACAGAAGCAATTTCTTATAATTAATCTTGTGCTCAAAAATACTGGATTGGAGTGAAGAAAGTATACAAAAAAGTAATGACGTTCTGGAGATCAAAGGAGAGCTAATGAAAAAATAATCATTTAATCTATGTAGTTAAAAATGTAGCAGGAAAAAAAAAGAAAACAGTATGATTTTTATATTCTTTTCCAGCTTTTTCCATGCATGTGTCCGTTCAACAGATTTGTACAAAAGAAGAAATGTTAAAGACTTCCTCAAAGAAACACTGCCCGCTTCGTTAGGCAGAACTTTCAAAAACTATTTTAAGTTTACTGCTGTATTGGCTGTTACAAATTGCAGCGTGTGTTTTGTAATTTTATGAACAGCAGAGCATCTGATCTCTTTGCTAAAGGTTGTTTTTTTTTAACACTGGCTTCAGTTTGCCAAGAAAATAGTTTATTTCAGGCTCAGTGATTGTAAAGGGCAAGTCTTAAGGTGAAAACTCTTCAGTATGCTGCAAATCCTGACTTACTCCAGACAGCTCTGTATTTTCCCAGCGTGTAAGGCTCATGAAGGTGTTTGCGGATACTGCATACAAGTAATGCTTGTTGACTTGACCTCTAGTAGGAGAGTACAGTTTTTATACATCTGCTAGTTCAGATTAGCTGGTGGTATTTTAACATGAGACATAAAACTCAGCTAACATGAGACATAAAACTCAGCTATGTACACTGTAAATTATTTGACTGTGGAAAACCTTTAGTTATAGCTTTGTATTGCACTTAGAAAGCAGGGCAGCTGTGTATGCCGTAACGCAGATTAGGAGTAATACAAGAAGAAAAGCCTAGTACTGAGCTAAGTATTTTAGATCAGCCATCATTTTTTTCTGCTGGAATGGACTATTTCTGCCTTTCTGTGCTACAGGCTTTAATTCCAGTGTGCCATTAACATGCCACTGTTCCTAGAAGGGCCTATGAGAATCATCAGAATTTGGGAAAAGGAGCACAGGGAGGAATTTACTTCAGCTAGCTTACTTAGTTTTACATTGACAAAGCGTAGATAAGGAAGCTGTAGGTCTCTGCAGTCTTGTCTTACAAAATTAGGACACTATTTAATGAATGAGTGCAGTCAATAGGTGTGTAGTTAGAACGGCATGGTTAAATAGTTTGCTATGATGAGTTTAAAAGGCTGTTACCCCAAAGTACTAGAGTCTTCCAGCCTTTTTAGTCTACTTTTTCCGAATTTCTTGTTTTCTTCTGTGTTTCTGAATTTGCTTCGTAGTGGCTATATTGCTGTTTTTTTGTTTGTTTGTTTGTTTGTTTTTGCCAATGCTGTGTATAGAAAATTAGCTACTCTTTTTTGAAGTTATCTGTTGGTTCAGGAGGTGTAAAGCTTCAAAATCCTGGACATGAATTAATTCAATGCTTTTTAGTTTCATTCAGTTAAAACGTCTGCTGTTGTCATTAGAATTCATCTAGTACAGTGTTCCTGACTAGTTTCATTTTTAATTAAAGACATTCACAATTTGTTTAGAAAAATGTTCTCAAGTTGTTTGGGAATTCCTGGGCTAATTCAGAAGTGCTAAATCAGCTGTGTTGTGGGTGCAGTATCAGTTCCTTGCTGATATGTCAAAAATCAGCAACCAGCCTGGGTCTGTACGAGTTAATTTATCTCTATAGGTATGATAAGGAGTTTTTTTGTGAAATGTTTTGCTTTTACTTTTTGAGACATGGATACTGGGAATTCAGCCTCGATAAAGTAATTTGTCAGCATTTTCTTTAGTCGGTCGTTTCATGAACTTTTCTCTAGAAGTAATAAAACTGGTTGAAGTTCTGTACGGTAAAGTAACAGATGAAAGATCTGTTCACTTCGAAGAGGAAGAGGATTGAAAAAAAGCAAATAAATGTGCTACGGCTGCCTGGCTGGCATGGCTGTACTCGCGGAGCCCCTAGTGCAGGTACAGGGTGTCCCAGACAGGGTTTTCTGTGTGCGCAGCTGTGTGCAGCCTCCTGAAACGACAGAGGGGCACAAAAATCTGCTTTTGTCTGTATCTACTCCCAGATTTTTTATGGTTTCTTTGTGCTTCTTTGGGGACGTGTTGTTCTGTGCTCCTTCTCCTTGCACGTGATAGGCCATTAGGCTAAGTTTCCTGAATCTCAGATTCTGCTGAAACTTGTAAAAAATGAATTCTTGTGCTTAGTATGTGTTTGAACCATGAAGGAACAAAGTCTCACAGTATAAAGAGGTGTTGGTGTTTCCAATTTTATATGACTTTTCTGCTTTTTATTCTTTTGGCACTAGCGCACAGTGTGACAAAGTCCTGTGTATATGTTTTACAAGCTTCAAGAGAAGCTCTTCTAGTACCAGATTTGGTGAGATTAAGAACTTTAAATTGACCCAATTTAAAATGTTACTGATGGCTTCTTAATAAGCTTGTATGAGGGCTCAGGGTTTCTTATATTTCATCAGTACAACTCCCTGAATTTGCATTAATTCATGCTTTATACTATAAATGCTAGTTGACTGGCCTTATGAGTATCGTCAGTATCATCTAGCATCATTTTTCTGTAGTAATACCAAATGGTGATCAGTCAGTGCCGCTACATGTGCTCTTCTTAATGCGAAAGAGAACACTGACTTCTCACAAATCTTACTCCTCATTTGAAAAGCAATCAGAGTATGCATTTCAACTTCCCAGTTAAGTTTTCACAAACCAGATAAATTTCCTATTTTACAGCCTGCCATCTGTAAAGCGTGTAATAAAGCATCTTCTCATCGGGCAGTCCTGGTGAGGTTTAATGTGCATGTGCTGCATTTTCTGTGCCTCTACATACATTAGAAAAATAAAACTAATACCCTGGGGTGGGTCTTTATCTGTATTCAGTAGGAACATGTGATTTACCATAGCGGCTCAGACTGGAATCCATATAATGTTATATCAGGTTGTAATAGACATCGGGGTTACTTACTTACCATTATTATTTTTGCCTTTCTTGCATGTCAGTCAACTTCTTAATGAAACAAACAAGACATATTTTCAGGATGTCAGATCCAGCAGTTCTGTTTTTTGCCATTAACTTTTTGTTTCTTGATCACCTTTAAATAGGAAATAATTGCATAAATGTTTTGTAAAGACATCTGAGGTAGTATTTACATTTTTTTCTATAGGTTTTAACCTGAAGCTATTAGGAATCCTTCGGCATGTATATGACAGAAATCGTATAAGCAGGTTGTTTCTGTTATGGGTGGCACTGCCTTGGAAGTTTTTGTTCTCATGCAGCTGCACCAATATTAATGGTTAAAGTGTTACATTGAGATTTTTATGTTGCTTTTATAATTCTGTATAATATTTAACACTTTTAACTTGTTTCAAAGGTGATGTTTTGATCAGCTAGGAAGCTGCAAATGTGCTGTAGCAAAGAAAACTGTGATGTGTCTTTGCTGGTATATATTTAAGAAACAAAATCTTGCTGTGTGTTTATTTAGCGAAATGTCTTCCCTTTTTCAGTTTGTGCTTCCTCGGTGCCCTGATTGCAGAGAGTCTTATTGCAATCGGGAACTGTCAGCTTCCTTTAGTCATTTTTGAGCTTTTTTGGGTATTTTCAATCAAATTTGATGGAGGGACAGCGGTATGGAAAATTTTAGGCACCTGTAAAACATCCTGAAATTAAACTTAAAAAATAAAAAAAGTTCCCATTAAAAATTTCATTTGGTAATCAAGTGCAAGATGGCTGAAAGTGAGCAGTGAAATGTTTTTTTCTTAAAAAGTAAATGTCAGGTTTGATCTATGGTGATGTAATACAGGGTTATAGGCCACACACTCTGGGATTGAAAACTGTTATTATAAGGAAACCTGTGAGCACGTATGGAATTATCCTCTGTGTGTTCCAGCTCTGTCTCTCCTTGCAGTTAGTTATTCATGAGCTTTTCTTGAAGTTGCCTAAATATGGAACTGACGCTTCCCCCCCACCCCCCAATATGTTATACTTCATAAACGTAAAGACAAAATAGTGACTCAAGGTTTGTCAGACTTACTTAATTTACTGTTCTTGTTACTATGGCAAACACGTAGATTTTGTTTTTGTAATTAACACTCTTAAAATTATTTGCCATGTCCATGGTCAAAACTGGCTGGGCAGGAGCTGGCAGGTGTCAAGAGCCTGCCTATTATGCCGTTGGTAATGGTACATCCTCTGGAAGATGTTTAGAGAACCCTCTGTAGTCTAGAAAGTGTTACAGAAGTTTGATAAACAAGACCAGTCCCGTTTTCTACTTTATTCAAGTTATATCAGCATCAGGCTTTTATCTTGCTCTTCTTTCTTACCTTCTGCGTCACCTTCTCACATGCTCCATCTGTCATTCTCTTGCCCACCCTAGTTCAACAAACTAGGAGGGAAAACAACTTTTCCTTTCGGATCTGCTAAGTACAGACGATGCACTCTGGAATTTTTACCATAGCGTAGTCAAGCTTAGCTCACATAAAAGTGGGAAAAAAAGAGTGAAAGTACATAAAAGTGAGGCCACTAGCGAGAGGGAAGCTTCAATTAGCTGACTGCTAGCTACATCGTACGGTGCAGCATGTTGCGTGCAGTTTTATCTAGATCAGAAGACTCTTGCAGTGCATTGCTCCTTCCTTTCAGCCTGCAAACCTCTATTTCCATTCTGTGGACAGCAAGCTGTGAAGGTGCGCAGCGGTCCTGTGTTTCCCCCAGTATGGAACAGGTAGGTAGCCATCATAAGGGGCACTTCTAAGAGCTGAGAAGTGCTTTCTGGCTTCCCCAGTTTGTAATGTAGTCTCTGGTGGCCAAAAAATAAAAGCTGCCATGTTGAAACTTCAGGGCAAAGGAGGTTATTAGTAAAAAAAAAAAAAGACATAATACAAAAGGTGAAAATAGATCAGAGCTGCCATTGAGTCAAAAGCAAAACTAAATAAGGCAGGCCCGTGACAGCCTGTTGATAATTAGCTTGCTAAAGGCTAAAGCCTAATAATAACCACAGTTCATGTATGTCAGGAGCAGAAAGCCTACCAGAGTATTGCTGGGGCCAGCAAATGATCAAGGCATGAAAGGAGGGGTTGAGGAAAATAAAAGCATCGCATGAAACTTAAATGTGTCCTTTGCACTAGCGCCCTGCAGAGAGGTTAAGGGAGCTCTCCATGCTGAAGCGGTTGTTTTTAAATGTGGCGTGAAGCTCAGACTGAAGGGGTGCAGCTTAAGTCACTAACTCTGAACTAACAAGTCAGAAAGGACTTTGTTTGTTTGTTTTGTTTTTAAAGGGAATATTTGTGGTGAGCTACAGACCAGGAAATCTGAATTCTGCACCGAGCACACCTCAGAAATGTAGCAAAGCCTGTTAAGTTTTCTGCACAGCTGCCGGTATATTGGGGAAGAATCGAAACAGCTTTTCCTCAGGGTCAGTCTGTTCAGTCTGCTGGAAGCTATTTAATGTCTCAGGATGCCCTCAATAGGAGTGATATAATAAGCTTGCACTCCAAAATGATTCAGAAGACTTGTAAAGAAATTAAACTGTCCTGCAATAAGAAGGAAAGTCCTTCTACTTCTTAGTAGCTGGTTAATAATTAGAAAGGTGTTGGAATAAATTGTCAGACTTCTCAGTAGAGACATTTCCCAGCAAAATCATGTAGGGATCTGCACTGCAAGCTGTCATGGTTAATGTAAGAAAGAGAATACAAAACAGCTTCTCTACTACTCACTCCTTCCCATACTGCAAGTGGTAGGAGGCATAAATGAAATTTTGAGTTAGTAGTTTTAATTATACATATCATTACAAGGGCTTCAAAGTTAACCTGTACTCAGATAAAATTTGTGCTTTTAGTCTCTGTAGTAATAGTATGTAGTAGTGATGAAGTAATTTTTTTTTAAGTAGACGGGAAAAGACTACTTTGCTTTCCATTATAAGAATCAAGATAGGGTAGCATGTGCCTTTTATGTTTTTGTATAACTTTATAGTGATTAACACCTATACTTGCCAGGGCATGAAAGGCAATCAGTCATATAGCAGATCTGAGTCTCTGTAAAATAAGTAAATAAACAACATCTGCAAATGGCAAATATTTAGGAGTTCTGCTAGTTTCTTTTGGAGGTCTGGAAGAGCACTTTCTGACTCTGAATACGCTCAGTATTGACTGCCACTAAAACTGAGATTCACGGAGAGCTCTCCATTGCTCTCAACGGTTCCGAAAGCTCCGTCGCCCCTCTGGCAGGAGCGGTTTCTGCTCGGGGCTGCTGCCTGGGGGTCAGACAGGAATTTCTTTGCAGATTAGGTTAAGAGTCTTAGACTGTTTTTGTTTCTAGTTGTGGATGTGGTTTACTTTCTAGGATGGTTTGAATTGCTAGCCACGCTGTAAGCATATTTTAATAATAAGGCAGCAGTGGCTTCTGAGGAATTAAATGGTGAGTGTTTTTATGCTGTTTTTTAAGCTCACTCCTAATAAGCACCAATTCTTCCTGTCCTGAATGTGGAATTAATATGAATATAAAGCATCACACTGTTTATTCAGTCTTGTTAATATAAATCAATCCTTTTTTCTTACGTATCCATCCATTTATTGTCTGGTTTTTAGTTAACAAATCCTAATCTAATTTGGGACCACCAACTGCTATTGCAACGCAAGTAATATTTAGAATCAAGAAGCAGTGTCGCTGTCCAATTTGCTTTGAAGATGCTGAAATGCTGTTGTAATTACACTAGAAAAATGTTGTTTAAATGTTTCTACGCTTAGGAGTGGAAGAGCTTTGTGAAGACCTAATTCTTGCACTTACTTAACACCGTGTTGTGAATTTTCCCATTAACTTCAATTGAACAGGTTGGTGCTTTGTGGAAGCGAGTATGTAAGCATCTTCTTAAACATCTTCTAGCAGTGAACTATTTTAAACTGAGGACCTTGTAAACTCTTCAGTCTTATTTATCTAGTATTGTCTAGTATATATTATATAGTATCTAGTATTATCTAGTATACTGATTTCTCATAGTACCCTTCTGTCTTACCCTGTGCTGCCTGTTCATGATTGCATCGCTAACATTTATATCCAGTAACCTTTACAAATTAAAAGGATGCGTGTGTTTTTATAACTAGAGTCATACGTATGAATATCTGGGTCAAAAATCAGGAGTAGCAAAAAGAAAGTGTGGCTGTCTGCAGAATAGCTAGTGAAACGAGCTGGGGACTGTACTGCACAAATGAAAGGTTGGGTTTAGATATGGAGCTCTGTTCAGTAAAGGGGGGGAAGTGTAGTCAGCATGAGCATGGTGAAGGCAAAAGGTATCATCTGTACCTCCCACACGCTCTTGTGCCGGTAGTGATGAAGGCAGAATGGGTGCCAAAACTGGTTTGGGTGTGAAACTGTGATCAGGCATTTGGCTTGGCTGGAGCTGCTGAAAGGCCTGAGTTGTAGGCTGGTGTGTGCATAGTATGGATTGATGAATCTCAGACCCATTCTAGGTTTATTTCGTCGGAAATGCCTGTAAATCAATACATTAGAATTAACTGGAATTAGAACAGTTCCCCTGGAAGGGACCTACAAAGATCGAGTCCAGCTGCCTGACCACTTTGGGGCTACCCCGAAGTTAAAGCACGTTACTGAGGGCATTGTCCAAACGTTTCTTGGTCGCTGATGGGCACGGGGCATCACTTCCAGTGTGTGACCACCCTCATGGTAAGCAATAACCCAAACAATTGCCTCTGTTTTAGCTGTACATTTCAGAACTCTAGGGCAGACCTTGGCTCATGCGGTCCCTCTGTAGCATCGTTCTTTCGTGGGAGTGTGTAGGGAGATGCAAGCCTCAACCAGAACAGGGCTGCACAGCATGTTGGCCATCTGTAAACACTGGCTTTGTGCCTTCTGCTACAGACTTTACCCTATATTTGGCAAGGAAGTAGGAGAATTCAGTTTTATTTTCATCAAGTAGTAGAAATTCCTGCCAATTTAGTAATAGATGGATAGAAGGCTTGGCGCTACAGTTGATGCCCATTCCCCTGCTTCCAATCTTGGCCTGGAGTTTTTGGCAATATGAGCTTCCCGTGCCGTATATAACCATCTTTTTATTACAGTTTGGTCTCTAGGCATGGGGAGAAAAAAAATCATAGGGTAGATAGTATTTATTCAGTGGGCAACAGGTTTGAGTATGCTCAAAATACTCATTTTATCAGAAAAAAAAAAACCACACATTTTTTACTTGAACATCACTCTCCAGAAGACTATGAATTCAGATTGCTTGTTGAGGTACAGTTTTCCCTTCAGAAATAGCAAATTCAGTCTGGTTCTTACCTTGTAAGAAATTGTGCCATCATGAATTTGGCAAGGTATGGGTGGTTCAGAAAGGGGGAGCCGATGTGGTTCAAGGAGAGCTGCAGCTTGCAGTCCTGTGCAAGGGACTGCCTGAACAAAGGGAGTTTATTTTGCTTTATAGTCCATTTTAAAGGTTTGTGTTTCATTTTGCAATTTATTTTTTCCTAGTGTGGGGAACTGCTGCTGCAGGCAGAGCAAGGCCTAGCGTATATGCAGTCAGAGAACCAACCACCTAATGCTTTCTTGATCTCAAGAATGTGTTCATGTCTCATGAGGTGGTTTGGCCACTGTAACTTTCTTGTGGTGCTTTTTGTGAGACTTGTTCTGGGTCTGTGTTGTACAGATGATGAAGGGTTTGGTTTAAAAATCCCAAGCTCTGTGTCCTGCTCATTTTCTGCTTAGTCCAAGAGGTGATGGATAAAGACAGTTTAGAGAGATGTGCGTGTGTGAAATGTAAACCAGCTTCTTACAATGCTAAGCATGCCTGCGGTGGGTTTTAAATTTTTGAAGTGGCTAACTTTTGGGAAAACTTTATAAATATGCAGACATTTTGCAATGTCTTTGTGTAAAATATTATCGAAGTAGTCTAAAGGTGAGAAGACATAAAGGTGAAATAATGTGTGTAAGAAAGAATGAATGGCTCTTATAGATCTCTATTATTTTATTCCTTCAGCTTCCTTGGAGTTGCTGCAGGTAGAGCTGTGTGAGGCTTTCAGTAGCTTCCCAAGCACGGCGCATCTTTATTAATCCGGGAATGCAGCAGTGCTCAACTCGAGTGAGCCCTCTTGGCTGTCACCCCTCTGACCAGTGCACGCAATTCTCTCCTGTGATTTCACAAATTGGTGTTGCTTCTGAAAAGCATTGGTAATAAGAGTTGATTGCTATAAATTATGGAAAGGCCTTTCTAAATGTGCTGAGTACCCTTCCTGTGGCGGTAATGAAGTTATTTTCTGCGGTAACATGGCTTTGCATGTCTGAAAGTAATTTTAAGGTCAGTGGTTAAGGAAGGGTCTCGGTGGTATTTTTTTCATGCTGTAACACAAAATGCTGATGCTTCTTATGGATCGCAGACTTGGATGTCTAACAAAGCGCCGTGTAATGACTCTTAGGGAGAGGAGAGTACCAGGAATGCTTCCTGGCTTTTCAAAAATCTCTCTGCAATCACCTGGGCTCAAGTCTTGTTAGCATATTTACCAAGGACAACCGAGTTACTTAGTTGGGTGCATTTTAAAAGTAATTTATACAGCAGTACGCGCTTGTACAAGGGAAAATAGTGCCTCCCTTAAAAAAACCAAACAGTAGTCATTGTCTCTTTAGCTTTTGTAGAACAATGAGCTATCTGTCCTATGGATTCACAGAAATTACTTGAATGAAACCTCTGAAGGTCCCATGTCCGATCTCGTATCACTGTGTAGGGCTTGAAAAGTATGTTTCAAGGAACTTTCTGAAATTTGCGTTTCTAGTTAGTCATGGGCATCATTTTGCTTCTGCTAACTAGGAAAAATCGGAACTTGCTGCTTGCTTGAGCTGAAAAGTACCGCTAACCATTAGATTTTAAAACTTGATATGGGAGAAGAGTCAAACGGGGAGGAAGTTTCAGCTGTAAGTGGCTCTCAGTTCTTGCCCAGAGAAGCTGTGGATGCCCCATCCCTGGAGGTGTCCAGGGCCAGACTGGATGGGGCTTGGAGCAACCCGGTCTGGTGGGAGGTGTCCTGCACATGGCAGGGGGGTTGGACTGGGTGGCCTTTAAGGACCCTTCCAACCCAAACCCTTCTGTGATTTTGTGACAAAGGACTGATCTGTAAATCATTTCACTGTGTCGTTGTCTAATCTAGCTCCTGGTGTTGGTATAAGGAAAATGGTATGATTCTGACAGGCAGATTAGAAAATCCGTGGTCATTTCACCACACTGGGGGTTAACCACAAACTTAACACCTGGTGGTGGGTACAAGCAACGTGTTAATGCCCATCAGTAAAAGAATGTCTATAATTTATTGACCATTGGATCCTATTTCCGAGAAGCTTTACTAGTCAGTCTCTTTGCGAATAGAGTTGTGTGATCCCGAAAGCACTAGCTAGCCTCTTAGGCATGCCTTTTTATCCCAATTAAAGCAAACCCACCAAAACACAGAGCCAAACAGCTGGAGCGCTTACTATAAAGTTGTCTTTGCACCCCAGTAACAGTAGGCAACCAGGTCTTTGATTTCCGAAGCGGACCTTGTGTTCCTGCTGCTGGTGTTGCCCGCTGCCTGTCCTTGCCTGAAGCACCCACAGAACAAGCGTGCTTTTAGTCCGGGAGCACTAGAAAATGTGAGTGGACCCAACTGAAGCTCTTCCGGTTGTTTTGTGCCACCTGCCAGCAATGGACAAGAAAGCCTCAGAGGCATTGATTTTTTTTCAGATGGATAAAAAAGTGATCTGCCCGGCAAGAGATTGGACTGTATCCCTAAGAGCCATAGTATTTACATGGCCAGAAAATGGATTACATAAAAGCAAATTAAAAATGCTAAAAACGCAGTGCCGTTTGAAAACAATACTAACAAAGCAAGGCGTTTGATCTCCTTTCCAACAGAGGGGTTAGGTAAACGTGGCTTTCGGTCATCAGCAGTGGTAGTACTCCTTGTTTCTTAATTAACGTAAATTTTATGTTGAATTTTACCTTCCTTGCTACACTTTACTGCTTAAATCCCACTGGTGAAAAACTGTGTAGCTTTATACGTGAGAAAAGTGAAGTACCTCCTGGCCGGGCTGAAGAAGTCTTTCATGTACATATGAAAGCAAGCGGTGTATGTCTGCCTCAAGGGACAGCTTGGAGAGAATCATCGGTTCTGTTTTGCTAAGTGAAAGAAAAAATGATTTGTAGGGAGGTAGTTTGCTGTGATGAAGTTCCTAAATCAGCTGTAAAACGAACTTGTTATACTGGCTAGCTGGTTAATGGCACTTGTGGAAAATATTTCTTGGGTGAATGCTCGGTGGTCAGACAAGTTCATTTCTGACTGATAGCTTTGATTCTTAATAGGACGGAATCTGATGATCTGCAGCTACAGAGACACTTAATAGAAATAATTGTAGTTAATAATTAATAATAGAAATAATTGTAATTAAGGATTTTTTCACTGTCATACAACTTTATTGTATTTGGTTTTGACATGTTTCTACCATCTCGTTTTTTTTGTGTGTTTTCTTTCTATCAGTTGTGCTGTTTTCAGTGTCCTTACATCACTGCGCTTCCCAAACCTGTCGCCTGCAGCAGACTCCTTGAGGTCTGCCTTGCCATATCTAATGGTGGTTGTTATATTTCTTTTTAAGTAATTGTTTTTTTCATTCATTGAAATGGTTGGCATGGACAAAAATGGACTTCTGATCTGTGTAGCATTATTTGGGACTATTTCTTAAAGCAGGAGTGGAGACGGGTGGCTCTTAGATGCCAGACTCTCAAGGGAGCTGTTGAGAGTCCAGAGCAGCCTTTGCTATGCTTTCTGGCTTGTTCAGACTCGTTTTCCTGAAGTAACTGCGGGTTTTACAGGTGCTGCTTTCTCTTACATAATATTCAAAGCAACTGGAAGTGGATCTTTTTATTCTGGAGGCCTCTGCAAGTAAAGCTTTTTATTCCAGTATCATTTTCTATGCCTGGTGTTACATCTTCACTAACATGGGCAAAGCTCTAATTACAGATAGTAAATTAGGCTTTACAACCTGCAAACTGTTCCAGGGACATGACTAATTTTTTAATGGAAATGCTACTAGAAATCACACAACAGGGACGTGAACTAGACTCAGTGAATGTTAGGATAGAGATTAGTATTTCTGCTCTGCATTTCCAAGCATACATGACATATCTTATTCAGAATATCTCCTGGGTCATTGAGTCATATTTTAATAATAAACCCTGCTGCTCACATCCCACAGGGGGCTAACATGAGATTTAGAACTCCTTAGTTTTCCCTTTAAAAAAAAAATAAATTTAGTTTAATTACAGGGATTGTGGGCTGTTGGTTGTATCTTATATTGCTTATTGCATTGAAGTGTATTCTTTCTTGCTTGCAATTTGATAAAGAGATTTCTCAGAAGATATATTGGCATTGCCTGAAAGATTGAACATGGAGCTATGACAGAATAAATTTGTTTCCCTTGTAGCACTCGCTGTTCTCCCTCCCCATTACTGGAGGTTTGTTCACACACCAAGGCCACCCCCCTGTCCGTGCCAGGATCAGATTACTGTTTGGGATTCTTTTTGTTATTATTTTTATTTTTTTTAATGACTCAATGACCATGTTTGGCTTATCAGTTGTTTGTAACATTGCCGCAGAAGTCGTCCTGTTGGCACGGCGGAAGGGGCAGTTGGGGTGAGACCCTCCCCAGAAAGCCGTGCAATGGGTAGAAGCACAGTAATGGAAAGCGCTTGTAAAGCAAATTGCTTACTCAGAAGCTGAAATAGCTTTTGAAGGTTTCTTGTACTCTCTTGCGAATGTTTAACAACATTATGCCTCAATTTCAAGAAATAAGTCTCAAGAAAATAGTAAATCACAGGATCACTGAGTGGCTGAGGCTGGCAGGGCCCCTGGAGCCCATCTGGTCCGAGCCCTGCTCAGGCAGGGCCACCCAGAGCAGGGTGCCCAGGACCACGTCCAGGCGGCTTTTGGAGAGCTCCAAGGAAGAGATGCCAGCACTGCACAACCTGTGCCAGGGCTCAGCCACCAGCACAGTGAGGAAATGCTTCCTAGTAAGTAAAAGTAAATTGCAAATGAATAGTAAAGTAAAGCAAACTGTCTCCTGAAATAATGCTTTTAGTTTGAAAATATCCACTGTAGAATAACGTCCACTAATCCAGTGGTGGTGGCGAATCCTGAGAACATCTAAGAATTTTGTAGTGTGTGCCAAAGTTTGTTCTTATTAGAGCAGCACTTGCAATCCTCACCCTTTTTCTTCAGAAAGCGTCCTGTTAGATCTCTTGTCCATCAAAGGTAAAGCCTCTCAGAACCATAGACAGGAGAAATGCATCCAGGCTGGTTTTTGTATTGGCTGTGAGTGTGTGCAGTTGGCGACCCTGAAGCACGCTGGATCTGAGGGCTTTTGGCAGAAACAAACAAGGCCAGTTTTGAAGCTGGAGCAGAAACAAACTACGATAAAGAAATTACACATCAATCGCTTTTTGACACACAGTTGCTGCTAGAAACTTGGCTTCAACAGGTTTTGCACAGAGCACTTGAAAAATATTACTTGTATTGGATGTTTGAGAGCATCTGCTGAAGGAAAAGAGCTGCCCCTACACATTTCTCTTCACTTGCCACGGAAGCGTTTTACTCTATTCTGAATCTCTCTGGAGACACACCTTTTAGCTGGCTGTTCCAACTGTGTTACCACTTGCTCAGATAAGCCCCATTCACCCTCTGTTCTGCAGCTGCAGCAGGGGTTTCCACAGGAGGAGCTTTGACAGCTCTTTGGAGGCATTTCCATCCTTGTCTCCCACTTAAGTGGTGCAGAACTGGCACAGGGGGGAGGACGGGGGGTGACTATCAGTCAGTTTTATTTCCTGCCTAGTTTATTTACTGTCATAATTTTTTTTTCTTTCCTTGCAAAGCCTCTTAATCATCCATCTCTACCTCCCTGTGATCAGGAGCATTTTTTTTAAGCAAGCAATCCGTATGCCGGAATCTGCTAAAATAAGCATTTTACGTTGTTTTTTTCACGATGGTATATATTCCCCTCGCTGACATACATAACATGGAGCAGGTCTTGCATAAGGAGGAGGCAGAATAATGTTTTGTCTCACTTTCTTTGCAGTTTTGAAATAGGATAAGGGAAAGACAACCTACAAGATTACCACCACCAATTTGAATTTCGTTTTGTTTAGTTTTTGTATTATTTTCTCATAGCATGACAGCAAATACGACTCAAGTTCTTTGCATGCTACATAGGCATCCCTTTAGGCACCTGGACGATGCAGTATAGGAGTTGGTAAGGCAGATGGGATCTGCTGCGTTTCTGCAGAAGCTGTGTGGTTGCAGCTGACAGCGTTACTTGCCTAATAGTAATAGGAAGCGTGCCTTGCTGACAACTTAGAAAATGAGTCATTCATGATTATTAACAATGACTGCAATACATATATACAGTTGATTGTATTTGAAGAATTGATTACTTGTAGTTACCTATTTTTTGAGTATTTTTACTTGTTTTTGAGGAGTGACCTGAAAAGCTTCAGTTTCAGTTTGAAATAGCCAAACTCCTTTAGCTGATTAGAGATCATTAACTCATTCTAAATTCCCTGTTCTAAGAAGCATTGCTAAACTTTAGAGCAATCTCTGTGTGTTAGTTTGTGTACACGTATATGTAGATTTATTTTTTGTTTGTTTAAGCCACAAGTATGTTGGTTGTCAGAAGTTTGGTATGGAGAGAATTCTTGCAATTGGTGCTGGTGCTAACGCCCTTACTGTGAAATGTGAAGTCACGGTGGTATTGGCGTCCTGTTGGGGATTAAGGAACCCCTTTCTGGTAGGCTGAGCTGTGGTAATAAGGCTTGTTGCTGACCTGAAGAGCTTGCATGGTCTCTGTAAGCAATGAGATGAGGAGATGAGTATTTTATAACAGTTGAGCATTGCATTGTGTCCTATTCTAATTGCCAGGCTCTTAGAACCTGCTTCTGAGAGCAAACTAATACAAAATTGTCAAGTAGAGAGAAGGAAATGGTGTGTGCAGGAAATTATTGTTATTATTTTTTGAAGTCTGTTCAGGTACAGGTAATTAGAATTTGTTGCTTTTCTTGCTTAGGGTTCAGATTTTTTTGAGCTGTTGATTTCTGCAAGTGTTCACTGAAAATGGCACTCCCTCCAAATCCTGCTGAATGGCTAAAACGGGATGGAGTGCCGCTCCTCATGAGACTCATTATGAAAGCTACAGAGATGCATCATGACATTGTATGCAGCATGGCTTGTAATAATGGAGTTGTTTTTGTTGTTGTTGTTGAGAATCAGAGTTTCAGGTATTTAAAATAATCGATAAATTATTGCAATAAATTTTCTTACCAAAATCCTTAAGCTATTTCGAAAAATAAGCATTAAGCTTGTAGAGCCGAGGTTCCTAACTGCATTTCTCTCCTGTTTGTTCTTAGTTAGACATTTTAACTGCAAGTGCAATGTTGTTTGAAGGGTGATGGTCAGTTTGTGGGGGAATGGAGAAAAATAAGTGAACAAATGAAGAAGACTGTTTTTTTTCCTTATTTTTTTTTTCATTCTCCACTGAGAAAAGAAGTATTGTAACTGAACAGTTTTGAGTATGTTCGGGTGAGTTTTAAGATGGCTATTCAACACTAGTTTAAGACTCACTTTTTCCACTAATACTCGCCCTACTCTTAAATATTCAAGACTAGGGGTTTCTTTGTGACTTTTGAGTTTTTTAAAAGATTAAATAAGTCATTTGGAATTATAAATTTAATTCTAATTTCTAATGTTGCCCCCAAACACTGACTACTAACAGTGAGAGCAAAATGAGTGTTCTGAAGAGATCTGCAGAGGCACAGACAGCCTGGCGCAGGGAGGAGCAGGGCAGCGCGCTGATCTGGGTAGCCGAGTTCCTAAGCACAGGAGCATTTGGGTGGTAGTCCTTTCAAGCCCATAGTTTTTTTCCAGACATCTTTCTCCACAAACAGGTATCTCATCTTAAAAAAAAAAACAAAACAAAAAGTCATACATCTTTAGCGAGGAAAAGGCGGCTTTTACACTGCTGATTTTTTTATGATGCGTTTGCATAATCACCATGTTCTGTAGAATCCCAATAGATGACTTCTTGTAGGGTAGCAAAGTTATAAACAGCTTTCTCCACACTGTTACATGTTCTGTTGTTGTTTTTTGTTTTAAATGTGCTCTTACTTCATCATGAGATGAAATAGTCTTCAAGAACTTTGTAACAATTCAGGTCAATACTTTCAGGTCCTACATTCATGTTAAATCGTAGTGCATAATAAACATGGGTGTTTGTGTTAGAAAAGCCTTAAAAAATACAGCGAACAGAAATTAATATAGATTGTAGAGAAGTTTTCACACTATGTAAAAGGCTCGGTGAAATAAAATCTTTATTAGAAATCCAGTGTATTGACATCGCAACTGTCAAGTACGAGAGGTCAGAATTAAATGAGCTCATTTTCTTAGTGATACAAACCTACCGCCAGTTGGAAACAATTTGATGGTAAATAGGAACGTAAACTTGTCATGTTTTATCAAACTTGTATATTTCTGTTTCACTGCCCTGACCCTGATAGTCACTAATAACAAATCAGAGAAATTGGCAGAAGTGTTTGAGAGAGGGAAGGTCATTTACTTAGTTCTTCACAAACTCGGTATTTTCTCTTTATAAGGAATAGGCATATAACTTGAAATGCCCAATGTCAGATGTCTTCCAAAATATCTTTGGCTCATTTTGAGACTTATATATTATCTGGCTGTTGCAAAGTTTTGAATTGCTTTTCCTTTGGTTATTTTGGTTATTATCCCGTTGTATACAAGCGTATTTCCTTGCTGTGCTTTTGAGCTTTCTGTCTTACTGCGCATGCCTTGTTTTGTGCTGGTTTGGAGGGAGCTGAGGTACTGGTTGTTCTGTGCACTGTTTATTCATAATCCAGGTTTATTAGTTTTCTTTTCAGTAATGATGATACATACCTTCATGGTAATTTGGATGCATAGAAAACTTATGCATCATTTTTAAGACTATCTAAAAGGGATATGTTTATGCTGGTGTTGCAGCAAAACAGTTGCGGCTACCATTGATAATTGGTTTGAATTTTATTTAAACTAGGAAATGAGTTTTGTTTTGTTTTTTTATTTTGCACAACTGTATGTACATCTTGTTATTTGTAAAGAGTGCATACTTTTGAACTGATTAACAAATATTCAAATTAGTTGAAATAAGTACTTTGAATGGAAAAGACAGCAAATCATGCAGAAAATATTTAAATCCCTTCTGACACAGTAGCAGGGGAAAAAATCTTTATTCCCAGTAGTCTTTTCTTCTGGTTGTCAAATTTGAAGCACGTTTTTTACTTAAACAACTTGCTCACATGTAGGCTTGATTTGTATCATGTTACTGTACATATGAAAATGTAGTGTCTTGCATCAAACTACTTCGTATGTCAGACTTCAGACATGCTGAATTTGCCCGTAATTACTCTGTCCTGCGGTACGATCCATATTAATACCAAACCCCTAAGCGAATTTTTGACAGCACACAGTTTGAATTGGAGCTAGCTTTTGACTTTGCTACTATGAAAATGTTAATGTAAAATACTTGTTTTTCGTAGGGCATGCCTACAAACTGCTGTGGGCATATAAGGGCAGGTCGATGTGGCGCAGCGAAGGGAGGCCCGGTCCAGGCCAGCACCAGGCGCCGTGCTAGCACCACTGCACCTGCATTAGGCTGGCTCTGTGCCTGAAGTAAGGAGACCTTTTCAGAACAGATAACAGCTTATGTTTGAAGAAACCGTACCAAAGTACTGTTGCAAGCAAGAACCAGGCCATATTAATTAAGGTTCATCGTGCATGGCACCTTCCCTCTCTCCCGGTTTTATCCATTACTTTATGGACCTGAAGTGTCATGCAACTTTGGTATCGTGTTCAGTTTAAATAAAGATTTTTGTGTTCTTCCTCTAAATTAATGCAATTAATGTTTTTATTCATTAAAGGAAAAATCAAATGATTACTTTTAAAATTAATTTATCCTAATTAACTTGGAAACAAAGGAGCAGAATGCTTATGAAGCTATTTGGGAATTGGTTGTCAGCTTCACGTTCTGGCATGCCGTTCGCGCTTAAGCAAACCCTTAATATGGAGAGTGACTACTATAGATTAAAAAATCGGTTCCTGTAACAGAATTCCATAGTGGATTTTTGAGTTTAGTTCATGCCCTGTTCATATTTAGGGAATTTTGTGAATGTATGTGACAGTTGCAAGAAGTGGTAAGTGAATGGCTTAAAGAGCGGTCAGGTAGCTGTGCCAGTATGTAACAGAAGAGCTGGGCTGGCCGTGTGGAGGGCATAAAATGTCAGGCAATCTCCGTGCAGCTCCCAGTAAATGTATTGTTTTAAGGGATTTGGGGGTCTGTTGTATTTGCAACGGGACTGATTCCCCATCCTAAGAATTACCACTTCAGTAGAGAGTTAAGTGAATGTGAAAACAGCTTTACAATATGGTTTTCAGTGTGTTACAATATTTTTTTAATACACAGTGATATTTAAAGGGAAATGCTTTTTATACACAGCAGAATGAAGTGTTGATAGTGTGCTTTCTATGCAGGTATGCATTTTTCCTTTTTTTTTTTTCCTTTTTGTTTTCAGATGTGTTGGTTTATCCTGTAAGCTCTCCATAGCAGTGCTCTCTTGTAATTACCTAGAGCTCTTACCACAAATGGGCCCCACAGAGGGCCTGTTTCCTGCTTGTGACTGTGTTTCTACTACAGATTTATAATTTCTATTAGCAGTAGGTTCCATGGTATGTCTGCAAGACTTGGAAAAATGGAGTTTCATTGTATGCAGAAAGTTTGCTTGGTACATTGTATATATAGTTGCTTAGAGGTTTGTGGTATTTAGTTGGTATCTCTTGCCAACTCTCATTTAAAAAGAAATAAAGACTTTGTGTTAGCAAGAATTTTTGAAATGGCTTACATAAAGGAGGCTTTTGATTGGTATATTGCTACCATAAATCTGCGTATATGTCCACGAAACTGTCTTGGTATTTAATAATACTCTGACTACATTTTAAGACGATTTTAAAACTGTTTTATTAGTATTGCTGGTTTGCAGGCTGTGTGTATATTTAGAAAGAGTCCTCTTTAATTAGTCTTCTTGTCTGATTCACTCTGATACAAGATACCAGTGCATTTTTACCATCACAACTGTTTCCATGGAGATGAATCATGACAATAGTCAGCGAATGAAATGTGAAATTCATGGTGAATTTGGAGGGAGAAAGCTCACTCTCACATCTTGTTGATTGCAATGATTAATGGAAGACTGGAATAATAAATCTTAACGGCTTTGTATTAAAATGTTTGAATGATTGCTTGAGTTCTCTGCTTCTTTCAAGAGATTTGCCTGCTTTCAGCCTTGCCTATGTGACTAAAACTTGACTTGCAGTGCCCTGTGTAAATCCATTGGACCTGCAGATGGCTGGGCAATGTCATTCCCTGGTGGAAGAGGAGCTGGGGGACTAGCAGGGAAATTTCACGTTATCTTTCGATGCTTAGTGGGGAGATGCTTATTCCCATTTTGACACTCGTGAAAACAAGGACAGTAGGCCTTTTTTTTTTTTTTTCCTGTTTATTCACAGATTCACAGATTTCTCTAGGTTGGAAGAGACCTCAAGATCATCGAGTCCAACCTCCGACCTAACACTAAGTACTCCACTAAACCATATCCCTAAGCTCTACATCTAAACGTCTTTTAAAGACCTCCAGGGATGGTGACTCCACCACCTCCCTGGGCAGCCTGTTCCAATGCTTAATAACCCTTTCGGTAAAGAAGTACTTCCTAACATCCAACCTAAAACTCCCCTGTCGCAACTTTAGCCCATTCCCCCTCGTCCTGTCACTAGGCACGTGGGAGAATAGACCAACCCCCACCTCTCTACAGCCTCCTTTCAGGTAACTGTAGAGAGCGATGAGGTCTCCCCTGAGCCTCCTCTTCTCCAGGCTGAACAAGCCCAGCTCCCTCAGCCGCTCCTCGTAAGACTTGTTCTCCAGACCCCTCACCAGCTTGGTCGCCCTTCTCTGGACTCGCTCGAGCACGTCCATGTCCTTCCTGTAGCGAGGGGCCCAAAACTGAACACAGTACTCGAGGTGCGGCCTCACCAGAGCCGAGTACAGGGGCACAATCACTTCCCTCGACCTGCTGGCCACACTGCTTCTTATACAGGCCAGGATGCCGTTGGCCTTCTTGGCCACCTGAGCACACTGCTGGCTCATATTCAGCCGACTATCCACCAATACTCCCAGGTCCTTCTCGGCCAGGCAGCTTTCCAGCCACTCATCTCCCAGCCTGTAGCTCTGCTTGGGGTTGTTGCAGCCCAGGTGCAGGACCCGGCACTTGGCCTTGTTGAACTTCATGCAGTTGACCTCAGCCCATCGCTCCAGCCTATCCAGATCCTCCTGCAGAGCCTTCCTGCCCTCGAGCAGATCGACACACGTACTTAGCTTGGTGTCATCTGCAAACTTACTGAGGGTGCACTGGACGCCCTCATCCAGATCATCGATAAAGATATTAAAGAGGACCGGCCCCAGTACCGAGCCCTGGGGGACTCCACTAGTGACCGGCCTCCAACCAGATTTGACTCCATTCACCACAACTCTCTGGGCCCGGCCATCCAGCCAGTTTCTAACCCAGCGAAGCGTACGCCAGTCCAAGCCACGAGCAGCCAGTTTCTTGAGGAGAATGTTGTGGGGAACGGTGTCAAAAGCCTTACTTAGGTCAAGGTAGACCACGTCCACAGCCTTTCCCTCATCCACCAAGCGCGTCACTTGGTCATAGAAGGAGATCAGGTTCGTCAAGCAGGACCTGCCTTTCATAAACCCATGCTGACTGGGCCTGATTGCCTGCTTGCCCTGCAAGTGCCGCGTGATGACCCTCAAGATAATCTGCTCCATGAGCTTCCCCGGCACTGAGGTCAAACTGACAGGCCTATAGCTCCCCGGGTCTGCCCTCCGGCCCTTCTTATAGATGGGCGTCACATTGGCTAGCCGCCAGTCAACCGGGACCTCCCCCGATAGCCAGGACTGCCGATAAATGATGGAAAGCGGCTCGGCCAGCTCCTCCGCCAGTTCTCGCAGTACCCTCGGGTGGATCCCATCAGGCCCCATCGACTTGCGCACATCCAAGCTCCGTAGCAGGTCGCCAACCATTTCCTCATGGATAGCGAAGGCCACATCCTGCTCCCCATCCCCTTCCACCAGCTCAGGGCACTGGGTGTCCGGAGAACAACCGGTATTCCAGCTACTCAGGCTATGCAAAATTTCAGGCCTTAGCTGGATGCCTAGCAATTTGCAATTTCTAATGCATGAAGCTAGTCCATATTGTTCAAAACACTAGAATTCTTGGTTTCTAAATATCATAATTCTTATTTCACTTACTATTTAAAGTCATTTGAGCCACACCAGAAATTAATTTTGCAAGCCGGACTGTACAGCTGGGCCATTTCACCAATCTGTAGTTAAATATTTGTAGCTATTTTTAGGGGGAATCATTCTTACAAGGTTGTATTTATATCCATTTTTTCTGTGGAGGAAGAGTTTAGCAGAGGTGGAATGTAAAGCAGATAGGGAGAATTTATATTTCACAGCTACAGGAATGGCATTCCCAAGAGACCAGTTGTCAGTTTCCACAGATGATTGTCAACAGCAGACACACGTGATCCAGTAACACATTCCTGAACTAGTGGTGGCATTGATGAAGTCTTAAAAGTATTCTCTCAAACTGTCCACTGTATGGATAAGGCATTGCACTCACCAGCACTCAGGGTGGTTTCACCTTGCTTGCCTAGAAGTTTGACGTGCTTTTGTAGATCTGGTGATTCAGTACCTGGTATTTTTTTGCCACGGGATGTTGCAACTGCACACATTTTATGTGACCTGAGAAATGATCAGACAAAATCATAGAAGAAAAATCCGTGAGTGCTATTAAATGCATAGACGTCAATTCTTGCTTAGGAAGTCCTTAAACCAGAAGATGGCGAAGCTGGGAGAATATCCTTGGAAGCTTTAGAAAGTGGTGGGTAAGGCATGACGTGAGGACTGACACATTGATCCCACGATGCTCGATCCAGCCCGCCAGACAGGGAAAGCTGCCGCTCCCTCCTTCCTGGCCACAGAAGCGGGTTTGGCAACGTGAGGTATGGTCAAGCCAACAGGTCTGGTTGGTCCTGACTTGGGCTGAGATGGCGAAAGGCAGAGTCACCCAGCGTAAATCAGAGCTGTGATCGCTGCTCTGGGGAGAGATGTGTGCCTTGATATTCCTTTTCCACTTTTCTGTCCCTCTGTTTCAGTTCCTTGTACCTCCCTTTCTCTTCCCAGTTGTCTTCCAAGTAAACTTACCTCTAATTACCGATTTGGCAAAACCGATGAGGAAAAAGTACCCAAATTGGTATTTGTGATCCCGTTGCCTAGGAAGTTCAGCGTTAGGTGGTGTTACTAGTACTGCTCACTGGCTCTGCTGGCCTGGCAAGGTCCTGCTCCTCAGGAAGTGCCCGGTTCTCCATTCAGGTAGCTGTGAATTTCGGCTGTTTCTCACCTAATGCCCCCTTCCCTGGCTGTGAGATCCAGCTGTTCCTTGTGGTGCTGTCCGTAAGTCTGTCACTTTTCCCTCAGCCTGCTCTCTGTCCCATCCACCAGTTTCTCATGCCCCCTTCAGCTTGCTTCCCCTCAGGCCCGGGCCTTGCCGGCAGCCCTGCCGGGAGCAGTTCGGGTGCCCTCAGAGAGGTCCTCGGGGTGCTGGCGGGGACCAGGGTCTGAGGGGCTGTGTAGTTACACACCGTCACAGAGCAGCCTTTGCTCTCACCCATGTGGCTGTTCCCAGTAAGAAACCAGGCTGTGATGGAAGCACCACCTGTGACCAGAGAAAACAGTTTTAAGATCAGTTGGAGTTGGTGACTGGACAGGCTAAAGTAATAGAAATCACTTGAATGTTTCCACAGAACCTCATAATTTAACGTCTTATTCAGAACAGTGGACTGTCAGTGAGTTGTCCTTCCCGATACGCTCTCTTTCACCACTGCCTATTAGGTACTGAGGGAAAAGCCAAGGAAGGCAGGCTTCACTCTTGTGTGCTGCAGCAGTAAGGTACAATAGGAGGGGAGTCCGGTAAGGCTGTAGTTTCTGATAATAAATATCATTTAGGTATGGAATTTCATCAAAGATTTTATGTCTTGAAAAATGCATAATGAAGTGTTTCTGGAAGACTGCAGAGTAGGACTATTAAAATATTTGGGAAGGGTTGATGATAGAAATATGAACTGACTTAAACTTTTATTCCTAATGCAAACTGATCTTTAAGGAAAAAAACCACCAAATCTTTTCATTGGGTTTATCAGTTTTCTCATGTGACTAGAACCACAAGTGCTACACAAGCCTAATAATTAAAAAAATATATCAGAATTTAAAAAGCAAACCTACTAATTGGCAGTCTTCTTCAATTTGATGGGTGCATTCTTGTGTTTGAAATGCAGCTTCTGTATATATGGTGTTCTGCTGTGGGATGTAGGGTGTTCTGCTGTTTTGATAATGTACAAAGTGTGTCAGATTTTAGGCATAATTTATCTCTCTGGGTTTTTCAGTAAAGCTGTTGGCCAGTTTTTTTTAATCTGTACATCAACAGATAAGGATTTTATCACAAGGAGACATAATAGTTTATTAAAAATGCACTTCTACTTCTGAAATCTTAACTAGTGGCTTTATTGTAGGGTGCAAGTTAATATACTATTTTACAACTAATAAACCCTGTCACAGTGCTTTTGTATTTGTTTTAATGTGCTCAAAGCAATTTTTACTGAGTATGGGGAAAACACGAGAAAAAGCAAATCCCTTGTGGTAATTTTTTTGTGTTTTTTATTTTTTTGAACTAGTCAAAACTGTGAAAGTTGGCAAACAGTTCAATATTTCCTTAAGAAATGTTACCGTTCCAGTATTTGCTAACAGGTGTGCTGCTTTATTTATGATGAAATTTAAGAGGGTGTTGACAGTAGAGACCAAAGGGATTTTTGTTTGTTTACCAATTTTTATGAGCACCTGCAGAAAACTTCTTGTAGTATTTCTGTAGAGCTAATAAGTTATTTTTCAGGTGGACAGGAGAAATGATATTTTAGTGCTGTGAACTATGACTTCTGAGCAACAACTTACGGGCTTCAGTGGCAGGTCACCGACATCTCATGAAAAGAATAACAACACAAAAATCCCACTGTTCTGCATTTTATGTCTGCAGTGCTTATGCTCTGTTAATTTTGATGTCTACTTTAAGGCTTTACTTTATTATTAGCAGCTTAAAAAAAGTTAAGGAATAATTGCATGCTCATTTGTTTCCATTCTCCACATGCCTAGGTGAAATTTGTTGATGATGGGGAAACACTATGTCTGTGTGTTTCATATTTATTAGTGAAATAGTTTGTTTTCAAGTCCTTAAGCATTCCATCCAGATGATAGTGGAGCTAAAGTCTTTCTGGGCTGCACTGAAATAAAAGGATAGCCTCATAAATGTGTAACCCAGAACCCAGCAGCTTTATGGGCTGTTTGCATACTTGCTTGCTGCAGGAGATCTGGGAATGCTAATAGCATTTTATTTATTGAAGGGAACAGTTGCACGCTAATGAGAGACTGCTGGTGTGGCTCAGAAAAAGAGCCCAAACCAGCTCTTGTCTGCTAAGATGGGGAGAATTTCTGCAGTGTCTCACAGAACCGTGTGGTACTTGTTTCAATCCAGGAAGTGCGTGAACATTGCCAAAGTGAGAGCGACTTTCTGAAGGACGATCCCCCTCGCAGACACAGGCTATGGTTTTGCTTTCAAACCTTGTGCGTTCAGTATTTCATCTAGCAGATCTGAGTTTCTGTATTTCAAAGTTTCTATGTCATAGTTTACATTCTTAAAGGAAAGCTTTAGAGATGCAGAACTCTTGCTGTGGTTTTCTTGTTCTTAGTTCAAGGAAAAAAATCAGTGAGTTATTTCTCAAATGTTGCCATAGGAGTTCAGATCCATTTTTTTTTTATCAGATTCTTCAGGAAAAAGAAGTGTTGAAAATTTCAAATTGTATATTCCTGTCTGTTTTTAAAGGTATTTTAATCTCGGCTAGACTCAAATTCTAGTCACCATCCAAATTTTATTGCATGGGCTTGCAGTAGATGTTATTTATCTATTTGTTGTGTATCTTAGCTTTAGCTAGCGTTCTTTGGATGTTTTGGTAGCTGTCTTGGTGAATACCTGCCTCTTTCAAACATACATTAGCCCAGTCTTACTTGATATTCTGTTCAGGGCCTGGAACAAATCTCGAGCGTGCATTTGTTGTGTAACTTAGTCGCTAAAAATCACAGCTGTCATAAGCAGAGAAGATCCATCTCACATCTGTACAGCCGATTTTTGTTTTCATTTTTGGTTTATACCATATTGGAAGAGAAGAGTTAGCCATTGTAACACTGTAAACGTTTTCTGTTCGGCATTTATTCTGAGAATTTTGCTAATTAGTCTTCTTGCTGGCTTTGAAGAAGAAATCTTTAAAATTTCACTGTAGGGAAAGGCATCTCTGTTGTAGCAGCAGATGCTCTGACTTGTTAGTAAAGGCGGAAGGAAGTCTTTCAAATGCATTTAGTGCCTTTTGACTGAAAAAGCAGGTCTTAGAGGATGACATGAAGGAAAGAATAGTGCTGTCTGTCATTGTTTCTTATTGCAGACTTCTGTTCAAACTACAGCCTGCTATTTCCCTACACCCTGTTATATTCCTACCTCGCAGAATACTGTTTACTTTCGGCCAGGAGCATTTGAGGTTATGGCTCTTACTGTGACTCTTGCCATTTAGAAATAGTAGTTACAACTAACGCAACATTTCTTTCACACACTGCTCTTTGCTGTCTGTTTGTCAAGAAATAGCATGACTGTGATTTGTGCCCAGAACTGCCAGCATCCATCAGTCCGGTGGATAGTGCTTGAAATAGCTTGGGAGTGAGCAACCTCTGTCGTCATGTGCTCAGTTGAAGTAAGTTTGGGCCCTTATTGTGTAAAAGAATTTGCCTAGGAGGAGAGCAGTCACTTCCATTGCAGAAGGGCGGGCGGGACCTAGTGGGTGTGTTGGGTACAGACGTGCCTGCAGATTTTTGGGGTGGCAAGAAGCCAGGTGTCCCCCGCTCTTCGGGTAGGACTGGGGGCAGTTGGCTCGGCTAAGTAACAGACTTGGAGCAAATCATTGAAATGTTCCAATCTGACAAACCTCGCTAGTTCCTGATGGTGGTGAGAAGCACAACTGTTTCAGGGCAGAGCCTCCTTTAGCTGCATTTCTCTCACCAGTGAGGTGAAGAATTAAGGTTTCACATAATAGCTGCCTGTCCATAAGTGGCATCTAACGAAATTTCTTTCATTAAAATTTCATACCAGCAAAGAAGCGATAATCTTTGGATATTAAACAAACTGCAACAAATACCATTACAGAAGTATCCTGTTAATTCACTTGCCTGTCATTGAATGAGTTATTTTGTTTATTTTTTCTGCTTTATTTTTTCTCAGCTTAGGGAATGTGCATCAAGTACATCGAGATTTGATCTGAAGTCCCTTTGTGGTATTACAGCTGTAGAGGAAGCAACAAATTTTGGTGACAGATTGCGTGAGGAAAATTCCCCTTGTACTGATACACTTTATACTACCTAAACTGTTTTACTCATTTACTTTTATAAAATAAAATTCACTGTGTTGGCAGAAACACAGTTTTGCTGTTACAACTACATATATGCTTGGTCCGTTTTCTAGCTCAGCATGTCACTTGCAAACTGCGCTACTATCTGGTCGCAACAGGAAAAAGCGTGTGCTTTCAGGCGGCTCTTAGTGCCTGGTGAGTTGGAGTGTTGAACTGTTTCCACTTTAGGGGAAAAATATCTTAATGCTTACCATTCTTTGTTAAAGAAACTCGGTTGTTCGCCATCTCTCATCCTTTCGTACTTTTTTCCTTTCCCTAGAGGATAAGTAAGGAGAGTTACATAGTCCTGGGTTTACAAGTTACTTCGTACTTGAGGCTTTGTTATTCAATGTCTTTGTAAAACGCTTAAACCGTGAAAAAAAATCCCAAATGTACTGCTCCACTTCCTTATGTGAAAGAGGAAAACGAGAGCTGAGATGCATTTAATTCCTTTAGTTTTTTTACTAATGAAAAATGAGTTATTTATTTATGAGTTAATTATCCTGCAAAATTTTGCTAGCAAATGTTTAGGTATTGTAAATTCTGAAAGAAATTCTGCAAAACAGCTTGCCCAAAAACTCTGGCCTCTTTTCTGATGAATGTCAAGCCTTTTCTTGTCCCTGACCTCTCCGCATCTTTTGATCATTTTGATTATTATTATTTTTTCGTTCTGAAAGGTTGCCTGTCACTTGCTTTTGTGATATCTTCTACCTTTCTTAGAATTAACCCAGGTGATTTCTTGATTCAGTTTACATCTTCCCTCAGCTTGTATCCTTTTCTTTCCATTTATTTCCTTCTCAAAATGTCTGTTCTTAGTGGTGGGGAGGATGTTCAAATAATTATTTGTAACAATTATGCTGACAACTTAATTAGTGATTAAGTGTCTTCTTCATCTAAACTAGTAACCAAGTCGTCCTAGTATCTCTTTCTGTCTCTCCAGTCATTATTTTGAACAAGTCCGACGTGTAAGAGAGAGGTTAGATAACATTTAATTCACATGTTGCTGTTGCTAAGTTGACTGTTGACCAGTTTCAGTAAAAATATTATCAAAAAATACAGGCTACTGAAGCAGGAACCTAGAGTTCAGGTTCTAAGTTCCTAAAAAGAAAGCAGATGTTTTCTTGCTACTTGTTACACTTCTCATAGTATCTAGCCAAAAAAGATAACCAGACATCCCAAAGTGCTACGTTGAAAACAAGCGTTTCTGAAGCGTATCACTGTATAAGCGGAATTGTCTTATTTACATACTCTTTCAAAAGCGATGTGGGGTCCCTGCCTCCTTGTAATTTGTTCTGATGCTGACTTCCATGTTGTCTGTGCCACCCTCCTGATTTTTTTGCTTTTCAGCTCTCAGATTTTCTCTCAAGCACCTTTATACATTTTATCTGCTGCCAGTTATGCAGGGGAGGAAGATCTAGTCACTGCCTTTACTTTTAAAAATTCCTCTTCAAAAATTGCTTGAATATCTGAAGTTCAAGATACTGCTTTGGTTTAAATGAGAACTTCTTTGACTTTTTTTTGGAGGGGGGTTGATGTTAAATGATTTCTCCAGTTTTCTCCCTGACTTTGTAATTCAGACAGGATATTTTTAGCTGTTTTCCCATTCCTATAGCTTAGCCCTGCTTACTGTATAGAGATGAATATTGGAAGGACTAAGAAAAATGCTTTTGAAATACTCTAAGCAATGAAATGATTTAATTCTGGAGAACAAGTAGGCCTGCCCAGGGTTTGTTGTTGCATGGAAGCGATGTAGTGAAGGTGGTCATAACACACACGGCCTGAACGCAGTCTGGTGTTGCCGCTTACTCACCTAGTGGTTTCTCACCTGCATTGCTTCCTGGGACAGTGCTGTTAACAGAATTGAGCTCATGGTTTAGAGGAGTCAAAGGAGGACGTGTTCAAGGCATGGTGTTCTGCCTGTGCCAGGTGCTCAGATGTTTCACAGGAACCCTCACCGTGCTGTCTTGCCTTTCTATATCTGGTACCTCCGGCAGTTTTGGCTTTTTGCTCTCAGGGGCCTTGAGGATGAATTTTCCTCCAGCTTTCCTGGAAGGCTCTGTCTTCCACCTAACTTCTCAGGTCTTTATTTTTGCTGTGTTGGAAAGCGTATTTGGGTCACCTGTATGAGAATTTTTACCTTTGACTCTCACAGAAGATGCGAGTTTCATTTTAAATATCATAGATTATCATTATAAGGAATTGCAATTTCCAATATTAAAATAATCACTCTTTTAGTTCAGCATAAAACCACGTATACTAATTACGTTCCTCTGGCTCCTTCGGACTGTAATCACTTTATTATGGGCTGCTGATTTATGGCAGCGTTTCCCGCCGGTTTCTCAGCTGCTGGAGGGGCCCTGCACGAGCAGAGGCTCTGCAGCTGCTGCACCGCCTGGGGATGGACGCGGGGCAGCTCTGGCACCGGGATCAGAGGAGCACCTGCAGAGGTGAAAACCTCCTCTGCGGCCTGGGCACGTGTAGCCACCCCTTGGTGGGGGGAGGCAGGGGCTGCTCTGGGGCACTGCTCTTGCTCCTTGCCTGGGCGTGTTGTGCTGATCCGGGCCTGGCTTTGCGAACTCAACTTCCAGGCTTGTCCTCACAACTGCCTTATTGCCCCTGGGCTCCTGCGCTCTGGCGGTGCTGGGATTGGGGCTGGCCCTGCTCGCTGTCAGCAGGCCTGCTCTGCCCCAGCTGGGGTGCTGCAGGACTGTGCCCTGTGCTGGGGAGGTCATTGCCCAGCCTGACTTGGGAGGTCTCTTCCCCTTCAAGATGCAGCCACTATCAACTAAAATGAGCATTGAACATGCCTGGGCACAGAGAGGTGATTCTCCACAGAAGGTACGGTTCAACTGTGGAACTTCTGACCCACGGTGGTGTGGATACTAAGTGTTTGTGAACTGAGTGAAAGGGGTGTTCACCGGGAAAAATAAGGGCAAATACTGCTTCACGTCTGTGGAGTCTCTGAAAAGTTGGGGTCCAGATAGTAGGTATCATAGTTGGAGTCCAGATATGAAGATATCATAATGTGCCTGGCTTACTTCTTTTTAGGTGTCGTCTGTTTGCTACTGTAAGAGATCCTGAGCTGGACAGATATTTGTCTGGCCAGCACAATCCCTCTTGTGTTCTTAATGTAAGGTTATTTAAATGTCTGGGGGACAGCCGTGCATTGATGGTACTGAATGCTCTTGAGCTGACGTTAAAGAAGTGTTACAAAACGTTATCATTATTGTTATTGTACTATTCTCAGTACAGTTCATTTAGCAACAGCAATTGGGTTTATTTTTTTGCTCCTGCAACTAATGGGTAAGGATCCTTCATTCTGCTCAGCTACAGTTCTGTGACAGAAACAAAGGGGTGACATGCAGGATTAGCTAGGGAGCTATTTCATATTCTTCCTGATCGTTCATGGGGATTTTTTTCACTGTTTCTTTTTTTACTCAGATTTCTATCCATGCAGTGTTAAAAATCTTACTTAAAAAAAAAAAACACACACAAAACTGCAACAACAAAAAAAGACAATAACATAAAACAAGCTAAGTCATTAGTTAACTATTCACTGACTGGAATAATAGGTGCTAGAATGAAGAATGAATGATGTGATAATTATTTCAGGATAACTGTGCTCCATAAGAAAGAAACATCAGTATGTTTTGCTTTGTTCCTACAATTACGTCTGATTTATATAGCCAAACATTTGAAAACAATATCAGGCTGTAATAAAGAAGCTCAATCTGTAAAGGAGAGAGGAAATCTTGAGTCAACTCACCAGCAAAGATACAGTTCCATTTGGTGAAGTGGAACTCAAATCTCCTTGGAATATGCTCCTGTCAAGGCAGTTTTTCATTTGAAATCCAGGTTTTCCCTTTTCCTGCTTTGTCCTTTAAGCTTTGTCATTCACAGGAGAAACAGTTGCATACAGTTGATGTGCTGTTCATGTAAACATTCAAAGAAATCTGCTATCAATGCTATTATGCTTGGGGGATTCTAAAGAGGGTCAACACTCTTAAACTAGTGCTGTAAAGTAGGTAAAACTGGTGTAAAGTAGATAAATTATGTGTAAAGTTATGGTTAGACCACTAAAAATCTCGTTATAATCATCTAGGTGTAATAACTAGTATGTCTAATTTACACACAATGGAACAAAAAGGAAGCTAGCTAGATCCTAGTTACTGACAAGGTAGTGTTTTCTCTTTTGTCTTTTAAATTGTCTCTTGGAATGAAGATGTCTCTCCCCAGCACTGTACCCTTTCCCGAATTCAACAAATTCAAGTGAGGGGAAAAAAATCACTCTTTCAGAAAGTCTTCCTGTGTTCTTTCCCATCTAGAATGTTACGTATGTTGTGCACGATGATCTATCTACCTGTCTGAGAGAGTGGGCTATTTTGAGAAATGAAGCTTATTTTGTTCCCTTACACATAGTTTCGCTATTTTTGAAGCAAATGCCTGCTGCTTTGTCAAAACCCACGTTCTGATTTCTTCTTCCTGTTTCTTAAACTGACTCAGTTTGAAGTTGGTTTGATAGGTTGGGTGCATTTAAGATTTGCTCTGGGGAGTATGAGAATTTCTGAGTCTCTGTTTTCGATAGTTTTTTTTTGTTTGTTTTTGTTTTAGTGTACCCCTCTTCCAACCATTCAGCAAATTATTTAAATAAATAAATACTCATTCAACTTGAATAAATACCTATTGGTGATTCTGTAATCACGCTAACTTTCCTGAGGGCAGAGCCTTTTTGTGCTAAAACAAACAGGAAAGTCTCTTGAATTGAAGAACTACTCAGTTGAAGAACAAATAAAATTGTGTTTAGAGAAGTTAATTTTATTATACATGCTATTTCCAGTAGTATTGCTCTATTGTAGTTATAGGAACTAATCCTTACATATATGTTTTAATTGAACTGCGTTTCTTGGTGCCAAATTTTGAAATTATATACGTACATTCAGCTCCCAAGATTTATCTATTTTATATGCAAAGAGTTCTGTGTTTTTTTCTTCTTTTGACTTTTTTTTTTTTCTTCAGTGTGTAAGGGTGAATGGGGACTAGAAGTTAAGCGTCCAGCATCTTCCTCAGCACAGGAGGGAGTGCCGTCAGGTACTCTCTCTTAGCATGTGCCCCGATGAATGTGCTACAAGTAGCACAAATTGCTTGTGATGGGAGAGCTTGAAGGGTAGTAGATAACTTCTATCCGGCTGTCCCAGCTTGGGAAGAAAAAGCCTAATTTGTGTATTTGTGTTCCTTGTGACTGTGCACTGCGTGTGCAGTCCTGAACTAAATCTGCTCTCTGGTTTCCACCTAAGTCAAGGTAGAAGCACTTGCAGATAGGAAGTACCTCCTGCTGTCGCTGAGAAGTTCAAGGAGGGACTTGGTCCCTGCTGGGGGGGCTGGTCTCAGCAGCCTGTGGTGTCTGGTGGGTGGGAGGCTGTCATTTCCCAGATGCCATCTCCTTCCTGATCAGTTAGTAAAGCCAAGAAGAGGACTTTAACTGCACAACATCTACATGTATTTATTAGGTATTTTTAAAATAGTTAAGCAGTTACATAACCGGAAAGGAGAATGTCAACATACATCATGCATCCTTTCAGGTTGTCAGTTCGGCATCAATCTAGGATTTCTTCAAAGGCAGATTTGCATCTGATCCTTCAGCGTAAGGTCAGTGGGAGATAAATGTGATGGAAATTCCAAACCCTGCTCCATCACACACAATGGGAAAGGTGGATGGATGCCACTGCTCTTCAACAAGTGGTTCCCTTCAGGATTGTAAAATGCACCTTCAAGAGCAAAGGTGTGAGATAAGGTTGTAACAGGTTTAAAAACAGGCTTTTACTTGCGGAACCATTGTACCATGTAAGCACATACATGCGAGAAAAACAGAACAGCATCTTGCCATGCAGGAATATTTGCTTTTTGTGGTACCATTGCTTTTTTTATACCTCTTGGAGCTGAGGAAACCTTTCAAGGACTTTCAGAGGAGGAATAATATGGTGGTTGTGTTCCTTTAGGAAAGGAGATGGTTTATTTGTAATTTTTCTGCTCTAAAGACTTAGGTTGCTCTGCTTTCTCATCTGTCTCCTTCAGAGAATTCTGGTGTTGCCAAGAACCATTTTTGTAGTAGTTGGTGTGGTATTTTGAAACTGGTACCTTGCTTTTGCACCTGACATTATTTACGTTCTGAAAACAGCTCCCTTTAAAGGGAAGGGGAATTTAAACATGGCAAAGACTTTGGTAGGTGCTGGCTTCTTTATTCCTAGTTGAAAAAAGGCCACTTATCATCTCGAAGACAAGTGGCCTTTCAATATCTGTTGTGTTTCGGAATAACAGTTTGCAGGTGGGAAATCTTGGAAATAATTTTTTAATTTACTATTTTGCATAATAGAGCTTGGTGTTTAGTTTTTTTCATAGAAATACAACAACAGTTAATGTTTTCATAGCATTTTGATAATACAGATCACATGTCCCACTGGGAAGTGTGATTACCCTTTAACCCCGTGGAGGTGTCTCAGCTGAATGAGACTATTCTCTTGCATTTTTTGGAAGACTTCAGTAACTGGTGATAGCAAGTTTTGTATCTCAGACTATTCAGAACTGCTGATTAGAATTTTAAATTCTATGTGTGAGCAAGCTTTTGAGGGGGCCTGTGAATTTGTTGGTAGTAAAGAGTTTTCAAAATGTAGAGATGACTGCAGATAAAACAGATTTTTATCTCTTTCTCTTATTTTTCTTTCAAGGTTAAATGTTAATATATATCATAGTATCCATCAAAGTCTGTCAGCTTGAGACTATTCCCCCTTTGACAATCAAAAATTATTGATTTTAATTGTAATTGGCCCAAATTAAAACCCAGTGATAATTCACAAAAATTAATCCTATCTGTAGGTTTGTCTAAAGTGTAGTGATTGGTTTACATGACATACAAGGCTTTACATGAAATACCAACATGAAATGTGTCAAACTTTGGGAAGCGTAGCATGGAAAACTTTGCGCTGAGATACAAATATTGCTGCAGTAGGCAAGAAAATTGTTTTCTTTCACTGTAGGGCAACTTTTTGCTTCTAGTTGTGTATATAGTTGGCATCAGGATATTATTAAAAGGTTCTGATAGCTGTCAGGACAGGAGGTGATTGCAGTTAGACTTCCAAAAGGTAATTATTTGTGAACTGGTTGAGTCACTCAATAATGCGGGAGTGGAGTTTTTGCTTTCTGAAAAAGCTGGTGATCAGTAATCTCCAGGGAACAAAGAGAATGAGTGTTTGAATCCAAATCCAAATCAAAACAGACGAAGAGAAACCTGTGTGTGTATATTGATCGTCATCCCCCAGGCCCTCTTCTGAGCGAACCCAAGGGTGTGAGTCTTGCGCGAGGATGGCTCCTTGGTTCCAGGGAGGGACGCGTCTTGACATCTGACTCTGTGAGGAGATGAGACTTGCCTTAGGATTAAGAACGGTCTTAAGATCAGACTGTACACCACGGGTGTGAACGTCTTCTTAGAATTTCTGATAATCTGGTTTTGTAACTGTTGCGTTCGGTGGTATTTTTATTTGGAATATTGCAAATAAATTGTTTATTTTGTGTTGAGAATGTCTTCAGACTGCACAGAATCCTTTTTTTTCTGGGACACCCAGATGTGGCAGTCTTTAAAACAAATCCTGGACGGCTCCTGCAGAATTAGCCCTTGCGTTGCTGTTCCCCCAGCGTGCGCGAGAGAAAAACAGAACTTCACAAAAGTGCTGGTCTCAGTGCTGATGGGTACAGTTCTCTGAGGAACAAAATACTTCAGTGGTTGCTATTAAGAAACCTCTTAGGCGTGTAGGAAGATGATGGAGACTGTGTTTTTGCCCCCCAAAGAGTTTGTAACAATAGCTTTTAATTGTTCTTTTGATATGAACACCTCTTTTAAGGCATGGGTAGGTACGTAGAAAATTTGTATTCCAGGAAGTGATTATTTTACTAATTGTTAAAATAGGTGTGTATGCATATGGGGAAAATAATAGTATGATGATAGATAAGAGGTGTTCAGTAAACATTTTCATTTATTCATTTTTTTCCCATGTCTATTCATTCATCTGTCTTCTATAATTTGTGAATGGGAATTTTTGTATTAAGGCTACCTATAGCCTTGTTCTCCTTCCCCTGCAAAACCGCATGAGCTGATTTCTAAAGCAGAATCCAGTTCTAACAGATCATATGAAAATGAATATTATATGTAAGTTTTCTTCAGGACAAAATTAGAGTGACTGTTGCTATAGAGCATCCTATAAGGAGTATCAGTAGAAGTAGTCAAAACCAGGAAGACTTCTATGGATTCATTTCTGTTTGTGAACTACAAAGTTAATGCACAGTATATTTCCTTAATTAGGAAAAAAATTACGCTACAGAACTTAATATGCATGTAATTCCACCGAGTGTTACTGAATCTAGGGACTTTATTCAACCTATAATTTTGCCTTTAAAACTGTGTTAAATGTTGTAGAGGTTATGAACCTCAGCACGTCAAAGTTGGTGAGAGCCTGAATTTGCAGTGCCTGTCTCCTTAAGCCTCAACATCATGTTAGTCTGTAATGATCAAAGTTGTCCATTTCCTAGGAGGAACTTTGCTCATTGGTGTTGCAAATATGTAGCTATGGGTTTCTTCATTACCTTTATCGCTTTTTGGGAGCAGTAAGCCTCCTTTGTCATCCCAGGTGCCGTACCATCTCTCTGTCCCACTATATAGAGGTTAGAATATTATGTAAAAGAAAACGAGTCCTCTCGGACTCATAATATGTTAAGGTGTTATGAGGCACGGTGGAAGTTTATGCACTTGCTATCTGGAAGAACATTGCAATAAGTTTCTTCCATCAGCCAAAAAACGGCAGAGGAGAGTGAGTTTGACAAGCGCGTGTTGGCTGTGAGGTAACGGTAGACTGCCAGTGTGCTGTGGCTAAGGGAGGGGCTTGCAGATTTTTATTATTTATTTATTTATTTATTTGAGAAATAGTCTCTACTTCTGCTTTAGGTGTTCGTAACGCTTATGAAGCGTTCACCAATGTTTATTTTGCCCCAGAGTCTCGGAAGGAAAAAGGCCCAGGTTCAGACCCCAAACCAGACGGTTGGCACTCATATTGAACGCAGCAGTCTAACCCGACTGGGTCACTATTTCCAAATTCCGTAATCAGGATTCCTTTAGAAGAGATGTGCTGTGGATCAGGGATCTACTTAAGCAAATGCCAGGCAAATTTGTAACAGCAATGAGAACTTCTGTCAGCATTTCATTTTAATGCGATGTTAGGAGGGAAGTAAGGGCACCCTTACCACATTTCGGTTAGAAAACTGCTTCATCCCAGACCTCCAAAATTGATTGATAAAAGGAATTTAAGACTGGTGACCATAAGGTAGAGTAGGCCAGGCTTTTTCTTTATACCATTTTACATACTTTCAGGCAACTATTTAAACCACTGGAAATCTTTGCGACAGTTTAAGACAAGAGCTTTTACAGCTAGTGTTATTTTTATATTTGTCTTTCTAACAATAGATGATAGTGTGACTCATTATACGGAATGAAGGTCTGTGTGCTCCCTTTCTTGGATTTTTCTTTGGACAAGAACCCTACTGGAAAGCATTCAGAAATATGTGTTATGGAACTGAAAGAGTCAACGTAAAATCTGTAATTTGTCCCAACAGAAGACATGCATTTATTTCAAATTCATTTTGGAATACAGCTCCTCTGGGAAAAAGAGCAGCAGATAGTAAAAACTAATAAGATTGTCTGTGTGAGCAGATTCTTAGGGTCACAACAGTATTTGGTGTTCACAAATCCTGCTTACAACCTGTTTGACAAGTGTCATAAAGTTTCTATCAAATCGTATCTGTTTCTTGCAGAGACCAGCCTTGTTGCAGCCCAGCCAGCCTGTGTTTGTAAAGAGGTTTGTAACTTGCTAACAGACAGATCTACCTGGTTCGGCCACAGGGAATGCAGGTGGAAGAACTCCTCAGCCTGGGACGCCTTGCCCTGGGAGTTCTGTGAGCTTGTAATCCTCATAAACGTGCTGTAAGGGAAGATTTGAGGTAGCTAGGTTTTTCAGAGACTTGGGATCCAAAGAAAGGGTCCTGGCTGACAGGCTGCCAATGTTCTACCTTGGCAAGCAAGTATACGACGTGGTATTGCTTGCTACCTGCAGTGCTGGCCGTTTCTTACTGGGCTTAGGAGAGCACCTGATCTGTGCTTTTCCTGCGTGGCTTTTGAATCACTGATCAGTGAATAAAGCTTTTGGTCCAAGTGTCGTCTGAAAAAAAAAAGTTTGGATTCGTTACTGGGTGTGCAACAAGCCAGTCCACACACTAGGTTGACATGTTGTGTATTTCAGAATTGCACAAGTCTGGGTCCAAGTGGTTTCCCACAGAGCTGGCACACCGTAGGACTTTCTGTGCTGCACTTTACACAATCCCATATCACTGTATTTCCATGGTTGTACAATCCCCTAGCCTCTGATCGGCTTCCTAATTAGCCCACTGCTGACATGACAGTGTCATTCTCTGCATCCTCAGAGAGGAATGGTCCCTTGTTGGGCCAGGGTCTCCCAGCCTGGGGGTGTGACTTTGGTATTACAGTGAGGATAGTTCACGGTTAGCTCACGTGGGAATACTCCTAATCTTTGGTTTTCAGCCAACCATTCACCTTGCGTTGAGTTGATTGGTGACATATTGAAGGGCATACATCAGAATGTTCTCCCTCAAGGATGTCAATATAATGGTCTTCCTGGTCAGCAGTTCCTCACTTAATCATCCTTCAGACATCTCCAAGGCCTGGGTCGTCTTGCCCTTTCCTCAGAGTACATATTTCCTCTCTTTCACACAAAAGAGAGAGAACTGTCTGCTGCTATCACAAGCAAAACAGAAGAGCACTCCCCAAGCTGGAGACCGCTCACTCTCTGTTGCAGCATGGTGAAAGCATGACATTAGTAAGAGTCCTCGCGTACTGTTTCAGGGTCAGTCTTGGTATGTTCAGCGTAGATCCCAGATAAGTTTACGGGACAGTTTGTTGTAATTACTTATTGTCTGTGTTGCAGCAGCACCTAGTGGTTCAAATTAAGATCAGGAACAGAACTTTCATGGCCCAAGATCTGTGCTGGATGAGCTTGCTTGGAAAATAGAATGGAAAGAGTGGGACATAGGAAGCCAAGGCAAAGAGCAGTGAAATGGATTATTAGTCACAGCAACAGGGCAGAGGTGAAGCCAACGAAAGAGGCCATGCAGTGTCTAACTTCCTTTTTATGTAGAGAGATGCTCTTTCCTAACGAGCTCTTGGTAACACGGTGCCTTTGGAAAATGGTTTTCTTGGATACGAACATACACATTTACTTTCATTCTTGGTTAGAAGTCTCTGTTCCTTATACTGTGGCTATGGACAAATGCTGCAGCTCAGCTGCCAGTTTCTGTATGTTATCTTAGAAATTCAGAGCTTGGTGTTAGGATTGCGCACTGCATCCCAAAGCATAATGCTTCTCTCAGTTGGCTGTCGTAAGATAGAGCTCCACAAGTGCATATGTCTATTTGTTAGTATTCAAACTGCATTGACTTCCTGGGAGAGGATCCGTGAACAGGAATTACGTAGATTTCAGGCATATGGGAGACAAGAAAGTCATCAGGAGTAGTCAGCGTGGATTCACCAAGGGGAAGTCACCCTTGACAACCTTGATCAACTTCTGTGATGAAATGAATGGCAGTGGATATTGTCTGCCTTGACATCAGTAAAGATGTCTACACAGCCTCTGATAAAATTGTCATGGAGAAGCTGACAAAACACAAGCTGGATGAGCTGACAGTGAGGAGGATCGGAAGCAGTCGGTGATCACTGAGTGCCATGAAGTCTACGTGGAGCCCAGGAGCCAGCAGTGTACCCCAGGGGTCAATCTTGGGTCCAGTCCTGCTTGACACCTTCAGTAATGGCCTGCAAGACAAACTCAGCAAGTTTGTTGATGACACAAACTGGGGAGGAGTGGCTGATAGGCTAGAGGTACACAGACTGCCTGGAGAAATGGGCTGACAGAAGATGGTCCTTCCCCTGTGTTTGTCACAGGGGAGGCACACCTGGAGTGCAGTGAGTGCTGCTGGGTTCCCCGGAGCAGGAGAGACCTGGAGCTCCTCGAGAGAGGCCAGCGGAGGGCTGCAAAGATGAGTAAGAGGCTGGAGCATCTCCTATGAGGAAAGGCTGAGAGAGCTGGGACTGTTCAGCCTAGGGAAGAGAAAGCTCCAGGGGATGTTAGCAATGTCTATAAATACCTGAAATGTCTATAATGTCTATCAATGTCTATAATGTCTATAAATGTCTATAAATACCTGAAGGGAGGGTGCAAAGAGGACAGAACCAGGCTCCCTGTGATGTCCAGTGCCAGGAGAAGTGGCAATGGGCCCAAACTGGAACACAACAAGGTTCTCTCTGAACATCAGGGAGCACTTTACGTGTGGGTGGCTGAGCCCTGGCACAGGCTGCCCAGAGAGGTGCTGGAGTCTTCTCCTTGGAGATCGTCAAAAGCCGCCTGGACGTGGTCCTTGGCACCCTGCTCTGGGTGGCCCTGCCTGAGCAGGGCTCAGACCAGGTGGGCTCCAGGAGGCCCTGCCAGCCTCAGCCGCTCTGCGGTTCTGTGATATAATGGGAGCTTCTGTAATTGCCTTTTTATTTTTATGAGCTATTTTTCTTATTCATTCAGACAGGACGTTCTTAAAACAACATTTTAAATTCTGTGGAATCCTGAACAGCTTTTAGAGATCTTGGATCAGAGCCTTGCATCTTATTGATAGCCCAACGTGGTTTTTTTTCTTCTTTTAAAATAAAAATACGATGACAAAATCTTAACAGAGTTTACTCATGATTCATTGGTCCTGGTGTTCAGACACTTAGAAGACAGAATAGAAAGTGTTCTAAGAAAATGGCTTTGGAGAATTGAAGATGATTAGCTACTCCTTAACTCTGAAAAGTATGGGAGAATATTTGAATCGGTGTCGGGGAGGGGGGGCAGGGAAGATAATAAACAGAAATATTGTTATGAGAGTGAGTTAATTGCTTAGCTTTACAGGCTTCTGCTTAGCCAAATGGTGTCAAACAAGAAAGGAGAAGAAAGGACAGAAATAGGGGTTCTGTACTTGCGATATGAACATGGTATTCATGCTCCTCCTTTCTGACATTTGTCTGAAGGTCTCGTACAGTTGTTTCGCTTTATAAAAACCTTGTGTGTAAAATATCATTCACATGAAGAATTATAAGCATTCTTGTTTAACAGTCAACCTATTAAATTTGCAAAAAAACAGTGGAGAAAAATGAGATACAAATTGAATTTGCATTTCCAGTCATCAGAACAAGGATTATATTTTAAGTCCAGCACATTCTTCTAAGGATATTGTCAGTGAAGGAAGCAGAATGGTGTTTTCTGTTCAAATAACCATTTCTGTGTGGGAGAGGTATAAGAAATTAATCTTTTGAGAATGTTGACAGAGCCCAAGTGATTCGATTAATAAAGCCCTAGTAGCATAATGAATGAAATTACTTAGCAGCTGAGAAGTAACAGAAGTTAAACTACAACATGAAACACAACATATAACTCTCACTTTCTCTTGTCAAACTTCCTACTCACTTGTTTGTCAGAGCTTCTTGCTCTCTGCTCTGCAATGTCAGTGTGTGGCACAACCCAGAAGAATTCATCTGCTGCTTCTTCCCCTTCAGTCGTCATTCTTTTGGCTTGGCATGTTCAAGGCCTACAGGTCAACCTTTGCTGTGCTACCTATCATGAGTCCAGTTGTTTTGTTTGACTTTTAATTTTCTTTCCGCAAACTTCTGTATACCTGCCTGTCTTCAGAGTTTGAGCTCCTTGGAGCATGGACCATCCTTTCTTGAATGTCTGGAAAATGCTAACACATTGTGTGGGTACTACTATTAACACAAAATAATTTCTGGCAAGCAAAGATAAAGAGGAAGACTGCAATGAATACCTGTCTGGAAGACGTGAACTTTGTTGGCCAACTCTGTTAAACCGTAGGAACATCTTTTATTTTAAGGGCAGGAAGAAGCTCTTGTTTTTACTTTCCTAATATAGCTCTAATAACGTTATGCTCTCTTCTGGGATGATTGCTAGAAATTAAATACATGCCTGAAATAATTTTCTCTTGTTATTTCTTGCAGAATCACTGCCATGTATAGTGAAATAGGCTTTGTGATAAAAGAGACAGAGATGTATGTGGTAATACATACCTTGCTTTTGTAGAAGTTTTTTTAAAATATTACACAATGGGCTGTTTTTTTCTTCAAGCTCAAAATCAAAAAGATCAATTTTATCAAAGATTGGAGGAATGTATTAATTGGTACAAACACTGTTTCACTGACTGCTCAGAAAACTGAATTCGTCAAGTTCACAGTGATGTATGTGAGCTTGTGAGGAAGGGACTTGAAATGGCAAGCTGCCACTGCCATTGAAACAAACTTTTTCTGAGCTTCTGTTGCTATTACTCTTCCCTTCCCCGTAAGGCACATTTGTGGTGCTCAGAGCTGAAGATGTACCTGCAGTTGGGTGGTATTCCAGAACAGGAACTGAAAAAGCTCTGTGTTAATTTTTTTCTGTGTTCTATTTCTGCATTCAGTCCTCATTCTTTTACAGTCTTTTGATATCTATTAAAACTTTTAAGACTTGTGTATGAAAGTGCTATTTTCATATGATTTCATCTTTTTTTTCTTTAAGTCTGACTTTAAAATTCAAATGTGAATTCATCAGATGCCTGATAATGGACAAAGTTACCAGGATCAGGCAGATTTCTCACTGCTGCTGAACAGGGCACGTAAGCTCAGCTGTTGCCATGGTTGGGAGTAATTCTTATCTCCAATTTATATGTGAATTCTGTTTCTTGATTTTTTTCACTCAAGCCTACAGAGAATTAATCTGTGTCAGTCCTTACAAACACTCTGCTAGAAACAGCATCCGTTTTTAATGAGATACTACAGATACTGACGTTAAAAACAATTTGGTATTGCAAACGTTATTTCCAAACTGGAGTATTAGAAACATGTAGGTACTTAATTTTATTTGCAATAATGCCAAAATAAATAAGTTCAGCACTTCCAGTGAGCTGTAGCCATGGTTTTACGAATTTGATTCATAGACTCCTTGATTTTAACCCTCAGTGCCTGAATACCCTTCATCACCTGGATGGAGATTGTCCAACATACCTGTTAGCCTGAGAGAGGACCGTTAATAACTTTTTGGGCGTTAGAATCACCATTTGCAAGATTTTAGTTTAAATTAGAGGTGGTTATTGTTGTTCTCTTTTCAAAGCCAGAATTGAGTCAGACTTTACAATGAGCTATGAACGTACAGACTGGAAGCTAGGAACGAAAAGCTTTCCATTATGAAGTGTGGAAGACTACAGCACAGCTGAAACAACTGCCCATTGCACGTGCGTTTTCTTTGCGTTGTGTTTGTTGTGGAGATGTTCATTTCTCTTCATTTTGGAGATGATGATATGTGGGCTAAAATATGTCTGATAAATTGCTTTCTGGGTTGGTTGAACGTTGTGCCCTGGGCGGGCTGGGGAGTGGGTCCGGTGGCATTAGGTCCTTTGTGAGCCCTGTTAGGCATGGGAGTAGCAGCAAGCCGTTGGGAGTGAATAGCAGGGGGCAAGGGAGGAACTGGATTCCTGAAATAAACGTGTCCATCTTTTTCAGGACAAATAAGAAGATTGCCTTTGGGTACAGTATTTCCTGTCAGTTTGGGCTGGCGTTATGCCATGCCAATAGCCCAGACTTGTTACTACGTGACAGTTTTTCTGGACAGCTATCACTGCAGTCAGGACACTTTTTTGCTAATAATTTATCCAGAATTTTGTTTTACATTTCCACATTATTGTAAATAGAATTAACTCGCACCTCGGAATCAGTCAGCTGTTATTTCAATCATGCCTTAATGAAAGTTACACGTTACTGCCATTATTTCAGGATTTGCCTGAACGCTCTGGATTTTTTCTGTCATTAAGGGATTTTTAATTGATGATAGATAATTCCTACTGGCAATGTGGGAACAGGCTGCGTGGTCATGTAGTGGTATTGCTGTGGGTACATAATGCGCTAAGTTTAGACAAATGACAAATTGGGAACCTCCGCCCCTTCTTCCCTACCAAGGTCTGAGAAAGAAAGGTACTGTAAAACTAGAAGGCAAGTGTGCTAGAGTGGTGCAGCTTCTTTCTTTTCTCAAACACTGGTGAAGATGTGTCCGTGTGACTCCTCTTGAGTACCCACCTGTAATACTGTGTTTTGTGAGTCCTCTTACAGGGGGAAGTAGAGCAGTTAATGTTGACTTTGGAGGGGTAGTTCACATAGATGAAGGTTGTCAGCGTTGCCATGTATGAATGGTAACCCATGGGTATGGGTTACAGAAACAGCTGTGATGTTATTGTAAAAAAACACGTAGGTTTAGAAGAGAGTTTTCTGAGCAAAACCAGCCTGTGGTGTTGATTTACCCACTTCTTTTCTCCTTCCTCTTCTTTATCTCCTCTTCTTACTGGAGTGTGGCTTTAGGGATTAGCTTGCTGCTGCTGGTTTTCCTTCCGATTTTTTTCACCTCTTTATCAGTTCAAACCACTTATTAGGCAAAATACACTTTCTGGGGAGCAAAAAGTTGTTTCCGTGCTTAGAACTGAAGAGGCAAGTCAGTGAGGCAAATGAAGTCTGTTCTGGAGAGTTCAGTTATGGTTCACTTGAGTACAGTTACACCTGTAACCTTTAAGTTTATCAAGCTAAAATTTAATCGTCAAAGTAGGAATTCAGAGCAGCAATCTGTTTGGTGCTATCAGTCATAAAAGATGTTGGCATACCAGTTTGTTTTGAAACCAAAAACACAGCTCTTTTTTTGGTAGAGCTGCAGTTTTCCAGCATGTGAAGGGGTTGTTATGCGCGTGGTGAGCGGGGCCGGATACTGCAGTCGGGTGGAGGGGCTTCCTTGCAGAGGCGGGATGTAGGCCTGGGACTGGCCGGGAGGGGCGAGGGGAAGGAGCCTGATTCAGATTTCCAGTTCAACTGATACAGGTTGTTAAGATGTCTTTTACTGCTGCAGGTCTTGGCTTTGCTGTCGTACCTTCCTTCCAAGATGTTCTCTCTTCAGGAAAGGTATCAAGTGGTAGCTATCAATGGTTTTGCAAGAACAAGTCTTGCTACAGCAAACCAACTTGCATGAGCTTTGAGATTTTAGTCTTGCAGGGAATTAGATGTTTCTTTATAAGAGAATGAGAAAGCCTCTGTCGGCCCCTCAGTGCTGGCTTTGCCTTGGTGGTGCTCAGATGTGCTGGGAACAGATGCAGGGACTGAAGGGCTGTCTGCCAGGTATACATAGCATTTCAGCACACTTACATAAAACTGCTCTGCAACTTTGGCAACTTGATCCAAAACACAAAGTACCAGGTCACTGGCTGTGGGGTGCAGTTCACCCAGTTGCTTTATTTCAGTCTGATTCTTCGGGCCATCTGTAGGCACCTACCTTGAGGAGAGTTGTGCGGCGTTCAGTACACATGCGCTCATCCAGACAAGCAGTAACAGAAATCCGTGTTTACCATCTTGTCTTTTCCAGACTGTTTTTGGGAACTTGAGCTTTTGGGGCAGTGTTCCAATCGTTGCAAAATTATTTTATTAAACTTTTTTCTGGAAGATACATATTAAATCCAAGCCACTACTGTGGCATGTTTGTGTTCTCCGGTATGCAACTGCTTCAGTGTCGTAGTGCTGAACTGTGAGAGTTCCTTCCCTATCTTTATCTCAAGTTTTTGGAAAATAGCCAGTTCATTATGGCGGAGATCAGATTACAGAAAAATGGCAACTGCTTACAAGAGAGTGCATAAAAGGTGGTGATGTAAAAGTTGACACTTGTGGAGCCTGTGGCTGGAAGAGAGGCGCTGTTGAGTGAATTACACGTACAGAACTCACCGAGCACCGGCGCTTAGAAGCAGTAGGATTTCTAACAGCGAGCCCTATGCTGTTACCTGCCATTAGTGCTTTCTAGCATATCCCATTGGTAAGAAGAGTGCTCAATCCTGGCAACCAGTAAAATGCCTTTTGTGGAATTCACTGCCTTTCAGCTAAATAACAGGACTGCATTAATACCTGAGCAATTAGGCATAAGCCCTTAAAGTTTGCTTTAAAACATTCTAATAACGCAGGGAAGGCAGCAAGAGGCAATCATTCTTCTCCGTCTATTTTGTGTACAAGTCTCCATACAAAAAGCCAAAAAGTCAAATTGAGGATCTTAGTAACTTGAAGGTGCTCCATGGGCTGAGGTCAGCACACCTGAGCTCACTGGTACTAGGATAATGTGTGTGGTCAGTAACCGATCCCTTGACATGGTGGAGCATCTACAGCAAGGATGAGATTCATTCGTGCACACAGGCTTTTCTCCGGTGCTTGGCCAAGGCTGTGAAGAAGAATCTCAAGTAAGAGTGCAACAAGCGCGAACATCTGTGTTCCCTGTTTCAACAGGAAAGTATTTTTCTTTCTTGTATAATGACTAGTACACTGAGAATGGCAGTCTTTAAAAAAAAAAAAAAAAAGAAAGTTAAAGCCACAATGTCTGAGGAGAAAAAAGGAAATGTCTATTAAAAGACGAGGAATCTAAAGCATGTCATTTTATTTTTGGAAGGTGACTAGGTGTTACAGTAATCGAGATCTTCAATTAAAAAAAAAGGATTTTTCCTTCTTTCTGTTTCAGTTTAGAATTTTAATTCACTCATCTTTCTCCTTCTGCCTAAATGATTTTTTTTTAACGATCTCAGTCTTCTCGGGGTGTCTGGCTTCGCAGCATGCTGCAATCACCTTGCCTTTGGCCCTGAAGGCTGAGGAGCTCTCCAAAAATAAATGGGAAAAGCCAGAAGCTGTCTCCTCAGCTTAGCATTTTCTTTAGCTTTTCTTAACGGCGGAGTTTTGTTGTTGCAGCTCTCAGAAAGGTGGCTCTCCAGCCAGAGCTTCCCCTGGCAGCTGCTGCCTGCTGCCGTCAGCCTCTGCCCTGCCTCTGCCCTGCCTGCCGGCACCTGGCAGGCACAGAGGTGTGTTTTAAGGTGTGCTTTGTGGTGTTTTAAGGGCTTTGCAATTCCTTGTCCCTCCTAGTATTGGCTTCTCGTCCGCCCTAGCATCAAGGAGCGCCGAGAGCGTGGTAATTCTGAGAACTCTGCTGAAGAAGTGAACGTGTTTTCTTTTCTTACAGCTCTGCACTTACAATAAAGTGAAAGGAAGCAGGCTGGCAGTCAGGAAACCTGTAAAACTCTGCAAGTGCATAGGCGGATAATAAGTACAAATGGTTTTCATTCGTTCCAAGTATGGACGTGCCACTTGAGATAAACATATTGCTTGTTCCTGTCAGACAGAGAAACGCATCCTTGCGTGAGAAAATGACTTGCTGGAAAAAGGTATCACCTTGTTACTTCAGGACTGGGAAAAAGGTACCAGATGAGTATCACTGCAATCCCCAGTGTTCCTACTGGTTCTGTGTAGGTTTTTATTGGTAGGCACGCCTGTATGGTGGCAGGGTGCAGGGTCCTGCTGCAGGAGAAGCCGAGCTCCCCAGGAGGCTCCGTCCCTGGGTCCCTGCCTGCCTCGGGTGGCAGTGAGGCACGCTCGGCGGGTGGGTGCAGCCTTTTGTTAGTTGTGTCAGGTTTGTTTTGAAGTTAGCAGCGGGAGCTCGTTTAATTCCTTGGGTGTTGATTTAGAACTGCACTGTGTCAGTGCGGAAATGTAATCATTCAGCTTATTTAATATGTCACTACGTACTTATTTTTTTAACGACAAACTTCATCAAAACCAGAAGGGAAGCCCTCCTTCCTCTCTGCGGAGCCTGTGATGCTCCAGGGATTCTCAGCGGTTTCAGAAGACATCCTTCAGAGCTTTCAGAAAGTAAATAAGGTTCAGGACTGCTTCTGCCTCACACAGTTTTGATTGCAATTTGTCTCTTTTCCAGATCACAGGGTAGTTTTATTATTTACTGGTCATAAACCAGCAATTAGGATTGGTGGTTTTAGACCTGTGTGCCAGAAGCCATTTTTCATGTAGCCACCTGAAAACATTTGTCTGAATAAATGGCTTGTGTCTCCTCCGGTCGGTATTGAATTATACGGAGATTTTGACAGCAGGCGTTTTCTCTTGCGTGTTTCTTCTCTTCAACAAAAAGAAGGGAGATATCTTTTTCAGGGGACATTTGAAGATGCGTGTAACATCTCCTCACCCAACTTACGATAGAAACATGGGAGCTAACGTGGGACTTAAAGGCTGAACAGCTGGGCCCCAGGGCGGTGATCAGCAGCCCGTCGGGAGCCAGTGGTGTACCCCAGGGGCCAGCCTGGCCCTCAGGTCAGCACAGGTGAGGCTGCACCTGGCCTGACTTTTTGCTCATACCTTGTAAAAGAGATACAACAATATGTAGAGTGGTGAAATTATTGTTTTTGCAGGTTAAGTCATTTGGTAGATCAGAATCTTTTGTGATCTGTATGCTCTGAAGCCTAACTCTTCAAAAGAGAAAAGAGGAACTGAGGTAGTCCTGCTGCTGCTGCTTGGGATCCCTGGAGGGTGGGTTGCCCAACAGAGAGTTAAAGCTAAAGGAACTTAGTGAGAATGGGAGCTTCAGGATTATTTGTTGATAGATTGGAAGTGTTAAAGCATGGTTTGTGGGTGACACAATGATCTGGAACATGAAGTATTTACAAAGATAAGTGTGCTCATAGGAAGTGGCATTATTTATTGCAGCATCAGAAATGTATGATTTGTGCATGTATTTGGCACTTCTAATCTGTAAATTGTTTTTTCTTTAAAAAACAAACAAGGAAAGTCTGTAGAGAACTGTTCCTTGTGTTCTGATAGTGAAAATTGTCTCTTAAAAGGATCTCTTCTTTCAGCTTAAAGAAGGCCAGCCAACTTGTCACTGAAGACAAGACCTACATTGCACATACAGCTTCTGGATAAGAACTGATACAACTCTTTAAAATATTTATATTTTTCAATTTTACAGGTACGAACAAGGAAATTATTGATAAGTTTCCTGTAATAACCAACAAAAAGCAGGAAGGATTGTTTCCTTTCCCAGGCAAATGTAGATTTGAATTACTGGGATTTTTATTTTTGTTTGAAATCCATTGAGATACCCTGAAGCTGGAGTCATGGTTGGGTCCTGTGTTTGGGAAGAAGAGAAAGTCCTGCTTCTTTTTTCTTGTAAATGCAAGATGAGATTGAGATAAGGCTTTTTGCACACTTGATTTATTTTCCTAGGTTTTACGAATTTTAAAGACCTATAATTTACAGATATGAAAGTAGACCAAAAATCTAGTATTCTTTAGAAAGGTTATATGTATTGATTTTTTTTTTTAAGAAAATTACTTAAAAGTATGTAATACAAATGTTTGTATGGAAATGTTTTAGAGTACATAAGAAACATTTTTGGATCCTATTTTTTCAGTTTTCCTATTGTTTCTTGCATCATAGAAAAAACACGTAAAATTTTGCAAAGTAGTGAGATTTTGTAAAAGCTTGTGTAGGAATGCTTGTGTGTACAGAGAGGGAAAAGAAAATCAGCCAAAACTGCTTTGCAAGTCACTAACATAACTGGAAATATGTCAGATCTTTTCAGTTTTAGATTGCAAGTTTCTTGAGCTTATGAGGAGGTGTGTGCATTAAAATAAGAAAACAAAGTTCTCCAGTTATATCGCCTTCCAGCAGCCCTGCTCTGACTCCCTATATTGTTCGTGATTTCTGGGTCTGCTCTTCTGTAGCCATCTGTTCACTTCCCAAAATAGCACTGCTTGTCTCTCAGTTTAGAATTTTTCTCATTATCCTTAATACATTGTAACTTCCCTTTGAAAGAAACTAATTTTAATACTGATTTTTAATACATTACTGAATAGTCAAACATTAAATAATTTAACAACAACATTGAAATTCTTAATTTCAATGCGTTTGGGGATATTGAACGTTAGAAGTAATTCTTGTTTTTCTGTGTTTTCTGTTTGCTTAATTTTTCTGTATTGTTCTAAGTATTACTTTGTTTGGCACTAGTCAAATACAAAATCATAATTCCGCTAGCAGACTGAAAAGCAGCTCCACACACTCACATGGGGAAATTGCAGATTCATCCCATGTTCGCAGTGGTTCGAGGCCTCGCGCGTGTTGCCTGATTGCCTGGCAGCTGATGGACTGGAGTGGCTACGAGCCTTGTCTCCGTACGGGCACTGATTTGCCTCTCTGCTCTTCAACCGCTGATTTTTCCCTTACTTACTATCTTACTGTCTTTGACATCTCTAACTTTCTGTAATGACTTACGATCTTTGGCATCTTTAATTTCATAAAATTTGCTTGAGGTTGGTCATCAAGTTAAAAAATAAATATATATTTGGAAGGGGAAAAGAGATGAGCACATGGATGCTTACACTTAATACACTTAAGCCATCTCTGTAGGCAAAAGCAAGCATCCTTGCTGCAGAATTTAAAAACTGTTACAATTAATGTGTGTGTGTGATGGTGAGAGTTTTTCTGTTACAGCAATGCAGAAAACCTTTTGCATGGTTTTAATTTATAAATGGTGATTCTTTTAAAAGTTTAGTTGCATACATGGTCCTTACTCCTGGAAGAATTCTCTGGAAGAGCAAAGTGGCCTTTCTCAATGAACTGGTGAAGTTGCAAATGTGGGCTTCAGTTGTTTAGTAGTGACTATATTGGCAGTTTTAACTAAGGCATCAAGATTTTATTTAAAGTACTTAGGAACATTTTCTAAGTTTAAGGGGGTTTGCCTGTATGGAATGTCTGGAAGGGTTAAAAGAATTAGGTTTCTCTGGACATGTCTTCATATCTTATTTTTTCCTCGGTTCTATTATTTTCCCTTTTCCTTTTTCTTCATTTTCCTCAGACCTGCATTGCTCAAGACTGGAGGAGATTGGCCAGATTTAGTCCCGCGTTCCATGACCAGCCAAAAAGCCATCCGTGTTCTGCACCACCACCAAATGCCGCTGCTTTTCTTTCGCTTTTCCTCCCGCTGAGTTGCAATGCCAACCTAATTTTGCCTTACCTGGTTAGAGGGGATTTGATAGACCTTCTGAGCTAGAACACTGAGGAGCTAATTTGGGGAATAAATAAGTCTTTTTTTGAGAGAAATCTGAAGGGACCTCTGGAGGTCATCTTGTCCAGCTCCCCTGGCCGCTGAACCGTCTTCCTCGAATGGCAGCACTTTTTCTGTGCTGGTCTGTCTTTGCTGGGTGGGAACGTGAGATAAAACCATACGAGATGGCCTGTGCGTTAGGGAGGCAGTTCCTCTGCAGGGATATTCTGGTGTCTAGCAAAATTTGTAGAGAGTTTTGGTATTTGTGTGCTTCTCTGAAATCTTAATATGTTGTAGCTCATTCTAAAAAGATGCCAGCAAACTTTAAAATGCTTCAAAAATCAGAATAATATCGAACTGATAGATTGAGATGCAGCTTTCACACAGGGCAGATCATTTTAAACCCCCATCCAGAAGGGTGTTTTGCACCTTTTTCTCCATTGTCTTGCATGAGCTGCTGCTGGAAACAGATCCATCAGCAGTCTGAGCCAGCGTGGGAGTACTCTTGGGAATCTGCAGGCTTCAGGACTGGTACAATTTCCTGTGTGCCCTTGCACCGGCAAAGCAAATCGACGTTTTAGTGGTGAGGGAGAAGGGACAGCTTGGCTGAGAAGGTTGTAGCCCATCGCCCTCTTCATGCCCCTTGTCTTCCATCGTCTTTTTTGACTCCAGAAGCTCGTGCGTTGTGAATGCAGCGCTGTCTTCTCTTGGTGCTTCATTGCACATACTACGTAGGTCGGCTGCTTGCCTGTGGATCTTCTGCAGAAGATTTTCAGCTTCCACAGCAGCTGTTTTGAGTTTTGCATAGCATCTGAGAATCGTGCTTTTCTCTACTACAGCCCTAGTCTGTGGCCCTGCTCTTTGCATAAAATAGCAGAGGAGTCATACCCTTTCCGTTAAGAGCTGTATGGAGGTGATTCCTTGTATGTGACAGTTGGGGAATAGGGAATGAGGCTGTGCTTTTCCAGCTGTCTGCTGACTTTCGGGCTGCCTTCTCTTGATGAGATTAGATTCTATTTATATAACTAAAGCATATTTATCGTAGAAGCCAATGAGTGGATGGGAATAATTCCATGAGAAACTTGTTTATAGTCTCATGTCGAAATACAAGTCTGTTAAAGAAATTTCAGCTCTTGCTGATTTGATGTTTGTTCCATTGTGAAATGACTTTTAAGTGTATTTTGGCTATTTAAAAAGATTATATCCTTCCTAACCCCTTCCTGTGGAAACAGAAATGTTATGTATTTTGCATATTAATTAATACAGCACTCGGTTAATACGTACCAAGATAAATTTGCTTTTGTATTGAAGTAGACTTGCAGAGTGATTAAGCCAAACCACATTGTCTTCTTAGTGGTAAAACTTCTGATGTCTGAGAGAGCAGCAGATCAAGGAGACTGAAATGAACAGCTATGTGCCAGCTGTTACACAGACTGTGAAGTTGCTGCTCTGTGGTTTGAAGCACAAAGCATCCAAATTTAACCCAGAACTTAGAAGGCAATTGAACAGTGAAAGAGCAGTGTCTTGCTCAGACATTAGATTTTTGGTTAACTTGTCCTTATTTTTCTGTTAGGTATCTTGGAAAACTATAAAATAGATACAATAACACCGAAATACATCAGTAGATCTAGGTATCCTGATCCTTTTCCATATGCTTTTACATTGTCTAACTGATAGGCATTTCTCTTTTTTTAATTCTTTTTTTTTTTTTTTGGTTTAATCTTCATTGCTAAGACAGTACAAATGCATTAATTATCAGAATAGGAAAAATGTGAATGTTAAATTGGTAGAAATTAGTTTTAATCTACAGCATGTTATTTGCCTATTTCTAAAGACCAGGCTGAAGGTTTCTTTATTTGAGAGAGAATAAATGAATTCTGAGGTGATAACTGTAACATCTGTCGTAAACTGTGTCATAGTCTTAATTTATAAAATCTAAACAGTTCTGTTGCTGTGTTTATGGTAATCTGCTCCATTTTCATGCTCTAGGCATTGATGGCCAGGGACTGTTAGCCATTCCTATTGTTAAGGTTGCCTAATGCTTTTCTTTTATAAAATACTATTTTCATTTTTTACTGGTTAATCTGATTTTTTCTATTCTGCATGTTTTCACTCAAGCCAAATTATTTTTGGAAGCTTTCAGCTATAATACCACCCAGGTTTTTCTTTCATTTTGTTTCATTTCTGAGACAAACAATAAAATACAGCTTAGACTAACAGATTAGTTGACCTTCATCTAGAGATTTTCTGGCACGCCATGCTTTGCAGCAGGGTCTAGAGAAGTTCGTTTAGAAACTTGCTCTTCCTGAAAAATCTCCTAGATTTGACCATGCTTTAAGCTTTGGCGTACCAGCACGTTTTCACCTGTTCAGTGGAGGCTTGTTAATAACAACTTCATCTCCAGTGGGTTTGGCTTCAGAGGGAGCGCTTTACCTGCCACAGCTGTTAGTGGGGATCAGCGTGAGTGTGTGCCATCCCCCCGGCGGGACCAAGCATCTTCCACGCTGTCGCAGTCACGGCGTGGCACAGGGCTGCGTATGCAGAGAGCTTGCTGTAGGGATGCGGATGTGAGAAGGGATTTCCCCTGCTCGTCCTGGCTCTTTAGGTCTGGCAGGCTGCATCCTGCTTCTGCTGCGTGGATTTGCAGCCAGACAGAGGAGGAGATGTGTGTTCCGAGTGAGGAGGGAAATTAAACTAAAATCTAGCAAGCTATTCACTTGGGTCTGGTTCTGAAAGTCCATGTAATTTCATTCAGGGGGGGTAACTGGTATAGCGGGTGATGTGGGAACTACTGGATGGGCATATGTGATACATCACAGCCACTTCCTGAAGGCTTCTTAATGCTTTCCCAGGGTACGTGAGCAAGCTAAAGAAATCCTAATCCCCCTTCCAGTTTAAGCGGTTGCAGCTAGGCTCAGCAGAATGGCCAAAACACGATCAAAGTACAGATCCTAAGGAGATGCAGTGCACGTCGTGGCTGTTGACATCGTTGTTTTCATAGTGAAGTAGTCCTCGCTGTGTGGCATGCTTAGCAGCCGACTGAGTCGTGTGATAATTCTCGTCAAGGTGGCATTTAGAAACCCTTCTGCATGGGGAGAGCAGCAGTGTTCTCGCTCAGCCTCGTGAAATGTTAGCACATTAAAGGGGGATGCCACGAAGTGCCATTTCCTCAAAACAAAGATAAAGCATTTCAACTCTTAATGTTTCTGCAAGCTGCTGGGCTGGAATAACAACAGGGTTTATATCCTGCTGAACAGGAGGAGGTCAGGTACTCCATAAAAACGCCTCCCTGCCTGACCCTGCCTGTTCGAGGAGGTTGTTTTATAGCCAAGGCACCTGTGCTGGTGGCTGCTTCCTCTGCTCTCCTCAAGGGCTGCATGCGGAAGTGACCAGGGAGACCGAAGGGAGGCCCTCCAGCCCCGTGGTTTAGGAAACGAGAAGCCTGAAATTAAATTCTTGTATGCCAGCTTCATTTCTCTCTGTAGATGTCTTTTAGGTATTTAAAATGTGAGGGAGAACATGCAGTAGGCAAAATGGGGGAACAGAATGGACCTGCATAATAAAGAAGGAACATTCAAGAGGAGAGTCACCGACATTGTTGTCAAGATCCTCAATTACTTTTCCAGTCAAAATGATGAGAACTGGAAATACCTTGGGGTGTGTGAGTGTCTTTCTAGGCGGGGGTGATCCCAGTACCAGGGAGTGTTCAGTGCTGCCGTGTTCTCTGCAGCTCTGTACAGTACTTCGCGCTTGGTTGTTTTTTAAAAGCATCTGATGTTTCAGAAAGCAACGCTACGGCATCCCGTTTAGGGTGTTTATAGAATCTTTCAGGATGCTATTTATAGAGCCTTAATTTATGTGGTAGTTTACTCTCCACCTGTTGGTAACATCTGACAGTATTTCCGCATTTGCATTCGGTAGGCCTTCCTGCTTAGCTTCAGACACTGCAGTACTGTAAAATGCGGTGATTGCCTCAAAACAGCACTTCTGAAGGGAAGGCGATGCTTTGCTGGCCGTTTCAAAAGCGAGGCAGGTCTTACAAATTATTTTAATAGGACATTCATAGGAGTTTCCAGCTTGCTGATTCTGTTGCACAATGTAGCCAGAGGCTGCGAATGCTAATAGCGTCTAATGTTAATAGCCTTCCTCTGTCTGTTTTGGAAGCCAAGTTTGTGCATTAAAAGCACAGTAAGTAAAACTGCTAAATATGAAACAGAAGCCTGTTCGCAGAATCATGGAATAATTGAGGTGGGAAGGGGGGCTGTGAAGGCCAACTCGTCCAGCCCCCTGCACGACAGAAGTCTGGTAAGGTCGGGTTGTTCAGGGAGTGCTCCAGGTCTGAACTTCCACTAGGGATGGACCTTCCACAACCTGGCTGGGCAGCCTGCTCCAGCAGTTGACCAAAATGAATTTTATACTCAATTTCTCTCTATATTTAAAATTTATATTTTATGTGCTTGCATGTCATCATTTGGTAGATATTTACAACAGTTTTATATATAGGTATATATATGTAATTTTACGTAAAGTAAAAATTAAAGGAGGGAAGATACTTGAGTACAGAGGTCTTTCTTTAGAAAAGTCAGTATTTCAGATAGATGAAATTAGGATTTGTTTATAAATGCGAGGTTTAATCCCTATTTTATCATTTCTGCAGTCAACAGTACGAAAAATCTTTTTTCCCACTGATGAGAACTATTAATTGATATTTGATGAATACTTTTAGAAACATTGAGTGTTGCATTTTTTGGAGGTAAAATCTCTTCCATTTCTAGTTCTTGCTAAGTTCCTCCTGCTTAAGGTTTTACGTGAATAGTCCTCTGAGGAGAATACGAGTAATTAGCAAGAAGTCAGCACAATTCATTAACAATATCTGTTACCATTTTGTAATTTACTGTTGCAAATGCACAGAAGTCAGTGGAAATCTGGGACATTCATGGAATCTGCATACCAAATCTGTGCGCCATGCATAGCGGTGAGTTGTAACGCAGCCTTTTTTATTTTTTTGAATTGAGTGCTGGCTTCGAGGAGAGAAATTCCAGAAAGAACTAGTAAACTGTGTGATGTATGCAGTTTCCCAACCACTCAATAGCCCATTTACAAGGGAATTTAGCAGTATTGAGGAGCTCAGAATACACTTTTCAAAAACAAAAAGTTTAGCAGAGATGTGTTTCCTTCTTTCCCAGTCCTTGACCAAGCAGGGAGGATACCCTGCACATTAAGACAGCCAGTGTAGCGGTACGAATTAGGCTTTCAGGAGGGCCACAAGAACACGCCGCTCTTCTTGCCACTGTGTCACGCCCAGACTACAGATCATAACCAGACCTCCGCAGCCATCGTGACCGAGGCAGCCGCACGTGCCAAGTGGGTGAGCGTAAGTCAGAGCCTGTGACTCCAAGCGCCGTGGCTTGCCGGCAGGCAGGCACACCCTGCCCAGGGAGGCAGGCAGGAGCCAAAGCAGGGCTGTGCCCGTCTCATTGCCTCTCCGGGGCTGCTGCCTTGCATGGGTATGTCGGGCAGAGTTAGCGAGGGGGGACCCATGGCATGCTCCTTCGTGCCCTGCTCCGTGTACTAATGGGAGGCTGCTGGGTTTCTCCTGAGCTGCAGGAAATTTAAACAGAGAGGAGAGGAGCGAGTGTTTCCATGGCGTGTTATTGTCCTGCAGATGCCAAAATGTCATGCTGTGGTCCTGACAGCTGATTGATTTGATTCATTGCCCCTGTAAGGCAGCATATTAGTGCTGACAGGCTGTATAGGCTTTAAAGACTTTTCTCATTTTATTGCTTGCTGTAGGCTGAGAGTGAAATACTGTTAAAGGTTTGGAATTGGCCAAGAGAGGGAACTAATGGCTAAGTGTAAGCAGTCAAATATTAGACAAGATTATCTCCAGAGAATATAATTTTCTGTTCAAGGGGAAAAAAAAAGTTGTTGTATTTATTAACATTACACAAGACAGGGCCAGCAGTAAGAAGACAACATTCATACATTGCAAAAATGTGTTTAGGAATAGCAAAGACTATGAGTCACTGAAGGGAGACAAAGTAAGTTAGGTAAATGTGCAGCATGGCGATGACAAAAAGCATGTTGAGGTAGCAAAAACAAATGGGAGGAATAATCTTGACTGCTTATTGCATTAGTGATTCTAATTTCATTGTAACTAATAAGGAATGCAATTTTGAGCATGGCTAAAATACAGCAGCTTAGAAAGAATACAGAACAAATAGAAAGTTAGGAGCTTAAAAGCATGGAGGAATGTGCCCAGGAAGAAACTTGGAATTAATGCTTTCTGGGCCCTAGGAAGAAGAGGGTTGTGCAGTGCTAGAAGGCGCTCCTATTCCCTGTCTCATGTAACAAGCTGAAGACCTGCAATTAAAGCAAGAGCATTTTAAACTAAAGACATATTTTTTATGCAATTCATCAGTTGTCTTTTAAAATCATTGTTTTAAAGTACATAAAGAAAACTATATGGTGATAGTTGCTTTTTAAACAAGCCCTAGGTCTTGCGTTAATTCGGAAATGAGTGGAAGGGAAGACTGGACACGGAGGCCCTGGGGAGCGAGGATTATCCAAGTGCCAGCAGGTCTGTTTGCCTTCACCTGTGCAGCAACACAAAGCCCCGTTGTTGTATGCCATAACGTGAAGTGTGGCTTCTTAAATCATATCACTGATTGTGTAAGCTTGAGCTCACAGGTCCGTAAGAAGCTGTCAGTGTTTTGGGGACAGAAGAAATGGAGAGGTCACAGGAGGGGTTTATGTAAGAAACACGCAGTGTTTGGAGATAGAATGTGTCATTCTGAAATTGAAGTCGAGTTTTTCTTGTAATGATTGTGTTTCTTAAGCTGGCACAATGAAGTGCAATGTGTTAGCACAGGCATACTTTATTGTATTTAAAAGTGCATCTAGCTGACATTGATTATAGACTTGATTAGGGCACGTTGCAACCAAGAATCCATGTAAGCTGTGTAACAGTGCCTGTATAAATGCTGTGAATTGCTTCAGATGTTGTTAAGTAAGAAAATAAACATGTCTTTTCCCAATCTAAATAAAACACAAGAAAACTAAGATTAGGGATAAGAATTTTATGGTTTTTAGAGTAATGAAAAAAAACTCTCAGACATCTTTGAAAGAAATAAGCAAAGCTGAAAATCAAGAAGACCTCCCTGTGAGGACTGCCTTTTAAAGGAACTGTTCTTGTCATCTGCTCTAAGTACAGCTGTTGCAGCCTGGGATAGAACTAGTGATGTCAGAGAAGTCCAAAAGGAGATGTTACTCCTCAAAAGGACTTAGGTGTTTTTCTTTCTTTAGTGTGGTTGTTTGTTTTTAAGTCTTCTCTTGCCCCCTCTTCCATGTGCTGACTTCCTTTTCTTCCCTATTCTAGATTTTTTTTGCGGTTTACAGCCAAGGAAGGTGCAGCAAAAACTTCATATTGGAAGTGGTTGCTGAAAAAAACTTATTTCCAATGAAAAGTAATGGGGTCCAAAAGGAAGCATTCCATCACAAATTTAATACTCATAGCTGCAAGGAATTTACATTTTTATTGGATGCAAACAATTAGAGGTATTGATAACGTGACATCTCCAAAGATTTGAATGTCCTTGATGGTTTGAGGTTTTCCTTCTGAAATTCACCTCATTACTGCAGAGAAGATAGTGTGGTTGAGTTAAAGCTCAGGCTTGTTAGACATGAAATGAATATTAGATTAAAACCCAAGACAAAATTTAAAGCCTAAGGCCACACAAATATTGTGAAATTTAAATGATAAATCATTCAAAAGAGCCATAATCTACTAGACTAATGGATACACAGAAAAAATGGCTCATTTAATTGCTGTTAGAAAATGTGAGAAACCTTGGCAGGGGGAGGAGGGGGTCTTAGAGTTTCATAGTCTTCAGAGAAGCTTCAACATAAATTTTCCAGCATTAGCAACCATGGTGTAACTTGCCTCATGTTGAAGAACAATTCCTGTCATCTAATTTATTCCTGAGTCTGTTGGGCACCAGTTTGTGCAGTTTCCTTGCCCTCACTGTTCTTAGAGAAAGATTATTCATGAGGTTTTATCCCCCTATCTCATGGAACATTTGTTTTATTTCTTAAAATGTTCTAATTTTTTTTCCTGTGCAACACTATCCTTTATCACTTCTCCTTCTGTTTTTATTTTGCTGATGTATTTATATAAACACATCAGCTTCAACCATACCATGGTTTCATTTTGTGAACCTAATCAAGAAGGCTCTTTTCATCTCCTTTAAGAAGTCCTTCTTTTCTTCATCATTGTAGCAGCCCTCCTTTCATTTGGCTTACAGGTGATGTTACTGCTTCCTTATGTTTTTCTGTAAAAAAAAATCTGTATCGATTCACATTCCCTTTTTTTTTTTTGTGTGTCTAAATATATTCCTGGTTTATGATCGCCTCATTTTTCACTAGGTCATCTGAACATTTCTCTTCTTGTTGTTTTACTCATAGATGATCTCCTTTTTTATAGTAGTAGTTCTTCGTCAATCTTTGTCAATCTTCGGCATTTTGTAGTATTTCATCTGAAGGGCAGGGAAAGAAGACTTGCTCTGCTCTGTGATCCGATGAAGTGTAGCTTGAAGAGCTCGCTATGGGATATCCTTAAGGATGTCTTCTTGAAAAAATACTTTTACTTAATGTAGTTATGCTTTGAAGTTCCCTGTATTTCAGTATATCTCAAAACTATGAAAAACAAAGCAGATGACAGCCGCATTCATCATGTGTAAATGCCAGACGTATGCAGGGAGTCCCACTAATCCTTACAGTCCTTCTGTATTTCAGATCTGTGAAATGACAGCTGATAAATAGTTTGTCTGCTGTGCCAACCTCTGTCTGGTCAGAGAGGATATGGATGGATGTGTTGTACTGGGGTTTGCTGATGGGGCAGAGAACACTTGCGTTGGCTGGATTTTGGTGAATGGAATTAACCAGGTTAAAATAAGCGTGTTCTTGCTCGTCTGCTGAGAACTTTTATTTGGGAGTGAATTGTAATACATGAGTTGAAATTACATCTAGTCTTGACATTATAGCTAGTTCTGAATGCCCAGTGAAAATGAGCATTACTACTAAGTGGAAGTTACTGGGTTGCTTTTTTATTTCAAACAGGTGAATCTCAGCAGTGCAGTGTCTTTCATCTGCAAGGTCCGTTTGACAGCTTACAGAAGCAGCATTTATCTCCCTTTGTTTTCCCATCAGATTTTTATGTTGTTTCATATGATAAAGATTCCCACCAGCAGCTAGCGAGTTCTTAGGGAACCAGGCTGCATTATTTGTGCTACTCACAGACAACATATTTTCTTAGCAGTTCCAAGCATTTGCAATTTGCGTACAGACTAGCAGTTCTTTTCATTCTGTAAAAACGTCACAAAGATTTGTGTGCAGATATGCAAGTAGTAAAAATGCTGCTCGTATAATTAATTGGCTGTCTTTGGCAATAGATCTGGTGAAGGTGCTACAAAATTTCTGTAATGTGCCATCTGTTTTATCTGTGTTTTCTGGCTGACATGCAGTCACTCGAAAAAAGAATGGCAGTAGCAGAGAAAGAGGGTTCAAGCAGGATATTCATCTCTGATGTTACTGATCGTGGGACAGGCAAGATGCCTGAAAAAGCATTTCAATGGCAAGAGCATCCATCTTTACATTCATAAAGTCTGCTTATAGGACAGCAATTCTGTGTCTGCAGGAGACTGGGCTTTTAAAAAGAGATGTTCTGAGGTCTGAGAAAAAAGTTACCTTTTCACATCCTAAAACCTAGGCTTCTTTAGCAGAGTTTGTTGTTAGCACTTTGTTGTTTTGAAGTCTACCATATGTGCAACTATGATAGGTAAAAGTGGGTGCTTGCTACACTGTGTGTGATAGGCCTCTAAAAGCAAATTATTTGAATCCTGTTCAAATAACCTAAATCTGAAATGAGACTTCTGAATGTTTTATTGCAAGCAAAACCAGACTAGAATACAATGCTGTGCCAGAGCAGTAATTTCTATGGCACCCCAAATTTATTGAATATTTATTGTATTTCTCAGCTGCTGAATGAGTTCAGCATTAAAAAAAAAAAAAAACATAAAAAAAAACTAAACGTATAAATGATCGTATAAACAGAAGGGTAAGGAGAGAGTTCTGTTATGGAAAATCTGCCAAAAAATCAATACTGCTACAGACAGATTGCTACAGACAGATGAAGTCCTGCATAAAAGAAATGAACTTGTCACTATGAGATCTTATCACTAAAAGACAAAAATGTAAGACATTGATATGTTATACTTCAATGTATACTATTAAATGTTATAATGATCTATGTATTTTCAGAAGTAATAGTACATCACAATTATCAATTATTATCCTTTTGAGTGTAGTATTTTCATTGTCAGGATAATTTTTATCAAGAGGTAACCACAACTAGTCTAAAAACAGTTCTGATTTGTGAAAACCAAGAGAGAAATCTGGAAGATTATAATACTTCTGAGTTTTCTAGAACTATGTCTTTTGTCTTTTGGTATCAGGGGAAGCAAACATTGTAATGAATTTTCTTTACTATGAGATAGCCCTTCATTTTTTGAGGTAACAGTTGTATTTTTTCTAAAGCACGTGATATGAAAATGACCACCGACAGCTGTAGCAATGGAATTGCTTTGCTCTAAAGAGGGCTTTTTGATTTATTGGGAGGATGCTGTGTGGGTTAAGTTTTAAAGGGCTATATTATTTTAAAATCATTGGACATGGGGAAAAAAATTGGGTGAAGTTCACAACAACTTACATACTACCTCCACTTGAAGAAAATATTAGTTTACCCTTAGAGTTAACAGTATTTTTCTACTTTGAAAATCATCAGGCTAACAATTCGTTTTCCCTTAATATGGTTTCATTTAAAACCTTTAAGGAAAGAAAAGGGCAAAAATGATATGGGTATATTTAGAAGTTCACAAATGTCAAGTGGGAAGGTCTCACAACCATTGTAAACTGTTTTTTTTTGCACATTAGAGTATGAATGGTGTTTTTAACCTTTTCATACAGGATTTTGTACATAGTGTAATTACCAGGTGAGAACTAAATTCCCGTACTGGCTTCTCATTTGCATTACTCCTAGGCATAAGACTGGACTGTGGTCAGAAACTGAACCTCAGCAATGGAAACCAGGAGGTGAATTTAGGAGGGAAGTTGGGAGAATTGGAGCTATTGCTTAAAGCTCTTCATTCCTTTTGATATCTTTAACAAGTCACTTTGAAGTCAAATTGTTGCATGGAAGTTTACTGACCTCTCCTTAGTGTGATGTTTTTCAGACCATGTTTTTCCATGGTAGGAGACAAATCAGTCTATGCCTATGATATGCATTGTATGTGCTCCATGCATTTTAGGGAGCTTTTACTAATTCTCATTTCTCCTTGTCTGTAAGAAAGTGGGGGGGGGGGGGGGGGGGGGCTGTAATACAGATCAGAAGCTAAGCCACGTAGCATGTGTATGTGTTCAGAGGGGAACAGCTAGCAATTCTGTATCTGTACGTAAAATGTGCACTCAACAGTGCTTAAAATAACAATTTTTATAAACTTCTGGGGTTTAAAAAACCCACCACACATTAAGCTTTGGAAGAAGGCAGTAAAATCCTGTGATGGGCTGTGTGTGCGTTCATGCAAATCTCCTATTGAAAAGTCTCTCTGCTTGCACTTTAAACACAAGAAGCTGGGCATGTCCTTTGTGTGTGTAGTACAATTTGTGGCAGTGATGCAGTTTCCTTTTGCCTTTTCTTCTCCTAGACCTGAAAGCACCATTGATCATGCCAGATCATGCTGACCTTTCTGCCATATCATCAAACACAGTTTCAGTTAAAGTCCTGTTTAAAATAAAAGGCTTGCATTTCAATTCAATATTTCAGAGTATACCCCCTTTTAAAAAGGATCCATTGTTGATTTACAGTTTCCTAGGCAGTGAGAAATGCATTAAGAGTTCTGTTTTACTGTTTCAATCCTTTGTTTACTGTGAACACTTGTTTTTTGCCCTGTGCTAGAGTTTGCAAGGATGTGAGGGAGCGTGACTGTGCTTGTACGCAGGTCGGTGAAGTACTCTGAAGTGTTCCTGTGAGAGCTGTTAGTCCAACGTTGTTCCACTGAATTATTTCCTTTCACTGGAAACTCTCCTGTTGCTACCAATGCTAGTGATTTAACTGGCAATTATACTCAAATGTTGGTTTTCAGGTGTGGGTTTTTTTTTTTTTTTTGTATATATTAACCAAACTTTTGGAACTTTTTGATTCTTAAAAGTGGGTTTGAAATTTTTAATATTTATCAGAGGCATCAGTGTTTTCTGATTCTGGCTACAACACTAGGCTAAAAAGAGGCTTGCTTGCAAATTTGCAGCTTCTCAATGTTCTGACTACTGCAAAATGAGGAGATATAGTTGAGGCCTTTTTCAAAGCGTGCAGATATTTGACTTGAGCTAGTCTTTTTAGCAAATGCTGGTAATGCATAGTTTTGCTAACTAGAGGAAGGCTTTGAGGTTTTCAACTTCATTCATAAAAATGGCATTATAATATTAGGGTTGAGTTTAGACAAATAAGACAAAGCTTCTGGCAAATCTGGGCCTTCATTTTAAACATTTATTTCAAACACATCTTGTTTTATGAACTGCTTGAATTATATGCAGACAAATAACAGACAGTTTTACTGATGAAATACTTTTATATTGTTATTTTTTATTTTCCTTTTTAAAAAAAGTTTTAGAATAATTGTGATAGCATCTTCAGTTGTAGTTGTGATTACTTTCAATAGGGAGATTTGGAGGAGACAGTAGAAAAATGCATCGCATTTAGATCAAATATTTCACAGAATCACAGAATCATTTAGGTTGGAAGAGACCTCCAAGATCATCGAGTCCAACCTCTGACCTAACACTAACAAGTCCTCCACTAAACCATATCACTAAGCTCTACATCAAAACGTCTTTTAAATGCCTCCAGGGATAGTGACTCAACCACTTCCCTGGGCAGCCCATTCCAATGCGTAACAACCCTTTCAGTAAAGAAGTTTTTCCTAACATCCAACCTAAACCTCCCCTGGCGCAACTTTAGCCCATTTCCCCTCATCCTGTCACCAGGCACGTAGGAGAACAGACCAACCCCCACCTCTCTACAGCCTCCTTTAAGGTACCTATAGAGAGCGATAAGGTCTCCCCTGAGCCTCCTCTTCTCCAGGCTGAACAAGCCCAGCTCCTTCAGCCGCTCCTCGTAAGACTTGTTCTCCAGACCCCTCACCAGCTTCGTTGCCCTCCTCTGGACTCTCTCGAGCACCTCCGTGTCCTTCTTGTAGCGAGGGGCCCAAAACTGAACACAGTACTCGAGGTGCGGCCTCACCAGAGCCGAGTACAGGGGAACAATTGCTTCCATAGTCCTGCTGGCCCTACTGTTTCTGATACAAACCAGGATGCTGTTGGCCTTTTATTTAATGTGTTAGAAATGTTTGATCTGTCAGTAGTGACCAAAACATGATAGGCTATTGTTGCTGTTCACGCTGTGTAGTGTTGGCATAGGAGACATGTCAGTACACTACTAGTGTCAGATTTAGGACCAGTCAGTAGGCAGGATGTTTTGCTTCCTGTCTTGTTGCTGAACTTGACAAGAGACAAATACAGACTAATCCCCTTAGATGTGTTTTTTTTTTTCTTCCATAAAATCTAGAGTATAGGTTGTTTGTGAGTCTACTGCTCCCTGACTTGCTCCTTTAGCTCAGCAGTTTGAGACTTTATATTCGAGACTCTTGGGTTCCATGAAGTAGTGGGCATGGAAATCAAACATTTCTGAAGGCCCAGGATGTTCATGGGGAGCTTCCATGGCAAGGTAAGTAGCTCCTGCTAGCGCTGCAGTTAAATTTCAGTTTAGTGTAGTGGTAATGAGTAAGTTGTCTCTAGAGGAAGAAGCCAGGAGTCCTGAATTTTGTTGGCATGAGCAGCTGCTGTAAGCCTGAGGCTGAGAGGCAATTACCTCAGCGCCTCCTCAGCGGCCTTGGCGGGGGGGTGTCCTGCCGGCCTTTCTGGGATCCCTGGCCGTTACAGCGTTGAGGTGCCAAGCAGGTAAACTTGAATGTTATCAACACTTTACAAGTATGTCTGTTATTATTGTCATGTACTGTTAGCTGTCAGGCTGTGTGAGAGAACCCCCCCTGCCCCAGCCCTTTCTTCAGGAGCTCTGTCCTCCAGCAGGCCTTTCCCAGCAGGCTGACAGACTTCAGGCTCCTGAGGCGCGTCAGCAGTGAGGGTACAAGCTGAGGGTTGGCTGGTACAAGCGCTTTGCAGTTTTGTAGTGGGTTGGTGGGGCTGTCACGGTGTGCATCGTACTCTTTGCAAATAAAGAGCATATTTTGGGAACGACGTGCATTTTTTCGGTGTTGATGAATATGAATGCACATGAATACTCATAGATGTAAATTGGAGAGAGTATCATAATTAGAGAGAAGTAGGAACATGTGCTTTTTGCAGATGATTTGAAATGCATTCCCTTTCGTCAACTGTAAGAGAGGCTGTGTTCTGCATTGGAAAGCGACCAGTAGTGCATTTCTTCACGAACTTCCCTTGGTCTGTCAGATTACCTTGCTAATTATGGCAAATTGATCTTTACACTGATTTTGCCGTATCACAACCTCTGTGTTCTTCAGAAAGTTCGTTGTAGTCAGAAATAACTGTAACTCCTTTGAACTAATGCTGATTTATTAGAGCATTCGTACCAGTACTTTCTTTCAACCTCTTAAATTGACTGTCACATTGAGAGAAACGAGCCCATGTGTGAACAGAGTACCTGTGCTAATACAGTTAGCAAAGAGAAAGGATTTGGAGTTTCAGGGGTGAATCATGTCTTTTTTTTTTGTGTAGTGAAGAAAACAAAAACACACTAATATTCTTTTAGACTTTTGTGAAATTTACTGTGTTGCAGTTTCTTTAATTGTTGCAGTAAACAAGGCTGTTTCATACGAACTTTGTAAGTTGATTATAAGCCATTTAGATAAATTTTTGCTCTTAACTGATTGTTTTGGCAGTTGCTTATATTGAACATCTAACCCATGAACGATTGTAATCTACAATGTTAAACACATAGCAACTCACTGTTTCTGATTAGCTAAAGAATACAGAACCATGCATGATTAAGGATTCTCCTGCTAAGTGTGTCGGTATCTGTGTATATTGTGCATCCAGGGTTGCATTTGAGACTTCCTGTACATGCAAATGTAGAAGTATTAAGGACACTAGCTTGAAGCTGCTTATTGCTGTGTAATCTGTGATATATTGCTTATCACTTCCCATTCAGTTGACTTACCTTAAAATTAAGTGAAATGTTGCTGAAAATCAGACTTCCTATGTGAGTGTCAAATTACACCCAACACACAAAAAGATTATTAATCAACAGAACCACATTTCATTCTTAAATTTCCACCTCTTTCGTTTCTCTGTTTTGTTTTGTTTTTTAATTTTATTTCTATTTTTTTTAGTGAGTGACAGTTGCTTCAGGAACCTTGCCGAGGATCGTAGTGGGATAAACCTTAAAGATCTGGTCCAAGACCCTTCTTTGTGAGTATCTGGCTCTTATTGCTAAGCAAAGAAAAGCTTCTTCATGATATCATTGTGAGTAGTTTTGTAATTATATCAGTAGTATGATGTACACTTACTGCTTTAGTGATAACATGCTTGCCAAGTTGTTAGACTTTAATACAGCCACATATTAAAACCATGTTTTCTATCTACTTCTGATCATGAGCTAACATCCAGCGAGCACATACAGTAAAGGGTACAAAGAGCAATCACCAGAGGAAACAGATTGTATGTCCAAGTATTTCTGTGGAAGAACTATATGTACATTGTCACCCCTCTTTGTTGAAGTAGGAGCCACCAGGAGATTACTGGATAATTATGTTATTGTCAGTTATCTTAATGTTAAGATTTTTTTTCTTTGTACCTGATTACATACAGCTGATACTCATTCCTTTTTCCACTACTTATTTTGATTCAAGTATATGGATGATCTATTTTTTTTACCCCGTGGCAAGACTAGTGGTCTTCATCTGTGTGGCATCTTCCTCTAAAATAAAATTCAATCTCATGAGCTCTGAGCTAGACTTGAATTTTATAAAACCTTTGTTTATTCTATTCAGTTAATTTTAGTACTGGCTGAAAATGTTCTTGCTAGTGTGCCCAAGTGTACCACCTGTTGTGGAGGGAAGGAAAGGAAAAAATCACGTCTTTTTAACAGGAAGAATAGTGCATTCCTCAGTGAGTCCTAACATGTTGGAGCCTGTACAGCAGTAGAAAATAGGGCATATTTGACATCTTGTTTCTGTTACAGGCGATTTTTAGTAATTGAAGTGGATGCAGAATGTTCTGTCACACTGATACAGATAAATGGCATTATGCATGCATACGTGCATTATTGGGAAATTTTTATGTAGTATATTTAATATATGATAATTTATGCTTCTGAAATGATAGAAGTACAGGGGACAAGTAGAATTGTTGCTTGAGATTCACAGAATGAATAAAAGAAGTAATTTTTAGATAATTTACTAAGTTTTAAGTGTCAAAATTGAAGGACTTCATTTTCAACCAAAGTTTGTCTTTGAGGTGTTTTATTTTCCCTTTGATAATTTTATGTGTTGTTTTGAGCTGCAAGTAGGCTTACATGCTGCACACAGTTTTGGTTTTGCACCTGTGGAGATTACCTTCAGAAAGTTACTTTCATTGCATTTGGTGTAGAATGATGATTTTCCATGCCATTTACAGAAAGTGATGAAATCTTCCAGTTTCCTTTCCTGAACATAGTTTACATGAAAATTGCAATATATTATTATAACCCATAAAATAAAATAAATGGATTTCTGTTGCTTATGACAGAAGCGTAAGTGACTGCAAAGTACCCCTTTTTATCACTGACTTTGAAAGATTGGATACAGTCAAAAAACTTCCATTAGTTCTCAAGGACTGTTATGACATTTCTATTGTATGACAGGAAATAATGCAAGAAAAGTCTACTTCTTTCTGCCTAATGATAGGACTATATATACTTGGTTTTGTCTTTCCAAATTGACATTCTTGCAGTTGTAATACTGAGTGCCTATTAAAAGTTCTTGCGAAATGTTGTAATTGTGTGAATGAGACTTCGAATACAAAGAAGTAATCCAACATGTAAGGCTGTATTGTTCAGCCCAGCCTTTTGTAGCCGACTTTAAGGTGCCATGGTTTCTGAATCTTTCATGGTGCAAGAGAAATGCAAAAGGACAATATGGGGCTGAAGAATGACTGTCAGTCAAAGAGATATTTTAACCTTTTCTGAAATAAAATAAAGTTTATTTTAAAGCTTTAGAGTATTTGGCTAAAAGTTTCACCTGCAGTGGTTAAATAACAAAATAACATTTAGTTCATCCTCTTTAACAGTTTAATATCTACAGTTTAGGATTTCTTTGGTGCTCATTCACTCTGACTGTAGATCAACTGCCTCTTTTCTTTGTAATCTCATATCAGATACCAACATCAGATTTACATAAAAAAAATCTGGTGCTCTCTCTGTGAAGACCTCTGCCACTTAAAAGGTTTGGAGTACATTAGTAATGTATGACACTAATAAAGTAGTTTAACAAAGAAAGTGCAAGAGATTCTAGATTAATTAGTATATAAATACTTGATTAGCGTATACTTTTAACAGGAGCTCATTAAGAGCAGATAGGCTTGCAGTCAAGGTAGAAATACAATATAATATGCCTAGAGCATAGTATCAGAAAAAAGTTTAAGTGTTTTTCTATTAGGATGGTTTGATACATCTTGTAAAATACATTTTGAATAGTGTCCATCTCTTGTGAGACTTAGCTGTTTGTTACAGTTTTCTAAACTGTATTGGCACCTCCCTTGTTTGTCACTTTTAGCTCTATCACAGACAGAATTTCTCTTCTGTTATTGCAGAAAGCTGTCAAATGGATTCTTTTTCTGTAGGGCTTAAAGTGTGGCTTTACATTGAAATGAGTGTCTGTACTGATAGCATTGTAGGGTTTTTGGATTAGTGTCTGATTTATATCAAGTGTGCTTAATTATCAGGGTAGGTTTTTTTTTTTTTTTTAATTGATTTCCCAGCTAGAACTGTCTGGACTCTGTAAACCTGATCTGCTTTCAATTCTGTCATCATGGGTAATGAAGGCTCTGCTGCCCAAATTAGGAGACTGAACCTCTCTTTCTATTTGTATGTATCTTACTCTGTCAATGAAAATAGAAATGCTGCTTAAGAAAAAAAAGAAACAAACTTATCAAATAAACAAAATGTGGAGTTACTGAGTCACTGTGGGAGGAGGAAGCATGCAACAACATTACACTTAAATCTCATTTTGTAGTTAATTACAGAAAAGTTGAATTTCAACAAAAAGTTGATTAGAAGCTCAACTGGAAAGCTCATTTGAGAGTTCACTGCTATTCTTTATTCATTGCATAAGCTGATGTTGCTGTATACAACAGCCAGTTTTGGAAACAAAACTTTAAGATACAGAGGTGTGTAGGAGAACAGCAAGAGAAGACAAAGTGCGGTGCGTGACATGTTATTTCATTTAGAGAACAACAGCGGAAAAGAGAAAGTAAAAATTGCCTACAGAATATACAAATTATTAGAGATTGTTTTTTGGGGGCTGATGAGGAAGAACTAACTCACTTTGTAGCAGATGAGATTGCTTGGATAGTTTGAAAATAATTCTAAATGTCAGGACGGTAAAGAAACTGTAATCTATTTCTGAGAATGTCAGGGAGGGCTGTGCAGATTACAGTCTCTGTATATCTGATGTTATATGTGTGTAGAGAACTGGAAGGGCAATTTTTTTCCTTTCTTCTACGAAAAAGGAGTGCTTTCTGGTAGTTTAGAATCAGCACAGTTAATACAACCAAAAACCAGGTAGAACTTAGTATGATTGCTATATAGGTAACTTCATGTTGGTATGAGCATTCAAGACTATGATTTAGCGTAGATGATGCATGCACTCCAGCCCTGCCTACCATTCAAGTAACACGGAAAAGATATTTAAAATTCTGTATTACATAAGGGGAGCTTTATCTACATGAGGAGACTATAGGTGTCTTTCCATGAATGGTCCTACACAGCAGAGCTGCAGACAGGCAGCGTAACTGGAGGAAGCAGACTGGTTGTTCTTACATGATGGTGCAGATGTTCTTCAAACTATGTTGGGCTGAGGTAAAATGCAGTGGAACAGCCTAAGATGCTAGCAAGGTCATGATCTTGTGGGGAAATCCTTGAGGCTTTGTAGCAAGGCAGAATTCCTCAAGCTGGTGCTCAAGTAAAGACAGAAAGTTGAGCAGTTCAGTTTGTTCCTTGCTTAGGAGCGGACTGAAGGCTGCCCTCTTTCTCCCGCTCCTTCTGAGCAGTGAGGATGGAGAAGAAAAATGGGCTAGATAGCATTCAGTATGGCCTCCTGAAATTCCTCCTGGGTTCGTTACTACTAAATTTCTTCTAACTGTAAGTTACTTCAGATGCATCTCTGAAGCATGAACCATCAGGTCGTTAGAGGATTAGGTTTATACCTCCACCTACTTCAAGCAGAAAATCTAGGTGTAGACATTGCCAAGTTTTAGCTCTTTTGGTCACTTTATGAGATGTTCCTTTCAGCTGTAGCCTATATGTAGACACACAGTTTATAAAATACTTGTCTGTACAAAAAGGAAAATGCTTTTAAACTTTCCATGCACTTCAGTAACTGCTGCCACATACATTCACTGATATGCATTTGTTTTAGGAACATCTTAAGAGATTCTTTGAGATAAACAAGATCTAAGAGATCCTGAATAATTTCCTTCCTTCTAGGCAAACTGACATTGCATCTGAACTGTGTTTCGTATCTCCTTCGGATTAGCTGACTTTAATGAAAAGATGGGATATAAGTCAAAAAAGGAAATAATAGGTAACTTCAGACAGGAGACCCGAAGTTGTTTTCATACCTATGTACTGCAGAAACTTTTTTTTTTTTGCTTCTGTAAAAGCTGTGAGAAGCAAATGTTATTCACCCTCAATGTAACTGTATTAGAAAGACAACCAAAATATTAATCCAGGAGTTTAACAGGTCTGTGTCAGAAACTCCTGGATGAACACTGAATTCCATTTGTCCATGGTAGAACACAGAAGAAGTCTTACAGAAGTCTTTGTCACTGCCTTGTTGTACCTAGTTTCTCCTCACATAAAATACATCTTATGGGAATGAATTGTGAGAGTATTAGAAGTTGTCACTCAATCTTAATGACTGAGAGCCAGTCCTCCGAAGATGAAGAAAGTAATTCTTGAAGAGCTCTGATCATTTATCTCACTGAAGACGTAAGCTGTACTGTAGGTTGGAGACCTGATAAATACAGCGTTAAGTCTGTGGATGTAAAATTTGACAGTGTCTTCACTTGAAGGAAGCTGTCTAGCAGTTGATGATTTTTACCCACAACTGTATGAACAAGTCCCCAAGTGTTTCCTACAAATGTTTCACAAGGGGCTCGCTGTTTAGGCATACTGATTATTCGAGAGAAAACCACTTGTCAGATCTTCTATATTACACTTTAAGAAAACAATTTTCTCAACGTGCAAGTGTCCTTGGCAGTTTGTAGCAAAAATTGCTCGTGTTGCATGCATTTTTCTACGGCTCTTTAGGCTTAATGGCTCATAAACCTATAGCAATGTTTAATCCATCTGAAGCAAAACCTTTGCAGTCTGTGGCAAAGCAGAATGTCACAAAAATACCTACCTTTCTTAAGCACTTAGTAACTTTCAAGCTACTTTTTTTTTTACAGCTTGCCCCAAAGGAGTCTTCTCTAACCTCTTTAAAGGTCTAAGTCAATTTTATCTACCAATATTAGCTACATGCAGGAGAAACTTGTCTGCTCTCCTCATACGGCTTCCAAATTCTACAAAAGAATTTTCTTCTGTTTACTGCAGCAGCGCTCCGCAGTAGCCTGCAATTCAGAAATTGCTGAGCCGATCAAGGAGCTGAAGAAGTTGCTGTGGAACAGCCCCGGTGCTGAGCCTGGCCTGGGAGGCGTTGCTGCGAGGAGCGGGTTGTTGCCTCCCTGCCACGGGCTCATTCCTTCTCTGCTGGCACTGCCTGAAGTGCTGTAGCCTAGGGCCTCTCCCTAAATGTGTCCAGGAAACTCCTGTGCTTGTGGGATCTGTGACTGGTCATCTTCTGTGCAATGAGGAGGTTTTAAATGAAATGCATTTCTCTTTAGTGGAGCTGTCTGAAGAAATGTTTCTTTTCTCTGATTTGTTCTGAAACCAAGTTATAAATGGATAAATGTTGTTTGTTGGAACAAACAGATCAGCAGCAGTTAGGGAGATTTACTAGCTTCTTCATATGCAGAAGATTTGGTACCGCTTCCACACAAAGAGAGATTAAATAGACTAGAATGTTTCACCTTAACTAAGAAACAACTTGTGGTGGAGGTACACAGAATGAATAGCACAAAGGAAAAAAAAAGCCAAAGAGACAGCTATTCACTGTACAGTTCAAAAATTGTGACAGGAAGAACTTCAGACAGCAGGTTTAAAATGAATAAACGCACATACTTAAGTGTATCAGAACTGAATATTTCATATTTGAGGTAACATCATGTGGAAGTCTGGAGTATAAATGATAGATAAAAAAAGAGATTCGATTGATATACCTGCTGTAGCTATTAATCATGTGCATGCAAAGCTCGTGAACTGAAGATGGCAAGAGGCAGGAAGTGTGTACCGGAGGACAGGTAATGCTCCATGTTGTATTTATTCCCTAAGCATTTGTTTCTCAACACCAGAAAGAGGGTACTGAGTTGTGTTGACCCCTAGAATGGGCTGGTGTGGCAGTTCTCATATTCTTATTGCAGGCATAGTAAATTTCATAAGAAATGGAGCACATGTGAACTTGGAACATTTTTCTATGAGGTCAGCAAAGACTTGTCCTTGAAAGTAGAGCAGGCTTCCCCGACACGGCTCAAGTTAAATTTGGAACTCCTAGTAATGGAGACACTCTCGGCACAGGAGTTGTAATAATTTATTACAGTGAAAAAAAATTCTCTCCTCTAACCTCACCACTAAAAATGACTAAATGCTCTTCTGAAATGCTTTTTCTTCTGAAAATCAATTGTGAGCTGACTCCCGGACATAAGTCTTTTTGTAGGACAGGATACATTTTGCCAAAGCTGTAAATACTTGAAGGGAGTGTCTTAATTAGAGAAGGCTTCTATGAAATTTGTGTACATATCTGCAGTATAGATGAAGTTAGCAGGGAAACAGATCAGCTGCTGCTGAAAGACTGCAACACAACACCTGGCTTCAGATGTAAAGGAAGCCTTTGCCCCACATCTCACTAATGATTCTGCCATTGAGATACAGAAAATTGCTGCTCGGAGATGTTTTTATGCTTTTATACAATACTACTCAAACTTAAATTCTAGATTACTTTCTGAATTAGAGTTGTCCTGCCATCATTTGTTCTCTGGGACTCTTAAAATCACTTTATTTTTAGGACTGTACAACAGAAGCCTATACAGACGGTGGTTTAAGAAGGAAGAAGTATATCACACAGTAATCCTTGTGTTGTTTTCCTGTACACTTTTCTTACCATCCTTTAATATAATTTGAATTTTACCATGGATTCTTCACTTAATGCCTTTCCCCTTTATCTGTGCTAACATACAAACAACACAAGCATAACCAGGGCATAAGTATATTTTCTATGGATGGTGATAGCCTTGATGTTCAAACTGACACATCAAGGATTCAAAAACTACCTCAGCTCACTTTCTGCACAGTTATTTCAAAGAAACACAGTCATACTACAACATTAAATGCTTCCTTTACACTTTAATAATTCCTTTTTAAGCTTTTTGCTTTTTCTTTAGCTGCAGCATCTCTATTTTTACTTCCAATTTCATCCCATTCATAGTATTTTAATAAAAAAATATTCTAATAGAATATTCTATTTATTTTTTTTTGCTTATTGAATTTGGACGTGATAATGTATCTTATCTGTAAAGTCGTAATTTTGGCTGGAAAAGCACTGTTTCCAAGAAACTTATTTTTGTTGTCATTTTCAGATAGTCGATTATATTAGAAAATTCAGGATGCTCTTGAGTGTTGTTTGACTGACCATGATTGAATTACGCATTTAAAAAATACACATTGAGAGATCTCTTTCTCCCATCTTCATTTAGTATGTTGCTCTCGTTGTCACAAGCATTCTGTACGATTAATATGCTCTATACCATGCTCTTGGTACCATATGTCGAGACATTCAATAGCAAGTGTTCAACAACAAAATAGATGATGGAAGGACTATTAAATGCCAAAATACAAAACTGGATTGTCTCATTTTCTCCATTTTAACAAGCCATATTGCATTTGTTTCTGTGATTTTATTTTATTTTAAAAAATATTTTATTTATTGGTTGGGTCTTTTTCACTACTGTGTTCCATTTTTCCAAGCCATGTGCTGAAAGATACAAATGTGCTTCAAAAGTAAAGATTATTTTTAGCGGAAACTTCTCTTTCCTGCTCACATTTAAAAAAAAAAAAAAAAAGACAAAATCCACACCACCACACTTATCTAAGAGAGCCTGGAAAGACACTCGCTATAGGGACAAGGCAGTGAGATGGAAAGATTTTTAGCACGGTGGTTCTGAGATGGCTGCATTGTTGATGGCTGTGAAGCAGAGTGCAGTAGCACAAGCAGCTGCTGTGTCTGTACCATGCCTGTAGCTCTGGCTGTGCCGGTTTTGTGTGCGTATCCTTCAGGAAACTCTGTGTTATGCGTGTTCTACCACATCTGCAGTGCTCTGAAAATTAGATTTGAATACATTTTAATTCAACAAATCCTAACAGTTTCATTAGAACTTCATTTTCATCTAAACCTCCATGATTTTCAGGGCAAAATTAGAGGCTTCAGGAGTGTCATCCTATTATATTTCAGGTTTCTGTTCCAGAGTACAAACTATTATGAAAAATTTAAGGATGTATTTATGTTTTCATTAATCTTGAAACTGTCCTTTATTTTTTAAGTTAGTTGGGCAGTATCTAGAGACTATTATTTGGATACAATTGGCTTAAAAAAAAGCATTATCTCGCTATCTTTCAGCATTGAATTCCTTCTGAAAAAAAAAAGCAAGAAAAATGCAAAGAAACACAGTTTGTATGTTTTGGTGTACCTCTTGGCTAAGGAGTGAATGCTGCCTGCCACGAGCCTTAGGCAGATAGCTTTCAAGGGCCGTTTGCAGTGTGGGTGGATGAAGGAAGACTCTTGACAGACTGATTCATATTTTTTACGGTAGGCTCTGCATTGTTTTTCAAAAGTTTGCAGCATCAAAACTACGTCCTCAAGGAATGAATTTGTGGCCAAAAGGTAAGATAATTAATGTTCCAGTAGTTGGAGTATGCATGTGGACTTCATTATTTTGCTTATACATAAGCATTTGTAGTAGATGAACTATTAAAGATTTGAAGGTTTCAAATCAATTTAAATTTTAAATATTTTGCAGTTCTACAGAACATTCAGTTCTGCATTGTGTAAGAATTTTGTGAAGTATATATTTATGAAATCAAAACTAAGAACTTCTTCACTTTTTGCTACTTGCTTAGTCACATTGTGAAGCGTGCCTGCTTCTGCCTGCATGGTTTAGCAGAGCGTTTTGAATATACATATACGAAACACAAATACTCCCAAGTTTTTCTAAACCTAGTTGGAAAAGACATAATCAGCTCAAGTTCTTGCTCAGAGACCCCCCAGCTATAGCTGAGTGAATTCCATGCTTAGGAGTTGTTTTTTTTTTCTTTTGTCTCCCTTCAGGGTACCATTTGCAGTTCCTCTTGTGCTGCCTTCTCCTACACACACCTCAAACTCTAGTCAGCACTGCAGCCCTTGCACTCTCAAGCCTTTTAATCTATTTAGCCAGTTTATTCTTTGTGCTAAACAAAAGGGTTTGATTATGTTTTATGTGAAGCTTAGAAATGCTTATCATGCACAGGAGCTGGTCACAAGTTTTATTACCTTTGATTTGGTACACTTATTTTCATGGTGTAAATGAGGGAACAAACTTCGTGTGCAGAGCAGCGTATGTAGATACACAGAAGCTATTTTACAAATATTGATAGTAGTCATGTGATTTCAGCAACACATTGCTACCATAGACTGAATGAGTAGCAGGCTTCTCAGGAAGGTCTTGTCATAACTTTTGACTTCAGTCTCACCATGGCTGCATGGTTATCAGTATCCAAGCTTTCCATTAACTCCAACTTGGATATTTCTGCATAGCTTAATACACTGACATATTGTAAAGGGATAGAACTAATCTGTGGCAATGCTAGCAATACTTAGAAATGCCTTTTTCTTTCTATTTCTGTAATGCAGTCTCTCTTAAATGTCTTCTCTTAAAACTTGTTTTAGTGGCATCGCAGCTGAAGATTGGAATTACTTTCATTCCCCAACGAACCAATTTTATCAGTTCTTAATATTCTTTAGATTAATTAGAACTATTTCTGTCCAAGACCTCATTTTCTTCAGCTGTGGATAGACAGAATAATGAGAACTGCCCTCCCGTATTAGCTGAGACTTCCTTAATTTATTAGAGGGGTGTTTATTCTTCACATTTTTTTTTTCTTTCTTTCTCTCTCTCTCAATGTTCCTCTTCATTAGTAGTAGTGGCGTATATACAGAGCTTTCTCAAGACTGTTATTTTTTTTTGCTACTTGGGCATATTAAGTGTTGGATCTTTCTACAAGTTTTGTTCTGCTGCACAAGGCAGTGCAGTAGCTGCAGACTCTACCAGTTCTTACTTTCCCAGATTATTAGATACCATAACAGCAAGCTGTTGTCTCACCGTATCGTCACCTGTAATCACAGAATCATCTAGGTTGGAAAAGATCATCAGGTCTAACCATCAACCTGACCTACCAAGTTGCATCACTAAACCATGTCCCTTAGAGCCTCATCCACACACCTCCTATCCAGTGGGTTTCAGAAACCCACTAGAAGTGTCAGTGGAGTAGCAACAACAGCTCAGCAATTGTTGATCAAAAATTATTCAAAAATACTATGGAGGGCAAATTTTGAAACAATGTGTTTGGGTGAGAGCTGTGACTGTAAGTATATACACAGAGGTAGGCATCATTAGTTTCTACAATTACAGTATCCCAAAGGAGTATGTGTTTCCTGAGATGCAGATGAATTCAGTAATGGCAAAGTGCAGCCCCCTGAAATTTTTATGACAAGGAGAAGTAATGGTGTACATTTTCCAGAAGTAATGGCCTTTCCTTCAGCAAACAGGAACTCCATCATGGTACCTGTCCTATCTCTGGAAAGGCTGCTCTTCAGGAAACACTGTCATAGAAAATCTTTTGACATTCTGTTACTCTGGAAAAGGACTGAATGTTCAAATAACACATCCATATATACCTGATACCTATCTGCACTATTCAGATTTTACATCTGCTTCTGTTGCTCCTACATTTTAAAAATACTTGGACAAAAATACCAGCTCAAGTTACTGACTGGTCCATAGCCTGATAGGTCACTTTGTTGAGCTCAGCAGCAGGTCTACCTCTTTTCCATCTTTTGAGGGTGCTCTGCTAACAATCTAATGGGAAAAAAAGAAGCCATCTCTTGCAGTATGAGGCTACAGGAGAAAAATCTCCCAATCACTGGGGAATAGTATTGTTCTGTGTGTTCCTCAGCCTTGAGAAAAGGAAGATAAAGGTTGAAAGGTTTTGTGCTGGACAGGAGGCAGAGATTGGACTTGGAGAAATTGTTAAAAGTGAGTCACACTGACCAATACCTAATAATCAAGAGCCTTTCTAAACACTCAATTTCATAGCTAGAGTTCATGTTTTCAGGTAGTAGAAAATAACACTTTCTCTGGCCGGTACTATTGATTAGCTTTCAAAGAGAAAGATAAGTCAAGAAATAAGACTAGATTTTGTTTTACAACTGCTATTGATATAAAAATCTAATAGTGATGTGTGTGTGTGTGTGTTTGTTCAGTGCTGCTTGTGATGAAGAGAAATACTGAGTGGATAACTTAAGTGTTCAAGGGATCAAATGGGGCTAAAAATACCAAGCAAGCCCGAAGTCCATAAGGAAGGGAAAAGTAGATAAACTCAGCGATAAATATTTTGTACTTGGCTAGTAAAAATGAGTGAAATGTTGAACATGAAACTAAACTGCATAAGCAAAAGAAAATGTAATACTTGATTTCATCCCAATGTGTTCTTAAAACCTTTCACTGAGAAACCTTGTTAAAAATGTTATGATGCACAAATGTTTTCACTGTAATTGAATTGCATATTTTGGTGAAAATCTTCCACCGGTGAGTTACCAAGTAGTTCTTAACCAAGTTTTGTTAGAAAGATCTCAAACTGGTATAGATGAGTCAAATTTCCTTAGCAGAGAATTCGTTTGTATAAAGCTTTTCATTTAAATCATTCTTGTGGAAAAGTTAGCACACTGTTTCTGATTACACTGTTATAACATGCAGCGTATTATATACATATTATTTAAATTGTATAATTAATTTAAATCATATACTGTCATATACCGTTTTGCCAAATAATAATAAGCAAGTATAAAGGTGCTCTGTCTGTACTGTGAGCTGTCTGTAACATAGAAGTCCTTATGCTGAGCACCAGCCAACACGGTTTTTCCCACTCAGCATGGTTTATTAGTTGTGGCTTGGTGCCATCCTCATTGTGGTACAGAGTTGGCTGTGATCTGATGTGGAATGCTGCTATAGCTGTCTGAAAATAACAGATAGACAGACCCGAGATTTTTTTTATTCCTTCATCTGCTACTTTTAATAGTTCATTTGTTAATCAAACCCCTGAGAATCCTACCAAAAGAGGTAATGAACATAGTAAAAATAATTAGCAAGCTTGCATTAGAATGCATCATTCAGATGGCTGTTGCTAGTAGCTGTTCAGAGTTCAGATTATTATTTTAATTTATTTTAATGAGAAGGCTGCTAGTGCTTTATGCTTAACTTTAAAGTTATTTGGTGCAAAGTTGTGTTATAGACTTCATTGCTCTCTAAAACAGATTTCTGCAGTACTGTGGAAGCTTCCTGAAGTGTTTCTATATTAGAGCTGCTCAGCTGGTTTTAGAAGGGGGACAGGAAGAGTCAATAAAACTCCAGTATTGTTTGAATTGTTTAGAAGATGAATATGGTGAGTTGCGGATAACTTTTTCTGGGTTGGAAATTTTGTAGGTACTCCCTGGCTGCAGGAAGTACTATGGGGAGAATCTCGAAGTTCACAGTTTGAAACGATTTTTGGAGCAAGTCAACTGCAGATAAGACCACAGAGATAGGAATCATCAGATGCTTTGCTTGTATTTCTCCTTTCATGTCTTCTCCAGCAAAGTACACATGCCTGTTGCATAATGTTTGCCTGTTAATGGACCTCTTGGTTGTTGCATGTGAGACAGTTATAGGCCACAAAAAAATGAAGAGCCTGTCAGTATGCTTCAGCTTTGACATGTACAGTATGTTTGGCCTACTTTGGTTTTCACAACCTGTTCAGTCTTTGGCCATTCTGTAAAGAGTGTCAGCAAAAATCCCCAGTTAGTGCTTAACTTAAATCGCTTATGTGTGCGTAGGCAAAAATTTTAAAACCAGAAATTGTTTAAAGCAAAAATAAGTACCTTCCAAACAACCATGTATCACTGCCTTATCTTTCACAGAATAATTAATAGCTGCAAGATCATAATTTTATATTACCAACAGAATCTGTGTATTATTCCCACTGCATCATTGTTTCTTCATCTTTTTATTTCCAAACACAGTTCATTTTACAAATCAAAATTGAATATAATTTATTTCCTGTCAGCATAAACTCAACTTGAAATTTTAAAATCCACCTGCAGCCTGTACAGCTTAATGGTGTGTTGGGCAGAATTAGAGTCATTGTGCTCTCCTGTAAAGCTGAAATATGAGTTAATAGACACAACAGAAAGGTAACCATGGAATGAACATTTTTCAGGTATCAGGTAATCAGCTTTGACTTTCTTTCATTTATAAAAGGATCCTGCCACATTGTACTTATTCACGACAAATTATTTTGAATTTGGTACAAGTAGGTTTGTTAGAGGATACTTCTACTGAATATTTAATTTTCCTTGATTAAGATAAAAGAGGATATTCTGTTCTTAATAACACACCTGTAATTTAAGCTTCATTGCATGAAAAGTCATGTGTTTTTTTAAAAGTCATTTACTATAATTATTGTCGGATTTATGAAGATAACTAAATGTGTACTGGTAATTGTGTTTCTCCCCTCTGAAGAACACTACTGAACTTGGAGAAGCGTGCATTCTTAGCAGCTTAAGGTATGGAGGCTCTGCAGCTATGAAACACGTCTTGACACTTATCCGCGGTATTACTATGCATCAGTGAGCATTTAGAGTCAGGTGATATGACTGGAGGAAATATGAGCTAAAGCAATGACTGCTGTTGTGGAGGAATAGCACCGCTATTTGTCCTGATATTGTTTAGATGCAAATATAGCTGACAATACAGCCTATTTTAAAATAACCTAGTAAAAATCTACCCGTTCTGTTCTACATGGAGTGAGGGGTGAATCTTTTAAGAAAAAGAATCTGGAGTCTTCTGTCTGTTTGTTAGTCTACTGACTCTCTAGACCTGGCCGTTAGGTTTTCAGTGGAAGCAATGGTCTGATTAGTTCCGTTTTGTTTGATTTGGTGGGTATATATTGAGCCTTCTTCTGAGGATCAGCCTTATTCTTTCATTTCTTGGATTGATGGTACCTATATACCTGAAAGCCCTTCGATCACAAATACAAATCCAAAATAAAAGCAATCTTCAACCAGAAACATATACAATGAAAGCATATATCTATATATATATGTATATATATATCCTTATTACCTAAAATTCAAAAACTCTACTGTGAGCTGGAACCAGATTTCTTATTCTCCAGGGAATGCTGCAGCCAACAGGATTGTATTCTTTTTCTCCCTGTAGTTTTCTTCCTTCTGGTCATCACTCAGGTCCTTTAGCTTGTGCTCCCTGCCATTACAATGTCTTCTCTGTCTGGGGTGGTTTCACCCTGATGGGCAGCTGAACTCTACCACAGCCGCTCTCTCACTACCTCTCTTCAAAGACAGAGGGAGAAAATACCATGGAAGAGGTTCAAGGGTTGAGATAAGGACAGGAAGGTCACTCACCAATTGCCATCACAGGCAAAACAGACTCAGCGTAGGAAGATTAATATAATTTATTGCGTATTACTAACAGACCAGAGCAGTGAGAACTAAAAGCAAACTAAAAACACCTCTGCTCCCACCCTCTTCTACCTCCTCTCCCCAAGCAGCGCAGAGGAACAGGCAATGGGGGCTTCGGTCAGTCCCTATCGCTTCGTCTCCGCCGCTCCTTCACGGTCACTCCTGCCCCTGCTCCCCGTGGGGTCCCTCCCACGGGATGCCGTCCTGCCCGAACTGAGCCTGCGGGGGCTGCCCACAGGCAGCAGCTCCTCAGGAACTGCTCCCACATGGCTCCGTACCACGGGCTCCATCCCCCAGGAGCAAACTGCTCCAGCACGGGTCCCCCACGGGCGGCAGCTCCCCCCAGACCCCTGCTCCTGCGTGGGCTCCTCTCCACGGGCTGCAGCTCCGGCCCGGGGCCTGCTCCTGCGGGGGCTCTCCATGGGCCGCAGCCTCCTCCAGGCCACATCCACCTGCTCCACCGGGGGCTCCTCCACGGGCTGCAGCGTGGAGATCTGCTCCGTGTGGGACCCATGGGTGCAGGGGGACAGCTTGCTCCACCAGGGGCCTCTCCACAGGCCGCAGGGGAACTGCTGCTGCGTGCCTGGAGCACCTCCTGCCCTCCTGCTGCGCTGACCTTGGGGGCTGCAGGGCTGTTCCTCAGATTTTCTTACTCCTCCAGCTGCAGTTTACAGCAGTTTTTTTCCCTTTCTTAAATCTGCTCTCCCAGAGGCCCAACCAGCATCACTCCCGTGCCTGGCTTGGCTCTGGCCAGCGGCGGGTCCCTTTTGGAGCAGCTGGAGCTGGCTCTGATCTGGCATGGGGCAGCTGCTGGGCTCTGCTTGCAGAAGCCACCCTGCACACCCCCCCACTACTACAACCTTGCCATGTAAACCAATCCACTATTTCAACTTCTTGTTTTGGAAATCCTTTTTTCCAGAATACTCATTTTTTCTCCCAGACTTCCGTATTATTTTGTTTTCTTCTGCATCCCTCTTTATTTATATCCCTCCTGCCGTGACTCCCTAGTAATTCTCTCGTCATTCACTATCTCTGTGCCTCAGAACCATCATTTTTTTTTCAGATTTGTAGTGATGATGTCATTTTATATATATATCAAGGTTTAAATTTTCTCTGAAATCTTACTGTTATTAAGAAAAAAAAACACAATAATAGTATTAGAGTAAGGATAGAGGAATCCTTTCAGTGTTGCAGTGGCCTTGTCAGTGTGATTTCTGACTTTGTTTTCTGATTAAAGAAAATAAATTGATCTTTTTTTCATCTTGTTTCTCTTGATACATGAAGTGTTGTCTTATTGTTATGTAAAATAAAAATAAATCTATTATACTTAAATTTATTTTGACACATTTCTCATATGCTATTGGAATCATTGTTCTGCTTTTTAAAATTTCCTGTGTAAGACTTGACATTCTCCTGACCTTTTATTTCTGTCCTCTCTTGTGACGTATTTCTGTCCTCTCTTATGATTTATTTACAGTAGAATCTTTTAAGAATATTTTAGTTTCCTAAAAAGGGTTATATGGAGTACAGGATCAATAAAAGATCTTGCTTCAGTCAGGAGGCTATGCAGTGAATATTCCATTTTCTATCCTGAATATATGCTGTTCCCTTTGGAGCCCTGACAGAGTGAGTGTTCTGTTGTTCCTTTAATACACATAATCTCAGTCTCGTCACTTTCAGTGTTGTGGTCTGTGTACTTCCTATGTTTATATGAAATATAATTAATAAGAAATACATACAAGAAATAAAAAAATATAGGTATTCTTGTAATAAATTTGCCTAACATTTGTTATCATTTATCCTTCTAAATGATCAGTATTCTTTGGCAATCCATCCTAAAAGCCCATCCTGAAAGTTGAGGTTCAAAAGGATAATATACTTCTTTAATAAATTCATTTTCATGACCACTTGCTACATTTTGCTTTTGTTCCAGTTACCATCCAGGAGTCTCAGATACTGAGTCATAGATACTATTACTTCATATGATTTTTATTGTTACAGTACCTCAGTGCCCTAATTGTAAATTAGAATGTGGCTGTAATAGGCTCTGTGTAATTACAGAGCACAGGAACAGTGCTGAAACCAAAAATTTACAATGTCAGACAAAAGAAAACAGAGGTAGACTAAGCAAGCAGCAGATCCCAAGAAAACAGAAGTAGAATAATGTTAGCGTAGTAAACAATGTTCTTGGTTTGCTGAAAGCTTAATTATTGACAGATGTTTTCAATGGACATCATGGCAGGAAAAAAATGGTAAAGAACTTGAAATTAATCAGTTTGAAGTGTGTTTATGGACCTAGGTTCCTCCTAGGTTTGCTGAGAAGGATAAGGGGATTACAAAACCCAGTGGGCTGCCAGGCTTCTTGCTATGATCGGTTGTGCAAAGTCCTGCTGGCAGTCAGTAATTAGTGGCATCTCTCAGGGGGCAGTCCTGGCATCAATACTTTTAATATATTCCTTAGTGACCTGGATGATGGAACAGATAGCACTCTCACCAGCTTTGTAAGACACCCAGTTGGTGGAGTGGTCACCATGTTGGAGAGCAAGGCTACTATTCAGAGTGACCTGGGCAGGATGGAGAAATGGGCTGACAGCAACCTCATGAAGATCAACAGAAGCAAATGCAGAGTCTTGTGTCTGGGACTGAATAACTCTATGCAAAAATAGAGTACAGGATACCCAGCCAGGAAGCAGCTCTACAGAAAAGGAGCTGGGAGTCCTAGTGGACAATCTGAACGTGAGTCGGTGGTGTTATACATAGCAGTAAGGCGGCCACCAGCATCCTGGATGTGTTAGTGAGAGTGTAGCTAGTAGGTCCAGGACTGACTAAATACAAGGAATTTTGGATATTTTAAACTTTTAAACTAAACACAGAGAGGTTGTCAAATCTCTATCCTTGATGTTCAAGACAGGAATGGGCAAGTCCCTGAGTAGCTTGACCTCACTGGAGCTGCTTTGAGCAAAGGAATGGGCTATGCGATCTCAAGAGTCCCTTCCAGCCTGATTTACTCCGTGATTTAAAACTGGGCATTGATTGCAGGTGTCAGAGTCATGCTTATGAATCAGAGGAGAGCATGGCCATGTGTTCATAACTATTTTTCATAGTTCAGAATGATTTTTTAAGTTAAAACAGTACTGTTTCTTCAGAACTTGAAGCTAAACAGAAACCTCTAAACCAGTGTTACGTTCTAATGACACGTGTTCTGGCTTCAAGTGAAATAATTTTGTCCTGGTTTGTTTTGCTTTTTCCTCTGGGGAAAAAAAAACAAAAAACTGTAAGCTTCATGCAGACAACAACCTAGTATACCTTAAACAGATACAAACTATAGTAATAGCACAACAGTAAGAAAATTTGCACTGGTAATCTTGTTGATTTTTTTGAGGACCACGTATTTTCAGACTCATTCTGAAGGCTTTAAGGGCTACTTTGAATTTAAAAATATGTGCAATATTCTCACTTTTTCTTTAAATACATAAATTACATGTAAGAAAAGCACTTTCTTTTTTTTTCAGATGTATCTAAAAATGGCCATAATTAAAGATAAGTCTGCAACCAAGTATAAAGTATTGCTAGATTTATGGGTCCTGATATCTTTAAACCGTTCTGTGCAAAGAACATTGTCACATACTTTTTTTTCTTGATGATTTATTTCTTCTCACTTATATTGTTTCAAGGAAGAATTAATATTGTTTAGGTCACAAATGAAGCAATAGATACGTGTGAAGTGTATGGAGTTAACTAAAATCTGCAGGAGCTTTAAGTTACTGATAGGTTGTAAGTTGAATTTGACATAAGTTGTGTTTGTTTATTTTCTTAGAAGTCAGATGGGAATTTTCTTCATTTCTTTCAGTAGAACCAAAATTTTGCTTTTAGTTGTATTGGCTGTTCCAGCAATTATTATTATTTTTTTGTATGTGTTTTAGAACTTAATTACTACTCCACATAAATAAACAATAAGCATGAAAGAATACATATTAAAAAGAATTTATACATTAATTAAAACTGTTCATATGCAAATAAAGTATAATTATAAATTATAGCTTAATAATAAATTTTATATTAATATATTTGATTTTGTTGTTTTTTGATGCATAATAATCTTTAAATATCTAAACTATCAACTTTGTGTAAACAATTAATTATGAGAAGTCATCTGACCTGTAATCACATTGACGTTTCCTTCATGTCTTTTCTTTGCAAACACATTTGATGAATGAAAATTTCATCTGAGAGTTTCTGTAGATTGGAAATACCTTGGAAAAAACTTGGATGTAGGAAGAAAATTAATTTCTTACAGTGATCTGAATGGATTCTAGTCATAAAGCCCGGGTATCTCTGTATACAAATTCATGTATTTTTTAGGATATTCATATATTTTTTAGGTCTGTGAGGGGCATGCATATGCTCTGCTGCTGTTAGTACCTTTTTACAGGTAGAGTTGTCCTAACCATCTTTGAATTCCCTTGTGCATTGTGGCTCTGCAAGTGCCGTGCTAAGTATTGGCTGTGTTAGTGTTGGTGGTGTTAGTCATTGGCGACTGATAGACAGGTATTATAGTCTTATGGTTGTTCTAGCTCTACAGTGGAAGCAAAATCTACGTTGCTTAATGTTTTCTGATGTGAGTCTACAATACCAGTTAACGTGATATTTCAGATGCGTAGAAATACGTATAAGCTATCTGTGGTATTTGCCAGTAGGACTGCAGGATGAGTTTCTTTCAAGACTACTCTAGAGATGTATGAAATTGATTGTTAGTTGGAAGACGACACCAATATGAGCATGCTGGAAGTTGGGAGGTCTCTGTTCTTTTTAAAATTTTTTGAAAACCTCTGTGGAGTTGTTGTTTGTGAAGACCCTGTTATGTGACGGAGACTTCCAGACTACACTTCTGCTTTGGAAGAGATACCCTTCTGTCACTTCTGCTATCTTTTCGCAAGTTGACCATGACTTGCTGTCATGGAATATAAATGACTACACTTGAAGAAAATTACTTATTTTACAGATATATAAATGCCATGTTTGTTTTCACTCCTCTTCATCTATATCAAGATATTTGATCTAGAGACATGTTGAGGTTATGGGGGACGTTACGGTCACTGTCATCCGAAGAAATGTGATGGTGTATAATGTGCTCAGTAACCTTCTACAGTCATATCTTAAAAAACAAACAAACAAACAAAAAACACTTCAGTCACTGTGAGGTGGATTACCCTTCTTTCTAAATATCTTACTTGTAGTGGAACAGTAATAAAGAAGAAATGGCCTGTGGCAAAATGGAGACAGAGGGGATCACTGTATCTAGCTTTAATTTTTACTTTTAAGAGAACATCACGCAAAATAGATGGCAGGAGAATGTAGCTGATAATGCCTTACAGGGTGACTTACAGCTGCAAGTAAACAATTACTTTTCACAAATGGATTATATTTGTGCAAGCTGTTTAGAAATACTTTTACTTTTAGTACCTGAATGAAAGAAAATGCATAAATCCACACTTAACGAAAGACCTCTAAAAGGTCCACATGTCCCCTTCCTACCACGTGTCTGAATATTGAAAGAGCCATTTTTTAATGAGTTGTGACATGAATAGCAGAGACAATACATCAGTAGTTTTAAATTCATCTCAAAACATTTTATTGCCAGTTAAGTGATTAGATACAAAGAAATAAGGGAATGATAACTACAGAAAACAAAAATAAGAGCACTGAAAACCTTTGTAGTTAATAATATACAAAAAAAAAAACCAAATATTTTTCAAAAACTTCAGTTTGAAACTTACAGAAGTATTTTACAAGCAGCTGTACAGAACAGATATTGACTTTAAAGATAACTGCAAGTTACCTGGAATGGCGAAAACTGTGTTAGACATGGAATAAAATGTCACTTTCAGTATTGGCAATAATGCTATTTGTCTAGAGAAGGTTCCCCCTAGGTATGAGGAAGGAGGGATCGAGTTGTTCTGATAGTATGACTCCATTCTCTGGCTGAACAATTGTTTTTTTCCTTCCACATTCCCCAACCCATAGCATACATTACAAATCTGTTGGGTCACGTCAGTGATTTAAACACAGATTAGTTCTCCCATTTAGGCTGCACATGGCCATATAAATGTGAGAATATATAATATATATAATGTGTTTAGAAAAAAAAAAAGGGAAAGAAAAAAACAGCAAATTCTGCCTCTGAATTTAACTGTCTAGAGAAATTCAGACAACAAAACTGCCTTTAATCATATACTGGATTATATTTGTGCTTTATATCTTCTGGAATGTGTTGGAGAGAAATGAGACATTAGAGCTTTGGGAGGGTGAAATACTGTGAAGAATTATTTTGTCCTTCAAGAATAACAACAGTGTTTTGTATCTCTGCATCCCGGAGTTTCAGAGGCTTGCAGTTTGTACTGTTTTTAGACACAGATGTTGTAGGAAAGGAGAATGAACATATGAACATTCATTTCCAATGAATTGTTTAGAATCCAGAATGCAAAAAAGAAAAAGCACTTGGAAGTGGTGGGGCTTTTCTTTTTTTTCTTTTTTTTTCTTTTTTTTTTTCTTTTTTTTTCTGGGCCTTCGCTATTTGATTTTACACAAGTCACTGACCCTGTAATTAGCCCTGTTCACTTACAAATGCCGCTCATCTCTGACATTCTTTCATGACACTTCTGACACTATCATTCATGTAATTTCAAAATTGTAGGATTTAAAAAATACATATTTAAAATTTATGACAGTCTTCCATATGCTCTGTGATTTACTTAATTGTGAAAGACCAAAATGATCTAGAATCCAGAATGATCAAACCATTTCCACATATTCATATCCAGGTGTTTTTCTTCCTGAGTTTGGGTCGTCCTGTTCTTGTGTTTAGTCATTATTGGTATTTTTTTGAATGAAGAGATTTTGTGGATGCTTTCCTGCCTGATCGTAGAATGGACTGTGATTGCTCCTGTCAACCTATCATTTGCAATTCATTCCAGCTTATTCTCCAACATCAGGGGTCCGTGCATTTCCACTATTCCGTCTTCTGTTTTTACATATCTTATCCAAACTTCATCTTATTTTAGAACAAACATTTAATATTTATTAGCTTTGGCATAAGCATGCACACAGACTTAGTGCTATGTAGTTTTTTACCTCGACTGTCTAGGAAATGGAAGGGAAAATAAACACAGAAGTTAGTGGGAAGAAAATGATGGTATTGTAGTGGGGTGTGAGAAGTGTATATGCGTGGTAAAAAAAAAAATGAAGGTATTTTGGTAAGTGAAGATTTTGTTAGGTGAAGAGGGCCGTATTTTCAAAATCCATTTTTTTAATGGATACTGAAAGTCTGTGGGGAGGTGCTCATTGCTAGTTTATAAGAAAGCAAGCTTTACTATTTCTACTAGTTGTGGATCAACTTCTCCTCCTAGGAGGAATCTGTTCGTTCTTCCCATCGGATTCAGATGCTCTCTCTTTTACATTTGGATAGAAGCAAATAGAGCTCAGCTGAAGTGATAGGAGCGTCAGCAAAAATAGCTTTATCCTTCTGCATGAGTTTCTGCAAGCTGTTATGGTAATTTTCTAGCGGAATCTTTCATTTCCTTATCAAATTGCATAAATCCCTTAATTTGCAGTGTCTTCCATGAGAGGCAGAAGGGTCACTTTCAGGCACCCAAAAAATTTGCTTTCAGTTGAGGTCCATGAGGATTTTGTGACAGGCAATTGCTAGCAATCTGTATGCCAATGCTGTGTGTCTTTCCCAGGTATGTACTTGCTAGAAAAAAATGCAAATACATGCTTTGCCTTACCCTAGTGTTTCCTACAGGACAAAGTAAGATCAAACTTTATTATTGTCTTGGCCCTTACTATAAATACTTAATACAGTGCTTTCAAAGTCCTCAGTCTACCAACTAAATCCCAGCATAAGTATGAAATATATATGCCTTTGTCTAAGTGGTGAGAATGTGACAGTTTCTGTGGTAATGATTTTGGTCCGTTTCTGCATATTTTTCTCTCTGGAAATTTCAGATCTTGCTCATGTTGTTTAATGAGCTGGCTGGTCAAGCATCTGATGCCCCGGTGGGAACTTTCAAAGTCACTGAACACGTTTTTACTTAAATCTAGCTGACATTTCTGTCTGTTTGATTTAATGTACGATTTCCATAGTTAGATTACCAATCAGCTGGAGCATAGTACAGTCGTTCCTCTGTGAAGAAAAGAAGAAGAGGAAGAAAAGGAAAAGAAAATAAAAAAGGAAGAAGAAGAAGAAAAGGAAACAGAGAAAGAAACAGAAAAAGAAACAGAAAAGGAAAAAAAAAAGATTTGCAAGGATCTATTTATTGGATTCATTTTTAAAAAAGAATACATGTAGTGAATCTTCATCATGTAATTCCCCACACGCACCTTGAGGTAAGCACAGCTGTCTTCCCAAAGCACTTTACAGGCTGCTTTGCAGAATTCATCAGTGGCATGCAGCCAGGGATGTGAGCTCTCGCCATACTTTCTCTAGCTGCCAATGTTCTCTTGTGTAGGAAGGGAGCCCAAAATAGTATGTATGCCTTCTTACTACCTCCTCTCAGTGCGTTTTAACAATTTCTGAAAGGTCAGTAGAAACTAGTATCAATTAAAGTAGCTTTGTGTGTGCGCTACTGTGTGCTGTTGCAGGTAGCGGAAGGCACAGTTCCTCTGACGTTACATTCTGCTCCCTCTTTCCCTGGGATACGCCGTGGACGTGTAGCTGTACGTGCGATCCAGGACACGGTGCTTTGCTGATGTCTCATGGGTCACTGTTAAGCTAGCCCAGCTGGGTAGGCTTCAAGTGCTGTCCTGGTCAGTTTGCTCTGGTAGGAGTAGCATTACGTATAAATGTGTGTTCATTCAGCAGCCTGTGATAAAATGACCATGCCCTTAGAAGTAGCAATGGACAGCCTGGCTCCCAGTCACTTGGTCTGCTCACAAGGACCTTCTCCCTTAAATGTTCTGCTTGGTTTATAAATCAGTCAAAACATAACTGATGGTAGGTAATAAAAAAATAATAATAATAAAAAAAAATAAATAAAAAAGAGAGGAGTTCTGTGTTTTGCTTTCCTTTTAAGAGGAAGCAGAGTTTTACTGGGAGGTTTAGTGACAACTTGCTATCATTTAGACAGAGTGATGTATCTGAAGAAAGATTAATGGTAATTAAAGTGGCATTGGAGAACTTCAGCAAATGACAGCAGCCAAGCTGGCTGCACTGATATTTTTAGAAATTTGACTTTATTGCATTCAGTATGACTCAGTTATTAAGTTAGCATATGAGTCAATGGCTCAGCTTCTTATGGCAGTCACTGAATGTGGAACTGTGTATTAAGATCATGTTCGTCTCTTTGGTCAGAATTCATATTATAAAAGCTGAATGATGAACGATATTGGTTCAGTCCGGGTTCACAGGTGTCTTGCAGAAGCACATGTAGTAATTATGCACTGATAATGTAGTGCAACATACATACACAAAGGGGCACAAGGGCAAACCAGTCCAAAGTCCAACTTGTAATTATATGGAAGATAACGTGGTGACAATTTTAACCTTATATCCAGAATAAATATTTTAAAACAACGAGAAACTCAGTTTCTGTTTTAGTTAGCACATTGAAATATACAGCAAACAGGTCACCGAAGGTTTTTGTATTAAAAGAACAGATAGTTTATCCTTACTAACAGTTGTGTTTTATTTTTTACTAAACTGTTATTTTGAGTTCTCTTTCAATTTATTAACAGTGTGTTTGGGCTGTGGTTCTTTGTTTCTTGCCTCCATTTGAGCACAGTTCCTCCTGGTTTTAACTTTCCGTAACTTGGATGAAATTCAAGTTTTCCCTGTTCAGTGATATTGTGATTTAGTTTGTGAAATAATAAAGCTTCCATCTGTTACAATACTACTGTATTGACATCACTTCTGTATTTCTCCTGTATTTTGCTAATTTCTTAGGTTGCTATAGAAACTCTTCTTTCAACATTCTTTTAAATCCTTTTTGTGAACTTCCTTTGAACCCAGTCTGTGCATTACATGTCATCCTGAGATGCCCTTTTTTTCTAAAATAGTTTCCTTAAAAAAGACAAAAAGTTTGTATTCTTTCACAAATTGTTGTGCAAGCATTTATATGAGATTTCTTATTTCATAATGATTTTTATGGAATTTATGTCCTATCTCTTTTTATTCTCTTCTCAAAGACCTTAACCAGTTTAACCCAATGTAAGCTGTGGTTCTTTTGCTTTTAGTGTGTCAGTTCTAATTTCTACATCTAGGAATAATTTCACTTCTTCTTCAAAGGAATTAGAGAATTGGAGTGTCTGTGTTATGTATATACAGACCTGATGAGATGGATGTCCATAGAAATGTGAATATAAATTGTGGCACCTTTCAGAAATTATCTGATGTATATACACATAAAAAACTAGAGCTAACTAGTATTTCAAATAATTTCACTGTTAAATCATGTGGCTTGCTATAGTGAGAGAATATTACAGTTTGGAAGAGAATGACTTAGAGCATTAAGTCTCTGCGGATGAAGTTTGGGACTACTTTTTCAGCTTAATGGAAGTAACTGGCAGTATATTTAGCTTTGCTTTTGGTTGGTTATGTACTTGTTCTGGGAGAAAATGCCATTTGTGTCCCAGGATGCTGGAAGTTATGTTGTTCAACTGGAGAAAAATGTAATAATAAAATCAGACTGTGTGAAAGGTGAAGAGTGAATCTGTACAAAAAACGAGTCCCTGTTGAACTGAGTTCTGGCCCTTCTAAGATGTTTTTTGCTGCATTATATTCTGGTGTACAAAACCTGCAGTAGTTAATGTGTACTCATGCTAGCTTATCCTTTGCTTCTCTGATTGCAGTGTAATTGCTTCTTGAAATACTGTGATCAAAAAAAAGTTAATGTAAAATGTTCTGGTAGCCTGTGAACAAAACCAATCTGCAAAGAGAGATTGCTCTCAAGAAAATGACAAAATGAATTTCAAGGGCAGGTACTCTGCCTCACACCGCTGTGTATCATTCATTCTGTAGGTACATTGTATAGCTGGAACCTCCTGTTGAGCCTCTGTTCTTTCGAGTGTCAGTGTTCAAATTGAGGATTCGCAAAATAACAAGCAAAATTCCAGACAGGTTGCGGTCGATAGTGATGCCTAAGTGTAATTCAGAGAAATCTTTGAAATCTAATGTTTTCCTTACGTCAGGTATGCTGATTGATTTTCAATAATTTCATTTTCTGCCTTGAGTTTACTGTTCTTCCTTAACATTCATCACAACGTTTTTTTTTCTCGGTAACTTTTTTATGTATGAGTCTGACATTGTGTAGTCCCTTACATTATGGGCTTATCTGATTGTGGGAGATTTGTAGTAACGATACGGTAACACAAAACTAAGCACTTTCAAATCTCTTTTCAGAGTATTTACCACGAGGTTGGAATAAACTGTGATTTATGACTTTTGAGTGAATAGTATGCAGCATATTTCACAACTGCTTCTGCCTTTAACAAGTGAATTATACGGTATAATATTTTGTGCATGAAAGTGAAATTTATCAAGACATTTTGCAGAAACACCACAAAAAAAAAAAACAGAGTTCTAAATTTTATCTGTCCGTTATTGTTATTGAACCGTTATTGAACTCATAGGCTGCTAAATAGGCAGCTTAAATCATTTTTTCTCATTCAGCTGTTAAGGCTGTGTTAACTGGATCCTCCTACTGTGTGTGCTGCCTTGAAAGTTGTGTGAAACTCACAGCCAAACTTTGTAGGCAAAGTCAAATATCCTTATTATGTCCGCTATAGTACCATATTTAACGTGCAATCTGCTGTAGTGGATCTCCCTTCCAGTAGTTATAAATGAAGGGAAATTTAATGTTCTGAAATGAAGAAAGGATAGACTTATTTAAGAGCTTTGCTTTGGCTCTGAAGCATACATAGAATTGAATATTTATGTGCCTATTATTCTTTTACAATTTCAAGTTTGCTATTATTTATTTGTGTAGTCTGGATTTCCAAGTTAAAGCTGTCATTATAGGATTGGAAATGTATTAAGATAGATGTGGAGATCTGAAGCTATAGGTGAGAGACTTTATTTAACAGTAGCATAACTTTTCATTTATCTTTCACTTTCAGAAGCATGAAAGTGTGATAACTGCCATTTTCAATGATATTGCATTTAGCTGTTTCATCAAGAAAAATGTCCAATTCAGGAATACACAACTACTTTAAAATGTGCCAGAATTTGGATTGCAGCTTGGCAGTTTTAGAGTATCGTAAACTCTTGACACAAAATTTTGCAGAAGTATTTGCAGAAAATGATGCTAATTAATGGCTTAAGCAAGCCAGACGAGTTTACTGCGTCAATTATTATTTTCATTTAAAAAAAAAATAAAATCCTGACTTATTCCAAGGAAGTGCTTGTGCCAGGGGTGGCCAATAAAGAATTCCCTCTGGTGGAGTTCTGGCAGCAGAGGCTCTGTCCTTCCCTTCTGCTAGAGGATGCAAAGTCAAAGAAGTTACTTTGTGGGTACTGCAGCATGCAGGCAGGAATGGATCAGAAACAACTGAAAAAACATTTTCCTATGGACTTCATGCAATAGGACTGCTCATGTGCAATTCTAACGTGCACCACATTGGAGCCATTCCTTGTCATGGTGTGATGAGGGAAGCCTTTGTCATGATGTTACAACCAATTTCTTGCAGTTATCCCTGGCAGTGCCATTTGAACAAAGAAGGATGCAGTGAAGAGTAAAAGCTCACATTTGTACTTGCTGTGGTGAAAAAAAAGCCTCTGTTTTCTCCCATGTTCCACTGCATTGATGATGAGCAGCTGTGGAAGTTGCAGGGGACATGGGGAGAACCATCACTGTGCTTTGTCCGATTCATGATCAGTTTGAACGTTGCAGTGTTTGGATCCTGTCTCTACCTTGGTAATCACAGCTGGTATTACTTGGAACAGTGGTGAGCTTTAGAAGTGACTTTTCCTAAGCAGACTATCTTCTGTCTAAAGCCTTCAAACTGTTCAATTTTGAGAGTGACTTGCCTGTAGAAATTTGGTAGGCAGGACTTAGGGGAAATTCGAAATGTACTTTCTCTGTTAGTCTTTTCTTCCCCTTTTAGGTTGAGTAAGCAATATGTGTAATAATTTCAAGATAAAATATAAGGAAATATATCGATGTAGAAATGCTGACAGTTGTAAGGAAACATCTCATAACGGGGATAATACAGATACACATTTGATAGCTGTCCATGGCTTTACAATAAATAGTTTCGTATGTGATTTCTGTTTCTGTAGGACCCAGAAAAGCACTAGTGTTGCTGTACAGAGCCAGCAGGGAGGTCATTAATGCCATTATATTTTTAGATCTGAATTGTCACTATCAGTGATGCTGCTTCATAAAATAAAATAAGCCATGTTTGCATGTCTCTGGGGAAAATATAATATTAGCCATCAAGGATTTACCACTATGTATATAGTAGATGCTATTTATGCATCCTCAGTGTATGAATGATTTTTAACTACAACCTTTTGCAGGACGCAGGCAAAAAACTGCCTTTTGTTGTAGCTATTCAGCAAGTTCAATGTGGAATGAAAAAACTGTTTTTCTAGATCAGTGCCTACCATTGCACTTTTTATTACTAATCATGATCTCCAGAGACTTCAAACATGGAAGCCATGGAGTCTATGTGGTTTGTGATGTCTGTACAATTAAAAAAATGTCAATATCTAGAATTGGTTTTGGATACATTTAAGTCACTATAGCAGTTCAGTGAAACACTGGGCACAAAATTTCTCAGGCTTTAAATATTTAAACTCATCTGTACAACTTAGAAAACAAATGAAATAGTAGAATATGGTGGCTGATGGCAGTTAATATACAGAATAACATCCTGGTGATGGTAGTTCTGCTTGGTTAATCTAATTCTTCCCTTTCACTCTACTGAAGGCACCTTGTTTCTAATGCTTATTTTAATCACGTGAAGAAGAAAGGAAAGGTGTTTTGTTTTGTTTTTTTGCTGTTGCTTTGGGGCTTGGTGGGGTTTACCTCCTAGTTGGTAGGAGGGATTTCCGTGTTTTGGAATGACTCATGGCACCATTAGCATGCTGTGCTTTGTGTTACTGGTTTTGAGAATATTTTCTTCTCCCAATTTCAGGTTGGGTGGGACTATATCTGCATACAAGATAGTGCCAGACGAAATAGAAGAAATCAAGGTACAGTATTACTACCTTTCAACATTGAATTTATTTGCTTGGAGAATTACAGAAATGCTGCATAAAAAAAGTCCATGTTGTTTCTTGCTTTAAGACACACCAAGAGTATATGACCTTTCTTTAATATACTGTTTGACAAATTATGAAGATAGGAAACAAGAATAATTATAAATATTAATTATCTGAACTGATTACTATCTGAAAAAATATCTCAAAAATTAAAAATGAAATTGAACATTTGTCCTTTCCAGGTGTTTTAAGTCCCTCTTTAAATCAATAAAACATATTTTCTGTAAGTATTCATCCTGATATCTTTTATACATCCAAAACATTAAAAATTGTCCATTTAAATCTTAGTTTTTTTTACTAATGAATAATTTTGTTAATAATCGTTTTCTTCCAGTTTATTAATTGATTATTATATTTACACTGCTGGAACATTTTATTGTCTACTCAATTCTAATCTAGTGTCATAGAAAAAAAAAAGAGAAGTGGTGTCAATAGTAAAATCCTTAGATCCATTTATAGGCATCTAAAAGAGAATTTTAGAAGTCCCGTTTACCTTCAGCTTAAGTGGACTTCAGTAGGGTTGATGCCAAAAACTTGTGTAAATCAGTGCATCTATGTTTAGATACCTGAATACAGATGCAGGACTCTTGTCAACATTGACATAAAAATAAATACATACAAATTTAGAGTCCTTTTGCTTCTGAGATCAAAAGCAGGTTCAGTTCTTTCATTATTATCTCTGTCTTAAAAGGGGATAGAATGAAATCTTTGATACTCAAAACCATCAACAGGTCTTTGATTTAGAGGGGTGACAACAATAAATATTAAAGCTTACCTCCAATGCAATATGCATTTTAACAAAATTTACTTTAGCTGAGTCCACTCATGCCAAGTACTTTAGCAATTTGTGTCAGTTTTGTTCTTGAGTGGAGTAAAAGATTGGTGTTGTATGAGAATTTGGCCTTGATCTGGTAACATGGTCTGTGTAACTGGTTCTTTATCAGCAATCCTTTGGATTAGCATTTAATTATTCTGACCAATTACTTGCTGATGAGGATAACTTAATCCGTTGTGCTGTTTCACATATTTGTTTTCAGCTGTGCAAAGAGATTCAAGAATAGTGTAAAATCTAGTAAATGGAAGTGGTTGCATAATCATTTGATCTAGACGTGATTTTGCAGTGTATAAAGTTGTGAGGACTTATTTCTCCTCAAAGAACACCAAACAAGTAAATACAGTAAATACAAGTAAATTACAATACAATGGAAGTAAATACAGTGTATCTGCATCAGAATCAAGTGCCATCACCATCATGATCAAAATCAGAATTTATTTCCCACCTCTGAGATTCACAGACTCCTCTATTCGGAATTATTAAGAGTAATGCGATTTATTAGGGTAGATCCAACATTTAGCCTTTGGTATTAGAAAAAAAGAAAGAAAGAAAGGTTTTCAAAACTTAATGAAGTTGATTAATATTTTCGTGACATTTTGAGAACTGCACCACCAAAACTATAAAAACAAAAATCACAAAAACTACAGACTTCCTCCTTTAATATAGCAAAATGTCAATGGGTTTGGATTTCTTAATGTTTAAGACAGAGAAAATGAAGCTGATATTTCTGGCTTCATTGTGCAAGCAGAATTCAGTGAACAAAGAAAAATGGAGTGCTAGGAAATAAGAAAGAATTTTTTTTTTTAGGAAGCTACTGTGTTAGGTGTGATCAATAGTCACCAGAATGTGCCTTTCCCCACGCCTGCTAAGGAGGCCTGTTCTGATTTTTCTGCTCTCTCTTACTCAGCTGGTGTTCAGTTTAAATGCCTGAGATCCTAGGGAGCATCAAAGGGGTTAAGAACCTTCCTCATTGATCTCTGTTATGCCAGCTTGTAAGTGTGAAGGGAGGATTGTTTTGTTCTAAGTCAGGCCTATTTAACATGACTGGAAAAAATGACCCGCTTTACTTGTTTCTGGTAACTGTCTTGCTTTGTTCAGATAATGTGTTTTTTTAAGTTGTGACAGAAGTCAACCTCCTATCACACCTTATCTGATTGAACTTCTCAAGCTGTAATACAGCAGATGTTATTCATAGGAAATAAGGCACTGATGGAAAATACCGTGACGCAATAGTAGCAAGTATAATAGACAAATCTATTATCAAATATGGAAAAATATTTTTACGTATATTTGAATACTAGCTGCCAAACAGGGAGACTGAGTACCTTGCAGCAAAGATAGGGGGAGTCTTAACTTCAGAAACTTTCTCCAGGCAAACCTTTTGGTGTCTAGTGTGACTTGGAGAACAGCTTGTATAATCCAGTATTTGATATCAATATTACATGATTTGAAGTAGCTTTCATCTCTGAAATAAGCAACAAATGATAGAACCTCTAAGTGTCAAAGTGCTGTTTCAAAAGGGTAAACCCATTTTTTGATTAATTTACTCTGACATAATCAAAAAGAAGGCACAGATATATATCTTTAGATCTATATTAACCTCCTTAATAGCAACCATGTGCTCAGTTTCACGTGTTATGTAAGACAGTGAAAGTTAAAACAACCTGGTTAAAAATCAAAAAGGCCAAGAGGAAGTGAGACTTGAAGTTTAATGAGAGTTAAAGTGATGGAGCAGGGTTTAGGGGAAATGTATCATCCAAGTTCCCTGTGCCAGTGAGTATCGGAAAACAGCAAAAGTGGGCACATAAGGTGTAATCTTTTTCAGGGTTAGGGACAGTTTCTAATATTTCTGGAGCTTTTTTCTGCTGTTTTGCTGGATGTAGAGTCTTTGGACTTTGTAGCCTTCTAGATTTTAAGTGCTTGGAATTCCCTTAATAGAGGGATATTTAGAAAAAAAAAAAAAAAAGGAATTAAAAAAAACTCCCAGCCAACATGGGTTCACGAGGGGTAGGTCCTGCCTAACAAATTTGATTTCCTTTTATGATAAGATCACCCATCTAGTCGATCAAGGGAAACCAGCCGATGTGATCTTTTTGGACTTCAGCAAAGCTTTTGACACGGTTTCCCATAGGATCGTACTGGACAAAATGTCCAGCATACAGCTAAACAAAAACATCATGCAATGGGTGAGCAATTGGCTGATGGGCAGGGCTCAAAGGGTCGTGGTAAATGGGGCCACATCAGGCTGGCGGATGGTCGCTAGTGGGGTCCCTCAAGGTTCCATTTTAGGGCCAGTCCTCTTCAATGTTTTTATAAATGATTTGGATGTAGGACTAGAAGGTGTTTTGAGGAAATTTGCTGATGACACCAAACTTGGAGGAGTTGTGGACTTGGCTGAGGGTGGAAAGGCCTTGCAGGGAGATCTGGACAGATTGGAGAGCTGGGCAATCACCAACCACATGAAGTTTAACAAAAGCAAGTGCTGGGTCCTGCACCTGGGACGGGGCAACCCTGGCTATACATACTGACTGGGTGACGAGACGCTGGAGAGCAGCCCTGCAGAGAGGGATCTGGGGGCTGTGGTTGACTGCAAGCTGAATATGAGCCAGCAGTGTGCCCTGGCAGCCAGGAGGGCCAACCGTATCCTGGGGTGCATCAAGCACGGCATTGCTAGTCAGTCGAGGGAAGGGATTGTCCCACTCTACTCTGCGCTGGTGCGGCCTCACCTCGAGTACTGTGTGCAGTTCTGGGCACCACAGTACAAAAAGGACATTAAGCTGTTGGAGAGTGTCCAGAGGAGGGCGATGAAGATGGTGAAGGGCCTGGAGGGGAAGATGTATGAGGAGCGGCTGAGGTCACTGGGCCTGTTCAGCCTGGAGAAGAGGAGGCTGAGGGGGGACCTCATCGCAGTCTACAACTTCCTCGTGAGGGGGAGTGGGGAGGCAGGGGACCTTTTCTCCATAAACACCAGTGATAGGACCCACAGGAACGGTGTCAAGCTGAGGCAGGGGAGGTTTAGGCTGGACATCAGGAAGAGGTTCTTCACCGAGAGGGTGGTTGCACACTGGAACAGGCTCCCCAGTGAAGTAGCCACTGCACCAAGCCTGTCTGAATTTAAGAAGCGATCGGACTGTGCACTTAGTCACATGGTCTAAACTTTTGGTCAGACCTGTGCGGTGCCAAGAGTTGGACGTGATGATCCTTATCGGTCCCTTCCAACTCGGGATATTCTATGATTCTCTGAAAAAGGAGAGGAGGAAATAAAAGAGAAAGCAAGTGAGATTATTGGAATGTTACATGTGGAGAGGACATAATCTTCTTCCATGCACAATAGTTGAGAGCTATTTTGCTTCAAAAGTACCCCTCCCCTATTTTAAATATGAAATATTAAGGGTTTTGATGTGGTAGAATATGCAAGAAGAATAGCTCCGTTATTATTATATGATTTATCTTGACAGGTTGCTGAATTAATTTCTAGGAGTTGAATAATCATGTTTTCTGATAGTCCTTGCAAAGTAAACTGCTTACTTGAATGGCAAAGGGGGGTACTTTATTAGGCAGAGAGCAGTAATTACCATGACAAATAAATAAGAAGTCATTTTGACAGCATTTCCATATATTCTTGAAAAGGTGGTAGATTAACTTCTTTTACAGCTCAAAATAAGTTATGGGGAAAACAAGAATGCAGATGCATTGATTTTGTTAATGCATGTAATTATATCTTAGGCAGAACACTATTGTAAGGATAGACTGTCTCTCTGAGTTTGTGGAAAAGGAAAAACTCTGTAAGCCATAATATACCTGTCAGTTGAAAAGTATCCTTAGAAGATTAAAGAAATGCATGTTTCTAAATGTATTGGTATTTTCAAAAATAACCTGTATAATGTATGTATGTCTGTGTATATGTATATATATAAGAATTTTCTTGTCCATATTGCAATACCCAGTAAATTTTAATGTGTTTACAAGATTTCCATTCTGTAGTGTTCAGAATATTTTCATCATTGTATGTGAGTGTATATAAACGATTCTACCAGGTGTATATATGTACTGTCAGATCATATATTGGTTATATATCTAGAATACTGCCTGTGCATATGTGTGCCTTTTTCAGTAAGAGTGTTTGGTCAGTGTTGGGAATAATCAAAGGCGTGCATCCCCATTACCAAACTTGTGTAGTGACTTGAATATTTATATGCATATGAATTAGGAGTATTTATGTCAGAAGCGATTGTATGTATCTCAATTTCTCAGCATCTGCATCAGTCAGGAATGCTGTTGCATTCCATGCTGCAACTTTACTTCCCTAGATTTTTGTCACAGGTGCTTAGTTTCCCAAAGTGAAAGAGAGCACTCAAGGGGTAATCATACAAAGACGTCATCATATGTTCCCCTTCTCAAAACCTTTCTAGAAGGTAGAAATGTCTTCCATCACAGGATCTTCGGGATCTTCTCTTCAATCAGAGAAACTATCAGAGAAGGAAGACCAGAGTGGATGCCTACATGGATATACTGCCTCTCATTTAATGCGTTCCTGTCATTTCTCTACACCAGATGAAGCAATGGGACTTCATTTGCAGTACCTGCTGGTTTTAAAATACTGCAGGAACTGATGAGGACATTAAACATAGGAATTACAGCATACTTCTGAGAAAGTATAACTACAGTTATGCTTTCTTTAGACTTCAGTTCATATCAAAGTAATTTGTCGTGTAAACAAGGAGCTTTTCAGACTTGCAAAAATGCATTGGCATATTTCAGCCTTGCTTGTCCACTGTAGTAGTATGTTGTACCTAGAGGAGAAGTCTTCCAAGCCAAATAGTTCCATATACGTAGGGACTGGTGAGCATCAGGCAAACACCAGTGTGGAAGAAAAAAAAGAAAAAAAAAAACACAACTTTCCCTTCAGTAGCCCTTACAAGTACGTTTTCAGAGGTTCAAGCTGTTGAAAGTATGCACTCCCACCAATTCCATTACTGAGAAACATAAAGCACTAAGAAGCTTTACTATCTACACTGTGGAAAGGACAATTCTGGTTCTCGAATTTACTGCCAGTCCTTTCCTTCTGTTACCTCTCCGATAATAATTAATAACTCATGACACATGAGTTCTTACTGAATAGCACAATGTAAACGGACATTATCAGTTGAATGTCTAATGAGTATTCACAAGCGGTATCACCGTATGCTCAAAAGCTTACAAGTACAAGTGGAAAAAGATTTGAAGAAAATGTGTGATGGTCACGTGTTCTTCCATGATTAGGACTGCCAGTCATGCTGGACTCTGTGTTGGGTCAAAGCGAGGGCTTCTCTTTTGACTCCCTTAATGTGCACTTCAGAATCTGACACTCCAGTCAACAGTTTAAGTCAATGCAACCAGTACAAAGAAAGTTTCAAAAAGAACTTGCAAGTGTCTCAACCAGTAACAAAACTGACATTATTCTGACATCTCAATTTAATGTATAAAATCCTGGATAAGCTTCCAGGTTTGGATCTTAATTCTGAATTAATTAATCAATTAGAATGAATTCTTAATTATGAATTTCCATAAATAAGACAAATCCAGCTAGGAAGGACAATTGAGAACTGGGATGTGTTACGTTAGATCAACATGTCTCATCATGCTTCCCTCTAATTAAAGTTCACCTGAAGTGCACAGATTTTTTTTCCTAAGCTAATTTCTAAACTCTGTGTTGGCAGAGTCAATCACTGATCAAGATTCTTTTCCAAGCTACATGTGACTCACAAAAAATGTAAATTGCATTGTTTAGATGACAGAAAGACCTTTGAGTTTTTGCTTGCTGTATGAATTCTTAAAAGATGTTACAGACTTTTTTGTTTCCATGATGGAGAGAATGAGATGAGAGGTTTGCATGTGAAATGATGTGACAAAATCTTCAAGAACATTATTATGAAACAACAAAAAAAATTGCTTTCCTTTAATTGTTTGTCCATGTATATGCATTCACACTATAAGCACATGTATAGAGAGTCATGCAGGCTGGAGATTTTGTACTCCTTGCAGTACTGATAGTGTGCTCGTTCTCCCCCATACCATGCATTTATATGCTCCATTCTTCTAGTTCGTGTCAACAGCTGGTTATTTAAATTATATTGTATCATTGCATCGTACTTTATTGCTTCTAGTAGGCTGTTTTTCTTCTCATTAGGTCTTTATTGATTTAAGTTAGTTTTGTTTCTTCTAAAATTGATTCCCCCTCCCTCCCCTTTTTTTTTTAAATTTTGGCACAGTCTGTATTACACTGGATTCTGGCTTAGAAGCCAGACTTTGAATGCCAAGCCTAGCTGCACTGCTGGAACCAGTGTCCAGGCACACCCTTACTCAAGAAAAATATGTTTCATAAAAATGCCTTTTCTATTGTGCTTAGAAAGTACTCACTCTCACTGGAGGGGCTTTTGGTCTGTTTCTTTCATCTTCTGTTGTTTAGGGGCATTCATGGCTTTCATAGACCTCTCAACTAAGAAATCGCCTGTACAATGGGAGTGTAAAAGCAACCATGGCCAAAGTGTTGGTGTTCCTGTTCCCTGATTGTAGGACAAAGGGTTTCAGCCTCCCACTTGTGGATGTTCCTGGCATTTAATGGCATTTCTTACAGGCTCATGCAGTTGCTGCCACTGCTGGTATTATGGACGTATTCCTTTTTTCCTCTCTGCCTTTCTGCTTCAGTTTGGCCTTGAGAAAGGTACATGATATAAACCTAGCAACCACAGGGGAAGCCGAGCATCCATTCCTTTTGGCACCTAGTGTTGAAGAGGCTTATCCACTATTTTTGATTTGGAAGAGACGCTAGCGGATATCTGAGGGTGTCCCAAATCCCTTCAGATCTTTAGTGATTGAATTCTGATCACTATTATGACTAGAGTGTATATCAAGCACCCCTCTTCTGTTCCAGCAAGAACTTCAAATACATTCTTCAAATGACTTCAGATGTCTGGACAAAAAAGTATACTTACTAGCTGCCTGCATGAAAATAGGAATTACCGCTTCTTATTTTTCCATCTGTCTTCATCTTATGTTTCATAGGCTCTGTGGCTTCAGAGATTGCATGGCTCCAGACATGAAGTGCTACACTAATGACATAAAATTATTTTAGCAATACAATTGTTTATTTTCCAAAACAAACCAGTTCTGTAGATATCCTGCAAAGAGAGAAGTATCTCTAGAATGAAAAAAAGAAGAAAAAAAAGTTAAAAAAAAAAAAAAAGAAAGTTAATTTATGAGACAAACCAGTATATTGTTGATCTTCAAAGCCTTTGGTTAGCTGGAATTTAAGCATTCTTTGTGCTGTTGCCCGTAAGAGGGAAGATCAATGTGCATTAGATTTTTCATTGCTGCAGTCCTTTTTGCCTATTAAATCTTTCTTAGAAACAAACATTAGAAATTAGAAACAAACAAGAGGTAATAATCTTGTTCACAAATCTCTTCTTGTTTTTCAGCAAGCTTGTATTAAAAAAGAGATCTCAGCTTCTCTCCGTGACCATAGTAACCAATTTTCTTTGACTTCTTCCTGTCTTTCTTTCATTTTCAATTTTTGCTATGTACGTATCTCTACCATTCATCTCCTGAAACCTGGTTAGGTCTTGGGGTACCTGCTTATTTTGTCTGCACAGTTCTTCTTTTCATCTGATCCGGTATAGCGGGCAATGCTTTCTGTGGCTTCCTTCTCACTGGAAAAGCCAGTTCTGAAGTGGGATCTCACTTAGCCTGGATGAGATGAGAAAACATGGCTCAGCTTCATTAAGCAGCAGATTGCTTTTGGCAAGTAGATAAGTAAATCAAGTTTATATAAAATCCCTAGTCGTTTTCCATGTGACCTGTTACATTAAGTTTTGTTTGGTTATATTTGCCCTGTAAGAATGTATCCTGCTGACTCCTTTTTTGAGATCTATCAAAGAAATTTAATGCTGTCCTATCATAACTGCTCATATCGTAACTGGCTAGGGGGTTGAGTGAGTTGCAGTAAATAGATTTCTCAAAGTTCTTTCTTTTAAGGTTGTCAAAAAAGATGAGTATTGGTAGGGTGTGTGTATATATATGTGTGTATGTATACGTCTGTATATTATATATATGTGAAAAAAGGAGGATAGTGGTGTTTTTTTTTAAAGAAAACTTCATGTTCTACAGCTATTTACAGGTAGTGCCTTAGTGAATTATGGAAGTGATTAGATGTAGAGAAATGGAGTGTAACTAGGAATAAGGACATTGAAATATTCAGTGGTTGGGTGACAAACTGTCTGATGCAATTCAGTGGAGATAAATGTTGTATATGGGAGGTGTGAAAAAATCCTGCATTTGCATATAAAACAGGGGACTTTGGTTTATTGCAATCCCAGAATGAGGTGCTAAGGTAGTAACTATTAGCTCAGTGTTCAGGAGCAACTGCAGAAAAGCAAAGCAAAGAAAAAAAAATAAAATTAAAAAAAGGAATGATTAGGAAATTATTAGGAAAGGAACAGACCAGAACACAAAACCGTATCTGTTATGCGTGAGGCTCAGGTGTCCTACCACATACAAGGGTGTGCGAAGGTCTGATCCCCCAGTCACAGCAATGACATGGTACGGCTGAAAAAGATTTAGAGTCAGGTTATAAGAATGATCTAATCGGCAGAACCACTTGGATACGAGGAACAGATGAAGAGAATGAAGCACAAATGCTCACAAACAGTACATGTGGTTGCATTTCCACAACACTCTTCCGTAGTTTTACTGCAAATTTTAAATTAACTCTCATGCTTAATTTATGCAAATCAGAAGACTGACACAGCGGGCATTGAAGCCTTGACTGTATGTCTTCTATTGGTTGATATTTTACTGATTTTAAGGAAAAAAAATGGAATTCCTACTAATAGAAAGTATTCACTTAAAACTGCTGAAGTTGAAACCTTATCTGATCATAACACAAAAGTCATCTCTTTTTCAGAAACTGGTTCAGTAGATTGCATTTTTCTGGGGAAAAAAAAAAAAAAGATAGCTAGTAGAGTGCAGATAATTCTGCTAAAATAGTGTAGTTTATTTTGCTTTCATAGTATGTTTTCTGTGTGGATGCTTTGTTATGTTTTAATGGCTTGATTAGAATAATACAAGTTGGAAGACATGGAAGATGACACATGCCTCCCTGTCATATGCAAGCTTCTAATCTGTATTAAGAGGGTGATGCTTAGTACTTGAATGCACGAGTACAACTAATTAAACTTCTCTGGTGATTAATTTTTTTTCTGGTACTCTAATCCTATTAGTTATTATTTACCCCATCATATGTATAATCCACTGTCTAAAACAGAGGAGGAAAAATTTGATATTTTTTAGCAGAAAACTAATAAAAAACTTCCTTCTTGGAAATTTCATGATGGAATGGTATAGAATAGACTCTACAGAATAAACAGATGTGTTGAGCCATGTGGCTAGAGGCATTTTGTTTGCTCAGATGCTTTTATTATCAGATGCACAAGATGTATCCAGATGAGATTTCATGCAGATGAAGCTATATTTAAGAACAGATATAAAATTGAAAGTTTTAAGTGAATTCTATATTTTGAGTATGCCAGATAAGTGGCCATTTTGCCTCTGACAGTACAATAGAGGTGGAAAGTTGGCTTGACTGGTTTTCTTCCAGCTAAACAAAATCAGAGCAAAAATTGTGGAGACAAAGTTAAAAATGCTTTCCTTAGCCCTAGTCATTTCATCCCTACTACCAAGAACTGAACATTTATTTTGGACTATGTCTATGTTATCAGTTCCTGCAAAACGATAAAAATGTATCTGTACAGTAAAACATTTGGTGCTCAGAATCTTACATCCTTGTTGGATGCTCTTCAGTATGTTTTATTTCAAACTACTTCTAGTATGATTGTGTGAATGTTGTGCAACAGCTGGAGTGGACTACATATGCTGCTGAAGTCCATCTTCCAAACAAGTTTTATCTGGAAGCATTCCAGTTCAGGATTTAAAGCCTGCTTTGCAATATGAATCAAAGTCTGTTAAGCACAGTCAAAAGTACACTGCTGTTTGGAACTAGCAGGCTGTGGTAGAGATGTCCTCAGCCTCCAAGACATATATTTTTGTACCACAATATATCAAGATTACAAATAGTTAGAGATTCATAATACAGTATCATCGTTACCCATGCAATACTACCTCCTGAGCTCAGTACTATAGTACTTAGCTCAGTACTAAAGCACTTAGCTCAGTACCAAGCTGGTAAACTGACTCAAAAAAAAAATATTCTAGACCAAGTGGTCTCCAGATTTCTTTGACTGTGCACCCCTAGCTGTAAAAATTTGTGAGCATGCACCCCCAGTATATGTACATTTATTTATTTACAAATTATATACACATACTTCTGAAGTTCTCATATTTTCTTCCTGCACCCCAGTGGCTCGTCTTGCATACCCATGCAGCTCACTTTGGAGACCACTGATCTCACCTACTGAAAGGATTTTACTGGTTGAGGGAGCATCGCAACAGTTAGTAATGGAAACCGGCCATGAGTCCTTTTAGCCGGCTTCTAGATTGCTCAGTACTAATCGCTCCAGAGATGATAGAATTCTTAAGAGGCATTTTGAATTCTCCCACACTTTAGTTTTACATAAGTCCAGTTTCAAGTCAAGTTATTTTACTGCCATGGTGGTCATAAGTTTCTCAAAGTCATCCAGCATTCAAGATTTCATCTGAGGTGTTTATAGAATTGCAAAAAGAAAAAAAAAACAACAACAACAACAAACAGAAGTGTTCCTTGAACACATTAGCATCTATCTTACTGAAAATCCTCTTGCCAGTAAGTTGTTGAAAGGATCCAGAAAAAAATTGCAGGAGGAGGCCTTTCTGATGTTTAAAAATGCTATACAGAACAGGAAGGAAGCCCAATTAGATATCTTAATTGGCTGAAAAGAATAAAGTCTGCTCCTATAACATAAGCACACAGGAGAAAAAAGCTTTCCTAAGAGCTTCCCACTTCTCTCTCTCTCTCTCTCTCTCTCTCTCTCTTTTTTTTTTTTTTTGGGTGAGATAAAAGCCTTATTTTGTTAATTAACATTGGTAACCACCATATTTTATCTAGTTGTCTAGTTTGTGCTAGCTATAGTTGATGGAATTAATTCTCTTCACAGCTTTTATATACAGAGGCTAAGAAGCAGTGCTGCAGGGTGCAGGTGCTGCCTGAATGAGATGGGTCCATCTTGGGTGCAGGTGTCAGAGGCCTGAGGAAGTAGGATCAGTTTTGACAAGTATCTAGAGAATTATGGTTGGAAAAAAAGCCAGTTATTTTTGCTGATGTGTGTGGAGACAGCACTGATTACTATTTGATTGGACATTATTATTAGCATTATATATTTTGCTGCAAGGTTGCATAGTTTGCTAGCAGAATGTTTTGATATTAGACTACCTTTGATGTAATTTGAAGTGGCTAAGTCGCAATATTTGCTTTTCTGGAACATCTTCAAGCTCTATGTGGAAGTATTTCCTAGCATGTGCCTATCTAGGCAAGAAACATGATTGATTCCAAGTTAAACACTCGTATGAGGTTAAAATTTAATGTTTCTCTTTTTCATTGTTCCTGTCCCTGGGATTTTGACACATTCTTTTTCTGAACACCCGTGTGATAAAATAGCTAGCATTTTGATTTTATTTCCCATGACAGCGTTCCTGTACCTTTGATTTATCAGCAGGATTTTCAGATACGATGTAACTTAATTGTCCTTAGAGAAATGTATAAGGGAGAGAATGCCACTGAATCATCAGTTCAGTAAAGGTGCAGTGGTTGCAGACTTTTAAAGTATTTTCACATTAAATATATGCAAGGATTTCTAGGATTGGTCTGTCAGAAACGTTTGCATTCAATTTCATATGCCTCATCATTCTGACAAACTTAGGTGGAATATTAAAACTGCAAAGGTAATGCGTATTTGCTTGTGCCATTTCTGCATAGACTGCCATTTCTGTTTTCTTGTGTTACTTACTGCTTTGTTACTGTTTTTACCCTCTGTCAAAATAGCCTTGAATTTAAAGATTGCGAATATTGTAACATTTTAACTGTTTTGCTTCCTTATTATGATGACATAGCCCACGCTACCAAATGCAAGTGTGGAAATTTGTACTGCTCAGTATTGTCACTTGAAAGGGTTCTTCTGCATTCTTCCCAGTGAGGTGGTCTTATTAGATGAATATTATTTGAAATAAGTGAGGATTACTTAATATTTATCAGTCTTGAAAATGAAGTTATGTATTTAAGGATATCTTATGAAAATAAGAGCTTAACACCAAGATGCTTTTAAAATTCTTGTCCTTCTTTGATAAAAATAGAAAACAACTCTTTATGAATTTGGGGCAAGGAATATGTTCTGTGCTCTAATAAAAATTTATAAGGAATAATGCTATATAGAAAAAGGCAGCGTGTAAAAATAAAGCCGAGTGTTGTTTGGGACGCTGAAGCTAATGCTTTGGTTTTTCAAAGTACCTTAAGGCTGTAAAAGAAAACAGACATTTGTCCTCAGGCTGTTTTGTAGGAAAGATGCTTAAGTTTAAAATCAGAGAACTGAAAAGAGCTGCTTTACATACAAAAGCTTGAAATGTCTCTAAATGTTGTGCAGAACTGTGAATGCTTCTGTAGGTGACACAACCAAAGGGATAGCTGTGTTTCAAAAAGGAAAAAAAGCACACGTGTTTGTGAAGTACTTTGGTGTAAGTAAAGCTTCTACATTCATGATATCCTCACTGAGTTGACTTCTGAGAGACCAGAAAAAGAAATGAGCAATAAATGTGCACAGATAAAGGGAAATCATCAGTTTATCTGTGATAAGGTCTTTTTTGCAGGCATAACTGGAAAGCAGTCAGGACACGCATTCTGAATGTGCAGCCAGTAGTTGGTATATAAGCATGAAGCATTAATCATAATGGCACAGTTCCCCACTTCTGCCATTTTCCCTTAATAGAACATCTGAGATATGCTTCATATACTTAGGTATCCAAGCAATTTTAGGATGGTTTTTTATATTTAAATTTTTATATAAGGTAATACATATTTTAGCATAATATCTGTGTGTGTATGTGTGTTCAGAATATTTTGTATCTTAATATTTTTCACACAGTGTTAGTACCCTAAACTCTTTCAGATAAATACTGGAGAAGTAGTATTTTAGCAAAGGCATAGTTTTGACAACACAAAAAAGTGACCTAGTTATGTTGCAGTTCCTCTAAAACCATGGCAATCTCATATACAAAATGAAAAATAAAGGGGAAAAACAAGGGTTTTCCTCTTTGGTGAAATAAATAGCTAATCTCAGACTAGCTTTTGTTGAAAAGATTTTTAAATTCATTCTGGCTGCTAGATCTCTACCAATGAAAACAACACAGGCCATGTTAGATCACTTATATTGCCTTCTGAGGATGGCAGAATGATAGGAAAACAAAGGAAAACAAATTCTAACTGTCCTTGTAATTATGTATTTTGAGTATGTTTGAAGCATGGAACGAAAATGTAATCAACTATCTTCAACTTTTATCCCTTTTTATGGTCTAAAAAGCATCTGTTCTGTCATCAGCGGACATACCCTAATTCATCAGTTAACAAATTGGATTCCAGTTTTTCTCTTGACTGCGTACATAATGTATTTCACTTAAGTCCCTTCAGCTTTCTTGTTTCAAAATTGGGAAGAAGATGCAGTGCCTCGAACTCCCTGCCAAACAGTGTCCAGGTAGCAAGTTTATTTTACACACGGGGTAAAATAAATTATTTCTTACATCCAATAGAAAGTAAAAATAACAAAATCAGTTTAAAATTGAAACTGCAGTATAAACAATCTTTCTGCTGCTCCTTCTAGTGAAGGTTAACTTAAAATAGTTCTCCAGATTGTTGCTGGTTCTCTTATACAAAACTCTTCATGAAAATCTGACTTAACTCTTTCCTCTGTCTTAGATTATCTACAGGGAACCAAAGGTAACATCCAAAGTACAGAGTTTGCAAAATAATTAAACATTTTCTTATCAGACCTCAGACAAACACTGATATCTATCCAAACAACAGAGATTACTGATAGAAAATTTTCTACAAGTAGGTCAGTGAGAAATTCACTATTTCCCTACAAAAACATCATTCTAATAAAAGGAGCCTAAAGGACTGAAGTCTGTTTATTGTTAGCCTGCAATTATTTCTTTAGCAAAATAGTGTTCTTTTGTCAGTACTGTGAATGAGGATGGCCAAATGGTAACTTGCTAGTTATGACCTTCAATCCACTATATTTAAAGAAGTGGCAGTCTGCTTTTCAGTGCATTGCTTTTGTCATTATCATCTTTTTTGTAGAGGTTCAAAGCTGAAGTACATCAAACTCAAATTTCCCAATATCCAAAGAATGAAAAGCAGGTGTTTAGACAAAAAGTAAATAAATAAAATAATAATAATAAAGTAAAATAAAATAAAATACACATATGTGTAGAGAGTGATATACTACTAATTCCAATTAGCTTATTTGTTGTGGCCAATGATCTTATGATACAATCTTAGAGGTATTTTTGAAATTTGGGTGACAGACCAGAAATGTGTATAATTTCCTACTAAAAATAACTCTGTTTCTGGAGTTAGAAGTGAAAGCTGTAACAGCAGCTAGAGATGTAATGAACTACTTCAGTATGGAATAGCTACAGTGGCTTGGAAATTGGGTTCCTTTCTTAGAGTTGATCAGTACTGATAATTACACCTCCAAACCCAAAGTCCTAAATGGACAAAGTGTCAAATATTGTGTTTAGGTTTACAGGTATAAATGTGAAAGTTCTCGGAATACTACTCCTTTGGAATTCTGTTTTCTGGTAGACTTGGTCTTAAATCACAGATTTATAACTCTTAACAAAAGATCCTTGATCTTTTTTTAATGTCTTCAGATAACACAGATGTTGCTAGGCCTGTAGAGAGAACTCTTAAAGGACAGAAAAGACTTGCTTAGTAATTGCAGGAAAGAAGCGAGGGCTTGTCCTGCTGTAGCATCAGAAGGGAGCAGTGCTGAAGGAACAAGGGAATTGCAGGTGTCTGGTTTTTGTTCTGCACTGGGGCGGGGGGAGTGAGAGGGAGATGGTGCGGGCTTCTGTCAGGATCTCAATAAAAAGGACCGACAATAAATGGCTTAATAAAATATCTGCTTTAATAAGACAGAATAAATGGAGGAATATAGGTAGCGAATAAAATTTACATCCCTTCAGATGCTGGGAACCCTGCCTTCATGCAGCATTGGATAAATCCCCAAGTGGATTTCTCCACAGCACACTGCTCATACCTGTCTATGGAGAGAGGTTCCTTCTTTTCGTTCCCTTGAGCTACGTTATTATTTTCATACAAGCAGACAACCATATTCATGAAGGGCGTTCTCATGAGGCCAGGCTGCTGGTGTGATCCCCAGCACCCAGCGGGAGCTGCCTGCAGGCTCCACCAGCGCGAGGAGCAGGCCGAGCTGCCCTGCCCTGCCCTGCCCGAGGGATTTGTGTAGCGTGGCCCAGGCCCGAAGGCCTTGCCGGACAAGCAGCCCAGCTGTCTGCCTGCTCACGTGGCTGCTGTGTGCATCGCTGACTCCTTGAGGTGCGATGGCCTCCTGGTCAGGAAGGGTCACTGCAGTATTAGAAATATTATAAATAGAAGATTTTGTGGCTCTTAATTACCAGAGGGCATTGCCCAGTTCTTGCTCACAGCTACAAGTTTTGGCGTGCTTTCCTTCACACACTAATTCCACCTACTCTCTGTTACTGAAAATACTGTCTGGATGACTCTTCTGACTGTGTAGGCTCTTAATCACTATCCAGCAGTGAAGTGGCAATTGTCTCTACAAGGGAAAGTAGTAGTCCAGAGATAACATATACCACATGCATCATAATCCTCAAAGTAGAACGTGTGGGAGATGATACAACTCTTTGGAAGGGGCAGTATGATATTTTTACTTATTATTGAGATGATGCCTTTATTCTAAACCTAGCTGAACAGATGACTGCAATGTGACTGTAACGTGTCCAGAAAGGGAAGTTTTGCGATTTAAAAAAAAATTTACTTGCATAAACGTTTGCACATAAGAGACTGTATGTTAGAATAATAGTATATAATGCAGGTGGTACACTGTGGAAACAACTCATCATTTCTTATGCTGCTTTTTTTGAAATATATAAATAACTCAGGATTCTTTTAAAGGTTACTGTGTGTGTCTTCTTGCATCTTTAAAATAATGAACAAGCACTTCCTAGTCCAGAGGGCTTTCCATGGTCTCACAGCTCTAGAAATGACTCATGTTTTAGCAAGGAGGGTTCTGTTCCTGTGAAGCAGCAGACATTTCATATGTATAAGCTCCACTTAACTGTCTGATTCAAGTGCAGCAGTAACAATGGGAATGCACTCTTTTGGCTAGAACCTGCTGTACCTACAACTGCACTCCCTAAACATTTGTATAATTACTGAGTCTCGCTGCTTATCCATTTGGAAAACTACTCAAAAAATAGAAGAGCATTAATGTATTCTCTCACCATTCTTTTTCAAGGGAAACAGGAGGAGAGAGGCATGATGTACCATTTATGAAAGTATAATGAATAATTGCAGTATCCGTATGTTAATTTTGATGTTTAAAAGAATTGCATTTTCTAGATTGTTATGAAGGTTTGATAAAAATTTCAGTTAAAGTAAGTGAAAGCAATTTTAAAATAAGTTTGAAAAATATTTTCTGAAATACTTAGCTCAAAAAAATTACTTAGAAATATCTGTTAAGATTAGCACAATACAAGTCATTTGAGGCTTAGAACTTAAACATAAGAAAGAACATTTAAGACAATTTAAGGTTTGGTTTGTCTTGTGCTAAGTAGTTAGACTGCATAAATCATCAATTCCTCTTGAAGCACACCCTGTAAGGCCTTCACTTCTCTACTACTCCTCAGTGCTGCAGGTTTTGCTTCTGGCACAGTTCTTGCTTTTGCAACAGGAGCATATGGTACAAATATATTCAGTGCCAGAGCACTTAATTAATTAAGCAGTAATTCATTCAAGAATAAGTGTTTAATGTACCTGTATAGATGACATTCTCAGTGCAAAAGTTTCTCATTCTGATATTAATAGTGTTTGTTTCAAAACTAAGTCACAGAACCAATATTTGTGGATAGAACCATCATGTTTGAAATTCTGGGACTGGAAAGCATTTCTGAATATACCAAGAATTTCTCTGCAAGAGTCAAGAGACTCTATGATCAGTGCAAGCATTTGTAAAGATTGCTCTTCCTGTAGCAGAAAGCATTCCATACTTGTCTCATTCTGATTGTAATGATTAGTATTTCTTCTATGATTCTTAAATTTTAGCAAGTGAAGTTTGGAATTCCTCTAAGAGAAAAAGAGAAATGGCAAGTGATTCAGCTTGGAATCATCCTTTCCACTTCTTTTCATGTTTTGATTTGAACTTTGTTCGTGTCCTAGTTAGCCTCTGTGGCCTTGTTAACACTGTGAGTTTAGATTGAGTTAGATTGCTTCCATGAAGCAATTGCTTTATGAAGCTTCTGTTTGCTCCATTCAGCAACTTTTCCAGATGACACAGACTTCTTACAAAGTTATCCTTGTGAGCTGGCTGAGGTGGAGGCATATTTTATAGGTTTATATGTATATATGTGCATATATGTATAATCCTTGTCATCTGACAAAGTGTTGGCACATCATTCTGTATAGCGCAGTTTTTTTCCCCAAGAAATTAGGACCTTAGAAACAATGGAGATCCCAGTACAAATAATTCTGCAGAGATGCTCTAGGTTGTTTGACATTCTGCATATTATTTTGCCTGAGAGATTTCCAATACCCATAAAGACATGTTTGAACAACCTTAGTATCCTGGCAGATTTTAGCTTCATTTATACCAGCTGCAGAAACAGTTGGAGGATGATTTTGGAATCTCTGTAGGGTTTTTAAGGCTTTTATTACCACCTGACTCCAAGTAATTTTGTTGTTAATATGTATCAAGAAAAAATGAACATCTTTTTTTAAAAAGATCCAAAAGAGAAATGACCAGAAAGTTTCAGCTCTTACGGAAGAAAACAAAAAAGCCATTCCTAGGTGAGTTGTTCTGCATCAATTTTCTCTTGAGTATAATAATCAGTTGAAACCTTTGATTGCAGTGGCATCAGCTAATGCTAAGACACCTCTGCAAGCTGCAGTGGAAGTAGAAGATAGCTCATCAAATTCTATGGTAACAGCTTTCACCCAGTATCATTTGTAATAGCTGTAATCCTTTGGGCTTATAAGAGAGGTTCTGCATACACTGAATCCTGAAAAGGTCTTCCCTTTGAGAGAGTGGCCTTTTTGTTCAGAAAGAAATTGTCTTTAAAATGCCCAGAGGTTCTCTCACTACATTTTAGTCTTTGGATGCTAATGCTCTAGAGTTCAGGAATAAACAATATACTAATCAGCAAGGCAGCCTATTACTAGTTTGTTCTGTTAATCTTCTATTATTCTCTATCTCTGTAAGAAAAAAGCGTGGACTTGTAGGAAAAAGACTTTTTCTGTAATAATCACAGGTATTTATTTTTCATTGCCTTCAGCAGCAGTCAGCATGTTGTTTGCATTAAGAACAGTCAATGAATCTCAATTGATTTTTATCCCTTCCCTGTCCCTTTTGAGAATCATTTGCATGATTCCTATGATTACTCTAGTCAACAGATAATGGAGAAGTGTAGACAATCTGATCAGTTCCAGAATACTCCAGTCTTCTTTCCTCTCTTATATACATCTCTCTAGTCCTTGTTCACATATCCCTATCACAAGGATGTATCCGAGCAGAATGTCCTTACCTTCCTCATATCTGGAAAGATAAAGAACTCTGCTTAGTTTTGGAAGAAGGGTCTTCCTTGCAGATGTTTTGTTGTTTTCTGGAAGCTAAACCTAGCATTGGTTATTAGACCTGGAAAATCATTTACCATCTAAAAATGGTACTCTGTAATTTCTTCCCTTTTCATCTGTGGTAGTAATTATTTTTGAGAAAAATATCTTTGTATACTCACACATAGTGACCTGATTTGTACAAGAATCCTATCTCCATCAAATCACACACAACATTTAGGGTTCTCTACAAATACTTTTTTATTTTACATTACTTGAAAAAGATGAACACAGATGTCTTTTTGTTATGTGGTGAGGCTACGTGATTGCTCTCGGTGATTGAGTACATTTTCACACCCCACAACTCAGAGTTTCCTAAAAGAGCTGATCAGGACACATTAAAAATGTATGATTCAATGGCATTGGAAAACCACTGCATTATAGTCGTTCCTTCTCTCATATTAAGCTCCTAAATTCTAATTTCTTCTGCCCGCATCTATGAAATGCACATCTGGCGACTGTTGCCTCAGCCAGCTGCTGAAGTCTTCTTATGATCTTACAGATCCTTATGGCTGCCATTTTACATACTCTGTACCTTTATAACGGTGGAGTATATTTTCTTCAGTCATCCAAAATTCCTTCTTGAAGTGGTACCAGAGTAGCCAGGCAGTGAGTCCTCCAGTACTCATTCCCAGGTCTTATGCTTCTTTGATTGAATTTTATACTTCACTTTCTTGATTTCACAAGGGCCCTCTATTATTAGTCTCTCTTCACAGGTCTAAGTCTTTGTTTGTTTACTTGTTGCACTGTGGGAATATCCGAAAGTTCAACTGACACCACACAACAGTTGTTCAAATTGTTTTCTGATTCTGTGTGGACTTGTGACTTGGAGTTCCCTCCATGGCCAAAACAAATTCCATTGGATCCCTGGGCAAACTCAGTGTCTGTATTGCATGGTGTTTGGACATTTGCCATGAGGCCACCTGGAGTTCTGTCTTTGCTTCCCCCCAGCAGCATGTTAGTGTAACAGCATGCAGGGCTGTCCCAGCCTTCAGCAGAGTGGTGCTGCCGTTGTCTGTGGGAGTCCTCAGACCTTCTCCTGGGTGGTAAAAGGCAAAGGGAACTGTTCAGAGGGCGTCATTGCTGGGAATGTACATGCAGACTCAAAGAAGAAAGGTTACCTGTCAGTAACTGGCGTTCTTTGAGAGGTATAGTCTGCATGTACATTAGTCTCCTACCTGCCTTTCCCCTCTTTCTGAATCTCTTTCAGGTTTGATTGTGCATTTAAGAGGAACTGAAGTGGTGGCGGATGCACTCTGCCCTAACTTTCATGCATCAAGCAGGACGAGGGGAGGAGCTAGAACGCACCTCCCAGGACACTCCAAGGCAGGCCACAAGCTCACCCACTCTTAGAATATATGTATGGACTAAATATCTCAAAGTACAGCAGCTATTGGTAGGTAAATTTTCTTTACTGTATTTTCACAGGTAAACAATAGATATTTTTTAAAAACAATTTCATTCATTGACGCTGTGGATGATATGCATGAACAACGCACACGGGGGGAAGTTATACCAGACACTGCATTACGCTGAAGTATTTCCCTGTCTCTGTGAAGTTTTCATCTCTCGTCTTTGTCCTCAGATCCAAATAGTTTAGGTAGTTGAATATTATCACTCTGTTCAATTTGCCATTTCCATTGAGGGCTACAACAAAAAACAGAAATGCATAACTTGGAATATTATTGTAAAAGCAAAAGGTAAACAATATCTTGAACAATTGTATCTAGATGTATGAAGTAACACAGAAGATTGTATTTACTGTTAGAAAATGAAGCTAGAAACTTAAACATAAGAATCAATCATATTTTTGCAAGTAATTCGTCTGAAACTTAATAGTTGCAGAAAAACAAACCTTCCAATTTAAATGTCTTTTTTCCACAGCTGGGTTCCTTGTGTTAATCACAGAACCCTTGTGGAGGTTTTTTAATCCCCTGCACTTACTGCCCATTAAACAGCACAAGTCAATACAGGGTATAACCTGGTTTAAATTGTTGATGTAGATTGTCTCTGCGTGCAAATATGCACATGCAATTTCTGTGAGTGCTTTTTTCAAGTACAGTTTTCTATGAAATTAAGCGAAGCTATCTGAGTGGAGGGCTATTATGGGAATATGATTCTCACATCTTTGCGTTTGGAGTTCTCTAAGACAGATTGCCTTTGTCTGTCTGACCCTCACTCTTTTATGATTCCTTAGAGTGATTCCTTTTCTTGGCAGCTCAAAGAAACTTAGTTGGTTTTCTGCAGCTTTACCATTTCTGTGTCTTTAGTAAGATTACAACCAGCAAAGATTGGTAAAAATTATGAACTCTGTATGTGGATACATGTAGGGAAAATATTGTAAAGAACTCTAGTTATAGGACATTACTTACTTGTTTAATGTCGAGCTTCCTTTTTGAAAACTGGGAACCAAATCAAACAGTCTTAATCTTAGATGAACATGAATGTATGCAAATGGGAAGAAAGTGTGGAAAAAACATATTGCTCTGCACAATTAATCTGAGGTTTATGGCTCCAAAGCCAACCATTTATATCTTGTGATAACAGGTCTTTGAAGTGCTGCTCTAATAGATTTTGAAGAGAGAAAACTTCTGATTAACTATTATTAGTGAGCAGTTTGGGATTAATTTAGTTGTTTTATGTTTTTTTCCCTTTTCTTTTTATTCCAATTGCTATTTTAGCTTATATTGTTATAGGAATGACCGGAGGAAGGAAAAGTAATACTGGCGAGGAGGCGTTATGTTTCTCTTTTATTTAATTTTTAAGTGGTTTCAAATAGATTCTTAAGAAAGGCACTTGAGTTTTTATAACTACAGTAATACTTACCTTAGAAAATAAACATATTTTAGTGAGAGGTCTTTTACATATGACAGAAATAAGACACATTTAATTTTGGTGCTTTTGCTAGTATATCTTTATTATATAAAGATAAATATGTGTGCATATATGCCCACATACATGTATATATCTGCCAAATTCAAAGTGGACAGGGAAGTTGCTTCATGGAACAGATACGTTTGGAAAATACCTAATTCAGACTCTTCTGACAGCTATAAGTTCCATTCCCTCCTCAAGGCATCTGAGGAAGACTGTTATGCTGGAGTTGACAGATCCTTTCCAGTGAGAAGCTGTCATTTCAAGAACTCATCATCCACTCTAGGAGGATACCAGTGGTATCAACAGTAGACAGGAACAGATTTTCTTACAGAAGGAAGCAAATAATTCTTATGCTTTGACACATATGTAGATTGATGCCTTGCATATGATCTAGACCGCCTTCTAGATTTTCATTCAATCTGATAAACCATGAAATAAAAGCACAATTTTTCTTATTTGTAGTATGACTAATGTCTCACTGTAGTTAGTTTAAATTAAGTATTTCTCCTTTCTGAAAGCAAAGTACAAAATAAAAGTGCAGTTTTAAATGTCTTCTGGAGTCAACCTTGCATGTGGCCTATACTGTCTTTACCTTTCTCCAGTGAAATAGTTAGATTTATTTTTTTTCCTCACAGTACTGGTCATTAGATGGGCAAACACTTCAGTGCTTGCACGTCTCTTTGCTTTACTTTCCTTAACCCACTTGCTTAGGTGAACTCTGCTGAGCATTGCACTTTGGTGCCAACTTTCCCCCCTCCCCTATTTTAGGAATAATTATCATGAATAGTAGCTTTTAGAAGATGTGAAGTACTTTTTTTAAAAAGGTTACATTACAGGCTGCATAGATATGTTGAACCTTGAATTTTTGATAGGTGCAATTTATTTTAGATGGAAAGTGCCTATAATTAAATTTCCATTTAAAAAAGCAAACCATTTATAGAGTACACTTTTATGACTTTCTTCCTTCAGTTTTGCATTTCAGTAGAATAGTTGCATTTTTATGACTTTCTATTTAACATTAGCTTAGTATTTGGAAAGCAGCATTTAGAAAAACAACAATGTAAAATAACGGTGATGCTGAAAACTGCAAATATATTTGGAGAATTTTCAAAAGGCTACTGTGTTCAGCAAAATCTCAAAAGACAAAAAGCCGTATTTACAGACATTGAGGTACGTACTTGGTTTTCATCCAAGTCTCTGACTACAGTAATTACACTGTGAACACAGTCCTAACATTTCTGTTACTTCATGCCTGTTATTAGTGCGGGAAGGAAAGAAGAGGTGGAGGTACCAGAAAATGTGTAGTATATTTTCCTGGTATTTTAGTATTTCATTTTCTGATATTCTTAAATAATTTTGAGACTCATTATTTGCAAAGCTGTTGCTCCGCACACATGGGTATCTTCATGCCTCTATATTTTAATGAAGCTTTCAAGCAGTAAGAGAAAAGTCGTGAGCATAAGAAATAGAACCTTCACAAGAAATAAGGCCAAAAATATTACATTTATTCCAAGAATAGATGAATATTTCTAAGGCCTTCCCTGTATTTCAAACTGATTGTTGAACTCAGCTCTTTATCTTTCCTACAGTTCCCTTGCTTTATGGATATTTATGGTCTTGTGTGGTCCTTAGTACTTAGTACTTCAATTTTCCCTTTCTAATCAGCGGAGAAGCCGTGGTCAGCTGAATAGAGAAGATTGCAATGCCTAAACAAAAAATATTGATGTTCTTTTAACCCAACTTTTACCTTTTCTTTATTCTTCTGCTTTGTATTTGTGTGTTATAATGTGAATTTCGGATTAATGGGGAGTTACGTATGCTCTCTCATGACATAATATCAGGGTTAACCTTTGGTGAGTTGGAGTCTGGAGTAGTTGAAGCCACATGACCAAGTAAAGGTTGTTATGAGATCCTAGTCTGCTTGCATTTTGAAACATACTGTTCAAGAACAGACAGAGTTTATTTGTAAATATTGAAGTTACATAATTTTACAAAGCTGGTGGTTTTCAGTTCTATGCTAGAGAAATACAGAATTTTCCTATAGGGCCTCTGTAATCCCTATTTGTTTGTTCTGTTCACTTACCTGCAGAGGTTAGAGGATGGTACATTAATGGATTTATGGAGAAAAAAAAATCACTTTGCTAACCATTGCCATTGTACCATCTTGGACAGTGAGATACTGAAGTTATCTCCACTGAAAGATATATGTCTGGAAGTGGTAAAGCCATTTGTTGTCTGAAATGACAGGTAACATTCGCTTATGTGTGGTGCCACGGGATTGCATCCTGTAGCATTGGGTTTTGGATTTACCTCAGTGTGGTAGTGCTTACATGAGTGTGCAGATGTATATCAGCAGTAAACACAGGATCTCTGCACTGTGTCACACAGTGTAGGTGTACTTTCCACAAGTTAATGATCTTATTGGCCTTAATAATGTGTGAAAGAATATGAATTCAGTCTGAGAAGGAATGAAGCAAGATTATTATGCACCATTGAAATCAACAGAATAGTCATGAGGAAATTCAGAAAGATCACAAGCAAAGTTTGATGAGCAGTCTTACAACTGAAAAAATTTCAAGTTTAGGCAACACATAAGTCCAGTGAGTAGTTCCAGCCTGGGAGAGGGAAGGGATGATTTAAACAAGAGCTCTTTGGAGCAAGGGATGGAAATAAATTGTGTGTTAGGCCTAAGGGTTTCTTGCTTATTTCAATGAAAACCAAATAGGTAGATAGAACAGGGCACCAGATCTAATTCAAAGCTTAAGGAACAAATGGGCTGAAATTCCGTTTCTTTGCAGCAGTAAAATTTAATTATGCAATGATTCTAGGACTTTGATGAAATCCGAACAGGTTAGAAATACAAATGTGTATTTTTGAAGTTAAAATGTGTCTAGAAGAGCAAATTGTAATGACTTAATTTTCTTCTTGTCTGCCTTGTCAGTAGGAAATAACTGATAAAGCATTATTTAGAATATTAAAATACCGTTTCTTTGTTTGGTTGTGTTTTTAGGTCTGTACTTTTGTTCTGTCTTAATTTAGTTGTAATTTTATAGTACTGTTTTCAGAGCCAGATGCTTTATTTTGTATCCATCATTGTAATGCCATTGACTTGAATGGAATGACAATGATTTACATAACCCGTTGACCCAGTCTCATTTTGTCTTGAAAGTTTATCATCAATGAAACAGTAGAAGAAGAGATAGATGCACAAAGATTATTTAATGAAATTTTCTGTTGTTGAAATGTTATATAATCATTTTATTTCTATAGCATCTGTCAAGACAAGTATCAGGTTCCTTGTCTGGAGGAATTCTCATTTGAAGAGACAGCAAATTTAGGTCTGTGCAAAGCCAACAGCAAATATTGCTGGACTGCTAGCAGCTGCAAAGTGAATACTAGTGGCCTTTCTTCCCCAGTTGGTCAGGGTGGTGTTTCCTTTTTTTAGATAGTTAAAATGTAAATGAGAATGTTTTGTGGGATAGAGTTTTGTGGGATAGAGAGAAAGTAAATAAACTGAATATTAGTCTCAGATACTTCTAAAAGACCAAGGAGGTACACATTCTAAAATGCAATGAAACCCGAACTTTTTGCTTCATAATCAAAGGTCTTTTTACTGAAAGCTTACGTTTCTTTACTATAACTAGAATTTGATAAAAAATATATGTATGTATTATAATGATATCAATTATATGCTCAATTTCTGTGAAGAGTTAAGGTGTGTAATAATTCCTTTAGCTTTTTGTATGCTATCGTGTGACATTTCTTTTTTCCCTTTTAACTAGAGTATTACTGAGATGTAGCAAAATGAGAACAGATGAAGGATTTATTTTCTCTTTAAAACCACTTGGAGTTTGGCAGGTTTTATTTTATCTAAAGATAAATGCTTCATATAAAAAATGTATATATATATATCCTTTTTGTTTTATGCTGACAATTTTTTCTTGATAATGGTTATTTAAAAATATGTATACAATGTCATGCTCTCACTTTGCCAAACAACATTTCTACACTAAACCTCTCTCAAATGCTTTCTGAAATTTGTTGCTGTTGGAAGTCAAGATAAATATGTCTGTAGATGATATAATAGCTCAGAGGAGATGTCACCTGTTTAAAAAACTTTTCTGATGCATATCTGAAACAAAAATTGAAACAAACAAATTTAAGATTAAAAATGCTTTTTACTACTGCAGTTTACTTCTTTTTATGTAAGTCAAAATAAAAGTAGGACTTAATAGTTCATTTATGTGTTGGTCTGAGACATTTTGCATGTTCATTTCTCAAGCTTATTTGAAATGTTCATATAACCTGAAGTTGGCAGTCAGTTACAGTCTACCTGGGAATAGTGCCATCCTCCAAAGGAAGGTAGTAAAAAGACATAAGTGATTTTAATAAAGACGACATTGCGCAAGAGGGAAGATAGAAGGAATGAGTAAAGGAAGGAGAAATAAAGATAGAACCTTTGGTTTTGCCACTTCTTCAAGTAATCCTTGGATTTTTACATGATGGGTCTTGCAGGCAGGCACAAGTCTATTCTACCTGCAATTTGGAAGAGACTGTATATGAGATGTCCTAACTGGACATCTCATATATTGTATGTGATTTATATGACTGTATATGTTTTCTCTTAACTGGAAATTACCTAGCAGTTCTAAGCCTGCAGAACATATGCCTGAGAATTAATCTACATCAGTAATGCTTTTTAAAATATTACAGACAGTTTTATGACCATCAGCAATATTTTAAGGTTTTTTTACTCAGTAAATTGCTTGGATCTATTTTTAAGAGTCAAATAATAAGCTTCTAGTCCACAGTCACCAAAGCATTTCTTTCCACCTTAATATAATAATTCAGAAACATAAATGTGCCCTAACCTTTTTTCAGAGGTGTTTTCTTTGATAGAATTAGTAAGCAATGGGTATGTTTTCTGCAGATAGTTACTCTACTGTGTAATACATGGTTATACTTTGTGTAACCCCTTGCCTAATTTGGAGCTTCAAACGAACATTAGGCTGCTGTGCTTGCTCACAGTAGAGTGAAGAGTAAGTGATATAATCACACTGCGACTAAATGTATCTTCTGCTGTTGTTGAATTTTTGTCACAATCTGAAAACTAGTTTAGAATGTCATCTAAAAAAATGAATGCAAATCAAATTTAACATATCTCTAGTATCATGAGTTCTAGAGTACTGGAAGTCATTGAATGTACATGACAAATCTCTTAAGCTTTCTTAATCCGGTTTTGGAATCAGCATATATGATCCTATTGAGATCTAGGAAATAAATAAAATATGCTAATATTGTAAGGATCAACTTATGGGTTGCTGTATCAGGTGTATTATTACATCTTTCATTAGACAAGCTTACAAATATGTGGTTCTTGCTTTTTTCAGACTGTTAAAAAGTAGAACAAGCACAGAAACCAGAGTTACTGTGAGAATTATCAAACGTATAACCTGAATTAAATGCATACACTTTATTAACGTGTGTTGAAGCATTATATTTATATCTTAGAATCAAAATAAACAGTGATACAAATGAATAGCTATGAATTCTTGATCTCCATTTTAGAACAAGAGATGGAGAACAGAATTTCAGTTTCCATTTCCAAAAATACTGTTGTATTATTCTGCCATAAGTTGGTTATAAATAGTGGTTTAGAGTCTGTGAAAAATGCCATGAGTGATTACACAATTCCCTTGATTTATTATATGTATATCTGTTTATTTTCAAGACATGTCAATTCTTTAGGTGTTTTCTGAGATAACCGTGTCCCATGTATTACTTGTTAGATCTGACAGCATTCATGTTCTCTTTCAGGAGACGCTGATAGATTGGTGCGATGAAAAGGAACTTAATTTGATTTTAACAACTGGAGGAACAGGGTTTGCACCACGAGATGTCACTCCAGAGGTGAGATACTCCTGGAATAAGAAAAACATGCCCTTTGGTGTAGAAATGTATGAATCTTGGGTTGGGGTTTTACTCTTTTTGAAATTTCCTCTGCAACTTTACTTTGGAGTATCTCTGAACAGGTCAGGTGATAAACAACTTGGAAGCAGAAAAAGCAATAGGGAATACAGCACAAGAGAATTACTCTGACTTTGGGTTCTGACCAGAAACAATTTTTGGACTAAAATGTGACATAGTAAAATGGATTTCCTGTCCCAGTGGAAACAGCAACATTCTAACAGCATTTTGGTATAGCTTTCTTTCGCACTGTAGAACGGTACTGCTAAGCAAAAACATGCATGTCTCTTTTGTTGTGTTCTGCACAAGAAAAGTGGGATGAAAGAGTTCTCTTAATTCTCCCTTGTAGGGTACTACATTGACAACTACTGCTTTATAGGTTAGAACATGGGAAGTAGATAGTAGGGGAGAAAAATTTTGTGCAAAGCTGCTGTTGCTTCACTTCACACTGCACTATCAAAAAAGCTAAACAGGCAGAGATGGAGGTAACCTGCACCAGTAAACGTTGCACAGAAAATTCAGTTACAAACCACTTACCAGGAGCTAAGGTAAGGGGAAAAAAAAATAGTGCAAAGGAAACTTAACCAAATAACTCAACCTCAGGGCCATGAGTTGTAATACGAAATGATGATTGTTATTGTTATTGGAGTACTTGGTACTTTTAGTTCCAAATTAGGTTAATTTGAACTTTTAATATCACATACCTGTTTTTGGTTTGCTAATATTCAACAGAGGACAGAATTAAGACCGAGTGCCTGATGTGTTTATTTCCATAAGTTAACATATTTAGATTTCACTTAAGTGTTCATGTGAGTTTTCGACTGCTTACGCTTTAAGAGTTAATTTAATTATAACATACCTACAATCATTTTTACCTACCAATGTGTTCTGTCAACCATGACTGCATTTTATATTGTTTTCATTAGGAATTTTAAAATGTTTTTAAGCTGCTGTATAACATTTGTGTAACTGAACAAAAAATGTAAATAAATGCTCTTGTACATTATTTCTGATCATTTTAGATTGTATACAAGAAACCTTAACTAAAACTTAAGGGTCTATCTGTCAGAAAATGGGAACAATATAAGGTAACTATAGAGTACTAGCTAGTGCAGCTGCATTTACAGGTGATTCATGTTGCTAAAGCAACACAAAAGTGAAAAATGCATTGGGTTAATTGGTCTCGTACTTGCAAAGTAACATAATGATTTAGAGGGCTGTATTCCAGCACTGTGTGAAAGGAAGGCAGAATTTCTGTTTCAGTTTTCCTGATTTATTATCTTAATGCAAAGTCAAACCTAGGCAATAGTCCCAGAGGAAATATTTCAGCCTGTGTCAAAAATTAGCTATAGATTCTCAAGCAGCATTTGGGCCCAGGAATTAAGAAATGAAAACTCGGCACATAAATACCTTGTGTTTTCCTTACGTTGATTCATTGCTGTTACTTGGACTAACTATTTAATATAGGTGGTAATGATTTGTTTGATTAGTTTTGATGTTACAGTGACCCATTTTAAAAATTAACTGTTGTTGAAGTCTCTTTAGCCTATATAATAAAAACACATTGGTACAAAAATCATTAATAAATTGCATGGAAGGACAAATGCATCATTTATAAACATAATCAGTATGTAAGTCTTCAGTTGGTTAGAACGTTTTACCTGTCCAATTATTACTTTACTTAAAAAGAATTTATAAATTTATATAGGATGTTATTTAACTAAATTTTCACTCATTTAATTTGCATTTAATTTACAAGACTAAAATCATGGTGAAGAGACTGAATCCCAATTTTTGTTACAAAGTGGCAATGGTAAGGTTTGTTCTTCAATTCCATATAGGGTTTAGCAGATCATTCAAGCAAATGTCAGAGGGGAAGAAAAATAGTTTGCTAGTATGTGTCATAAGTAAAATATTGTATGTGTTTTGGGTCAAGGAGAGAGAAAACTCAAAATGGAAAAAATCATTATGTCAACATAAAATGTTCAACAACAAACCTTCAGGAAAACTTCATGTAGGAATGGATTGTTGTAGGAATTTGTTTTTAATATCTTACTTGTATGGCATTCATACAGCATGGTCTCCTGTCATTACTGAACTGGTAATTAAATGATTTGGTCGTGACATTGTGCTAGTGAGATGTCATCTTTAAAACACGATTTTAAAGCTGGTATTAATTGAATCTAATTTTGGAAGACATTTGAGTGTTCTTCCTGAGAGTAGGGATAGTAGTGCATCAGGTCGTATTTCAGCTGGAATGATTCAGTCCTTAATGTTCCTGCAGTTTCAATTAGAAGACAGTTTTCTGCTTTTTCTTCTGAGAAGAGATATGTAGTCACTATTGTACTGTACAAGATAAAGTTGATTCCTGAAAGTATTTACAGCCCAAATAGTTACGGTTAATTTATTTTTTTATTAATTATTGATTAGATTGAAATTAAGTGGTAGTATAATGTATTTATTTATAAACATTTTTTCAGAAATTTGTAATTAAGTTTCAAAAAAAATTACTCAGTTTCCCCACGCACTTTGCATTTTGAACACTATAACAGAATCATACCAGATTATTGCAGTAGTTTCAGTGATGTGATTTATTTTTTTTTAAGTAACAAAATAGATTGTTGAAGGGTATCTGACTTTGATTAGCTATCTCTGATCCCTGAATTTATTGCATAGGATTAGCGAGTGAATGGGGAGAAGCATTTAAGTTAGGTGTTATATGATTCATGTTTTGAGAAGTGGGGGTCAGTTGAATTAAGCAGAGTGAATATCCTTCACATTTTTGCCTACGTAACTTTGAGTGATGAAATGAATGTGGATAGATTAAAAAAATCAGCCAGTGGATGGCTGAATTTGAAGGAAACTTGTAGAAGTTACAAGTGAATGCTGTAATTCTTCATCTACTGTGGCAGTTCATGATAGTTCTCATTTGGACTAAAGCCAAAGTAGAGGCTAGATTTTGTAGATATAGCCACGGTTTTGACCATCTTTATGTTGCCCGTAATTTGAGGGGATAATGTTTTAAGTCCACACTGGAAATGTTCATACAGTCTGCTTGTCACTGGATAGAGATTGAGGCATTACCTATTGCCCAAGTTAACTTATTTGGGAAAGTTTTATTTTGTATTTCCAGATGCAGATATTTTCCCCTTGGAACTACCACACTGGATTGCTAGACAGTTACAGTTTTTACAGGATGTTAATGAAAATATACATTAATTTTTTAAAAACATATTTAAATGATGCAATAAGTTTTTATCAATCAGATTTTCTCTATTGCTGTCAGTCAATACAAGGAGGAAAGGAAAAATCTCATGTATACAGGCACTCTGTGAAGTCTTTTATCTTCCACATCGATTTTTATATTTATTCTTGTGCAAAATTGTACAAATTGTACATCCAAAAAATTAATTTTCCTACCTCTTAACAGAGTCTTCTGGCTGTTTTCTTATCCCATATCTCTTGTGTGGCTCCGTACAAAACTAATTTTATGTACTTAGATAATTGAAAAAAGGATCAGCCTATTGTGCCTAGACTGATGCTGGAACTCCTTGAGCTGTTGCTATGTGAATTCACAAATACTTCAACCACACTGCAGATAATTGTCAGCCCTGAAATTTTAAGACTTCAGGAGAAGAGGCGTAGAAGAGCTTTTTGCCATTATGCAAAACCAGGCAGATGTTTTCTCGTAGTCTTCCTTCTATTCCTCTGCTCTGGAAAAATGATGAATGTGCCTTTTAGCTTTTGCTGATTATATTCCTCAATATTTATAGGCTGTTTTTAAATATATTTGGACACATACTTGTTTTCATTTGATCTCACAATATATGCATACCTGTTTATTCTTTCATCAAAGTTCGCAAGTCCATTAAAAAAAAAAGTTCTCTGGAACTCCCTCCAACTTGTCAGCATTTTCTCTGATAAAAAGCCTGCTCAGAATGAAGAAAACATTCCAAGCCTAGCCACACAGAAGTCGTATCTAGAAGAAAGTCTCTATTCTGCAGTGATGCAAAGTTTTTATATATTTGAATCAAAATCACAACAGCATTTTTATAATCAATACCAATTGCAAATTTTCTTTTGCCTGGCTTTTTCTAATTCCCTAAGGTATCTTTCACTGTTACTGGTTCCTGAGTTTCTCCTTTGAATGTGGTGTGAATTTTTCTGTAAATATTTTAATTGATTTGCCAAATTACAAATTTTCAAATTCCATTTTATTTCTACAGACTGTTTCAATGTCTGTTTCCTTGCATTTCTTTGTCCCAAGTACTGTTTACAAACTTCCTAATCTATACTGTTTGCAATTTTCATATGTTTTCTTTCTGTTTGTTTACCCTTCAACTTTGTTAATGAAACAAGGTGCTTGTGACAGAGCAGGATGTGTGAAGTCATAGCCATGTTCTCACAGCAACTCATGTGTTCTCCTCAGATTAACTTAAATCCATTGAGACATTTCAAATAACAACTTCCAATTAATATTTGATAACTTAAACTAGGAAGAACATGTAGATATTTTTATCCTCCCTGCTTCAAATAGTCCTTTTCCAGAACAGCAACATTTCTGGTAGAGTTCCTTTTGGATATGGGAGCACTTCCATTCTTTTTCAAATAATATTCAACTCTTCTTAGTGCCGTGCCCATTATATCTTAGTGTTGTCACTGGTCACACGAAACTCTTTTTACAACCTGTCTGTCACTTCAGGCTGGCTCCATAATGAGGAGGAATGAAGTCTTCATCTCATATGTGACATCAGTCATTTTATGGTAGGAATACTATGAAATCATACAAGCTCTTAATTACCCAGGCTGTTCTTTCAGTTTCTCATTCTCAATATTCAGTATGATCTCCAATTTAAAAACCTTTTTCAGCATGTGTTTTTGTAGTCTGTGTTAACACTGCAGTTTTCCGTGTCTCTGAATGGAGATTTCACTCCCTGTTAAGTCTGATTTCTTTGTTAGAACTATTGTATAACGAAGCGTGCTGTGCATGTGTGATGAGTGATCCTGTAACTTGCCATCAGACCTTTTGAGAACTATCATTCTCCATATTTCTTAGGAGATTGTTTCCAGCCTAGCTTGCTCCTAAAGGGTCTGAATTATGAAACCTTGCCAGATGCAACTAGGCAACAAATAGACTTCAATGCAATAGACCACAGTGTGACAGACTTCTGAATTCTGTGTTATGCTGTTGGACTTTTATCAGCAACTCTGTAAGGTATCATTCCCTTTTTTTATTAGACCTCCAGACAGTTCCTAACTTACATGATTAGGTCTTTATTCAGTCTGATTTAATTTTTCAGTATAATCAGTTAAGAATTTGAAACACTCTATTGGGTGTTCCAAAAATCCAAATGCGTCTGTATGCTCTATTCATTTAACCAGTAATTCTATAGTTAGGTTTTAAGTCTCAGATTTGGAAGACATTATAACAACAGAACTGCTATACTGAATTGCAGAACACTTTTCACTAAATAACCATTACCAGTGTCTTTGAGAAGCAGCAGTATCCTGATTATTTGCGGTATGCAGCACACTGTCAGCTTACAGACGTACCTGTATCCTGGGAAATTCCAAGCTGATTTAGCTGACTTGTGAAGTGCTGAAAAGTACATTTTCTCTTTTCTTCTGGGAGTTCCTCAGGAAATCTTGGTAATACACCAGCATCACTGAAGAGTCTGGTTGTGCTACCATGAACTGCAGTCACTGCATGGAAACACCTGGGAGCTGTGAGGACAGCTGTAGTGAGAAATGCGTGAGGGAAGGAAGCCAGATCCCATTTCAGCTCTATTTACTCAAATAACAGAAGGTACGCGCACACACACACACACAAAAAAAAAAAAAAAAAAAAAGGAGGAAACTTATACAGATACAGAGAAAGCATTCCTAAAGAATGCTAATTTTGATAAAGAGAGCTTTATAAATCGGTATTCTGATTCTATAAATGACAGTTTTGAACGTCTCCTTGTATGTGTATCCAACTGAGATGCAGGATGAAAAGAGTATGTCTCTCAACTTGTTTCTGTCTACATTTCCAGACATAGACAAGTATGAAGATGGTGAATAAAAAAAGGAATAGGAATACAGGGGATACTTTTTTGTCTGTATACAGAATTGATGCGTCTAAATTGGAAAGCTGCATTTTTTTTCTGACATTCACTTTTTTAAACATTTCAAATATCACACTGGATATAGAAAAAGCTCAAAAAATATGATGGCTAGAAGAGATGCTTTCTGTGAGGGTTATACAACTCAGTCTGTTTAGTTTATCATAAAGAATATCGGGAAGTAACTTAGTTTGTACTGCATTCACTATATTTTCTTTGAGAAATAATGATATAATGTACCAAGGGTTTTGTTAGTCTGCTGAAGAGATGTGTAACAATAGCTGGTGATAAGAAGCTCAAACCACAAAAGTCGAATAAGGAAATCATCATATTGGAAGATTTTTTTGTGTGTTTGTATTGGTTTTGTGTTTTTTGTTTTTTTTTTAACAGTGAGCAATTAATCACACAAACAAGTTCCTTCCCCAAAAGAGCTGTATTCTCTGAGTTTCAATCCTGTCAAATCAAAACCAATTGTGGAAGAGATGTCTTATAAAACACAAGTTATATGGGATTCCTTACAGAAGTCATGGATGACACTTAAAGAGTTATCCCATGTGGAAAGTCATACTAGATTCTAACATTATGTTCTGTATGTATTAAATGAGAAGATAATCCAAATCAAGTGGATCCCAAAATTAATGGGTACACAATTGTCTTTAACTGATTTATTAATCTTCTGTCTAAAGCTGTCTGACCATCATATCCTAAAGATAATACCAATAGATTTCCTATCAAATGTTCCAGGATGTTTTTGCCCATTTGAGGATCAACATTTATTTGCTTTATTTTAGTTTTCCTTAATGCTCTGAAAATAGCAAATAGAAGTTCCATTTTTCTGGCTTTCAGGTATGTATGAAATATTTGCAAGCACTGTTGAAAAAAAAAAAACAGTAGTAAAACAGCAGTAAGGGATTTCAGTGCTTCATAGAGAAACAAAGGCACAATAGCAAGTCAGGAAATCTAATTTTTCTCTCTTAATTTTTACAATTGCGTTTTTTATTCCAAGGTAATTTCAAAATGACAGTAGGAAGAAAGTGGATGGACAAATGTTTCATATGCCAGTGATCCCAGATACTTTCAAAAATACATCCAAAAGAACAATACAGTTGTAATTGACTTGTTTTTCAAAAGGAAGGGTTCTTCTCCTATGCGCATTACAGATACATTTAATGATGTCTTCACTGTAATGACCACAGCTCATAGAGATGTGTTCTGTTACTTTAAATTAGCTGGCTTGGCTTCTATTAGCAGTGTAGCTGCCACAGTGTATAGGACTTGCACTCCTTCCTGTAACTGGGAGAGAAAAGAATGCCTGCCATAAGCCTTCTGCATAATGAGATTTCCTATTTGGGATTTTTTTTCCAACTTGGGAATTTCTGCCTTTAGGTATTTCCATTAGAACATCTCTTTGCAACAGGTAACAGGGAACTGAACAAAATTAAATGTCAGGTTAAGGCAAAATAATCTGGAAAACATTGTCAGGCTTGTAATTATGCAATTCTAATCATTAATGTGTAATTTTTTTCTGGTCATGCTTTATTACAAGTAGTTTGGTAGAAGTTTTAATATGAAGAAAATTGACAATAATATATGAAAACATGAGGAAGACTTCTGTGTGAAGGCATCTTCAAGAAATGATAACTAGAAGACAAATACTAGTTTGGATTTAAGATGTATCAAAAATTGAGTTAGTTGGTCCTTTTGGCAAAAGTGCACCAGAATACGAAAATGATTCTTTATTAAAATAGTTTGCCATTAAAACTAATGCTTATTGAACAGTAGAGAATTTCTCATTTGCTCTTTGTCTGCTATGCAAGAGCACTTTCAGCCACTAAATAGGAAGAAACTGGAAGAGTCTTGGAAAGTGGCTGGTTTCATCTATTATTCTTGGGATTGTAACTGTTCCTTTGCCTGCTTCTGCAGATTCCTACCACATGGATCAATGCAACTTCTTTAGCAAAGTGTTAATTGAAAGTATTTGGAGAGAAAAACACCATGTCCATATATATTGCCACACTCATGTACGGAAGTCTTATGGACAAGAAAATAATTACTTTTTGACCTTAGTTTGGACCATTCACAGTTATTTCATCTTTTTGTACTTCTTGCATATATTCTTTTTCCCAATTGTTTTGTAGTGTGAATACAAAATGAATAGTGAGGAGCATAACGTACAATATACTACTTAATAGTGGTATTTAAACTTTCACTAGATGTAAAAAGTACATTTTTTCTTCCGCGATGGTTCACTGAGATCAGTTTGTCATAGTTCATTTTCATTGAGCCTTGAAAGATCTCCCTTTGGAGAGAAGATGCTAGCAAATTTGTTCTTGATGCGGTTCAGCTAACTCTAGCTGCTGCTGGCCACAAAATCATATGATCTGATAAAACTGCTACTATGTGCTCTAAGTATCTCGTGCTTTGGAGTATTCATATGTACCCTTGTTCAGTCATTTACAGTGTGCTACTCCTGGCTAGTTTATACCTTTACTAATCATATAACATAAATCTCAGCCTCCTCTGCCTGAATTTCTTGTCCCTCTAAGCCCAAATAGTTTTTGATACAGGGAAGTTTGGATATGGAAGAAATTCCTGTTCTGTGACCATAGTTTCTAAAATTGAAATTATATTATCCTCTACTTTTCCTGTGCCTTACTCAGCTGAAAGGAAAATGAATGGCTGATACCCAGAGGATCAGTATAAATAATGTTCCATCAACTTAGCCTCTTACTACTGTACTGTATTCCTTAAAAGCTTTGTTGCTTATGAATACACAGCAATTTTGTGTGGATACTGTTTCTGTGACCTTTCCAAATCTCAATTCAGCAATGCACAGTAGAACTAATCATTCTTTTGTTGTGTCTAAGGCTCTTCAGTTTGCACAAAAGGGAAGAGTTGGCTTCTTGTTGCATGTTATAGCTTGATCAAAATGGGTGTCATTTTTCAGCATTAGCATAAGAAGTTAATGTACAGGCAGATACATACACACATAGTGTAGACCTTTAAGAGAACAGAAATAGTAAAGTTTGGTTCCTGTTTGGCTTTTAGTGACTAGGAAGATGAATAAAAAGACCCATGACTGAAATGATAGATGAGTTAAGTTACTGAATTTAGTTATTGCTGTTTTATCAGTTCTTGCATTCCAGACTTCATTATGTGTTTCTGAAATGGAATAACAGCTAAAATTTCTGTAACATGGTTTAGTTTGTTTAAAAGAACAACCATGTTAAATAACAGAGTGCTTTGTGCATCAAAAGTGTTGGTAAGTGTTGGACTTTTGCAACTCTTGCCATAGAAGGTTATCCCACAAGACTCACAAGACTAATACTGTTCTTTAGTGTGGGTTTATCTAAATCAAATTCAAACACGAGCCTACACTACACTAGTGATGAGTAACAGTTAATGACTTGTTCAGTTTATCTCACAAATGGCCGTCATCGGCTAATGGGTACTCCTGTTCATCTTCACAAGATATTTTGCAGTGGATATGGGAATGAGCTCACAGGACCATCCCCTTTCCCCTCTTATACACCTTGTGCTAGAGGTAAGTGTGGTTTTGGGGGAATAAGGGTGGGATGTCATGAGATGAAAGTGAATGTGGGCTTCGTAAATTTTTCGCAAACCTCAGTAAAGGCATGTGTCTGGGGATGGACAAAGATTCAGCTGAATTCTTATTTTTTACCCAAAGAGGTTACCCAGTCCTAAATTGACATGCTTTCCTTGAACTGGGAGTCAGAAATCCCTTTTCTCTTCTGTTTTTCTGCTGCAGAAATTCCCAACATTCCCATTATGTGGGCTCCAGAGAGGGGTAAGCAACATCTTCAATCCCACCCAATCATTTCCAAACTAATTCTTTGCTAGTATTTTTTTGCTTTTTAAATCATCATCAGAAACAGTTTTTAGATACATTTTTCCCATTCATTTGATTTTCTTGTGGATTCTCATATTTTTGTTTTATAGGAAGGTCCCATGACCTCCCCAAGTGCTAGGGTCAGACTCATCTGCTGTTTCCATTTGTGTGCTATTCTGTGGATTTTCATGGTTCGCTCTGATCTAATGATATTACCAGAGGGTGAGCATCTAGATTCTTGGGACTGTTTCACTCATGGTATCTTAAGCTATTGAAAAAGCACTGTCACCCTGCTTCCTTGTCAGTCGGTTAACAGGCTTATGTTTTATCCTTGCTGACAGTTGCGTCTGATTATCCATGGGTGTTGGTCTTCTGCTACCTTGCCTGTCTGGGGACTGCCTGGCATTCACTACTCTCTCTTATTTTCTCTATTGCTGGCTGTGTGGCGTTGTCCTCCGAAAATCTTGGCCCTTTGCCTGACTGTCTGGCATTACCTCTTGACCAGCTAATTGCTCGACAGTGACTACCTCCTGCCCTGTCCATCTGTTGAATGGCACATGTCGCCGCCTTACTGTCCCTTGTATCCGATCACACGTCGGCATCGGCTTTCCACTGCCCCGTCTCCCACTTCAAATGCCTGACATCACCTTCCTGCTGAGTGCATCTGCTGACTTTGCGGAGTTGTTCTTCTGCTGCTTGGCACACCTGCTGTTTGGTACTGCTTTATCGACTTGCTGAATGTCTGGCATTTTCCTCCTGCCTTTTCACCTGCTTCTTGATTATAGTGTCCCCTCGCTGCTCTTTGGGTCTGCTTACTCACTGATACTTGCTCTTTTGCTGTCCTGTCTACTTGCTTTTATGCCTGGCATTTCTATCACATTGTCCTGCCCACCTGCCTAGATTTTGTTTCTAAATATGCATCAGTCTGAAAACTTAAGAAGAAATGTAAGGAATGGGGAAACAATATTGTCTGGCTCCTTCATGGTCTGATTCAGTTCAACATACCAGCCAAAAAACTGATCTCAGGACCTGCATCCAGTTTTTTCATAGATCTGCTCACTCAAATCCCTCTCCCTTCTTAGGAAAAAAAAAAAAAAGAGAGAAAAAAAAGCAAAAAAAGAAAGCTCCTGAATCTTACTTAATCTTTACTTCATCACCTCATTTGATAGGTGTATTACTGTTTAGTAATACTGTGTTAAGTATCTATTTCAGTAATAATTCAATACTAAATCAAATCACTAATATTACCTATAGTAATTCTAGCAGAATCCATGGAAGGTAGGTAATAACGGGGGAAAAAAAAAAAGAAAAAGAACAAAAAGCAAAAAAAAACAAACAGTATGTTACTGAGGCTCAGAAAGATTAAGGGCTGAATGTCGAGCTATGCCCAATAAACAATGGATCAAAGGAGCTAAATAATAAATTTTGGATATGTCTTATTTAAAGCACAAGGTTGTAGCTAGTCTAAAAAAAACACTGGATCTGTATGGGATTACCAAACTGCAGCGTGTCCTAGTTGTTTCCTACTCTGCTGAGCTTTCTGTACTGGGAGAATGTTCAGTTGCCAGTTTACAGGAACCTTTTTGTCACTTTTTCACAGAATAAGAACAAAGGCTTGACTACATGTGTAAGGTCCACGGTGAGGGTCCGTAAATCAGTGCCAGAGCTTATTGCAGGAAGCAGAATTTCCTGCTTCTTTTCTTTTAATGCCAGTCACTTGCCCTCTGCTTTCCTAGTTCTGCCACAGTTTCTAGCTTATTATGAGTGTGGTTTAAATTACGCTTTTGAATCCAGTACTAACTAGGAACTGGGGTAAATATTCTGTCATAATGAACCCTGTCATCATTTCATCATAAAGTCTTCCTATACTTAAAATAATTATAATATCCTGTTAACTTCACCTTTTAAACTCTCAATAGAATATTATATATTATATATGTTATTACTATGTTGCTGTCTTCTGAGATACCCTAAGTAGACTAACTGATGTCTGACCTTACCCTCAGGTCAGCATTCCCTGACTCAGTATCCTCTTTCGCTTGTACCAGACTAGCCATGGAATCTGAGAAATACCCTATGAGAGCACAGCTTGCTCCCAACACCGTCTTGCCACCATGGAGAATAGCTCCCAGTGTGGCAGGCGTTGTTCAAGTAGGAGCCAACAGGAACCTTCTCCCAGCTGTCACATTGACCTCTCGAAATCTGGTAGGCTTCTTTCTGCTGCAAGGGACTTCAGGACACATCTGCCTTTACTCCCTTACAGTGTCCTAGGCTCTTCTGCTGTCCCTCATCTCACTCTTACCAACCCTCCTTTGTTTCTCCAGACAGATTTTCTTCTCAGCTTAGCAAACTCTTAAAGACAGCAGGCTCACAGTCTCTCACTTCCCACCAACTTCACACTGCTGAGGGTTCTGGTTAGAAGAACAGATCTCAGTGGCAGTTCACTTTCTGGAAGCTTTAACTATGTGTGACTTTGTTTTGCTTCTTTCCTAGGCTGTTGTTTGAGAACTGGCAGCAAGTGGGGTCATTAGAAGAGAGGAGGAATATTCACCCTAGCACTGTAGGGCTGCTGGACAGTTCGTGAACTCATTTCTTATCCCAAGAACCATAAGTCATTCTCTGGTGTATCATTTCAATTAATTCAGTTTCTCTAAATTAATATTACCACAGAAAAATGGCTAGTTTTCGAATAATATTCAGGTTGTATAAATTTTAAACTAAACAAAATGCAGACAAACACCAGAAACTGAAGGAAAATAAACACTATGCTTTTCCTTGAGACTATGCAATTTTCTTAGTTGAAAATTATACCTACTGGAAAATTGATGCAGTACAGCTTCACTGTAAAATATCCTGGTGAATCAGTTTTCCAGCTGTAGTGATCAAGCTATGATACAAATATTTTAATCATTTCAAAAAAATGTATGTTTAGTTGAAAGAATACATTATAGTTTTTATGTTATAAAAGAGTCAAGATTTGGTTCAAGAAACAAAAATCTGCACACAAAGCTCTGGGAATAGCATCATATCTATCAAATCCCTGAAATGATTTTTGTTGTTGTTGTTGTTAAAACATTTATTGGTTTATCCTGTGCACTTTTCAACAAGAAGTTAACTTCTAGAACACTTACGAAGAGTTACAAGTCTTTCCAGCTTATAGCATTTCTCTTTCCAGGAAAACTAAATTTCCTGTTTTCAGGCTAAGTGTATCTCAGTTTTGTTTTCTCTTACTGGACTCTTTTCCTTCCTTTCTCTCTCTGATAAAAAACTTTTCTAGTAGTCATTTCCTGAACTACTGTCTAAATCCTGCAAATTATTTGTCAGGAAAGTGTTTTTCATATACCTTCTCCTCGCCTCAATGAAGTATTTAAATTCCATTAAAATTTTTATAGTTTGCTTTTTTTATTCTTCTTTGTTTCGTAGAGGTATCATCTCTGATGATACTCAGCATTGTAGCATTTAAGCAACTAATTTCTTCTGTTCTTTCTGAAGAAAAAACCAACAGATTCCTGATTAATACAAGTCTTTTGCTCTCAGAAAGATAGATTTAAACATTATTATTTTGTTACTCTTGGGATTTCCAGAAGGTGTTCCACTGTCCTAATCCACTTAATCTCTGCTTTCAATTCCAGTTGAAGTTTTCCATTATTTTAAGAATAATGTGTCTGTCAGTGACTTGTATCAAATTAGAATTCAAATTCTGTTAAGTCTGTATGTTGTTTCTGAATCCAGTTTGAAAGAATTATTTGTTTAATTTTAGACATGAATGCCTCAGATGTAACACGTAATGCTAAAGAACATACGTGCCCTTTGGTTCATGCACTTGCATCAGTGATGAAGGCTTTTGCAGTCACAACTCATGTAACAATTCTGCTGAAGGTATATTGAGACAGAGTAAGTTCCAGTGTCTCTCTACTTTTGCCTCTTTACTTAGAGTAAATAGCTTTCATTGGAAAAATAAGGAAATAGGTACACAGAACAGATCTAAGAAACAATACAATACTGTTTTAGTAGGATTACTGCTGAGCATCACACTTTGTAACCTGTAATTTTTCTTTTATTCTTTTGAAATTATTTAGGAAGATTTGAATGCTCCATCCTCTGGATTCCCTTTTCTTAAAATGCTCTTTAGAAAATGGTTAGAAAATGGTGTTTATATGGTTATAATGCAGTGTCTAATTGATTCCTTGTTAAGGTAGTATCTGTGGCTTCAACTTAATGAATTTTCTTAGGTGATTAAACTGATGTATTCACTGAAGTTATACATGGAAGTAACCCAGTCATCTATCCCTCATTGACTATTGCTGAACTGTGTCCACTCATGTTTTAGATTTTGAATTTGCTGGAACTTCTTTCACTTAATACTTGGGCGTTTGATCAAGTCAGATATCATGGTTTGGAAATTTTATCATAGACTACACTTGAACTTCTGCTTGATTCATTTTTTCTACTCTGATTGTACATTATAGCAACACTTAATAATCTTTTCCACCCTTCATGTTTACTTTCACTAAATATTTGTAGACCTTAATTGGAGTTTTTCTTTCAATCTTTTTGCATATAGACTGTAGTATTTTTTAAATAAACTTTGTTTTGGGTGGTGTTGCAATCATGTACATCACTGAAGTGGCAGATTTTGCTGTTTCTAAAGCTAAGTGAAACCTACACATTGCCCTATTTTTAGGCTGAGTTTTGGGGCTAAAGCTTCTTTTTCAAGAGTGAAAAAATGACTGGCTTTTTGCCAGTTCTAAGAGCTGACTAGTTATTTCTCTGAAACAAATTAATGCATATTTATACAGAATTAATACATGAACAGAAAACCTTAAAACTATAGTCTCTCTTCAACTCTTCTACGTAACATACAAGTTCTACTAATTTCTGCTGTTCAGCATTGGTGGATCCTGGGATGAGAAAGACAGGATATAGAGCCCTTTTGGATTTCTTTGTCTCTGGAGAATTTTGTTTCCTGTAGACTTACTAGTCTAGCTGGAACTTGTGGCTTTTTCTCAATTACTAGCTTGTCACCTTGTTAAGACAGCTTAATACTTTCACCAGAAATATTTAGTGTCTTTATTTCTCTTCCTTGATGTTTTCCTTACAAATGAGGGTGTTTTTTTTTTATTTAACTCTGTCTATTCAGACACAGTATTGGGCAACTGAGCTTAGGTGCATGCAGTTTCTAGGTTATTCTGAATTACCCTTTCATCCTCCACATACATTATATAGAAATACTGCTGTCTGATTGTTTTCTTACGTTAATCTTCTTAGAGCTGTGATTTTGTAGTTGCTGTTCTCTGAGTGTGAGCTCATTGCTGTAGTAGTGAAATGCTTAGCCTTTTCTGCAAGAGTCCAGATTTATCTAAATTTTAAATATAGAGAGGAAGAACTAATTTTTTGCCCATGCCTAAGAATCTCTGCCTTACTGGTTGTTAAAAGCTACCACTTTTCTCAGTGATCCACTTATATGCTGCTAGTATAAAAATCAATCTACTGAAGAAGTTTGCCCACAGCGAGTTTTATTAAAAAGAGATTGCTACACACCTAATGGTCTGCTACTTCAAGAATAGCAGAAGTTAAGTGCAAGGGCAGGGAGGCACTTTTAGAAACAATTTTGCTATATTTATATTAATGAAAAGGAGCCTACATTACAAGAGCTTTGTTTTAAGAGCAGTTAGGAAGTAGGAGGACAGAATTTGTATATACAATACGAAGTTGCGTTAATGTGAAAGCATTTCTCAGTTGCAGCTGAGGAGTGTTAATAAATCACTGAACTGGTTTAGCTATGGTATGAAAGATAATGTGCCGTCTTTTAAAACTGGAAGAAACTAGTGTTTTGGATACAAACATCTTTATAGAAAAGATCCTAAGAATAGTGAAATAAGAGGAAAACATATTCAACTTTCTTACTTGTTACATTGCTATGTTTTCTTATTATCAGTAGTAGATATTGTAAACTATTGGTTAAAATCAAATTCTAAAGAAAAAATAAATTTTATATTTAAAATTCCTCATTAACAGTAGATTAGGAATTCTGCCGTCATTCATTACAGGGTTCTGTGCAGTAGTATTCTCAAAAAAGTACTTTTTTAAACATCAAATTGATGTGGTGATAGGAGATAAACAGCCACAGTCCATCTTTGAGAGTTCTTATGAGACAATTGAATTATGCCTTTAGATCTTACTGCTCAAAATGCTGAAGTCAAATAATAGGTTATTTACTGAATGTATTCTTAAAATAACTCTATGGATTACAGAGCATTAAAACCAAAACAAGTTTGTACTAAGAGTGTCCATCTTCTCTAAGAAGCTTTTTAATCCAATGCTGTCCATGAGAATTTTGGAGAGTAAAAACAAAACAAAACAACAACAACAACAAAAAACAATGTAATTTGTGCCAGAAGTTAAATAATGCTATACAGGAAATTATTACACAGAGTGCACAGTTGGTCACTGGCTTTCAAAATCTGTTCAGTTGTTCAGTTCCTATGAGTACATCACCCAGGTGTACCTAAATCAGCAACTGGTCAGGCTCTAGATGCATGAATTGCATTACTGGATCTCACTGAAGAATTGTTTCTATAAGTTTTTAGGTTATGGCATAAGTATCTGAAAGCAGTTGTAACTACCATGCTTTATCATTTACTTGGACAGTGAGGATATTATGTAAGGGAATCTTAAGAGAAAGTGAAGTACTTTTTGTAGTTCTGGTAATGGGTATATTCTTGAAAATCCTCAGTAGTCCATCCTTTGTACTGTAGAAGATGTATTTTAGGAGGGATTTTTTAAAATCTTCAACACTGATGATTTTAGATCTAAAATTGTTTGGAAGAGATACGTGGCAGACACTCACTAGAGTTCAGTAGGCAATATTTATTGTTCAGGGAAGGTAGCAAATGATAGGAAGCAATAGACAATGTTGCTGTCGTTCTCAAAAGAAAAGAGTTTCACATCTCAATCTCGGTACCAAATGCTTTAGAGTTAAAGCACTGCAAAATGATTTTTTTGGAGAAGTAAAATTGCGAGTAAAGACTCCAAGTCATTTCACTGCCAAGGAGACCAGGCAAGTTCTTAGGAAAAAGCAACATTAATTTCTGGCTGGTGGCTTCATTCTCTGTGTGCGCTGATGAGGATCTGTAAATAATAGGTTCTCTTCCTGTGGTACTAAATCACAACTTAGCAAAAGTGATGGTTTTGTTTCTGGTTTTGGTTCTAAACTTTATTGCTTAAAATACTTTTTTTTTTAAACTATAAAGAATCCAAGGGCAACACTAGTTTTGTATGAAAATAAGTTAACTGTACCCTGACTCCTCTTTGGTATAGGTAAATAGTCTAGAAGTTAGTACACATGTACTACACAGGGTAAATTTTTTTGAGACAGAGCTCCCTAGTTATTGTAGCGTTAGTAAAAGCTCATTATGTTGTCAGCTGCGGTAATTGTAGAATTCTTAGTGGTATTGATTAGAATTATTTCTGCTCATTTCTCTCATTTCTACTGCATGGTTCCGTAATCTGCTAAGAAGAAATTTTTTTCACTTCTCCAGTTTTGTTCCACTTTAATTTTTAAAGAATGTTGCAAAAGTTGTGACAGATAACATAGATTCTTACATTTTGTGTTTAGTTTGAAGTAATTGGGGGAAAAAATAATAGAATAATAATAAATATATAACATTTTAGCAGTGATTTTGGAATAGCAGAGTGGTGTCACTACCTTTACCAGCATTTCTTCCTCTTCTATACTACTTGTATTAAACAGCTAGCGAATGATTCTTACATGAAATGGAGTTAAGGTGGGAAGCACAGAAGTTCATCAAAAAATAGGGCTGAAAAAAGGAAATAGCCACCTAGCCCTGCTTTGGAACCAAGTGCATGGACTTGTTTCCAACTGTCATTTTCACAAGCTAGTATTTATATCCTCTCCTTCTTGGAAATACTTTACCTTTTGGCACTGGCTTCACACACATACATTATACAGTTGTAACATGCTGCATCTGGTGGGCTGCATAAGTCTTCATTAAGCCTAAATGCCTTCCTCGTAGTGCAGAAAAGCATTTTGTGTTTTCTTTGCAGGGTTAACTGTTTCTAACAATTAATATTCTGTTGGTTTCACCACAGTGTGTGAGGGTGAGTCATAAAATCAAGATCCATTTGGATGGCATAAATATTTTATATATATTTACTGTCAGAGAATTTTGTTTAGCATTCAGGATTAAAAAATTATTGTTAATAACACTAAATATATATTAGACATTATGTATAGAAATTGCTTATTTTTTGATTGCTCAGTTACAACAATTTCTTTGACATTTGTATTACATAACTGGGGCAGGTGAGTCACTGATCTATGAAGTTCATGTAAATCAAGTACAACCAGATACAAACCTACTGAGGTACAGATACAAGTTGCAAATGCCACAATGTTGGTTTTTCTACTATATTGATTTAACTTTTCCTTTTCTTTATTGTATATAAAAATGTGAAGCATCTTCCCCCAGATGTTTTGCAATCTGTAAGTAAAAATGAAGCTGAGTGTTATGAAGTAAATCTGTTGAGCAGTTATATTTCAACTGATGAAAACAAGGTCTCTAAGGAAAGTTACAATAAATACTACTGGGTTAGATCTTTATTATCTAATGCATACCTAGGTAATTCTTTGTTTACAAAAATAGCTATCATTGGACTCCAACAAATATATTAATGGCTCAGTCATGTATAAGTCATTGAAGTACTGTCAGAGGTACCTCTGTCAACCAGTTGCTTTTCATGTTTGTATGCACAGTGGAGTTGTACTGATAAAATCATTTGCTGATATTGGTTTATAAACACGGATGTGGAATTAGCTCCAGGCTTCTGAGTCTCTTGCCGTAGGCATTAGGTACCAATAAATGGTGTGATGGGTCCCAGTGAAGAGAGTGAGGGAATTTGAAGGCAAGTTGTAGGCACAGGGAATCATGGATACAGGGAGAAACAGAAGACAAAGAGTCTGTATTTGATCTAATCTAACAGCAGTTATTGCTGTGACACTTTTGTTCCTCACAAAGATAATTTCAGTAGGGTCATTCTGTGAAGTCTGGGACTTCGCTGGCAGCAGAGTCACTGTGAATATGCTGAGAAAGCAAGCAAACTTCAAATCAGCATTCCTGTGCTGCTGAACTGTTGTCAGTGGAAATGTTACTGATATACCAGCAGATACACCAGTTGGTAGATTTAATTTTTAGTTGGCTACACTAATCAGGGTTTCATCCACCTTTGGCTTTATATAGATTTGAGGTGGGAGAGGAAAAGGAAAAGGAACATGTAATCATGTCACTTATGGGAGAAATATATATCAAGCCGGACATTGATAAAGGGAGGAGTTGATAGAACAATCCACCCTAGTAAGTTTAGACATGGCCTGTTTTATGTGCAGTAAATTTATAAAAGCCTGTGAGAGCTCTCAGGATGTGTCTTTATTGATATGACAGAAGCCTAGGTGGTTACTTAATGAGGAGGAACAACACACACATGTGGGGCAGCATTGGGCTGATGTCCACCTAGCACCATTCAGTGAGCCCAAACTTAGTGATAGGTGCTTACTTAAGACTTTCATCAGACACTCTCCACTACTCTGGGACCATATAGCAGTCGATGGGTTTTTACAGACCCACATAAGTAACACTCATGGATGTTTTATTGTTGAGGAAATGATGGTTGTCAGGCTGCTACTTTTAAAGCGTGTGTGGCCAGGTTCATTGCTGTGGGTGTGCATTTCGTCAAAAGCTCTGGAATGACAGCAAACACCTACGTCTGGGATCCGCCTTGTGCAGAAGGAACTCTTCACTGCCTTCTGGATGCAAGCCATTGTTGACTTACATGGAACTGTGACAGCTAATTTGACATCAAGAAGCCAATAATCATAGTTGTGTATGTATGAAAGGACAGCCGTTGCTTGGTGTATCTCAGTGGGTAACTCATCCACAGTCTGTGAATAATATAATTACAAGTGATAGCACCCCAGTGTACTCCTGGACCTAACCAATCACTATGTATACTTCACTTACACTGTGAAACACATGCACCAGATCTCGTGCATCTCGTGTGTGTTTCTGAATTCCAACTTCTCTTTGGTCATGTTAGCATATTCTTCCCTTCTTGCATCATAAATTCTGGTATTTTCAGTGTGAGTAATGACAAACTGCCAGTTTGTATAAGGACATTAAAGGCCTATTTTCACCTGTATAGTATGGCTATATGAGGATAAGGGGATAGTCTTCTAGCAGAACCTCTTAGAACTCCTTATAGACCTTGACACGGCAGTAGCAGGGCTGAGGATTCTTGAACTATCAGCCCTGGGTTTACCACCTTTTTGCCTCTGATATCAGAGGGATCTGGATAGGCTTGGCTGCTGGGCTGAGGCGAATGGGATGAGGTTTAGCAAGGCCAAGTACTGGGTCCTGTACTTTGGCCGCAATAACTCCATGCAGCGCTATAGGCTTGGGGCAGAGTGGCTAGAAGACTGTGATGAGGAAAGGGACCTGGGAGTGTCGATCGATGCTCGGCTGAATGTGAGCCGGCAGTGTGCCCAGGTGGCCAAGAAGGCCAATGGCATCCTGGCCTGTATCAGGAATAGCGTAGCCAGCAGGAGCAGGGAGGTGATCGTCCCCCTGTACTCTGCCCTGCTGAGGCCGCACCTCGAGTACTGTGTTCAGTTTTGGGCCCCTCACTACAAGAAGGACATCAAGGAGCTTGTCCAGAGAAGGGCAACAAAACTGGTGAGGGGTCTGGAACACAAGTCCTGTGAGGAGCGACTGAGGGAACTGGGGTTGTTTAGTCTGGAGAACAGAAGGCTCAGAGGAGACCTTATTGCTCTCTACAGCTTCCTGAAGGGAGGTTGTGATGAGGAGGGGGTCGGCCTCTTCTCTCAGATAACTAATGATAGGACTCGAGAGAATGGCCACAAGTTGCACCTGGGGAGATTTAGATTAGATATCAGGGAAAACTTTCTCTCTCAAAGAGTGGTCAGGCACTGGAACGGCCTGCCCAGTGAGGTCCGGTGGAGTTGCTCCACTCCCAGTGGAGTCACTGTCCATCACAGTGTTGCAAGAAGCACCTGGACAAGGTGCTACGAGATATGATTTAGTATCTTAGTGGGTAGTATCGGTGATAAGAGGACGATTGGACTAGATGATCTTGTAGGTCCTTTCCAACCTTGTGTTTCTGTGATTCTATGATTGTTCCCAAAGGTGCTCTGTCAAATTGCTATCATAGGTGGTTTGAATTTTGGTGTTAATTTTTATTGGGAATACTCTTGTAACACAGTAGAGATGCAACAATTAATGTTTTCAGGTATCTCGCACTGAAAAAAAATACTTGAAGACCTTCAGTACATACTTCTGTATGGAGGAAGTAGCAAAGATGGCTTATATTCCTAGAAAGTTACTAGCTTTGCTGGCAAGTTGAGAGACTTTACAAACCTGCTTGGCTTTGGTTGCTGTTCAGCAGTATTTGATAGATTTTAACCATTTTTCAAACTAACTGAGCAATCAGCCAAAGAAAGTTGATTTTGGAGGGTTAGAGAGAATGGTTCCTGTCAAGCCTTCTGCCCATAGAAAAGACATAGAATATTATCATACAAGATCCTGGGTGCATACAATAAGAAAAAAATCAAGGAAAGACAGCATGATGGTGAGAACAAGTGACTAAAAACTGATGTTTATTCAGTAACTTTCCGATATATTGAGAGAAACCAACTGCTGTAACCTTTATTTGTTATTGTACTAAGAGAAGATATAGATAACTGGTTTCCAGGCTAGAAGCTGTAATCAGTCTAGCTCCATGTAAGCTCTATTTTCTCACCTGCAAAATAAGAGTAGGGAAGTAGAGAATAAGCTGAAATAGCTGACTTGTGAATCGAAATTACAGGCACACGCGTTATCTCCAGCAGAGGTACAGTGATAACCTTGAAGATAGTATCTCATCTGCAAGCTGAGCGAGGCAATTTTTGTTCTTAATGTATATACCTCTTCTACACCTCGTTGACAGACGTGACTGAAATTTCTGTTGCATATTTGACTGGTCTGTCTCTGTAGTTCTTTGTCCAGTCTTCTGAGGTTTGACTTTGTGTTTTGCAAGTTCTGCTGGAGAGGATATATAGGTATTTCCTTGTTTATGCGTTTTCAAGACTTCTACATTCAGTGTAAAGCTCAAATACACAATAATATGTTATCTGTGCTGATTCTATAGTCTGTTAAATATAAATTGTCTGCAAATCTGTTCATTAACTTGCATAAATAGCTTTACAATGTGCTATACAAAGTCATAGATTTGAACTTTCCCAACAGAAATAATATTTCCAAACAGAGGCAATCTCCATCATCTTAATTTGATCAAATGTATTATGACTTCCTCAGTCTCATATTTGCATTTTAGTTCAAAAGATAGAACTATATTACTTCCCCCAAACTGCTGAAGGGTATATAAAATGTCTCAGATCGTTACTTACTCAGATCATTATTATTAAGAGGTCAAACTTGGCCATGTTTAATATCTAAAAGAGAAAGATAAGGAGTTTCTGAGCATTTCAAGAGTCCTAAGTCTTTTAATTAGATTGGTCTGCAGTAGGTATATCCTCCAGAAGCTGCCTGGGAGGGCTTCCACATAATGTAATTTATATGAAAGAAAAGAAAGGCAGTGAAGCAGCAGAGAACTCTGTGAAACCAATTGGCAGCGAGCCATCTGTTAAGCAACCACAGCTACGTCAGAGACATCTAAAAATATATCCGTTGGATTGGGAACATAATGCCCTAACTCCAGTAAAAAGGCACTTTGAATACTATCAAAAATATGTTTTACAATATATTGTGTTTATTCATATACCAATGAAATATAAAAGAAATGGTCTCACAGACATCGTTATTAAATCCTGAATAGTAGTATTTCAAAATTTTTATTTAATTGTTAGCCTCCGTTTCTCTCTGGATTAGAAGCTACCATTTTATTGCTTCCATTTTCATTTTCTCTCTCCCTGGTCCCCCCCATAGCCTGGCACTTGTATCGTATCCTGTCTTCCTTTTTACTTTTCCTGAGGTTTCCCCTCATTTATTGTCTGTCCAAGCCACCTTGTGCAGTCTTATTTCCAGCCCACTCACCTCATTCACTTGCCCTCACTGTACTCTGTGAACTGCCAGTTTTGTGGCTCCATGCAGCATTTCTCTGCTACAGGTTTCTGAGTTTCATCTCAAACAGGGAAAAGCCATAAGGTTGATGCCAATGGTCATGAAATTTTGGCATGTCTTAAAACTGAAAAATATCAGATATAATGACTTGAAATGAAATCATATCTATTGGTAAGTCTGTCACACTCTGAAAATATCTGACTACATTTATATTAGAATGCTTCAGTTTTATCTGTTACTCTAATGTGCGTACTAGTTTTTCTGCTAACCCCAGTTATCTGCCAAAACCCCAGTATCCTCTAATCCTAAGTGAGTAAAGAAAACTGAGCTGTGCTATTAGGGGTTGGCTTCAATAAGCTAGGTACTCAGTTGATGATTTTTTTCGTAACTGTCATTGAAGGCATCTAAAATTGCTCATAAAGCAAAGTTTGACAATCTTAACTCAGTCTTGCTGAAGTATTGCTAAAGCGTGAAGGATGTGTGTGAAGAATCCTGTGTGCGGATGCCGGTGCTGGGTGGTTAGCTCCCAGGCAGGACACAGATGAACATAGCCTTTTGGCATCTCTCTTCCACCCTTCCTTCAGTCCTGAAAGAAGCATTAGAAAGCCTGCCCAGCAGCACTTCGCTGCACTGTTAGGTGGAACCACTATTTCTTACGGAGAGGCACAAAGTATCTGCACGTCGCTGCAACACCTTTAATTTCCTTCGTGCCCGTAAATAAAGCCAGAGTGGGCTTCCCAGTGTGATGGTGATTCCAGCTCCTGTACATCACACATTTTAAGTTGTGTTGTTTAAGGACATCCAAAAAGTGGAGTCTCCAGTGCCTGATTGCAAGGGCAGATGTCACTGTAAAAGATGTTTACGTAGCAGGAGCCATTTTGGCTGCATCCGCCCGAAGACTGCAGGAAGCATTCCCCTGTCATTAGAAGGCTGCCCGCAGGAATGAATACAAGCATGTATATTTTGAAAGAAGTATTTTTAGAAACTTATGTTGAGGGCTGCTGCTTGGACTTTCTGCCCTTTCAGATTTTGCTGTTGCTCAGTTTATACATTTTTAATAATCACATTGCCTGCTAGCAGTGACATTTTGTGAAGGTCATTTTTCTTGTGAAGTTAGAGAATGGACTAGAATTTCATTGAAGGACTCCCGGAGCTGCAGGATCATTGTTTGTGCAACTCTTTTGCATCTTCTACTACCTTTGAAGCCTGTTTAGAATTTTAACTAATGATATCTTCAAAGTGTCACTGTGCTCAAGGGCAACAAATAAATCTCAAAATGCACTTTATATTTAAAACGAATAGCTTTGAAGCATGGCATTAGCTGAAAATAAAAGGCATTGATATATACTTACTCTGTGTGCACATACAGAGACTTCTATGTTTCATCAACTTTTTCATTGTCAGCAAAGTGTCCATACACCACTGCAGTGCATTTTTCTTCAGAATTTTTAATGTGCAATTGATACCTCAGCAGGTGCCTTTTGGCATTCTCTCTCAATGCAGAGGTTTAACTTTTGTTTATATCATTTCTAGTCTGCTTATTCTCTTTTCCCTTTTGTAGAAATACTGACACATGTATATGCCTTTTCTGGCTCTGAGTAGAGGGTGGCAGATACTAAAACCAACATGATATGCTGGAAATAAGAGACTGTGGTGTTAGCTGCTGAATTAAAATTGTTTGGTTTTGTATAAAAAGTTTGCTTAGTGATAAAAGACGTGATGGTTTACTTGGTAGTTATGTCTGATGTCTTCTGATGCTGACATATTCCTCTAAAACATATTAAGTGTTAGTGGCAATGTTTGAGAATATGGCTGGTGAAATACCTGTAGTGGTTTGTTTTGTTTTGTTTTCTGTTTTGTTTACTGCTTTCTGTGAAGTGTTCTCTCTGTATAGCTAGTCTTGGACTCCTGGATACTTCAAGTAGGGATATCATTGCGTTAACTCTGTCATTTTCCTTCTCTATGACATGGTTTTTCTATTTGTAAACTTGGAGTTTATGAAAGTACAAAGATCCGATTTGTAATTTAATCTTTCCCACCAAATTATTTGTCTGTTTTTCCTTCTATTATATTCCTTTACTGTATCAAACTCCCAGGAAAATTTAGCTTATTCAGCGTGTCTTTACATTTAAGATTTGATTTTCTATTTCTATTTTGATAGCTGTGCTATCAAAGGATAGTAGTTTGGCTGGATGTTTTACAACAGATTTCACAGTTTTATGAGCATTGCTAACATTTCAGTTGTGCCAAATAATGTAGAATCGTGATTCAGAACATGAATCAAGGTGATGCACTGAAATGCAACCACTGTGAGAGAATTGGAGAGCGGTTAGGATTGTAACCTTCCTTTAAGGTGTTAGGTCCTAACTAAAGTTGGAGATTGGGAGACTAGAACTGATTGGGCATTTATGAAAATCTCTGTTACGAAGGAAGGACAGAAGTTTGTGAATATCCTTGGAAAATCATTTCCCAACTGATACCCTGTCTGGGTAAAGGACTGAAAAGACAAGCATTTTCAGACTATGCTTCCAGGCTTCTAGATGCCCACTGCATAGGGACTGCTTGGCTAGAAGCCACCAGCCTGTTTGGAATCGCTGTTTTGCCGACACGATCAAAAGGGAAGGCCTCAGCCTCTGGCTGTTATCATTACCATTTTACTGTTTTCCTGCCTGCCTGCTACATGGGCTTCCCTTGGCAATTTTTTTTTCTATCTTCTGCACAGACCAATTCACCCTTCTTGTGCCTGCGAAAATCTCAACTGGAAAATGTGAATGAGATTGAGGAGGAAGAGCAGACCATTACATGCAGTCTTCTTTTTGCTTATTCCCAAACATTCCTTCCTTTCTGTTAGAGGGAGTTATTATTTATGTGGTGGTGGTTAGTTTTTCCTACACATATAGGATCCTGACTTCTAAAATTTTCTGTAGGAGTCTTTACAATAAATACAGCTAACAGTGCTTCTTCCTACCTCCTTGACTTTCCTTATTTTACAAAACCAAGAGAAAATTCTTCAACATATTCCAGTGCTGAGAGTTTAGCAAGGACATATTTTGGTTCTGAAACAAACAAACAAAAAAGATTTTCTTTCTTGAATTTCAGCTTGTTTCATGCTTTTCTAGTCCTTGTTGCTTTTCACTCACTTGCTATTTAATCTTTGATTACAGGCCACTAAAGAAGTAATAGAGCGAGAAGCCCCAGGGATGGCCCTGGCAATGCTGATGGGATCACTTAATGTAACTCCTTTGGGCATGCTCTCTAGGTAAGAATATTTCCTTCAGAATACGAAGTGAGCTATTTCCTTAGAAATATGCAAGGTAGGGGAATGACTGTACAGAAATAACTGAAGATTGCTAGTGTTATCAAGACTATAACTCTTAACTTCAGAGAAGTGGCCAAATTCCAAGAACAGTAATTGCATTCTCTCATTTTATTTCCTTTGTAGTCTCCATTAGGCACTGTATCTTCCTGTATTTTCTTTGCCAGGCTATTTGTAATACTGATGCATGCTGTTGAACAGCTGTCTTTTCACTCTAGAGCTGTGACATTGTTCACCAACTGCTAAAATGCTTGTTTAGCAAAAAAAAAGGGAAAAAAAAGAAAAAAAAAGAAAAAACTTGATAAATACATATGTATTGTTGTGTTATTGCTTTTATTGCAGTACTAGCAAAAGCTCTCTGAATAAGTGAAAAGGTATTTTATCACATGCTTTCAGATCTAGTACATTAACTCCTAGATTTTGATATTTCCTGTTAAATAGTTAGCAACTGATACTCTCCCTGCTGGTGTTTCTTGCTTATCATTGACACCTCTTGTTATCCTGTATTTCCTTCTGGAGTTAATTTTTATTTTATTCCTTCAAGATCTTTAGAATTGTGTATCATTTATCTATGATAGATTTAGTAATATCAATGCATTTCATAAGTGAGTTTATGATCATGTGTCATTTCAAGGTAACTAAGAAGCAATGGCTATTACGGTTTTTGTTTTCTCATTGCATAATGAGGGTATAACAATAATTATGTAAGTTATAAACAAAGCAGAAACTTCAAATTTGTTTGAAATTTTGTATTCAGATACTTGGATTTTTAAAAGACATTTAGATTTGAGTTTTAGTAGTTCAACAAAGTATTTCAAAACTTTCTGTATCACTTTGTGTATCTGAAAGGGCAGCATTACCAAGGTAACATCTTCAGATTCTGTCCAAACTAGCAAGTACTTTCATTTTTTTATCTGATGAAATTTTTAACATTGTAAGTCGTATATTTTGAAGTATTTTAGCTGTTCTGTTTCTGATCAAGAGAAAGATATCCATTTAGGTGACACTGAATAACCAACATTGGTTTAGGATGTGTTGTGATCAGGATGGCTGAAAGGATGTTTTAATGATAGTGGAAGCAGAATGCTGGATAGCAACCTAACTCTTCTATAGACGGAGCAAGAGAATATTCCTTAACCTACAGCCACTTTCAGTAGTCATTGACAACCATTACGGGACATAACGTCTCTGTGTATCTATACTGAAAATGTTTTACAAATAGACTTCGTGCAGTCATACTAGGCCTTAAAAATTTCCCAGTGAAAACCTTTACTTCAGGCCTATATGTAATCAGCATGCAAAGGGCTAGTATTTGTATAACATTCAGAGCATAAAGTTAAGTACACAAAAATTTTAAAAAATTATATCATTATGGTTTCTTGCACAATCTTCATTCTGCAGGAATGCACGTGTCCTGTGATTAAGTTTTTTATAGAATTCCTCTGCAGTTGTTCAAGATGGAAGGGGGTAAATTCACTTTTTTGTTTTTGAGGTTGTCCTCTGTGTAATCCCGTATCATTTGGGGTACTCTTTATTCAGGATCTTCTCTGAATGCAGACACTTCCTGTGGGATTTTTCTTACATCATTTTGTACTCTAAGACATAAATTAGCTGTAAATTGCTATATTTTCTTAGGAAATTCTGCAAATTGAGGTAGTTTTGATATCCCCCTTTTACAATATGAACTAAGCTACATATTAAGAGTGGTCAAAAACATACACTAATTTTAGGCACACACTTTGAGAAATGTAAATCTTAATTTTTCAGAGTGTTTAGCTTTAAATGTCTCTTGTCTCAAGCTTAGCTCTCATTGACTTAATTTTGAAATTAAGTTCTTATGGATGCTCCTGCACGTAAGTTACTCCAAAAAAAAAAGAAAAGAAAAAAAAAGGCAGAACTTTATTATGCAACATTAAGCTGACACTTCTGTAAATCACCTGCAGTTTGGGAAATGTTAGATCAATCATGTTGAATTTTTTCACTTGAACTTTCAGAAATTTGTATAAGGTATAGGCTGTTTTTCCTGACTGTAGACCAACATTAGAAACTGGTAGAAAGTGCTGGGTTATTTTGCAGACTTGATTCACAGATACTGACAAAGGGAGAGTCTCTGAGACTTATAACTGGATACATCAGGGAGTATCTTGGAGGGTCATAGACCTTTCAGTGTTTCCTCTTTCTCTGTGACCTTCCAACTGTTCTTGTCCTAGAGTTAACCTCCTCACAGGATTTCTTACCCAAGTCAACTACCTGTGCTGTTGCAGTCTTTAAAAAGCCTCAGTACCCCTTGCCCATCAAAACTTCTTCCCAGGGAGATGTTTTTTTGTTGTTGTTGTTTTTTTTGTGCTTTTTTTTTTTTTCCCAAAGAAATCATGTTCCTCTATTCTATCTCTGCATTAGACCTGTATTTTCTTCCCACATTCATTTTTTCTGTCTTTCTCCCTCATCTTGTTTTTCCTACAGGTCCTTTGCTTCTATTCATACTTTTTTTTTTCTCAGACTTCTCAGAATTTTCTTATAATTTCTGTCCAATGCACCACTAGGCTGAGGATAACAGGGGATCCACAGCATCTCTCTCGATTGCTCCCCATTTTGAGGAAGATCATTAATTTATCTCTCACATTACCCAAAACGCACACACCCTTGGTGTGTTTCTATGTTGTTGAGCGCACACTATTTTTTGCAAGCCATGCAGTTCTTAAGTATTTTTACTTACTCTTGCATGCTGTCATGAGAAATCATTGGCAGCCCCATTTCTGTCTTAAGCCACTAGACATCACTGTAATTCCTCAGTGGATATTTCCTGTTTCCCTTATTTTGAGTCTGTCATAAAGTGTAGTTTAACTACTGCAACAAATGTAAATGAGCACATTTTTTTAACTTGAGTTCCTCATCTTTGTTTTGTGGTAGAGTTACATTCAGTGACCTGGAATTCTTTCTTAACTTAGGGTGTATAATGTGTAAGAAGCATGTACAGGGGAACAGAGGCTTGGAGTCAGGCAATATTCAAGCTGACAGTTGAAAATAAGACTTCTCTTCAGGTTGGTTTGACTATGATACCAGAGGTTCATTTTGTGGCAGAAAAATCATCTCTGTGCTATTTAATTGTAAGCATTATGACAGCTGTCGCTAGAATCCTTGCTATCCTGCTAGAAAATGCCATGCTGCCAATAAATGATAATAATCAGTAGGAATTATTTGTATAAGAAGAAATCCAGGGAAATTGGCTACTCTGAAATTTTGGTAATACTCTATCTTTTTTTTTTTCTATTCTGTCTTCAATTATGTCTCATGTTTTTAGATAAAGAGACTGTTACACAGTTTCTCTCAACATAGCTTCTGTATCTTTGTTGTTTGGTTTTGTCCTTTCATTTTTTCTTAGCTTTATATCCTAGTCATGTTTTTTTCACCACGAGTTTGGTAAACGGTGGAGAAAAGCAAGATGTGCTCTGCTCTTCCTCCAGACAAAATCTGGGTTGTTTATGTTTTGTTTTGTTTTGTTTTTTGAAAAAAAAATGTAGCTAAAAGGAAGAACAGGCAAACTCTAAATGATAGAAAGGATAAGAGAAATCCCATTCAGCCCTTGATTGTTTAAATTCAGCCCTGCATCAAGACCAAAGAAAATCCCTGAAGACACAAAGTAAAATAAAATCTTCATCTTTGATAGTTATTTTCTTTTTTTTTTTTCTGGAGTTAGGACAGAGTCTTGGCAAGAATTAGATTTGAATTGCATAAGTGCAATTTTCAGTTGAGAATTACTTCCTTCCGTTTTTCTTTATGTGGTATCTTAAAAAGAAAAAAAAAGAAAAAAAAGGGCATTCAAATTAATGCAACCAGCATACTAGCATGACTTAGTATTTTTTACCTATCAAGTGAAATAGTGTTTGATACCATCAATTATGTTACAAAAGAACCCCAAGTTTGAGTAAATAGTGACTGTATCGAAGAATGTATTTGATGCAAGTAAACAATAGAATTAAGGGAGATACACAGAACTAAAAAAAAAAAGATGGAAATCTCTCTGGTGTTTACACTATCATTTAAATGTTGGAATTTGTCAGTCTTGTCTGATGCTCTTTCAGCTTCTCCTGAGCTGTTTCATGAGAACACAATCAGCAAATATTTTTAGATGTTAAAAATTGATTTGATAAATTCTGGTAAATAATAAAATTTATCTTAAATATTTTCTTCTTCTTTCTACAGTGGAGAAATTTCCATGCAAAAAAATTCACTCTGGGTTTCTTTCTTTTCAGACCTGTGTGTGGAATCAGAGGGAAAACTCTCATAATTAATCTGCCAGGTAGCAAGAAAGGGTCACAGGTAAGAAGTGTTCTTACTGATCTGCTACTGAGGACTGATGATAAGTACCTCTCATTGTTCTGAATGGTAGAAAGTACCTACTACAAGTTTTACAGAAGTTAACTGAAATGCATATTCACTAACAGATCATCTCTCTTGGTCAGGGACAACACAGTACTGGTCTAATTGAAAGTACTGTGCGACCAGGACAGAATTACTTTTAGCACAAGAGAGTACTTCACTGTAGCAGGCAGTTGTAATGAATAGTTTAATGTTCTCTTACACTTCCTCCTTCTTTTCTAGTCAGCCTATTCCTGATCCCTGTGTTTTCTACAGCTTCCAATAAAGCATTCTTTTTTTGCACAGAAGTAAGAAAAAGGCCTAGTGTATGGTAGAACTTGCTGGAGTAAAAAGAATATTCCCAATTTTGGTCAGCAAGAGGGGAAAAAAGGAACATCATTTTTAAGTGTATGAGGATTTTTTAATGTTTTGGATATGTGTGTCAGGCTTTACACCCTTCACAGTTGGTTTTCTTCCTATGTTCAGTTTAGACAGAGAAGTTAGGCTTTATTTTTTTGTTCATTTACTACTGGATTACATATGTGTTATAGTCTGAGATTCCTCCTTCGCTTTACAGATTTATAACTATTTATTGATGCTATTCTTATATGTTGCTAGGCATTACTATATCAGAAAAAGTTAGAAAAACGTGCAGGTGACAAATCAAAGCAGACAATATCAACTTCATCATATTTCATTTGAAATGGGAAAGATTTTATATTTTCCAGTGTCACCCCTGTTTTCCTGTATTCTTAGTGTATGGAATTTTATGAAGTACATACCTTAAAAGACTTCAAGGTAAAGCTAATCATTTAATAAAATTCCCTATGAACACTGATTTCTCAGTTGTACAGCTTCTTTGCTTTTGCCCTCTGATTGTCTAATCCCAGCTTAAATGGAACCATGATGTCAAAACATTTCACACCACCCGTGTACCGATCTGAGAGGATCAAGGTACTACAGTAAGTTTGCTTTTTAGTATGAAGGAGTAAAGAATGGCAAGAGTAGTAAAAAAGGGGTGGATATTTATTTTGCTTTTGAAAGGAATAAAGAATTTATATCAGTAAGTTCAAGTACAGAATGCAAATTCTAGCCACTGCCATCTCAGCTATTCAATAAAACTCATTCATACCTCTTGAATTTCCTGCTGCCCATTTATTCATTGCCAAACAGTTGTCTAACTGGAAATATTTATGCTTCATATTGAGCAAGGACTTGTGTAAGTGCAAAAATCTGCCATTTGTTCTTTTGACAGTTCAGGAGATCTTTATCAAGGTGCTGGCAGTCATTGTGCTAGTCATCCTGAAGGAGAGTACCAAGAGTTAAGGGTGAATGTCCAGATATTGTATTAGGTACTTTGTGATATAGGAAATCAGGGAATGTAGGGGGATGATAAACATACTGTCAAGGTACAGCCATGGTGCACAGCTGGAGATTAGAGGTGGGGGGTAATGTATAGACCGTATCTGACACAGTGGAGCATTTGAAGTGCTTTCAGTGTACCTTGCATCTGTTCCTGCATAACCCATTGCAAAAAATGCAATTAAACAACAGTTCCTTCCACATCCATAACCATTCTCCAACTTCTCAAAAGCCTTTCAAGGCTATTATCGAAAAGTCAGTGTTCACTTGAATTGCATCAGTCTCGGTAGCAGCAATCTTTCTTCTCTAAGAGAGAATTCAGTTAAAATAAAACCTGATTCTATGCCTGAATTTCACCCAGCCCCACAACAATGAAGTCTGGCCTAATACTTTAGGATACGTGTCAGCATGTATGTTTATGATGCTTATTGCCAAACCATCTTCTCAAGTTTAGAAGCTCAGCTTCAGACTTGCTTCTTCTGAAAGAAATAATTCTCACCCTTGTGGTGATGATCACCTTAGTGGTCAAATAATCTTTGATTTACCTTTTCAACTCCTTCCAGATAGGTCCCCTCACATTAGGGCAACATTATTTTAGAAAAGCTATTCCAGGGATACGCCTGAATATCTGCCATGAGTGGTTATTGTATTTCATCATAAATGAGAGAGAAAATTGCCTTTCTCTGAACCATAATGCTTCTAGGAGCACTAGTGAGACAGTTCTTCACAATTAAACATCAGGAAGGCTCTTATTGTGTTAGTAAGGTTCAATCTTTCCAGTGGTCTTTCTGTCTGCATAGCTGGCTGATGGATCCAGAAAGAAAGCCTTCTCCACATACACCCTGCTAAGCTGGAGAGTGGGCTATACAACCCGATACAGATCTGCTAAGGTAGATTCCCCTATCAATCATAAGAATCATTCTCCTGGGCTCAGTATACGTCAGTGACCTTGCTGAAAAATGTCTTCACCTCTGGCATCTAACAAATGCATACCAGGTAGTTTATCAATGTCTTGTGAACCATTCACTGCCCAATCACAGAGAGGACACGGTACTGATGTGCTGTTTGGCAGCACAGCCCTGAAGTTGCTGTTGCTCGAAAGACTTTTGTTTAGAGAAATATAAAGGATGTTTATAGGGACTCTCACCCAGAAGTTGAAGAGGGAATATTTTGAATACTGTTATCTCAAGCAATCATTACAGGTTTTCAGATACATTGTCTACAAGCTTCCGTTTAGGGACTCAGTAATCCTTCTTTGATTCTGTGGTTTCTTAGAGTCTTTTTAGGAAATCTAATGATATTCTATAATTGAAAAAAAAAAAAAAAAACCTTAAACTGCCTTCAAAACATGTACCAAGCATGGAGGGTTGTGGGGTAGGAGTATACCTACTTGAAAGTCTTCCAGTTGTTAGTCGGAAGACGTATCTATGAATATAGCAATGGATCCCACATCTTAGAGAACTGGTGCACTGGTAAGAAGTCTACACTTTTTTTCAGAAGTCTGTACATCTTTTATTGAATTGTGAAAGAGGTGAAATAGCCTGCAGTCTCTGATTCTTGTAGTGTTCAGTAGACTCCTAACATGCTAGGTAGAGAACAAGATGTCATTTTGTGTCCTGAGGCACTCAGACTGTAAAGATAGGTAAACTGTAAAAGGAGAAGGAGGAAAAGGAATGAAGTACGTTAGTATTTTAGCAATAGTTCAATATATAAGTAATTAATAAAAGAGGTAATTCTGCTGAAGAAAAAAAAATGCTGTTTGATTTCATTATGTAAGCAAGATTTTTATAAACTGATGATTTATTTGTTCCTGTCATGATGATAATCTCTTCTGTCACAATTTATTTTAATATAAAACATCTTAAAAATAGGAGGTTTCAGCAAGGATTTTTAAGATGCGTAGTATAGAAAATGGTTCTATAACAGGCTGGATCTCAAGAACCGAATAGGATAGGTTGTTACCAGGTATTTGTCTCATTTCTCTTTTCTTACTTGCAAATTCCCTTTCCATCGTACTAATATAATTATGTAATAAGCTTATATAAAGCTGTGAAGCTGCATCACTATACATATTTCATTAATAAAATACTAAATATTAATAAAAAAAAACAGCAGTGTAAATGTCCATCTCAAAAATGGACACAATGCAGTATTAGTTTCCATTAAAATGGAAAGAGTTGAAGACCAGAGCAATCTGAGCTGAATGTGTAAAACTCATTCCCTCTTGCTGTATAAATTTCTCTCTTTTTATGAGTGACAAGTGCAGATTTCACTTAATAAAAGGACAGATGTGTCTCCTTAGGTCAAAACCAATATTGTAATTGAAGTAGAAGGAAGAAGGCCACTGCAGTAACCTCAGTTGAAGCTTAGGTTTGATCAGAACATCTGCATAAAAACTTAGGAGTCTAAGCCGTACAAAGGAAAGAAATCATCAGGGACTGTCCAACTCAAACTACTTGTTACTGGAAATGACAAAGGTGGAGCAAAATCAGGAGTCAAATTTTAAATTGTTGATGCAGGTTTTAATCTTGTAAATAAGTCAAGTCATTTCTGACTAACAAACTCTCCTCTGTCTCATAAAAAAGAAAACACTCAAGAAGTCTGCACTGGTCATACTAACGTTACCATTCCTACCTATACTTCTAGTAGCTAATTAAACGAAACATTTTGGTAGGCTCTTGATTTTGCATAAGGCTAGCATAGCACAACAGCGAGGAAAAAGCCTTGTCATCCAAAGCTGCCAAATTTGTCGGTGTTCTAAATTCATCATTTGTAGCTGTAGCCCTAAGTCTTTGCAGTCACCAGGGACACTAGGCATTTCTGCTTGACTTCAGAGCAGCTCTGTGCTCTGTTGCCTGCTAGAATCAGGAGCATTCTTTGCAATGCTGCTCTGGAAGATGCAGGTGATGCCAGTCTTGTGTTCTCCGGGGAACTTGTGCAGCATGTCCCACTGAACCCACATTTGTAGAATATTTCCATTTTTGTGTTTTTCTAGTCTGTTTCATTTCATTCTAGCCTTAAAAAAGCTATTTAATGCTGTGAGAAGGGGCAAAGTAGGAAATTACCAGATGCTCATTGAAATCATTGGGTCTATGGCAATTTACATAATTGTACTAACAATTGCTTAAAACAATGAGTGTTAGAAATAGCATGAGCTTTTAGAATACTTCTTGGGAACCAGTTCATCAACAGTTAAGCCAACAAGGCTTTATTTCAGTGGTAGGAGTAGGGAACATACTTGCTAATGAGTAAATAACTCATGTACATTTTCATTATTTTTAGTCAGTTCACAGATTGTTGTGCTCGTTTACCAGTTGCTTGAGGTCTGCTTTTTCATTGAAGTAATGATGGTTGTATACCTCAATGTCTTAAACCATTTTAAAAATAATACTCTGGAGGCTCAATAGCTCTGAGCTTTGCAGTTACATTAGAAGTTACATTTATTTATTACATTTACAAATAAATTTTTAATATATATTCATTATATACAGCATATTATGCTCATCCAGCTTACTCTAGTTCTTCAGAGTGAAAAGTTGAATGTTTATAGAATTCAGAAGTCTGTGAAGTAGTCTGACTTTTCATTATTCTTAAAGGTGTGATTAAAAGATGGGTTCTTATGTAGAAGCTTTGAGGAAATAGAGTGTTTGTGAGTCATGTTTTTGACTTACAAAGTGGCTTATATAAATTCTAATAATCTCTGATGGATGGTTTGTTTGCATAATCATTTTTATTTATTGAAAATACTTGTTAGAATATCTGCTTACAAGATGTTTAGTATTATTTATTTTCTGGACACTCTAAAATCTTGGATTACAATTTGACAAGTCTTCCTTCCTTATAGTTGAAACAAAACCAAAAATGAAATGCAACAAAAAGAATAATGTCAGCTTCCTCTGTCAACTTGTGTGTTCCCTAACTGCACTGCCATGGCATTAATTGCTGTGACCTTGCTATCATTTTCCAGTAATTTAATATATATATGCAGTCTGCAGAAATTACATGAAGAAAACTCTTTACCTGAGGTGCCTGGGAGGAGGATGAGAGGCAATAGTCATAAATTGAAGAAGGGGAGATTCCGAATGGATAAAAAGATAAAGGAAAAAAAACCACCTGAGGATAATTAAGCATTAGAACAGGTTGTCCAGAAAGGTTGTCGAGTCTCTGTTCTTCGATTTTTTCAAGAGTTGACTGAATGCATCCTGGAGCAACCCATCTGATTTCAGTATTTTCATGGCGTCTTAAGGTTCCTTGCAACATGAATGATTCTTGATTCAATGGAATACTAGCATACTTGAGCATCAGAGGTAGCTAGAAATGTGTACTCCCATTATGGAACAAGAAGAACAGTTACACTGTGCCTGTGTTTTTGCACTCTCCACGCATATAAAATAAAACAAACTTTGTAATTGTTTTTAAGATGATAGAGGAAGGAGAGTTTTAGATCATGTGTGATCTTTTTTTTTTTGAGTTATATAAAATTATAATGACATCAGTATAGTTTTTCATTGTCACAGTCTACAGGTTAAGTCCATAAATAAAAAAAAATATATAGCATTATATAAAAGTATAATTGTGGAAACGATTATGAAATGTTCTCTAATTGTGAAAGATCATAATAGAAATGATTTGAGGCTAATAACCCTGCAGGGATGAAGTTAATGTTTTTTTAATTCTGCATTTTTGTAGCATTCTGCAAACTGCTATGAACTCATTTCTGTATTATGTATTCATGAACATTTTAACTCATTTTCCTAAGTTTTAATCCAATATTAGCTTAATTACAGTAGCTCTAGCTGTTGTACAACTTACTATATTTGCACAAAAAATGATGAAATGTATTTCATAGTTCCCAGTTCTGGCTCTATTTTTGTTTGGTTGGTTAGTTTTTGGTTTTGTTTTTTTTGTTTGGTTGGTTGGTTTGGTTTGGTTTTGGTTTTGGTTTGTTTTTCTGGTTTTGTTTTTTGTTGTTGGCTTTTTTTTTCCCCTCTGAACAATTGCAATTACCCATCTAGGGTTTTATTTATGATCAGGTGAAAAGATGCATCTAAATCCCAAATATCCCTTGGGAGCAAATCTGGAAAGTCCCTATTTACTTCTGCAGTAACTTTTCATAGTCATTTCTCTTCTCGTTGTGCATAGGAATGCTTTCAATTTATACTGCCAGCCCTACCTCACGCCATTGATCTTTTGCGGGATGCCATTGTAAAAGTAAAGGAGGTACACGATGAACTAGAAGATCTACCTTCACCACCACCTCCTCTTTCTCCTCCTCCAACCACCAGCCCTCACAAGCAGACAGAAGACAAAGGAGTACAGTGTGAGGAAGAGGAGGAAGAGAAGAAGGATAGTGGAGTTGCATCAACAGAGGACAGTTCCTCTTCACATATAACTGCAGCAGCCATTGCAGCTAAGGTGAGTCTGGCTTGTTTCCAGAGGAGATCCTTTAGTTTCTATCTCAGGTACTTTACACCAATATTCATTTGCATCCTAAGACTATACACTGGTGTTATTATGCTCAAACAGATGTATTTTAGATACATTTCATAGAAATATACTCCCCTAAAAATATATGAATCCTGTTTCAGAAGGTGATCACAAGTTTCAGTGGAAGTTGCATTTTTCATTAGCTTGATGATAACATGCATTTTAATGATACCATTCTGATGTGACAGATTTTTATTTTTTTATTTTTTTTAATTCAAACTATTCACACACGAATGTACAAAGTTCAGTAAGTGGCAAGGAATTAAGGAATTACAGCAAGATTTTCTAAACTATATTTTCCATTTTGAAATGAGAGTGTTGTTTTTTAAAAGCATTGATAAAAAGTACAACTAAGTAGCAGGTTAAGTAATAAGCTATCCAGTCCACTGCATTCTAATGTGCATGTCTATGTAACAGATGTGAAATTCTGCCACAAATTAAATACCATGACATCTTTTTACAGCCTCGCTGTAACTAGCAATTGTAGATCAACATTACTCAAACCAAAATAATAAATTTGAGACTACAAAAGAAAAAAAATAAATAACACAAATAACAAATTATTCTGGTTAAAATTGTATCTGTTTTCCAAAGAAATAACAGATAATTTGTAGCAATATGTAGGTATTTACATTTTTTATGCCTTGAGTTTTCAGCTAGAAAGACAATGTATTCCTGTGTTTTTGGGAAGTTTTTCTTCCAAATTAATTTGTTCTATATTTACTCCACAAGCTGTACTTTTATTTCCTCTTATGGGAATTGAAATTCTAAGTAACTCAAAATGCTAATAAACAACTTCTAAACCAAAGCAACAACATTCCAACTCCAGAAATGTGAATTCAGGTCTGATACATCTTGACATTTCTAAGACAGCTGCAGCTGGAGATCATCTCCTCATTTATAGAAAATCCTGATTACATATGTCTTTACAGGGATGAATTAAGTTAATTATCACTTGCAAGTTTCAGTTTTTATTAATGCAAATTTTAAATTCGTTAATTTATTTTAATATAGGCAAAGACAAGTAATCTGTGCAATTTTTAAAGGCAGAAAATACCTGAGATCTAAACTGTCTGTGTTCATGTGAGCTTGGCATTTCAGCACCACACTTGTTTTCACTTCATTCCTTTTCAGTCATTTGCTTGTATAGCGTCATGTTTTCCTGTCACTGTATTCATAGCTGTTATGTGTTGTGCATTAGAAGCATCCATCCTACACCAGTTCAGCAGTTATCATGGCAAAAGGTGAACAGCCCATTCCTGGTCTCATCAGTTATTGCCATCACGCAGCAGGCAGTGCAGGAGAACCGGTAAGATGCACTTCCAAGAGGCTTTTGCACTAACAGTAGCTAAAAATACACTGCCTGCCTCCTATTCTTCTGTGTGAATAGACAGTGTTATTTGTTTTATTCTAACACGTACACATCAGTGCTGTCTTTTAGAGAACATGCTACAGAGAATATTCTTAAGATGCAGAGCTAAACAGGATAAATATATGCATTGTGACAGTTTGAATAATTTTGCTGCTGAGATAATCATTGCTATAAAGCGTTTGTTTCTGTTTAGTCATCAACTTTATCATCTAATATACTCAATTATCGAATGTAATTAAAATAGTCTCCTAAAACTGTGGCTTTAGAGCTATGAAATTTTGGTAACTTTTTCCCTTTGGTTTGCTTTGCTTTGCTTTTTTCTCTCAATAGCTTGTTTGTCAATATAATACAACATTGGTACTGGGTGTTCATCTCTTGATGAACATCACTTACAGTTTCTCCTTTATTCTTGTATTGTGTTTAGAAGTAGAATTTCTCAAAAACAGAATAAAAGACTAGAGTCAGTATACAGTGAGCTCTTGTTATAAATAACTGAATTTTAGTGAATAGTAAGCAACTAGTTCAATGAGTGGTAGAAATTACTTAAGATATCTCTAGCTTTTTGTTGGACTTTACCCTGACATTATAACCCAAAGGTTGTAACTCAGGCTCTAATAAAATACTATACATTATTTTATATCTCCCAAAGATTTAGTCTAAGCTTAAATCAAGATAGAGTAATGGCTCTAGTATCATCAAGAATTCATACCATATTTATAATTGTAGGTTAGAGAAACCTGAGGAACGCAGTTGGCCTTGAAAACCTTGTGCTGTTGGACCAGTTCATTCCATGTCAGCCAAGAAACTTAAGTGCACATTCTTAGGAAAACGTCGTTAGTTCTGTTGAAAAGAGGCTGAACTTTCTTGTCCCCTTAGTCAAATAGTAATTTAAACCACCAATTGAATAGTGTAATCCCTCTGTATTTAAAACATGATGACCATGCCTCTTGAAAAGTCATTTAGGAAATGTGAAGGCTTTAAAGATGATGCAGCTAATGATAAAGCTATATTACCCACATACATATGTACATATGCGCACACATTTATTCCAATAGTTTCGTTTTTTTCAGCTGAGGTTACTAAACTCGAATTGGCACTGCATTCTTCAGTATCACTAAAGTAGTGAATTTGAGCTCTCCAAAGCGTGCTATTAAGCTATCATCCAGGCTTCTGTGCCCTTTTGCAAATTAGTCTTACACATACTGTAATCCAAATTTGATCTTCATACTCAGAGCAGGAAGTGGTTAGTTTTTCAGAAGGTTTTCTCTTTTTCTGTGCTTTTAAGATGTTTTTACTTTTGTATAACAATCACAGTATTTAGAATATACAGCTTATTTCCTTAGCACCTTGCCAGCACTGCCAATCCTTATTCAAGTACAGGGCAAAAGAGGAGACCTCATATCTTTTCAACTTTTTCCCCCTTCTGGTCAACTTGTAGTTCTCTAAGCTCAGAACACAAATATTTAGACCAATTTGAAACTACTTGTGGAAAAAGTGTTAAGATAAAATTTTAGAAGTAATGACTGACAGATACGGTGGATATCTTTCTCTGTCCACCATTTCTCATTCCTTTCTTTCTGTCAGTATGTTACAACAATTTTTCCACTTCAACTAGCTGTAGACAGAAACTATTTTCACCGAACTTCAGTTTTATTGTACCCTATTTAGAGTTTTGAAGCATCTACCCTCTGTTAAATTTGTTTGAACGTGGGAAACAAACCGAAAAAAATAGGGAGACAATTATACACGCTCAGAGTGTGTAATAATAATTACCCAAAGCACAATGATACTTCTGCCCTTCCTTATTGCAGATTTTCAGGCTCCAGAAAACTCAAAAAATCTCTTAGGCTGACAAACCTCCTTAGCAAGATTAACAAAAAGCTGTCTTGACTAGAGATACACATTACCTAAATTTATTTTTAAAGGAAAAAATTACTAAATGTGAGTAAACTGAGTAATTCCCCTTCTCACATAATATGTATGCATAAAAATACCAGTAACATTGTTATCTCTTTCACTTAATGAACAGTATATATGCATTTTATTTTTCATATATTTATGTAGATGCACTGTACATACTAGTACCTTCTTTGAAATCAGCAGGTTATGGTGGTTTAAAGAGAATCTTAATACTGATTTTAGCTATAAAATACATTCTGCTGTCACATTGGAGAAGTGAATCTCTTAGGAGCAAAATTTGTAACTGTAAGCTAACCTAAATATCTCTGTGAGATTTTATGTCTGTGAAAGCTTACAAGCTGAAATTTAGATAGGTTCTAGATAGGCTTTATATAGAGATTTTTTTATGGCAACTGTATTTTTGGTGAAGATAGTGATTAGGGAATAATCCACATTGAAAAGAAATGCCTGTAATCATATTTTTCCCTTTATCTTCAGCTTCCTTTGCTGAGTGTCCTGGCTGAGATTTTAGCTAAATTTTAATTTTTTCACAGGTGAAAATTGTTACTCCACATGCAATTCATTGGAGACTGAAAGTGCCTCAGTCATGGTTTATTTTCTTGTTATTCTGAAAAAGTTGATAGCAGATAAAGTTTTAGGAGCAGTGATTGAAGGATATGTGGGTATAAAAAAAGACAAGAGCTACATGCCTGAAGGAAATGAGACAATAGGTAATATCTCAATATTCTAGAGTGACCAGAGTAAACTCCAGGGAGAATTGGATCGTGGTATCATTTGTAAAAGCAATATTGTGTTTCTATTGAGGGATACTAGAGCGTATAAAAGATGTAGTGGGCCAGTACCTGTGTCAAGATGCAAGCAACTTTTTATCAGAGGAGGATAAAGAAGAGGTTTCTTATTTGAAGAGTTAAAACTATTCCTTCTTTTATTATATCTTCTTTGGTTTATGCCTTTATCATTTTTTTCTTTTTTGCTACAATATGGAGTTTAAAAGGAAGCATAATTTGTAGGTAGTGCTGGAGCTTTGCCAATATATAATTCAGAGATGTCAGCCATTTTGCATATTTAACATATTTAAGATGGAATTGCACGAGAAAAGGAGAATAGAAGGGAGATGGTGCCTCTGAATACAAACGATTTTCTCTGCTTGACCAGAATAAATATCCTTGTTCCTGCTTTCCTCTACTTATACTACATGTCTAAGATCCCATTTGCAAATCGGAATACTCCAAGTAGAGGCCAATTAGGTACTGTTTCTGGAGAGGAAAATATCCCCAGAATAATCTTCTAGAGTGAAGAGAAACTCTATTGGATTCTTAATTCATAGTGGAAATTGCAATATGAGTTACATATAGCATTGAGAGATCCTCTGAAGAAATTTTTTTATATACTAACAGAAATTGGCAAAAAATACTGTCAGTCTGGAAACACAGCAGTAGAGCAGAAAGCAGGCAGGTGGTGATACACTGAGAACAAAATATGTTTCCATACAACTTAAATTTTAAACATGAGAAAGTCTAATGTATGGAGGAGGGTTTATGTGAAATACTGTCCACTAGGTATAACTCAGTATCTCTAAGTCAAGGTTGCCAAGTTCGATGTGGTTGTTTTTTACAGATGGAAGGAAGATGAGGGAGAAAAATGACATTAAAAAAGCAGTATTAATGATGTGTGCCATAAGATTGGTCATTTTAACTGCACAGGAACAGTGCAACAAAGCTGCCTTAATATCCTAACATTGAGGATTCAGCAGATTTTAAAAGCTTGGGTTAAAGCTTGTGGCATTTGCAATATAAATTGGGACTTAATACTTTATTTCTAATGCAAGCATGGAATGCAACATGAACATCTACTTGACACCAGCCTGAAAAAGGATGAGGGCATGAGTATCACATTAGTAGACAAATAACATTCCATTAAATTTTATGTTAGTGTAATATCAGTCTCGTGACTGATAGAAGACAATTTGTCTGCTTTTAAGTGTTGCCAAGGTCTGAGCAAGTTCCTGAAGTAGGTTTCAAAGATTTTATAACTTTCCCAACTGTAACAGCTTTGATATGTCAATATGTAAAATTGGCAGACCATTAAGAACATCCCATTCTGTTCCTGGGAATACATATCCATTTCATTTTCCTCCTCTTTCAGTACCATCCCTGCTTTGTCTCCACACCTCTGTAATTTGGGATGACCTCTGTGACAAGAAATCCTGGAAGGAGGTATTTTCCAGTGGCTTCTATTTGTCCTAAAGCCTTACTAGGCAAAAATGCTCAGAAATGCCTAAATTCCGACCATGTTCAGCATCTCAATTTAAAAAAAAAAAAAAGAAAAAAGAAAAAGAAAAGAATGCTGGACATCCTGGCTGGAAATGATTAAAAGTTGGTGGTTTGGCTTGTCACTGGAGCTTCATTTCTTCCTTTCTTTTATTATGCACTACTGCCATGTCCCCCAAACATATTTCAGATGGTTCTTTCGGAACTTGAACATCAGGCTAAGCTAATAATTTCTTAATGAGATCTTAAAATATGTGTCTGTATATTCAGATTCAAAAATCTGAATTTGGAGTTAATTTTTTACATTTTCTTACATGTTGTAATGGAAAATTAAATTGCAAGAACAATCTGATGTTACAAGTGCTACCTCTGAAAAATAAAGAGGTTAAAATCTTGAAAACAAAATCAGAATAAAACTCTGTAGAGAGTGTTTTATAGCAGAATATCTGCTTGCTGCATTTTGTATGTAGAACTAATGTTAGAGATCAGTTCTCATATATGAGGCATTTATCATTTACGTCTTATCATTTTACACAAAAAAAATAAAAAAAAAAACTTGAATCATGTTCAACTGACAATCTAATCCATTTTAAATCTGGTGTGATATCTGCATGACAGGGCCCACATACTGCAGTAATAAAAAGCAAGAGACTTTCTAAGATTCACTGTGTTAAAGATGAGAAAGAATTCATTCTTAAATGCAGTCCTGTACCTCTTTTCTTTGGAACTAGTGATAAAACTGGACAGGAGACAGAAGATTTAAAAAACATACTGATGTATTCACTTTTATTACCAAATATAAGACCACTTTCTCATTGTTGTAAGTTGATGTGACTCCATTTAATTAAGAGGCTTAATAATACCAGCTAGAGGATCTGGCACTAAAACTCCACCCTAGAAATATCTGGCCTTCTAGTGAAAGCAAAATTAAGTGTATTATTTTGTGAAAACAAAAGATTGATTTCTTTTCCCCTTCAGAATGCATTTTAAACACAGGCAATGGCTTTGGATGGTGTTTTCTAGTGTTTTTGCCTGTACTTCCTTCAGAGAGGCCTGCAGCTTTTGCCAACACAAATCTTTACATGAAGAATTTCTGTACCTGAAGTGAAGTCTTTAGTACATGGAATTAAGAGCATTTACTCACTGCATGACATTTCTTCAGAGGAGATCAGTCATTGCTGATAATTGGGTTTCTGTTTGGACTATTAACCCCTAGATAGAGAATGAAAAATCTGCCTCCATTCATGTCATGGTAGAAGTCACCGCTGGTCATTGTTGGGTTTGAAAGGGTTGAGTTTGAGTCTTAGGAAGAAAAACATTATTTTCTTACTATTTCCTTTTATATATTGTAGTATATCTGATTCAAAGTTCTTCAGGACCAATAGTGCATTCTATGTTACTTCAGTTAAAGTATGATCTTACGTATTTGTGAGGGGTTTGTTACTGAAGTTATGAGAACATACTGTTACCACTACCAACACTGCATATAGTGTGTGCAAACTGAGAAGTGAGGTATTCCAAAAAGTTTTTGAAAAAAGATTTTGAATAAGATTTAAATAAAATATTTGTTTTTGACCATTAATTCCATTTCTCTTTTTTTAAGATTCCAGATTCCATCATCTCTCGTGGTGTTCAGGTGCTCCCACGTGATACAGCCTCCCTCAGCACTACCCCTTCAGAATCTCCTCGTGCCCAGGCCACCTCTCGTCTCTCCACTGCATCCTGCCCAACACCAAAAGTAAGTACATTTATGCCTTGCAAACTCCATTCTCAGACATATAACCTATCAGATTAATGTATTGCTTCTGCTGAAGAAGGTTGGTTTGCATGCAAGGGATGTATCATTCTAAGTAATAGATAAATCGGAGACAGTACTTTATTCCACATGTACTCTTGTACAATTTAGTATGTGGGTCTACCAACATGTCATGGTTACTGAAGTTGAATGTTATCTCCTGCAATATCAGTCATGAATGTAAAATTGTTAACACCTTGAATGTCTTTAATATATCCCCAGGAATGTAGATAATCCTGCCACTGAGTAACAACATTAAACAAGTAGTATTTTGTTGAAAAAATGTATGTGCAAATTTTTAGACGGAGATGGGGCAGTTCTCTGCCCCGCTTTATTATTGATCAGTTTAAAACAGTTTCAAAACAACCAATGTTGCTCAAACTTAGATATTTGCTGCCTGACACTTGGAAACAAAAACCAGCCTAAATTTAATAGAAAGAAAGTTTTAATGCCAACCTTGTGGGATTATTACTCAGTTCTTACTGATTATACTATACCATTTAATCATTGAGGTGACCTCTATTATGTTCTCTTTTTATAAAACTTTTAAATAGTTTACGTCAAAGACTAAGGGAAATGACCAGTGGCAAGGCCTGTAATGTCCGCCTTCAGCAGAATTCCTTTCAGCAGAAGAAAGCTCTGTCAGAATTCACTTTGTGTTCATGTCACAAAGATCCTTCTATGGCACCAGATGTAGATGTACTAACAAACTTGTAGCAGATGGTGAACAATAACATTCTTCCTCATCTAATATGTTATCCTTGAAAATTATTCTGCTTGCTAAAGTGATTGCCAGCATCTGCTAGTTCTTCCTGCTGTCTCATTCTTTTCTGTTAGTGAACAAGATTTACTGGCAACGACCCATAGAAATGTTTAAATGTTTTGCTTTAATCTATGGGATAGTCTTATGCTCACCTTCACTGTAACAGAATCAAAATTATTCTGATGGACAGCATACTGAACTTCATTATATAGTCTGCTCTCTTAAGAAGATGTTCAGTGAGTTCTACCTGCAGGTGGTTCATTCATTTTTTACTAAAAAAACTGCCAATTGTCGGATGGCTAAAATTAGAAACTCAGAGCTTATTACATTAGAAAACTGGAGCCAAAGAGGAATACGAAACAGAGAAACTGCATTGCATTTTATGGCTCTTGACAAAACAGAAAAGTCCAAAGAAAACAAAAGGAGGTAAATAACAAGCATAAAAAAGAGACAGTGCTATTGCTAAGAAATAGTTCTAGGTTAAGCCTATGTGTTTTAAGGAAGGAGTAATAATAATGGGAAGGAGTGAATGTTACCTATTGTGAAGCAGAATGCACTCCTCTAGACTATTTTCAAAGATTCAGAGATTACAGAAGGAAATTATATGAACATTGATATAAAGTCTCTTCCAATGTAGATGATTCCGTGATTCTGTGAAAGTGATAAGTCTGAAAGTCTTCTTTGGGAAATTAGTTGAGATGAGCTCTTGTCATTATTGGATTATGCTTTGGCATTTCATGTTAAGCCCTATTTTTCAAGTATTACTGCAAAATCAGATTTTGTACAAAATATGTGAGACCACACCACTTTTAAAATAGGAGTTGCCATGAAACATGAAAGTTGTCTAGCTTTTCTGTGATGTCTTCCAAAAGTAGGTAGTACAATCTGCTTTAGGGAAAAAATAAGGAAAACCCAACTGTTAACAACAAGAAAGTAAATGTGAAGGATAATCTTCTCTGTTCCTATTACTTAAAGGTAGGATTTTGCACAAACGTATAAGCTCCTTTGCCACTTAGAGAATTCTTTGTTGGTTTTACTTATTTTAAGAAAAGAAAACTCTAGCTACTCTTGTTATCCTTTTGTTTGGTCCTTTTCAGTACTCTCAAGTTCTCAAACATCATTTGAATTTGTCAAGAAATATGGTTCTTTCATATTCTTCAAGATTGTCAAGATGTCTAAATGTCTTCACTTACTATGTATTTCATTCTGAATCCTGGCTTTCTAATTATGCAATATGAATGTAATTTATACTGAACCTCTTGATCCACAGATTCACACAGTAATGAGACAAAAAATGAATTGCAGTGCAGCATCCAGTTGATATTCCAGGTTGTTGTATTTTTTTTCTTTGATCTGAAAATGTATTTTTTCAATATTCTCACCATCTGGTTTAGGAACTTGTTTCAGGCTCCTAAACATGTATATATGAACTCAAAAAAAAAGGAGAGGAAGTTTCAGCAAAAAACAATTTAGTTTATATGTATTTGGAGTGGTGGTCTGGCCATAAATCTAGTGGCACTAGATTTTTTTGTGAACTACATATTCCAGTTTATTTTGTTGTACCGTTTTCTTGTTGTATTTTTGTCCTAAATGTACATAAACCCTTACATCTCTCTTACTGAATTTGCTGAATAGCAGAAAGTTGTGTGTCCCTCTCAGAAAAAAAAATCAAGCTTCTACAATGATGGGAGCACCTATATTGAATAAATGTAAGTAGCAGGTTACTAATGCATGTCTGTATTGGAGAGAAGGTATGGGAGAGTTTGTTACTAATACTCTTGATTGATCTGTTACGAAAAGTCTTCAACTTTTCGTAATTATGTTGTTGTTTATATATATACACAGCATGTAGACAGACACAAAATACAATATTTAATTTTAGATTTCTTTGCTGTTGATACTTTGTCTTCCATGTTTTCTGAAGATCTGTCTATAACAAAGTAGTAAATGATGAATAGTGAGTTTGAACCTGTATATTTCAATCAGTCTTCAAAAGTTTAATCCCTGATAAAAGGAGGAATCACTGTAACCCCTTGGGAGGTCAGAACTTTTCAAGAAAAATTTCGATTGGGACAACTCTGTCTATTGTTAGGTACATCCCCCAAATTAAGCAGTCTTACTTTTGTTAGCTTCTGATAAATCTCTGTAGAACATCTTCCTTGTTCTGTAAATTGCATTTGAGTTTTAAGCAAAATCCACTGTGGCTCAAAGAGCATTTAAAACATATTTATAGTGGAAGGATTCAGATAGAGAGGCAATCTAAGTTTTACTCTGGGGAAAACTGCACTAACAGTTCTCCCTCTTGCGTTTATTCAACCATAAAGTTGATGGTGGTTGTCACATTTTTATCTTTAACAATATGGTTTTGGTCTTTTTAAAGTTGTAATGATTTTTCAGCAAGGTTAAATGAATTTGCTAAATATTCACGTGACAGACGTTTAAGATGACACAGTATGGCTTGCAAGATTTTCATGCAATTTCCAATAGCTGCTTAGATTATAAGATCTTCCTGTATTTTTGAATATTTCCGTGGGTGCCATTTTCATGAAGTTAAATGCAGTGGTCTTTTCAGACACAAAAGCAAAGTACTACACAGTGTAAAATACCTACTACAAGTATCAGGAAATTTTGCCTAATGTTGACTTTAGGGGCTTTTTTAAAACTTGTGACATAAAATTTTAGACCTACAACTTCAGATAACTTAAAAGAATATATCCTGATCAAATGACTGAGTCATTGCTTCAAAATTCTAATTTTGTTTGACTCTAAGGGATGATATTAGTATAAAAGAAAATTGCAGCTTTCAAGTTCAAGTCTTTCCTTCTCCCCTACGTAAATGACACAATCAATTTTTAATTTTTGCCATTGCTGTGTGTCAAAGTCAAATGAAGCAGATATAGAAGACCAAGGACAGGATTTAAATTATCACCAGGAGTACATTTCAGTGACAAAAGGTGTTCAAAGTATTTTACTTCGCAAGATCATCAGTCTAACTGATGTTCAGTTCTTCTGCTTCAGTGTGCAAGGTTTCTTTCAACATTATCTTTGATCTTGAAGAATCCTAAGAAACTTGTTATGGTACTTTTAAAATGAGAGTGATTGATTTTTAATGTGTTTTTTTTTCTTTTCTTGTACTATCTTGATACTTCATTCCTGACACATTATATTCTGCTTAAGAAAAATTATCATTTTTCTTCAGTTTAGTTGCGGATTATCTGTCCTATCTATTATTTATTAGTTATACTGAATGAAAACAATACATTTAGTGGTATTGACATACATACTTATATATTTGTAGTAATGAGAGAGAGCTTTTAATTCCTACGTGAGTCTCTAAGCTCTGTCTGAGAACTAAAACAAGGAAGCACGACTGCTTTTCAAAATTTTCTAGATGCTAGCAGAACAGTCACCTCATCTATCCACCACTCCAAACACACCTTCTTTGTGGCATAATACATTTAATTCTGCTAATTGATCACTTTCTTGTAGCTTTCTTCTAATAAGAATGGTTATCACAGTATCACAGTATCACAGTATCACAGATTTCTAGGTTGGAAGAGACCTCAAGATCATCGAGTCCAACCTCCGACCTAACACTAAGTACTCCACTAAACCATATCGCTAAGCTCTACATCTAAACGTCTTTTAAAGACCTCCAGGGATGGTGACTCCACCACCTCCCTGGGCAGCCCATTCCAATGCTTAATAACCCTTTCGGTAAAGAAGTACTTCCTAACATCCAACCTAAAACTCCCCTGTCACAACTTTCGCCCATTCCCCCTCGTCCTGTCACCAGGCACGTAGGAGAACAGACCAACCCCCACCTCTCTACAGCCTCCTTTAAGGTAACTGTAGAGAGCGATAAGGTCGCCCCTGAGCCTCCTCTTCTCCAGGCTGAACAACCCCAGCTCCCTCAGCCGCTCCTCGTAAGACTTGTTCTCCAGACCCCTCACCAGCTTGGTCGCCCTTCTCTGGACTCGCTCGAGCACGTCCACGTCCTTCCTGTAGCGAGGGGCCCAAAACTGAACACAGTACTCAAGGTGCGGCCTCACCAGAGCCGAGTACAGGGGCACAATCACCTCCCTAGACCTGCTGGCCACACTGCTTCTTATACAGGCCAGGATGCTGTTGGCCTTCTTGGCCACCTGGGCACACTGCTGGCTCATATTCAGCCGACTATCAACCAATACTCCCAGGTCCCTCTCGGCCAGGCAGCTTTCCAGCTACTCATCTCCCAGCCTGTTATCTTCATCGTTCTTATGTCTACATTCACCTATAGACCTAATAGTGTAAAAAGTATCATATATTTGTAATTTTTGTCTATATAAATGTTTCAGTTGAAAAAAAAATCTGAAATGAAAAAAATCAGGAAAAATATCATTAAAAAAAGACAAGTGAGCATTATTCCTGTGAGGAAAAAAAATAAAAATCTCAATCATCTCTCATACTTTCTTCCACGGAAAAATGATGCTTTGAACACCTTCCATCATGAACCATAGCTTTAATATTGAACCTAGATATTGGTTCGAGTTTTCCATACAGTCAAATGATCTAAAAACTAAAAGTAAATATAATTGTTGTTCATGTTTTCAGTCTAGTGTCGTGAATTTTAATATACAACTATTATGTGAAGTAATCAGATAGAGAACAGATAAAGTTGAGAAGATGCTTTTTTATCAGTTACTGCTTTTTCAATAGAAGAATGGTCAGGTTGCTTACCACAAATCCTTAGTTGATGAGACAATGTTCTGGTCATGATTTGGCAAGATGTAGTTTTATCCATAGGGTAGATATTTTGTGTAAATTGGATGTGATAAATTTTATATTTGTTATCATAATGCATATTATTTCTTCTTAAAACGATCATCAGATTGAAAATAATATGGAATGTTTGTGAATATATTTTAACATTTGTTCACATACACTAAATTCCCAAGAAAAGGTTTACTTTTTCTTTTTTAGTTATGAATTTGAAGTTCGCATATGCTATCGTCCTTTCTGCCCAGCAACTTGATGAATTTAGTAGGAAGTGCTTTGGCATAGTTATCTTGCTGTGATATGGTCAAGGAGCACAGAGAAGTGCAAAGGATTTTTTAAATTGCTAGGATGATCTAGGTAGATGAAATCACACTCCAAGCACTGCAAAGCGTTCTTGCTTTTTCTTGTAAAACAGCTGACTGTTTGTAGACACACAAGCTTAATTAGATATTTGATCCTGCTAAAAATTCCAGTGTTTCCTTGATTATTTCCTCTTACTTTTTTTCAGTACATATTCCAGGCTTACCAAAAAAAAAAAAAAAAGTTATTTAGTGAAAAGTAATACTGGGAGAATGTATACTGGATTAGAAAGCAGCCAGGGTTGTTTAAGATGAGGAATCCTGCTTACTAACATGTGTCAATCTAATGTATCCTCCAGTGTATCCTATCAGTGTTTTTCAAATCCACTACTGATTAGGAGGCAAGAATAATTTTCATATACCTTTTTTCCTCATTTTTAAAAGTATGTTGTCCTAACAAAGCATGTGGATGATTGAATCCTAAAAAGTCTTATTTTTATTTTATATTTTGTTTAGGAAACCTGATTGTTATTCAATAAAAATGCAAAATGCCACAGCTTCAAATGTGAGACACTGTAACTAAGAAAGAAGCAGTTTGGTGTGCTTGGGATATCAAAAAAAACACGAATATATCATAAATAATAAAAGCAAAGTCTAGTAAAATCTTTCCTAAAATATATAAGATTCACTTTGTAGAAAAGTTGAAGGATATATGGGGGTGAGGTTTTGTTTGTTTGTTTGTTTGTTTGTTAATATCAAAATAAACCCATCAACAACTCTCTGGATAGGCAGAATAAAGGTTTATGTCATCAAGTTTAAGGTGAACATTGAATTTCAGTAGGGGTACTTTTTTTGACTTAGGCTTAGTGGTGTTTTTTTTCTTGAACATTTATTTTTCAAGTAGTAGCATATTCAACCGTATACAGAACCTGTATTAAATCATACAGAAGCACCAAAATCCATTTCCCTTCCTTGTCTAGAAGAGCTGTTAGAGTAGTTGGGAATTGGTTTTCTACACCAATCTAGTACATCCTGAACAATTGTTGAATTCATGGAAATCAGCTTTCAGGTCTGTTACAGAGTCATATGAAGATGCTCTAATGTGCAAAGTATTTCCTACATTTGTCTTTCTTAGTAACCAATGGCATTTTAGCAAGCTGCAGAATACCTTTTTTTTTTTTGAGTCTAGTGAAACCTTGAAGCACGTCAGAAATACACTTTAGAGTCTATTCCTGAAGGTAATTATTTTTCAAATTGTAACTATTCTGCATGTGAATCTGTCCAGAAGAGAATAGTATTCCAGTACAGACATCCTAGCTTACCGCTAGCTTACATCACTTACCGCTATGGAAGTTTTTTGATCAAAGGATCAGAAATTTCAAAAACGTTATTGCAAGGATAGACCAACAATCCTCTTCTGGTGTTTTCATTCTTTCTATTATAAATCATTTAGCAAAAGTGTAGCAAAGTTCAATGCCAGATATTATGGAGGAGGTTGGTGAAGTTGTTTCAAAACAGAAATGTTTTCAGTCACGCTTTCCTATCTACATACTCAAAAGCACAAGCGTCCGTGTGTTCAAGTACTCTGTCCAGTACTGGGACATCCATATACATGTACCCACATAGTCTGGTCAAAATTCCTTGAAATGGCTGGTAGGATGTGTGGCACTAGCTTATCAAGTCCTCCACTACTTCTTTAGGTTTCTTCCTAGGGTGGTATCCATTAAGTCAGCGTTGGATCTGCCTGTTATACCATTTAGGAGTTGACAGTTAAAAGGATATTTTTCTCTTCATCCAGTTCCACCTTTGGAATACATAGGAATTACTCCCTGCCCTGTGTTCTCTGCATCTAAACCTGTTTTCTGTCTTGCCAATATCATCTCTCAATGGCTTATCTCTTTGTTTCAGTCTGTTACTTGGTTTAGGCTGTCTTTTTTACCTGTTTGGGTATTCCCAGAATTTGCATGAAGTGCTGTTATCTAAAAGAACTACTAATACGTGTGTCATCAGAACATGTCTTTTGTATATCTCTTCTGCTGTGCTTTCTGATGTTTCCACAGCCATAGGTTTCCTTTTGTTCCCCCCCCCCCTTTTTTTTCCTACTAATCTTAATATCTGTTAGCTATTCAAGGAGTATTCTTATCAAAAAGAATATTTGTTGAATTTACTGAAGCAAGCTACTTGCACACAAGGGTCCTGAAGTCATATCATACTTTCACAAGTATGCAGTATAAGAATAGTCCATTTCATCTGCACATGCAACCCAAAGTGCTGCAAAAGTGGTAGTGCTCTAGCAGCAGCAGCAGCACGTATGTGTTTGCCAGAACCAAAACTGAAATTTAGACTAGGAAAGCTGTTTCAAGCATGCATGTTGCTGTGGTTAACGTATCATCATTAGTAAAAGTTCACTGGTTCCCTCACAGAAGTAGGTAACATCTAGCTGATGCACGATGTGGGAGAGAAGCAGGAATCTGAAGCACAGGCATTGCTTTTGCCATGGATTTTGGAAGCACGAAATTGTCTATGAGTTGTAGGTTCTTTAGCAAGCATGCTAGCAATTTCTGAGGTTCAGTTTCACATACGAAAAGGTTTTTTTGGAAATACAAGTGTTAAAAGTAAATGGAACCTCCTGGTTCAATGAATCTAACTCCAATTTAAGATAGTATGTAATACTATTTAAGATTGTAATATGTAATACCACATAAAATTGTTAAATTAAAAATAGGTTTCCTCTCTCTGCTGCTGTCTCCAAGCTTGTTTTAGAACGTAACTGACCTCTCATGGGTCGGTCTACACTCAGTTGCTTTTGTGTCATTGTTGGCCTTTAGCTTAAATAAAGCCAGTCTTTTCTCAACTGTGTATTGATTCCTCAGGTAGGCTTATGAAGGGGAGATATAGGAACTTTCAGATTTCGTTGTTATAAATTAACTAAATCAAACTCTTTCATTTTCATCCTTGAAAAAAAGACAATTTCCGTGTGCATCCAGCAATTGTGTTTTTACTTCTATATGTTCCTATCCTACTGCTTATAAAAGCAATTGCCTTGTCAAAATTAATACAGCTTTAGACTAATTCCCAATGATTACCATGCCTTTTTTCCAGTTACACGTATTATCATCTCAAATCAAAATTCAGGAAAGGTATTCTTTTGCATTACCTGAATTACCTTTGATCTCTTCTCAACCTCAAGTGATAATATTTCTACCTCCCCTTTTTTTTTTGTTTTTATTTCTAAGGAATCTTTTACTCCTTATTTTAAATTCCGTTAAGTCCATTCTGTACTTAGCGGTTTCTTCCCTAGACAAGATAGTTTCTTTTATTTCTGCCAGGCTTTCTGTCTAGACCTTGTAGCCTTCTTGGCATGGCTTTTTGATTTTGTCCACAGAAGAAAACAGAGTCAAAGTATTTCAAGAATTTATTTTGGCTGTCTGTCAACATATCTTTAGACAGAATGGTACTTCTGCAAAAGGCTAATGAAAAGTGGTCATTTATCTCTCCCTAGGTAGATAAAATCGTTCTCTGTTGATACAGAAAATACATTTTTCAAGACCAGTCTTACTTGAATTGAGGACCTGTTCACTTGGTATTTATTGCATCCCTGTTGAAAGTACTTCTCATTTGAGATCTAATCTATCTTCATGTAGTCAAGCAATTAGGCAATTTCATTGTAGTATAAAGCAGCAAAGTCTGATGTGATAACAAACACAACTATCCAAAAAGTTAGCTGTTATCTAAAACACAGATTGAGCCTGAATCCAAGGCTCATATAGACTATTTCCTTCAGAATGTGAGTGCCACCATCTCATGGTTTTGTGCGGATTATGCAAGATACCTTATACAAGACATAGAAGACTTGAACCTTATCTCACTTTTGATTTTTTTTTTTTTTTTTTGTAATAAGTCTTTTAAATTGAGGTCTTGTTTCAGGTATCCTTTTGCCAAAGGAGATAGGCTTTCTCTTTTACAAAAAGCCAGTTCTTAGAGTCATGTTATATGTGCAATTACAGGTCAGCACAGCAATCTGTCAAGTGAATATAGTAATTCATCTATTTTTCTTTCCAAGACTGAAAAGACATTGTGTTTTAGGACTTGGCCTGAATGATTGCTATCAGAATTTGAGAACTTTCATTCTTTTAGTAAATTCTTACATCATACTGATTACCAAAGTTTTTGAATTGTAGCTATTTTTAGCAAGTATTTTCCCTCAAACTGATTTTATATTTTAATCTCTGCATATGTGTGTATACATAGTCATTTTCCATAGCTGAGCCTAGGTACTGTACCAGAGGAAGACGCGTGCTGTGTCAGTGCTGCTTTTTTCTTGCTCATTTAGTATGGTACCACTCTTATCTGTTCTAAGTGCAACTAGTGCCTCAGATGATCAACAGTCATGAAGCAATGAGATGAGGTAAGTGGGCTATAGTCCATTTATCCAGAAAATTATCCAGAAAGGTTAGAAAGCATTATTATAACTCCTAACATACCTAGTCCATTCCATTCAATGTATATTAAATTGTCCTGTTAAATTTTAACAATCATTAAGCATCAACAAATAGTACTAGGGAATGAAACAAGAAAGATGATGGAAGAGGTACTGACTTTTTAAAAGAGCAGTTGCCATAATCTTTTGCCCAGCCTTCTCATAAACAGCCAGTCTAAATTTATTAATATGGTTTATGCTGTTAAATTCAACTCCTTTGTATGCTTACCCCTCTAATTATTTGTTTTCTTACAGTGTAGACTATAAGCCTTTTATTTTGTAATTAATATAAGGCCTAGGTCAGTGCTTATACAGCTCTGTATTACAGAATTCAGCATGTGCCAAGTGCATTGCCTGCATTTGAGAAAATTCTTATTTAGTTTAGTTGTGCCACTTTTTGTTTAGTAGAATATTGATCATAGGTTGTTCTCATTGGTTTAATTTTGTATATGCAAGAGGAAAAGGAAGAAGGAATTGTGGTGCTCCTGGGAATTGTCCCATTTTGAACATCTGTAATCTATTTTTTTGTTTCTTGAAGACAGTGTAAGAAAATAGAATTTATTTTTTTCTGAATTTATGCATCTGTAAAATTAATAGACTGTAGCAGAATAAATCTCTGATTACATGTTAAAATGTGAGCTCAAAATTGTATGACCGTGAAGGTATTATCCCATTCACACATACCTCAAAGTGAGGTGTTAGAATGTGTTCAGATGATTAATAGTAATGGCAATGATTCTAATGAATCCCCGTATTTATTACAGTCAAAATTTACCCTTAACATCTGAAATGAGAATTGTTTGTGTTGGGGGTTGGAGTTAGATGAACTTTAAGGTCCCTTCCAACCCGAGCCATTCTATGATTCTGTTTTGCTCACCAATTTAGTTTAATTTCAAAAGACAAAATATGCATTACCTGTTCAGAAGGCGCATTTATAAAACATGGAATAGAATTTTATTTGTTTGATTATGCTTCAATAATATATTTGCTAGTTTGAAAGGAAATAAAGGGATTATTTATCTATTCGTGATAACTTTCTCGGTAGCATTGCATATTCTCTGACAATAATTTCCGTAGGCATTTATTGATACTTAGATTTACTGAAACCTGCATATATTTCAGTGAAGAGCTTTTGCTTTTTATTTAAACTTGCAATAGTAGTAACTGTAGGAAGGTATTTACAACAAAAGTCTGTGACAAATTAGGGATCCTTAAGGTGAGAATTCAAAGCACCTTCATTTGGGACATATTTCTCTCCAATGACTACATTAGAAACTGGGCTTCCTATTGAATGTCTTAGAGTAGATTTATGAAGGGCATCTGATAACAAACAGTAACAAATTTGGCAAGATTTCAAGCCAACAGCTGTTGGCAATCTCTCTTTTAAATTTGCACCATCCATTGCAGTTTCTTTGTTAAGCCTGCTTTTTTTCCTTTTTTCCTTTTAAAATTACTTTTTTCAAAATGTGAGGAGTACCTTTGTGCAAGGAGCCCTAGGCATTGGCACGGCACTTCTCTGCAATACTTTGTTTGCTTTGGGAAGTTCACAGGGAGACTTCTTGGACAATGGTTTCATTCAATCAGTGTGAACAGAGATTGACCTCAGCCACTAACCACTTATGGTCGTATTGTTTTAAGCTTCTGCAAAGTGAATTGAATCCAGGATCTTCCCACTTCAGCTTTTCAAGGTATCATCTGACTTCTTGAACTATGTATTTCCTGTAGCTTTAAGAGGTGCACCCCTTCCCAGTATCCTTATAAACCCATCCACTTCTCTTTTACAGTCCAGCTCTTCAGGAGGTGTAGATGTGAGGAAATACATGTGACAAGAAGCTTTACACAGGTTTTCTAAACTTAGCCCTGCCTAGCAAAAGGGATGAAGTACAGGATATTACAGATATTTGAAAACAAACCTTAAAGGCACTTGACTTCAAAGAGTTTTACTCTTCTTTTTGAAGTCCCACTGGCCCATCTATTTTCGTACAGGTGGGATCTTCCCTTGTGACACTAAATTCTAATGCAAACATCTCTCAATTTTGCTGTTAAAGTGGTCAAAGAGAGCAAATTTCTTAGCTGGTTTGCCTAATATTCTACCTGTCCCCCCATCAGGTCACTTGTGAGTGACTTCACTGATGTGACAGCTTTCACCATGACCACCAAGGTATCTTTGATAGAAGCTAGCTTATTGTCTAAAATGTTTAAAGGACACTGTCCTCTACTGAAATATGAACATCCCTATATACGCTGCAGCTTTTAGAATTTCAATTCAACTTAGGGCAACAAGGCAAAAGAGCTGCACATTCCAAACTCAGTTGTCATTTTGTAAGAACTTCAGAACTTCACCGCCTAGGATTTGCCATGTTTTTATTTTTTTCTTAAACACGAACTTCTTCCCTGCTTGCCCATACAGATTTCTGATGTATGCAATAAGTGCTTGTTTTTCCAAAAGCTGCACCAGGAGAATGAGGTGCAAATTCAGTTTTCATTTGTGGGGAAAGCCAGAGAATAAATGATGCTGCAGGTACTGGGGGGAACAATACGTGCCAGAAGCCAATGAAAGCAAGCTCAAAGGTGGGGCTGAAATGAGAGGATTGAAAGTATTGAACTGAAGAGAAATCTCATGTGAGGGTTGAGTGGTAGAGGTCTGGTATAGAGCAGGGGTGTATTTGTGGCTCTTGAGAGATAAGGCTGCAGGGCTTAGAGTGCTTTGGAGTGGTAGGGAAGTGGCCTGGAGGCAGGAGGTAGCAATAGCTCTATGAGACAAGAAACAGATGTGGTCAGGAAGACTTGGGAGAAAAGTAACCTTCAGGGGATAGAAAGGGTTGGGGAATTTTTGCCGTGTGACAGGAGAGTTGTGCAATTGAAAGCTCTGGGACAAGCTGGATCTGGAAACACTACTGTAATACTTGTTTGTGTATATGAGTCCCCTCTGTAATAGAGTGAAGCATAAAGTATTTTAACTTGTTTTGAATCAGTTTGCTTGGATGAACAGTGTAGTCTCAAGAGCAAGCAGCTCTGTGCAGGCTAACTAAGCCTTCTGATCTCCAGCATCCTCTGAAATCAGCATGAGCCTTATGTGTGATTTCCGGACTGTCCCACTTGGGCCATGCGTGCCTCTCCCAGGAGTAGCCATTCTGTTCTGTTACTTGTCATTTATAATCTCTTTGTGACATCGGCAGCATAAAGTCTGTGTATTTTGTTAACTGCGTAGTGAAAGTAAGGATCTAACTTTTATATGCCTAGAGGTCCAGTGCAAATAAGTGTTAGGATATTAACTCAGTGGGAATAGTGGCATAATGTGTAATGCTTATATTTATTGCAATCTGTTTTGCCCTGGCTGCGCATTTTACCTACCAACTTTTAGCATTGATTTCTGACCGTTAAATTTCACAGAAGTCAATAAATATTCCTAAAGAAATAGGCTGCCACATGTTAGTATAAAATAACAAAGTCTCCTGTGTAACGATGTGGTAACGTTATCTTTGCTGTTATGTGAGTTAACAGAGCATTGATCTGGTGGTGATATTCATGTACTTAACTGCAAAGCTATGAGAGTGCATTACTTTATACCACTGATTTGTCCACCTGCAGCATGTTTATTCCCGTATCTGCACATGGAATAGTGTAATAGCAGGTAGTGTGAACTAAATGTATGACAGTATGATAATGATGTTTGGTTGGCATCCATTAGCATTCATCTACATTATGTTTTTGTAGTTTACCATACCCAAGAATGGCAGCAACCCTAATAAAGCATTTATCTCATACTGCAGTATAACGCACAGAAGTGAATATGTTTACTGGGTGAGAATGTCTGCATTAAGGTAGTATTTATTCCCTTTGTTTGAAAATATTCCCATTTATTTAGGAAGCCTCAGCTAATTGGTGTTTGCCTAAAACTGCAAAAGTGAAAATCTTTTTCATGTGTGAGTGTAAAAGATCTACATAATGCATTTTTTAACATAAAAGGATGTGACTTGCTGCAATATTAAAAATATATTAATCTCTTTGTTACCATTCAAAACTACTCACTTGATGTACAGCATTTTTCTTATGAGAGAAGAAAATTGTAACTGGAGTTCAGATATCTGTATCAGTATTTTCTGCTCTTGATCAGGCAAGCAAAGGTAGTAGAAAATACTGCTCACATCAGTATTTTAGGATATAATATTTGGATGTTGGCAGTCACAGTCCCACATGTCAGATTGGTTGACAAGCATTATGTAATTGCATCACTAATTAAAATTACTTCTCGCCAGCTACTGAATATGGACAGCTTATTCCTTGTTTCTGGGTGTCACTGTATCTCCAGTTAGTTCCATACTATGAACTTCAATGAACATTGCTAAGGGTCAGAAAAAGCATCCTCCATCTTCATAAGATTTAATCTCCTTTGGATTCACTTCCCTTCAGTGATCTGGCCAGTACATCAAGTTTTTTGTTCCTAGCCAACTGATGTGAAATTGTTGTCCGTTGGGTTATATTTCTGAGATACGTGTTTCTGTTAATATGAACTGTGTGAGAGATTTCAAGAACACTTCTCTGAAAAAGAATAATGTAATAGTAGGCATAGTGTAGCTTTTATGGTTTCTCTTCATCAACTTGACCACCACCTTCTCTAGTTGAATGCACTGTATCAACTGGAGGAATATCCAGGCTTCTGATAAAAAACTGGTGATGGCTCAGAAGTATCCCTGTTCCTAATATATTATGTTTTTCCAGAGCCTATTTTATGTGAGGGCTGTTTCAATATATTGTGATTCATAATTAATTTATCTTCTCTAAGTTTTTTATGTTTTTTTCTTCTCAATGCATTCATCTTTCAGATCTTTTTAATGTTGTTTTTATATATCCACCTACTTTTTCACTGAATCATGCAACTTCTCTTGAAGCAACCTTGGACTGGAGAATGGTTCACCACATTGTTATTTTTCCATGTTCTACCTTTCTCACTTGAACAGCCCTTTGGGGAAAAAAAAAAAAAAAAGAAAAAAAAAGAGAGAGACGGAGGTTTGGAGTATATTTTGAAAACCTGATGAAGGAAGTGGTCCAGCAGTAACAGCAGGAGTATTGTATGCACAGTATGTATTGCTTTAGATTTCCAAAACTGATCATCCGCACCTTACCCTGATGCCCAGTGTTCTAAGATCAAACAGTAACTGGAAGGAATTAATGGCAGATAAAACTGGAAAAACAAAGGAAGTCGTCTTTTCTCATAGCGTATACAAGCGTGTTAAAATCACTGCTTCACAGCCAAAAATCTGTTTTAAAAAGGAACAACTTCATAAATATGTACAAACAATATGTGTAGTCACATTGACAAATATGATGCAATTACACTTTATGAGTTTAGGATTCAAGAGAGCATATTCACACCATTTAACTTCACAGTCCCTGAGGCAACTAGGTAAGGAGCTCAAGAGAACCTTAAGTTAGGTGCAATGACAATGAGTTATTGCTGCAGACTAATGGGGATTTTTTTTTTTGTCTAAGGAGCAAGAAAACGTTTGTTGGCGCAGCTGTTGGAATATGTGGGATAACACATATGACAAATGCAGAATTGTTTATTTGTAAACCCAGTGAAATAATCAAGTATGATAATATTCTGCAAGTAATGCTAATAGTTTTCTTTACTTGCCGTTCGTCACTGATCTCTGAGGTAGTGGTCAAGCGGGAGAATAGCTTTTATCTTTTTCTTATGTGTCCAGCAAATAACCTGAACTAGGTTTGGATGCCATGTGATATAATCACTTGATTTTGATTAACTTGTTTCCAGCACTGCATACCTGAACCACTGAATACGGAACTTAGCATCTTTTTAACCAATTCCGTAAAGAGTTGCCTTTGCTAACGTTGCATTTATTCAGTTTTGGAGTTAAATAAATGGGTCATATCAAAAAGGCTTTGACAGGATGAACTGTGCATGTATTAGCCAGGATTTGGGGAAAAAGTCTAACAAGTTCAGGCTTGGGTGACTGTGGATATGAAAACACACTTGTGAAATCTCTAGGTCCTGCAGAATTCTGCTTTCTTTGTCAGAAGCAGTAGGCAGGAATAGCAAGAACAGGATGCATTATCAGGAAGTGGAAGGAGTTTGAGATGGACAGTGCTAAGAATTCTGCTGTTGTGGAACTCCTCCTTTAAATACACCCAACTAAAGCCAGAATCTCAGGTTAGCCAGTGGTTTAGTTGTTTGTCCTTTATGACTTGTGACTATATCAGATGGTCTATATAAGTTCAGTGTTGGGCTTTGTAAATTATTTTTACAAGAGTAAAAGCAGGGGTAAATATAAACAAGTAAATTTCTTCTCAGCACTATTAGAAGATAGAGGAATAATAATGAAATGTATATGAGACCTCTGCTTGGAAAACATGAAGTGCCTGGTGTTTGGTACTCAAAATTTTCATCTTCTAGCAAGTCCATTGAGCATATTTGAGCACTCTTCTTTGCTCACTGTTTGGTCCTGATTTCCCAGCTTCCTAAATTTCCTTTCATTGGCCTCCTGTCTCTCATCGTTCTCCTGTTATAATTCCACCTTGTTCTTCAGAGATCAGGATAGGGACACCTGTAGCTAATTCTTAGCTCTTAACTCCTAGTGTTACTCCTTTGTGAATAGGAAAGAGATGTATATATAATGCATGTCTTAACTGTCAGTGTATTATACCCTGCCAATCTCCCAGGACTGTTTCCTGCCGAACACCTTTCTTCCTGCATTAAATGGATTATCTTCATTTTCCTCTTTCGTATTGTTCCAAAACCCTCAGTTCTGTCAGGTAAAAATTTGACAATAGCTACTTAGTGTCACTTCTGCCTCACCTCTTCATCTAGTCATTTAGCTTGTGTTGTGGTATAAAAATAATAAATAGCAATCACAAAACCAGAGGTCCAAAGATGTGTTTTCAGTTTCACTGTTCAGGCTTATTGTTGGACCTGCGTTTTGCTTAGAAGGCAGGATTTTATTTTTTTTTACTTTACAAATGCTTTATAGAACAATCAATGGACTAGTTTTTAGATCAAGTTTCTGATAGGGATAGAAGTATATGTACTTTTGATTTAGAACACTTAGGTGCACAATCTTTCATTCTGATCTTTTGTAGCTACAAGTATTCATCTATGATGGCTTCTTGTGTATAGCTAACTGTCTGAAAAATGAGGAGTGTGTAATCCATGGCCATTTTCTGAAATACTAGTTTATCAATCAGCTTCTAGAACTTCAGATGGGTGTTGACCAGAGATAAGGATACACCTGCATTCCTTTCCGTGGCATTTGCCATGACAAAATATGTCTTTTTTTTTTTCCTGCTCTCCCCATGCCTTCTTGGTAATACCCTGTTTAACTCCCAGAACATATGCAATATAGTTTGTGCAATATTCATATCATTCTGATGCATCCCGTGAGAAGCATCCAAGTTCCATGCTGAACTATTTCAAGGTTCCCATAGAAAACATGTTACCATGCAAATTGACTGTGCTATGAATGTAAAACAAGAGTTGACCTTATTTCCTTTAAATTTATATTTTCGAGCATTTATAATTTCATTGCTTACAATGTATAGATTGTGTACATATTTCTCTATATATTTTGAAGAGAGAAACGGTAAATAATGTCAGTTATATGCACCTGTCATATCTCCCATCTCATTTCTGACTAAGTCCTAAATCTTCGGCACAACTTCAGCAGCCACACTACCCACACTGGTAAGTAATAGAAAAAAAAAAATCTTTTTCCCTGTAGGACATGCAAATTGCTGCCATTTGAAACTTTTCCCCAAATTTCCATGATATGTAGCATTTTTCCTAATGTCCTGGTTTCATGTTGTTATGTAAGATCAATAATATTTATTTTTTCTTATTGTATAGTTCTTAGTTTTCAAAGCAAAATTGAAAACATTATATTTGAAAAAGGCTTCAAATTAGTAGCATGATTTGTTGTTTTACTTGATTATGTCTTATTGTCCGGGATTGATAATATTTCAAACAGGATATTAGGCTGCCTATCTTTGCTCTAGCTCCTGTCAATTTCTTTTCAAATAAGGTTCTCTTTTTCCTCTTGAGGGTGGGTGATTTTTGGAGAAGGGTTTTTTTTTATGAAAAAAAAAAGTAGCAAATGGGTTACAACTGCATATCTTTCAACTGAATCTGTGTTCTAAAGGAGACATCTTTTTTAAGAATGAAGGTTTGTTCTTGATCGCTGTACTGGAATTGCTTAAGAGTTTGTTTTGGAGTCTCATCAAAATTGTAGTGCGGGTGTTTCACTTGAGAGTTCAAAACATACTATCTTAATGCAGTAAAACTAGGGAAGGAAAGCAACAACTTTCGTAAATGTTTCCAGTGTAATTTATTAGTGCACATCCTGTCAGAACTGAATATTTAAATCAGTAATATATTGCTTAGTTGCATTATTTTCTTGAGAATCTAGTACAACTAAAAAAAGAAAGTTCACTGTGTTTTGCATATGGAATTTTCTAGTTGTCCATTGGTGAGATAAAAACAAATAGTAGCAATCTAACTTTTGCTTTTGCTAGTGTGTCCTGGCCAGCATAAAGCATAGTTGAATTTCCATAGTTCATTCAGTCTCTGGGTTCCTTGCTGAGATTTCTTAAAGTAAAGAGAGTTAGTGCGGTTCGAAAGGTTTTACCTCAGTTGTGTGGGACTTTATTTTACATACTCTGTGAAACAACCATCAGATAATGGAAGCTTTCAATTCAGTCTTGATTAAGACTAGCAAGCGAAAGGATATCCCTGTATCCCTAAAGTCATTTTTATTGTCTTCTTCCTCTCTAATTCAAGGGTCACAACACAACTTTAATTTATCAGTAAAAAAGGTTTATTTACTGGATTCAGCAATTCTGAAAGGAGCTCTTGATGTAAATGAATGGTTTTTTTTGTGTGCTTCTAGCAATAGAAGGCCTTTTGAGCATCTACCTCATTTGTTTCTTCCATCCTCTACATCATCTAGGAAAAAATCTTACATATTAAAGGAAGAGTGATCAGATAGGACATATTGGTGATAGGTTTATACACATTGTATATTTAAAATAAAAACTTAATGTTGGTCTGGCATTAAAATTTTCTGGTTGGGCAGCATATTTTTTAACTGGGGAACTTGATAGCAGTGGCTAAAATCTCTAGGCCTGGGTCAACAGGAATCTGTATTGCATTCTGCCAGGTATCAGTGATGATACTTGTTACGCCTGATACTCCCAGTTACAGCATACTATGATCATATGATTTGTAGAAGACACAGGGTGTTTTTTTCTTCAGTTAGAGTTTTAGGACTTCATTGTTCTCCATATCCAAATCAGATAAGTAACATGTATTCATTCATAAATATTAGTGAATTCAGCATGCAAAATATGTGCCAGATTGATAATATATTTAAAATTAAATGGTCAACAAAGCAAGTTTAAAATGACATGATAAAGCATCATTTATTTCAGAAATGAGAGTCTGTGTCTTTGTCCTCTAGAGGTGTCTCAGAGAGTCAAATTAATGTCTTGCATGTACTGCTAACTGATTGTGTGGAAATTTTTTTAAGTTCACTTTTTCTTTATTCTTCTGTCTTTTTTACCCATCTTCCCCCATTGTAGCAAATTAGACGGCCGGATGAAAGCAAAGGAGTTGCTAGTAGAGTTGGATCCCTCAAAGTAAATATGTTTCTAACATTTATTTTGCAAGTTTTCTTCTATAGCCTACACTTTTCCTTTTGAAGGGGGAGGTGAGGGGAGGGAGGGAAGGGGCTTTTCCATTTCTCACCATCCCATCATTTTTATTTCAGTATTCTTATTGCTGTTGGGTCACATTTTGTTTGTTTCTGTGCTACACATAGAACAACCTACAGAAGGCAGGCTGCCAGTTTGTAAGCTTTGAATGTCACCACAAATACAAGATAGTAACAACTTTCTTGATGTGCCTGTAATTTGGTGATCATGATTAAACCACTTCTCTGATCTATGTTATTTGTTGTCTCTTAACTGCCTGTTACATAGAGAAGTGACTTACTCATCTTCAGACTACTGCTTCTCATCTTAAAAAAGTGATTTACCTTTTATAGTGCTCACACTTCTTGCATTTAATTCTGCAAAAGACCATTACAAGAAAGTTGAATATTTCATCCATATCTAGCCTTTAAATCAGAAAAAAAAAAAAAGAATAAATAAAGAGGAAATGAGAGATTCATGTGAGACTAATAAGAATGGAGCCACTGTTTTGCTAATAATTAGTTCCCTTTTCTGCCTTTTTTTGTTTATACAGACATATTCAAATATTTAGAGCACTTAACAGGCAGATACCTAAATCAGTACCCACCCATGAATAGTGTTACACTCTAATAGACGGTTTAAAACACAGGACATAATCTATACCAAGATGCTGGTCACATGCAGTCCAGGCCATTCTGTTAAGATTCCATCTCAACAGTTGCCTCTTTCAACCACCCAATTTTTCACGTTTTTTCCGCTTTATTTCCTTTTAGCACTTTCTGAAGCGCTAACTAATTCATTTTTTTCTGCACTCTCCTTGCCTTTCCTGCCTTCTTGGTTTTTGATCTTCTGTTTTGTTTTTGTATGTGAGTGTATTGCCTTTGTTCCAGGACAAGCCATCCTCTCTGTTTTCTAATGCTGCTCTACAGCTGCTCTTTGTGAAAATGTTATTTCACTGAGCATAAAGAAGGGGAGGGGAAAGATTAATTATGCACCTCTTTCCAGTAATGACACCATTTAAATTGATCTCAGAGTAGGAAAAGAAGCCAGTTACTATTTGCTATATAAGTTATACCTAGCAGCATCTGTAGCATTCCTCACTGTCTGTGAGGCTTTAGCTTTTCATCTTGTGTTTTGGGAAGAGGTTTTAGTTACAGTGTAGATGAGAAGAGCCCTGTATATAAATGAGGCACTGCTTCAGTGGTAGACATTCAGTACCACTGAATGTACTTGGGGGAAAAGACAAGACAGCCACAGTTTCTATTTCAATTTTTTTGAAAATTATGTATGTAATTACTGTGGCCTGTGCGTTTTAATGGGTCATCACATGCAATTCTATACGCATAACGCATATGTATAAGATGTAGCTTACTTAAAGGCTGAGATTCACCTACTATGTTATGAACATCCATTGATACCTAATTCAGGATTCTTATTTCTGTGTCTGACTGCCCAAGATGTAATTTCACTACCCAAAATATTCATTTAGACAAAAAATCTTACATAAATATCCATACAGAGAATGGGAAATCGTATCTGAGCTTCCCAAACATGAACATTTACCCCTTTGTGATGGAATTACATTCTAGAACATTGCCTTAACAATAAACAAGCAAATAAACAAACAATGTAGTGGATATTCAGACGCTGTAGAATGATCAGGCCCTTGATTTTTTTATTATTTTTTTCCCTGTACTGAAAAAAAAGAGCCATGCTAATCGAGTAAAAATATCTTATTTCCAGTTTCTGAGTTTACTGAGCTTGTATGTCTGTGTTGTTGAAAGCACTTTAATGTCTTGAAATGTTTTGCCAGAGGCAGTGAGAAATGTGTTATGCTATGATTTATTTAAAAAAGTAAAGCGAGGAACAAAAGAAAAAAAATGACAAAAGAACAGGTTGCTTTTTCAATTCATTTTCTGATGTTTACATGTAGCTCCATCGAAAGCTGGAGGAGCTCAGAGATCACCTAGAAGGCAATGTCAAAGGATGCTCTCTCCGAGTAAATGTACGATTTCACTCGGTGATCTGTTTTTTTAAAACTTCCGCTGGCTGGTAACACCAAATCTGATTGGTTTGTCCTCTCATGCCCATCTTTTTCCTTTCTCTCTCTTTTTCCCTTTGTGTTTTCTTTCTTTTCTAGCTGGGATTTCATTTTTAATGTGTTTGAGAAACCTGACCTAATTGACAGGATTTGTTTAAAAGAACATCCTACTACATTTTAATGAATGCTAATCAAACTGCTTGACTTTAACACCAGATAAAAAAATCCCTTTCCAAAACTGAAGTTGTATGTGTAAAATTTTCCTGAATATTAGGTTTAGCAACAAATAAAATAGATATCCTTAGTTTAGAGGAGAACTGTATCTTTTGCCTGTGATTGATAGCCTTAGGTGAACTGAAAACTATGGCTGACCTAAGGTAAACCAAAAGCATATATTTTTGCATTTGCCCCAACTTTGCCTTTAATCTTTTTGGGTCCGTACATTATCTCACAAAATAGGTTAGTGTTTGGTTCAATGCAAGCTATGCAAATTTTGTTGGTTGTTTTGTTAGCAGACTCCTCTAATACAAAAAATTGTGCAGCATGTCTTATTCATTGCATTTGTTCTTCAATGAAAAAAAATGAACGTGAAAAAAGGATCAGGATCTAGCTTATCAGTCATGATACTCCAGTAAAGTTAACCATTTTTCACAGAAATATTTTAAAAAGCTAGTCAAATATAATGTAACAATACAGGCACCGGTACCTTGTGTTTAGTATTTCACCTCATAAGTTCAGATCAGCCTTTCAGCAATTAATTCAGTAGAAGTAATAGTTTAAGTGACATAATTCGATGCATAATGAAAATTAGAAAAAAGGAACAGTTACGAGCATAGTAGATGTAAGAGTTATAGCTTTTTATCCCTTTGAACATCCATCTCGTGAAGATTCTCAGAGTAAGTTCTTTAGATTCATGTTCTGTTTGTGTCTTCCATACACTATGACTGTTGTCATTATTCTCAATACTCCCATTCTGATGCATAATCCACCGTGGTTATGTAGTGAAAGATAATCTTGATAATGATAATGATTTGGTAATTTTTACCCCTTTTGGATGCCTTTGCATATCCAGCTGTGTCTGACATAGAGCTGATTTCCACTCATTGTCAAATAGAAGTCCCTGAGCTTATTTATGATCTTTCACAGTTCAAATACAAGGAAACTGAGCTGCTAATACATTGCAGCATTGTATAAAATAAATTCAGTGAAAACACTGTATCTTTTCAGTGGCAATTCTTCCAGAATTACATTTTTGGAAGAATAAACTGTGATATTTTAGATTTGGTGACATGCTAAATTTCTTAGTGATAATCAAAACAGAGCAAATCCTTTATTTTAGACTCCTCACTCTTAAATTCATGATTTAGTACTAGTGAATAAACATAAAGCCAGAAAAAAATGCCATGAGACATCGTACTACAAAAATGGTGGTTTAGTCTCACATTATTCCATAGAATGTCACATGGGGAAAAGTTTCAAATTAAAAGCTGTGACCCTGTTAACTGTAGATATTATGAGAACTAATCAACATGAAACTGTTCTGTTCCTTTGTGCCATTTTATCTATTATGTATCCATACCCTACACAGTGTCATTAAGGAAGTCTAGATAATGAGCTAAGAAGCATTTCATATATTCTGCATATGCCCTTTAAGTTTCTTAAAACTTAAGAAACAGGACACATTGCAAGTATAATAACATAATTAAAATCTGTTGCTTTTCACTACCACTGTGATTCAAGCTGTAATAGTGGATGTCTTAGATAAGGCAGCATTTTAAAATACAGTATACAGATGCCTGATTAAATAATAGAATAAATCCTTCATAAACAGTTGACAGTTGGAAAAAAAATAATGAGGGATCTGTTAATAATTCATATTTAAAATGCTTTTCATGTCTTCCATACTTTTTGGAAAGGGGTTTAGATGTAAGTTGTTAACTCTCCTACAACGTAGCAAATGTATTGAATGGTATGGGAGGGGGAACGTATAGTATCTGATGGCCAGCACCATAAGTGAAAATAAAATGTTATTGCACATTTGTGTATGCTGTTAAGGTGGAACCTTTGTTTCAGAATGAATTGCAAAGACATGTTTCCCACATTAAAGTCAAAGGCCATTAGAAATATGTAGGAAAAGGAATTCTGCAGAACACCCCAGATTCCATTAAAAGATTAGAAAACCTGCCAGATACTTAAAACAATATTGCACTGAAAACATGCATAAAAATTTGAGTTAGTTAAGCAGTCTTGGGGGGATTGAGTGATTATGATTCTAAAAAATTACTATTAATATCAGCAGTAATACATAGTCGTTTACAAAAAACGTTATCCTGACCTGATGTCTTACCGTCCATCTCTTCGTGAGATCTTCACTCATCTTCCTTGAAGCTTTTCCAGTTCTTTCCATTACTTTAACCTTTGAACCTCCCAGAGGCCTGTTTTTGAAGTTGAACTTAAATATTGTTTAGAAAAATCAGTCTTCCATCACATCGAATTGTTGGCATTCCTGTACATGTTCAAATTAATGCAGCAATAGGAAACAAAGTGCATTAGCTACTGAGGTGTTCAACAGTGAAAGAGCTGACTGGTTGATATTTTAGAACTCATAATACCTGCCTAAAATTGATACCTTACTGAAAGTATGGAGAAGTTCAGCATAGAGTCAACAGAACAGTACTGCTTCAGACTGTGGTCTGAAGGTTGTTTTTTTTGTTGTTGTTTTTGTGTGTGTGGAGGCTAAGATTCATTTTAAATGCAAGTTTTAATTCTGCATAAATATTCTGTGGAAATCCTTTATATATATATATATATAAATCTAAATACAGAAGTTCTGCACAAAGTTTAAAGTAATATGTGAAGCAATTTTTGTGTGGACCTTGACCAGAATAGTCAAATAGTCAATAGTTCCAAATCAAAGGTTCTGGGTTTAGCCAAGAAAAAAGCTCTCAGAATTCATAGCAGAGACCAAATTCTGTCCATAGATTATGTTTAATGAAACATGGAACATCGTTTTTCATATAGAGTTGTGTCTCACAAAAACTACGTTCTCCTGCATGCGGTGTTCTATCTTATTTTAAGTATCTGCCTTCTTTGATCACAATGAAGGATTACATTTATAGGGCTTTTGTTCCTGGTCATAATATTCCATTATTAAAGATCTGACTCAAGGTAGTGTGGCCCTCAGACGAATGACAAATTGCTCTTGCAGCCTTTGAACAGGTGCTCAGTTGGTGTAAAATAATTCTCACAGTGGGGAATTTCTGTGACTAGCAGAAATTAAGTCTCCCTTAATGTGAATGTTCGTGGGGAAAAAAAGCCAAGCAGCTCAAATGTTAGCACATTACCTTCATCAAACATAATATGGAGGGATTGTCAGATAGTATACAAAACAAGGAGAGATGCCCCCTCTCTCAAACTGGAGGAAAGAGTCAAAAGATCAATCACAAGACTTCATATATGACAACAGGTTGGAAGCAGAGTAAGTGATAGATTGCAGGATCATCAAAGGAGCTTGCAAAAGTATTGACATTTAATTTTAACAACAGAAGCAGTACACTTACAAAATACTGAAATCAGGCAGATGCTCAAAAAAGGAGACAAGTTAATGAGACAGCAATGGCATAGAAATGATCAGGAAATTATAAGTATGCAGCAGATTAAACAGTCTCATTGTGTGATCCCATTGAAAATAAACAGCAGTGACTATGTGAAGAATTGTGGTATGTGAGAGTATGGAACTGATAAATTCTTTCCTGAAGACAATGAGATCATTTTGAGACTAGAACAGTTGAGCATACCTTCCATTTCAAATTTGAAATTGAAGAATTTATGAAAATTATGAAATTTGAAAAATTTCATTATGAAAAAATGACATAGGTGAATTCAGTGTCTATATATGTGTGAGTAAGAAAAACAGAAATTGGAGTGAGTGAGATTGAGGGAAAACTATGGGGAGGGTGCTGTTTGAGCACAGGGAGAAATAAAATATACAGGTATCTTAGTGAGGGGAGTATTATAATTTGCTTCTATATCACTGGAACTATAAATAAGAGAATAAGGAATAATTTGAAGTGATTAAATATAATAAGAATATTGTTATTAATTTGGAATAAGACCAAAGTTAAATGGTAAGTTTAGGCTAGATATTAGTGAAAATACAGATAATTAGATCACAGAGTAAAAGCAGTCCACTTATAGTAGATGTCCAAGAGAAGATGAAAGAGGTGCAAAAGTATCTAGCATACCTCTTGTAAGTTAGTGTGAAGAATAGGCAAGATAAGCCAAATTCTTCCAAATTCTGTGCAGTAGAAGTCTAAACCTCCTTATCATTGCTGTTTTGGTTTATTTAGTTGCTGATGCTTTAAAAACTGCTGCTGTGATGTTTCTTGCTCTTACCACATTCTTTGTATCCTTACCCTCAAAATCAAGGCTAATGGATCTTCTTTTTCCATGCCATTGCAAAACAAAACATGGGAACAACGTCTGGACATTATTGATGAGAATCTTGCTTGGAGACTCATCCAAAAGTCTTAGGTGAATAGCAGAACCCCTGTTCTAATCAAAAACACACCTTATCTTTCTTGCAAAGCATTCAGAGCAGTCTTTTTAGAAATGTTTCTTGCTTTGTATTTGGTTGAAAGGGGTTCTTTTTTTTAAAAAAACAAAATAGACTCTTTAAGAATAATACTTGAATTCTTAAAACTGCGTTTTCTGCTCTATTTTTCTAAAGTAATTTTCTATTTGTGACCTAACTCTTCTGCAAACCATCTCACTATACCATGTTCTCATAAGAAAATGTCATCAGGTGAAGAAAGTACCGTGTGTATAAACATTTAACATGTGAAGTCATTCAGATTACATTAATAATGTTACCTAGTTAGAGTAAATGACATATACAGAATACCAGAAAGGAACAAAAATATTTTCAGTGAGAACCTTAAACATTTTCATTGGGGGAAAAACAGCTCTATAGAAGTATGTAATGGAGACAAGTGCAAAATTTTCCTGAAAGGGGTATTTTACATGTCAGTGAAGAACTATGAAATACACATTTGAGTCTGAGGGATGTTCATGAGCAACTTTTTATGAGTATCATCTTCTCTGACCAGTCCTTCATAATACCTAAGTCAGAAAGTGGTTGCTAATAATATGTGGAAGTTCTTGCTGGGTTCTTTACCATAAATGTATCTGAAGTGCTGTACAGATACTAATTTTGCTGAAATCTAAAGAAGTTTTGCAGGGAATTCTGGTACTTCATTTTTCCATCCCCAGGAAAAAAAAAAAAAAAGATTTTTAATGCATTTATAGGAACCATGTCTTTTTAAATTTCATTTATTAGGCTGTTTTTAGTGTTTACTGCCAGTTGTGATCAGATCATTAATATAACAAATGTAAAGGGAAAAAAAACCAACAGACTACTCTTTGTAATTAAAACAGTAAATATTTTCAACCAAAAAATATATGTATATTCATATTTATGTTAGAAAAACAAATGCTATGAATAATTAGAGACTCCTTTTTTTAATATTTGAGTTATGTCTGATCTAGGAGTGGCTTACTGGTATGGAAAAATGTGTATTTCATATAAATAAGCAAAGTGTTTCCTAAGCAATCAGTAAAACTGTAGCATTACCAATTAACTCGTGTCTGTGCTGAAAAGTTTTGACAGTGGACAGCGTCCCTCAGGAATCACATCTGTTTACATTGCTTAGAGACATAATCTGCAGATTTCTGCTGACCTATATCTGGCCATTAGTCATTTAACTTTGCAATTTGTTCTGGTTTTTGGGGCACTGAGTTTGAAGAAAAACCTTCATTACCAAAGTGCTGGTTCTGAGCATCTAAAAACATAAAGATATACAGGGAAGAAAAAGGCCTCTAATGTGTTTTCACATTGTACCTTTGCAAAGTTAGAATAAAAGTAATGTCAAATCGAAGAAATTGGTAAAGCTTCATTCTAGAATACCTTACTGTCCTAAGTATAGTTTTCTAGTCGTCATCAATTACATAGAGGGAGGATTGACACTTTTCTTCAGATTCATCATTAGTTTTAATTACTTTATAAATGCAATACTTTTTTTTTTCTTTTAAGAAGCTTCCACCTTAAAAGGCATAAATTTGGAGTTTCTGAAATAGCTGGTCGTGGAAACTTAATGAACCCCCTGCTACTATCTCAGTGCTGGAACCACCTGTACAGAAAACCTTCTGAGACCCTTACTGTGCCACCATTTCTTTTTTAACAATGTTTTCTTTTCCCCACTGCACAACCAGGCTCGGCTCCCTTCGTGCTCATCCACCTATAGTGTTTCTGAGGTATACTTTGCACGTGTTCTCTCACACAGTCGACCTGCTCTCCCATCACACTTCTTTGGTTTTATTTATTTTTTCTTTTTTTGCATTGCACTGTGCACAAATGGGGAAAAATCAGCTTGGGGGGCCGACTTTGCATGATCAACCTGCAACCATGTTCAGCGTGGTTTTAAAATCACTGTACTAGTCTGGGACCACCGTAATGTATAGTCCAACAAGACAGCAACTCCGTAGCATAAAAACATAAATTATTTAATGAAAGAATCTTTAGTTATTTGTTACATTAAAAAGGAGAATACTTTAATAAAAGACTTACAGATGTCCAGATAGCAAGATGCAGTGAAACTGGAAGGACTCTGTAAAAATGACTATCACATTATAGTTAATTTCTTGTCTAGATATAGATTGCTTAGGGATATATAAATTTCATTATTATTTCCCAAAATCCCGGCTTGGTCCACTGCGTGCCCAAAATACATATATTATTGTAAATAATTCCATATCAACTTCACTATAGTCTTCTATAATAAGTTATAGTACCAGCTTAGCAAGATTTGAAAAGAAAAATATATTTTATTGTAATTAAGATTTAAAAAAAAAAAAAGATTATTTATGACTTGCTTTTCACACCTTGTTTTCAGGGGAAAAAGATACTAAGATAAAGTGGAATCCACAAAGTCATAGGATAAAATCAGAATTTATGAAATATTGTCAAATTAGTGCCATGACCCACTGTGTAAAGTTTAGCTTTCAGCTTATAATTGATTAATGGATGAGTATCAAAAAGATAGACTTGAGATTTTCCATAATAATGAATCAATTTTGAACACAGAGAGTTCATTTATTCTGTATTTTAAAAGAATCCCTTAAAGTTGACAAGATATCCTAAAAAGAAGAGTTCACCCTATCTCATACTATTGGACAAGTTCTAAACTTGATGTTAATGTGCTATTAATGAGTATCATACAAAACGCAAACATAAGGAGCTCACCTACTCAGTTACTGTGTCCCTAAACAGGATTAACTGTGTGTAAGCAATACCTTGCTGATACGCATCTAACTTGTTCTCTAAAGCTTCACTCTCTCGCGCAATCATTCCTAGTACTTCTTTATCCTTATTAATAAAAGGTTTTATAGTTTCAGTGTATGAACAGGCAAAAGATCTTATAAAAAGTTTTTGAGAAGAAAAATGCTTATCAAATTTTCTGTCATAGACAGATAATGGCAGTCTGGCTTTACCAGCAGACAAGTTGTTTTAAAGATAATCAAGTATGTATTCTTAAAGGCACCTGATATGTATATTGCAGTTTGGGCCTCATTACTGTATTATATGAAAGCCTTGCTGTTTTCATCATGATAATCATCAAAACACCAATATGGAATAAATAGATAATACTATACTCACACACATACCAAGACACAGCGGTTTTTTTCTAAGTTAATGCAAGGAGCAAGAAATAAAATCTAGTGCTTACAGATGTAAGACAAATGCCATCTCCACTTGACCAGTCATTCTTCTGAATGATCTATATGAAATTTAAAAAGCAGCTCTGGATCAAATGGCATTCCAGCTTGATGTCACATTGTTTCCCAAGACTCCCACTGTGATAGTTCCTTCCTGCAAAAATGGTCAACATTCTCTTTGAAATTATGAAGGAAATGTGCCACTTTCAGAGAAATTGCACTCTTGCTTTGCCTGCAACTTCAGCCATTTGTCTTTTTCACATTCTGGAGGCATCACTGAAAGAAATACAAACAGATGCTTTTCTTAGTGGCTTGTCAATCAATATATACAGATCTCATTCTTGATCAGATTCCAAAAACTATTTAACCTTGTCCAAAGCTATCAGGCTATAGTACGAGGATATTACCTGGATATTATCCCATAAGGGATATGTGGTGTAGTTTATAACTTTATAAAAGATCCGTCCTTCAGAAATACAGCTTAATGTCAAGACGTATGTGCAACAAAGCTTACTTAACTGCTGTCACCTGCTATTATTTTGTAAAAAGTAATAGGCTGCAGTAAGTTAACAACCTCCTGACTTATAACTGATATGTTAGAAATTCTCTTAAATTAAGATATTGTTAAATAGAGTCCTAAAAGCCTGCTATTAGGTTTGATCAAGGGTAAGAAAAGGATTGGTTTTGTATTGCATGTCTTGTCAGTGAAAAAAAAGGACCACACTCTTGATAGAATTCCAGAGTTTCTTGAGTCTACATGTATTTCTGTTGTTCTTATTCCAAGGAAATACTTTTCTTAAGCTGATTCTTAAGCAACAGTTTCACAGCTTCTTAATTTTTTCATGTCCAAGTTATCTACAAATAGCTTTGGACCTTCAAAGAATGCCAAGAGCACATAGACAAGAGAAATGGAGTTGCAGTTCAGCAAATGTGCCATCTGAGAGGTAGAGCAAAAGACAAAATAAAAGATAACTTGATCTAAACAAGTTCTGAAACCTGTTTTCCAGAAATAGATATTGCAGATTCATCTTAAGGAACTTTCTTGTAATTTTAATTTTTGAGAAAAGCTCTGGAGTATTGAGTGTATTGGCAATCCTAGAACTAAGGTAGACAAAAAGGAAAGTGAGTATACTATGAGGGAATTTTTTATGCTGTTACATAAAATCAATTAAAGATCTTTAATTGAAGAATTAAAAGATCTTCCAGCAGAAGACAAAGGTGGGTTCTGTATATTCTGCATTGCAAAGAATTTGAGGTGGAATTCGCTCCCTAATTTTCTAAATAGAATCTTCTTTGTAGAGGTTGTTTTCCATCTTAGAGTCCAATAATTAGAAAAGGCATCTTTGCACTGGTTCTTTTTTATTTTCATCAGTTACACTGGTGAAACTATGGATGTGGTCAACTGGGTGACTTGAGAGAAGTGGGCAGAATTTTTTTTTAACTTCTATTTACCTTTAGGTACAGAAAGTTTTTCATAGTTAGCTGAACTTCAGGCATTATAGGGTAGTAGTATTATACACTTAGCTACCCTCAGTCAGCAACTTAACAATTCCACTTACCTAGAATGAGAAGCTGTCTCTGGTTTAAGTCAATTAAATCAAAGTGAGTTTCTTTGAAAAGGATTTCCTCATGGCAAGAGAAGTAAGAGCTTTAATGCTCAAAAATGGTGTAGCAATATAATATAAATTCATATTCTCTTTGGATTTCATGATATGCAATAAAGTTTTTCCCCCCTTTCATAAAAGCCTGTTAGCTTTATGCTTGTAATATTTGTAAGTGTTAGCAGGAGTACTTAAATGATCTTTCTAAGAGTGGAGATATTAATTAGGAATGATGCCAACTTAGCACTTGTACAGTGTAGTATGTCTGTAATACATCTATAATTTACTCTTTATCCAGTAGTTACAAAATATAGTAAATTTAATTTAAATACCAGTAAGTAGTTCACTTAAGAAATCGGTTAGATCGGATCATCTTTACATCTTTCATTTTTGAAGTACTTTGAGTTCAGCTTGTATCTTAAAAATGCTGTTCCAAATGTAAAACTGACTGACCAATGAAAGAAGGTCCATAGTATCCTAATTTGTGTAATTACTTATAGGTAGTATTATGCAATGGCCCCATTTTTTATCTTCATTTGTATCTCAGAATTTTTATTACTGGCATCAATCTCTCTCTTTCTTTCCCTTCCTCTCCTCTGGCTTCTGCATGTGCTATGTGTTTGGCTAAAAGCGTAATGAAGGAAACCTATTCATCTGCTGACTGAAAGTATAGTGGCAGCAAAATGTTTATTGCAGAGCTATCCCTTGCTTAAAAAATTAAAAAGAAAAGAAGGGTTTGCAAAGAAGACATTAAGGTCTGTAGCACGTCATGAATTTTTTTAGGCTCATTGAATGGTTAGAACATGATGCCTTGTGTTATGAAAGACCTGCAAAGTTTTATGCTATTTTTCTCTCCCACGAAGTAAATTATTTCCAGAAAAACAGTTTTGGAATATGTATTCACTGCATACTGGTTAATACGATTTGACTGTAAACTCAACATTGTTAGTTACACAACAGAGACTTCTGTATCCTTACCTGATAATACAAGAACAGAGGGACCAGTACAGGACATTAAGTACCTGCAATATTCAGAGAGAGGGAGATACTGTTTCCTGCAATAGGTAGTTTATCTGTTGAATTCACAGCTTCAGAACTCCATTCAGAGACTGCAGGAAGATTCTCAAGAGTTCTAGGTTAAAGTATTCTATATATTTTATATAAAGTATATATTACACAACATTGTAAATAAACAAATCTTTTTCTTTAGAGTTGAAGTCAGGTAAGAGACTGTTTCTCCTTGTAATTAGGCTACTTTGAAAAGAAGTCAGTGCTGCAAGAGTGAGAACTGCAATTCTGACTTTCAGGCATTTACCACCAGCACAGAATCTAGAACTGAATTTTAGGTAGAGGCTTTTAAGTACCACTGTCAATACCTGCAGTAAATCTGCACTGCTCTGCACAATTGTTTTGAGTATGGGCGGATCGTATATCTTAAGGGCAGAGAGGACTGTTTTTGACAGTCAGACTTAAGAGCAACCTTAATGTGGTAAGCCCAGCATTTCAGATTTGCTGCCTATCTGCAAATTCTGCATCCAGGACTTAACAAAAAGCTTTTCTGTCTCTCTTACACTACTAAGGTATGCCAGCTTCCTTGTGCTGGCTTAAGACTGTGGCAGCCCCTTATACTTCATAGTCCTTTTGTTAAATTGGGTTTCTTACCTTTTTTTTCAAAAACACTTCTCCCTAGATTACTAACCAGTGAGCTAATGCAATTTTTGAGTTAGTTTATTCAGATATTATAACTCATAAATTTCCAGCACCACTTTGTCACATAAAAAATTTAGAAGAATAAATTTGACCACAGTAATTGACTGTGCAATTGTCAAATAACTGAAAGAGTGTTCAGTCAATTCTTAAGTACCAGCAAATGCTTTAATGTCAGTATTGTTTTTATAATTATGGATTTACTGTAATTGAAAGGAAAATTCTAAGTGAACATTCACACACAGTGTCCGAACCATGAATTGCATATTGTTCAAGTTCTGTTTCTAGGACTATTCTTGAAGATGATTAGTACAACAGCAAGAAAAGTATGACATAATCCTAAGAAAATGTAGGTAGATGAAATACCATACGTAGCCTTTAGACTTTCAGGTATAATTAGGAAATTATGTGGGTTTGTTATGGGTCAGATTATTAGGCTGGTTTTATATTCAGTATTTATGCCCTTGTCTTACAAACTATTTTAAATGTATAATGCATAAACTTGACAAGAGTGGCACAAAGTTTATATTTTTTAGATCAATTAATTTCCATTTCTGTGATGCTATACCTTGGATAAGCGAGACAAAATGAAATAAGTATAACCAGTTCCTCTCCACTCTCTTTTCTGTTTTCAAGCAGAAATCCATCAGATAGAGAATTTGGTTCTAAACATCTGACATACATTCACTAATGCATTGAAGAAAAACCGCTTCATTAAGTTGCATTTGCCTAACTCATTGCTTTGTGAACTCTATGCCCGTGGAGCTGCTCTTTGAACTTTGAAATAATGTTTTTCCAAGTTAGCTCTGTCTTTATTGGTGAAAAATTCATTTTCATTCATGGTGAGGTTTTCGTTTTGTTTATGGATACAACGTTACCTCATGTGTCAGCTGTGTCTTTAACAAGATCCTCAGCTTGAAAAGAGAAAAAATATCATGAAATAAAAGCGGAAAAATATCTTGAGAAAAAAAAAAAGTCTTTGTGTTTCTGTGATATCTACAGCTCAAAAATGAACACAACAGAGCCAATAAAGATATACTAATCATTTGGGTTTTGTACAGTTATACTGTTATGATGTAGTCATGCTTTTATGTGCTATATTTTTACAGTTGCTAATGGAATGGTGAGTTTTAAATAGAATTTGTAGGTTTTTCTCTTTCAGACATGAACAAGAGGTCAAAGTTTTCTATTTGGTAATTGATATTTAAATAATTACTTTTTTATTGTGTTTTGCTTTGCTGATAGTAGTACTTTGGGCTTAAGAAAAACAAATGGAATAGAATTCTAACTTTTAGAGAAATATGGTTTCCTCAGGAAACTAAAATGCAAAACTTTATGAAAAAACAGTGATCTAATATCCTTTTTCATAGAAAACAACATTACTACTTCTATCTTCATTCTTGTTATTGGGATCAGCAGCTGCACAAATATCTTATGTAGCATTCTCTCTGCAATACCAGAATAGAGAATTATTCTTGCCATAAGAACTAGATGACATATAAAGAAAGGCATGACAGATCATAAATGAAGGAATGGGAAATCTTTAAGTTACATTAGGAAGGAGAGTGCACTATAGCAGTAATCTGATCAAGGTGTAAGTGAATAATTTTGATGAATGTCACTGTACAGATATGTACAATACAATTCATTTTTAAAATTTCATTAACAAATATCTTCCTACATTTGTACTTGCACTTTGAATGCACTTAAAGTTTGTTTATCCACTGTGCTACATCCCAAATTAGATCCATCAGTATTCCATACATTCAAAATAAAAGCAAAATTATACTTAATCCTGCAGCTTCCCTGTGCATGGTACTTACCTTATTACTTCTGTCAAATAAAATTATCCCCTCATATAGAAGTTTTGCACATGTTTTTTTTTGTTCTGTACTTTTACATTCACTCCAAGCACTAGGTTCTTTTACAAAGAACTATTTAACATTCAGGAGAGTGGTAAAAACTGTGGTTTTGAAAGTCATCTCATTTCCTATTAAAGTTTTTGGTTTAGAACTTATGTTCATAACCTATCAAATTTGTAATACTTTTTGCTTGTTTTTATTTTGGTAAAATGCTTGCCCACTGTGCATTTGTCAATGAGAGAATACAAAAAAAATCAGTGTATCAATTAGGAAGCATAGGCACTAATAAATGGAATAATAAAATCACAGATATATTCCAGGTAATGTTATATACATTTCTATATTATAAAAATCAAGTAGTTCAGAAATCATTTCCATCCTTCGTCATTTGAAACCTTAAAGTTCTTTGCTTTTTGTTTCAAGAAAAGATAAGTCCTTACGTTTCAATTTTAAATTCCCATATGTGAATTTGTCCCTTTCTTCTTCTTCCCCAAAATCAGGAGACATTCCATCCTGCCTTATGGTAGAGATGTGCAATCCTTGATGAAACAAATTAGGTCAAGTCACAGAGCTATGAATATCATTTTTCTTTTGATTGGTTATAGTTTAGACCCACATGTGTAATCTACAGTTGCACCTTCCAGAGGCAGTCTTGTCATTATTTACTTATAATTACATCCATTTAATCAATTTTTTTTCCATTTACTTATGCTGTAAGATACCATACCTTAGACTGTATGGTATCAAAACTGTCTTGATTAGGTATGCCTGTGAGATTCCTTTCTAGACAGTCTCTCTTTTTTTTTTTTTTAATCCAGAAGCAAGCTGCTCAGCAGCATAAAATGTTCACTGTTCATTTGGACTTAAACAGTTGTTTGAGAAACCGTACGTTCGCTTGTACTCTGTTACAGCAGTAATAACGTTCAGTGCAGCTGCTTTCTAGGTTCAGCTCCCAACAGCAGTCTAACTCTTTGGAGTCATCTTCCAAAGAAGTCTCTGGAAAATTAGCCTAGATAATTTTCTACAGTCTCTGGAAAATTAGCCTAGATGATCATATCAAAGTAGATCTGAGCTTCTGTTACATTCTGTTATGGCTTTTGGAGTATCCACTGATGTAAATGCTGTAAGTGTGATCTAATTTGTCTGAGTCTCTAGTGAACAGTATCTGTTTTTGACACATGGAAATCAGTTTACATATGCACAACAGTGTCAGTGTCAGTTACATACAGCTCAAATGTCAGTGGATTCCCATCAGTGCTCCTTATGTTATCTTCATGTTTTCCAGCTTTTCAAGTGCGATTTTGTAACCTGGAAGCAAGTTTTTGCTAAGCCTAATTACCATATCACTTTTCACTTGAGAGCTGGAAGAGAGGAGTGTCCATATTCACAATATTTTCCATATCCCTTTCTCTTCTACCAATTTCCAAGATTCCGTGCTGCTGAAGAAGCCCAGCCAAATTAATGTTCTGTGCTCAGCCTGATGTGCCAGGCATATAACTGCTGGGAAGAGGCTGCTGATTGCCATTGTGCTGGATTTTGCAATCTGGAATGCTGAATTTGAGAGCATTAAAGAAATCTTATCCTTTTGAGCCTTCGAGGCTCAAAGCAAAATCCTAAGTGCAAATCATGTTGCCAGCAATTCTGTATTTCTGCTTGCTTTCAAAAAGAACTGCTAACTTGTGTTTGATAGTATAGTTTCAGTGTAGCATTTGCTCTATTCCAGTATCTCCCTTCCATTGCTTTTGAACTCTCTGAAATCATCAAGTTACTCATCCATGAGGATTCTGATTTCACTTTGAGGATTCTCCTCAGAGAAATATAGTGAGTGTTTCTGCTTCAACAGACAGGCAGAAGCATAGCTCTTCACTGAGTTCACTGTACTGGTAATTTACTGCTCAGAAGATAGATTCACAGACTAAAGCTTTGTTTTTCTTATAATTCTTGCTCCCTAGTTTAAATGTTAATTTAAAAGAGCTATGTTCATTTTTATATCTGAACGTGTACAAGTCTGAATTTTAGTCCAAGTACTATATACATCAGTGAATACAATGAACACCGTTTTCATTATTCAAAAATTTTCCATACTGATATTCACTGGTTCTTGATCTTGTACCTGAAGCCCTTCAAATTTGATGCTCCTATCTCAAATAAAAATGTTAAGCTTAAGCAAAATCATTAACAGGAATTCATTAATGCAGAAAGCATCATGTCATTTTACATAACCATGGGAAACATGCTTTTTTTTGTAAGGGAAAATCATTTCGGTTCTTTGTCAGATGTGATTCTAAACAGCTAATTACTGAAATTTAAACTTTTTGTAAGTACAGACTTTATTAAGGATAGTAAAGGGAGCATCCCTCTCCTTTCAGTTCAGGTGAGACAGTTGGCTGTTGGAATAGAAAACAGTTCTGTAGCAGAAAGCCCGGAATAGTTACCAAGCGAGACTGTGTTGCATTTTCTGCCTCCATACTGATGCAAACTTCATGTTTTGTGCTGGAAAACTTTCTTAAACCATTTTCAGGGGCACTCATTTTCTCCATGTCCTTCCTGAGACATGTACTGAGTGATTTTCACATATGCTGAGCACTCCAAATGCAGTTGAAATAGATGGCAGCTCAGGGGCTTTGCATTCAGAAATAAATCCAGATGTAGGCATGTCAAGTTAAATTTAGTCTAGACATCTCTATGTCTCAGTTTCTCATTTGTAAGGTAAAAATATCCCTCTGCTTCACAAAGATTTTATAAAAATAAATTACTTCATGTGTACAGGGACATTTTATATTGTAGAAAAAAGCACAATAGAGAAATCTATGAAGACCTACGTAATTCTGTGTTCAGAACAGAGATTGGATAGTGTTTAGTAAGTGAAACATGAAACCACTTTTTGAACAGAGATGTTAAAATGAAATAGCCTTATCTTGTCTCATGCAGAAGTTCTACTGAAAATAATTCCAATGAAATCATTATGCCTACACGTCAAAAGAAAAATCAGGGCTGCACAAGTAATATTGATCAGATGTTTCATAACTATCAAGTGTTTCACTTAAATGTTACTTGAGTGTGTTTGAATGAAGAACTTATTTTGAAATTCACAAAATCTTTTGAAATGTGATTTTGAGGTTCACACTATTCAAGAAGAATAGCTTCCTTATTTTGCAGTAACTTGGAAATTGGATTGTTTTCATGCTGCATTGAAGTTGGTTGTTGCTGGGTCAAGGAAGACAAATGTGAAGACAAATGAAAATTCATTTAAAAGCAAAATGCTTGTAATAGAAATGAAACATTTTAAAATGTCAATCTTGTTAGTGTATGTTAAAGGTTAGGGAGTAATTTATAGTGTACTTGAGGACAAGAGTTTTATACATCACTTCTCTATTTTTAGTCCATGTGATTGACAGCAGCTTAAAGTCAGTTGAACTGGAATGGGCAAGGAGTTGAAATAATCTGAATACTGGTGAGACAGGATATAACTCAGCTATCTAACACATCTAAGGCTGATGTGTCAGTCAGATTGCCAGGGTATGAGGTTGTGTGAAAATCAGACTGAATGGTGGCGTGATAATTCCACAACATACAGAATTCTCAAAGCTCCACACAGGGTTTTTCAAAGGAAGGAATTCAGGGAGAATATTTGACTTATTTTACCAATGAGTGCTCTTTAACAAATACAGGTAGCATATCTATGTACAATGTTACACATTAAATATACTGCTCTTAATTATTTTCTCAAATGCCTGCTATTACTTCATATTCAGCATAAAGACAGCAAGAGTTCAAAAATATAGAACACCTGCTTGTATACACACACACCAATTAAGGTAAATTATTTAAATTTCTCCTCCTCTCATATTACTGCTTTTAAACAGATAATTGCTTAGTTTATGATTCCTTTTAGTAATAGGTATGTCTGTATGCCAGTAGAACTACAGTAGTTAGCATCATTTTTATCTGTGGAAAAAACACAGCTGACTCAAGTTTCTAAACTGTTTCCCTACAAAGAACGCCCAGAAATGATGGGAAATAAAAGATGGAGGGAAATTGGAAGCAAATGCAAAGGATCTCTGTCATATAGGTTAATTTTATGTCATTCTTTTCGGTGAAAACATTTGTTCTTTTAATAATCTGCTTTAACTTTTGGTTAGCCCGGAAGTAGTCAGACAGTTGGACTAGATGATCTTTGAAGGTCCCTTCCAACTGAAATATTCTATTCTATTCTATTCTATTCTATTCTATTCTATTCTATTCTATTCTATTCTATTCTATTCTATTCTATTCTATTCTATTCTATTCTATTCTATTCTATTCTTTTCTATTCTATTCTATTCTATTCTATTCTATTCTATTCTATTCTATTCTATTCTATTCTATTCTATTCTATTCTATTCTATTCTATTCTATTCTATTCTATTTTGTCCTGTCCTGTCCTGTCCTGTCCTGTCCTGTCCTGTCCTGTCCTTGTCCTGTCCTTGTCCTATCCTTGTCCTATCCTACCCTGTTCTGTTTTGTTCTATAATTCTCGTGTTTGTGGCAAAAAAGAAGGGCAGAAGGAATCTCATTCTCTTATATCTCTTAGGAAATTTATTCACTCTGCCTATATTTACACAATCTACCTCTCAAATTGAAGAATATTTGTAGGGCATTTGGGGATTACTTAAGATTTTCATTCAAACAAATTAAAGATCTTGCTCACAGTTAATGATACAAGTAGTAGAATTGTTTTTTTCCCCAAGTGCATTGTTCCTAGAGGTTTTTTATATCTTATAAATCCCACATGGATTCTGTTAGTGCTGAATAGAAATATCTGTTGGAGTTTGTGCAGAAACTATTTGACAATATTTTTTTTTGTCTTGATTTAATATAGACATTAGCTTATACAAGATGCACATCCTCTGCAGACTTGTGTATAATAGTTGATATTGCTTCTCTGGACAAAAACAGTATGATCTTGAATGAGCCCTGAACAGCCCCTAAAATGTCACAGAAACATGCTGTTTCCAGTGTTACTCATATAACTTACTTGTATGCTGTCCCATACTCTTAAGAACACAAAATCTTTTTTTATTTATACAAATGTAAATTTTTCATAAAAATTCCTGTGAAGAAATAACACACTTCCTTTCTCTTTGCCTCTTTCTTATTCTCAACTATCAATGAAGTCTATGCTGCCAGTTTGTAGTAGCATATTTGAGAGAAAATTAATATTCAGCATTATATTTGCATCCCAGAAGTCTGCACTTTGCCTTTTGATCTGTGTTTTTTTTTTCCAAATATTGAATAATGTCTTTTTTTTATACCACTCCTGTAAAATGAACCAATTCAACCCTCATGTTTCTGTGGTGTGTTCATCAATCCACTTCCACTGTCCTGTTTGGAGACAGTTAGGATGAACAGTAATCCGACCCTAAGACTTCATGTATGCGTTTATAGTCTACAGGGAAACAATGATCAAATTTAAATATAATTTAACGTAAAAGGTGGGTGACTAGGAAAAACCTCAGAAAGGAGAATTTAGTAATATACAGTTGAAGATATAAAGATACATTCAAGATTTGAAGATTAGTTTTCTTTAGTGTAAAGCCTATCAAGCATAACACTTTAATAAGTCTTTAAAATATGCTCCTAAAATAATTTTGCTTTCAGATGACTTTTGCTTGCTTCTTCCCACTGACTCTGAATGAGTAATTCCATGTGTAGACTACTACATTATTCATTTCTAAATTTTGTTGAGGTGAATCTCACCAACAGTGCTTCTCCTTTTTAGGAATGTATTGAGTAATATTTGTTACTATCAAATTTCTAGAGTTCACTTTCCTTTTCTGAAAAGTTTTCATTATCAAAGGAAGAACATTTCTCTAGTTTTGAACTGACTGTTGTCCAGTTCAGATGGCAATAAAGCATCTCTGAAGACCTTGCATTTTCAGCTCAGTTTAAGAGTACTGTTTGAATAAGGATGCATTCCAGAAATAGGAAGGTTGCAGCTTGTAATAGCATTATTTAATGCTCAAATACTTTGTTAGAAGTTTTCGGAAGTATGGAATCCCAGGTGTACTTCAGCTGTGATTTTTTTTAACAACCTCATTTTTATATTCTGTTCAATGATGAGCAAATTCTCTCTGTTCTTCAGATTAGTTTTAAAACAACTTTTTTAATGAAGCCAATGTATCTCATTACATTTTTCAGTTTTTCCCTAGTTTAACCTTACATATATTGCACAGGCTAATAGGCCAAAATGAATACTTTTTACAGTGTTGTTATACCAGTTTGAGACATTATTATTCTTGCTTTATTTTTATTTTATGTATTTAGCTGCAGATACTGATTAATGTGCATTACACTCTTAGGGGAAAAACAGTATTTGAGGGAAGAACTATAGAACCATTAAAGTTGGAAAAGCCCTCCAAGATCATCTGGTCCAACCATCCCCCTACCACCAATATCACCCACTAAACCCTAAGCACCAGGTCCAACCTTTCTTTAATCACCCCCAGGGACAGTGACACCACCACCTCCCTGGGCAACCCGTTCTAATGCCTGACTGCTCTTTCTAAGAAGAAATGTCTCCTCGTTTCCAAACTGAACCTCCCCTGGCGCAACGTGAGACCATTGCCTCTAGTCCTGTTGCTGGTTACCTGTGAGAAGAGGCCGACCCCCAGCTCCCCACAGCTTCCTTTCAGGTAGTTGCAGAGAGCAGTAAGGTCTCCCCTGAGCCTCCTCTCCTCCAGACTAAACAACCCCAGTACACTTTGAAAAGAGAATGTAGCCATTGCAATATGTAGTAAAGATTGAGTGGCACTGAGATATTTCTTGCCACTGGAATGTTATGCATTATAAAGTTATAAGAAGCATTTACGTGAAATAGTCACGGTCTGCACTGTAGGGCTAGATTCTACCTCTTAAGTAAATTACGTGCACACGATAAAAGCAGCAACATCATGCTTTTCCACGTCCTGCAGAATAAATTGTCTTCATAATACTGCTGAAGTTTCATGTAGAGATTACGTGAGTTATACACTTTCTCAGAGACTGTAAGTAACTTGTAGTGTGAGGAGTACCTCATAAACAGGTCTGACATTTATGAGACAGCTAAGAGGAATAGAGTTCTCAAATTGTTAGCTGCTGCTGTGCTTTGCATATCCTGCTTCCTTCATTACAGCTTGGCGACCTCATTCCCTTTCCTGTACCTTTGTCCTCTGTGTGTATATATGTTTGGGTTTCTGCTGGTGGTTCCACGTTCTGCATGCTTTCCTAAAAGCGGAGCAATATGCTTTCCCATAAACGATGGAGATTATGGGTTAGCCTCCTACAGTTTTTGTATATCAAAAAATGAGCTCTTTTTGTTGGTGATAGATCATGTTTTAATGTCATTGTTCTGAATTGTTCTTCATGTTGTAAAACTGAGTTGAAATGTACTCCCATAAGAGTTAGCTTTTCATATTGGGCTGGAAACTCTTCATCATTGTTTGCAATTTATTATAACCAATGGCTTCTAATTGTATGTACCTCCCATAATGAAGAGCTGACTTAATATTCTGTGCTAATCTTGTTATGACTTAAAAAAGGTAAGTTATTTCTCTAACCGTTCCTAATAACCATGGTAAAGTGTTAAAGGGTTTTTTCAATTTTCTTTTTTCTTTTTTTTTCACATTAATTTTTCACTTGTAGCATGAACTTTTCTTTGTGTCTTTTTCTATATTTTTTTTTGTGGACTGATTTTTATTTGCAGCAAAACACACCATTTAGACTTAAATAAATCCAATTTAGTATAGTCATTGATTTCATTTTTCAGACCAATCATGTTTGATAGATAGAAATTGTCAGTAGGTTTCTTTATTTTACCATTCCCTTAATTTATTTTGGAGTACTTTATTTCACTTTCTATTTAATGCTTCAGCCTGTGGGAGAAGGCTTACTCTGCATTCTAGCATGATGAAATTATATCTTAAAGAATATAAAATCCAAATTGCTTTAAAAAAGACAACAACAACAAAGAAAGAGTAATATGAATTTAATGTTTTGGGTTTCATTACATTCTGCCTGAATGTATCTTCTGCCATGATACGTTGTGAGCCAAGGGTTTCGAGAATGGAGAAACAATAAAACTACACTTTCCCTGTGTAAGGAGAGACAGCCACAGTGTATTATTTCTGTAACTGCCTGTGAATGAGAAGAATTATATTAAATAATAGTATTACTGATCACTTGCCCCAGTCAGTCATGGTGCTATGTGCAATGTGATACAGATTCTTTACTTTGTAGTAGATGTGAAAAGAATATATATTTTTTTTTTGTAAATGTCACATTGAACAAAGTAGTAAAACATACAAATAATGAGTATGATAAAAGGCACTTTAAAGCATATAACCCCATTGATACAAAGCTCCTTTGCAGCTAAAACTGTATGTGTTAGAAAACTGGTGGGTTTTAATCAAAATCATATTTTACAGCAGTTATGTTTTAAAATAGCATTTAGGATATCAATGTGCAATTCATATTAAGCAACAGGTATTACATAATAATGAATTATGATGTCAGTTATGTTAAAATATGGTTTGTATTCTGCAGCTGTGAGCATAGGTTGGGAAACAATCAAGTCTAGCTGGTCAAGCCTTTTATTTTATTATCATGGATTCCTCTTCCACAGCTGCTTTTAAAATCTGTGGGAAGCAAATTATTTCTCATACGGCATATGTTGCCCATCAGGTGAGTGATAAAATGTAAACTTTAGGCTGGTTGTAAGAAATCAAAAAGTAAATTTAAATTTGTCACTGAAGTCCTCTGTGTGCACAGAATTAAAATATGACCTGTAGGAGGCTGTGTGTGAAGCCAGCTGTCTTTTGTTACCATTGTCATTTGGACACTGTAAGAGCAAAACTTTGTCAGCACGTATTTTATATTGGAAGATTTGATCTGCAAATCTCAGCTGCTCTGTTCATTATAAATCTCTTGTTTTTGTCCATACACTAGCTCCACTATAGGTTGGAAGGGCTTAAAGATGAACTGAGGAGGAATAGAGGCTACAACTCGAGAGTAACTATTACTGCTCAAAGGAGCTGTTTTCCATTCGCAAACATTGCTTTGCGCTATGGGTTTGGGCTCCTTCTGTTCCTCCACTTTGTTGAAGACTCTCTCTTGACTTCCATTTTACTTCTTTAGCACTGTCTTTGTCTGCTAACATTTTTCCTCCTTCTCTAGTAGCTTTTATCTGTGTCCTTTGGATCACATATTTTACTTAGTTTATTTTGGTAGATTGTTTCAAATGTTTGTGTTTTGTATTTTTGTTTTTATGCCTTTTTTTCTTTAGGACTATGTTATCTCACTGAGTTTCATTCCACAGTTTGCTGAATTGCTTGGTTATTTTGCAGCAGGCACATTCCTCGTTTTCTCTTTTCATATGGTTTGCAGTGAGAAATAAGAGAGCCTCTTCCATTTTAAACAGTAGTCTTACACACATAGGCCCATGTCTCCTTTTGCATACACTGTCTGTTGGCTTGCCACGTCCCATCCTGCTTCTCTAATTCTCTCAGTCTGCGCCTCTCTTTTTTGTGCTTTCTATCCTATCATTACACCATCCGTTTGGTCCAGAATTGTCCTCTGGTAAATTACAGATAAATATTTACTTCTTCCAAAGAGAGTCCATGTCATGCCTTTAGAATCTGGTAAAACAACTCTGGGCCAAATTTGGGCATCATTAATATTTTGTTTGCAGTTTTCTTGTGTAGTATTTTTGGTGGGAAGGAGGGAGGTTTTGGTTTTGGTTACTTTTTGTTTTTTTTTTTTTTCTTTTCTTTATTTTGTTTTAAACAACAGTTTTTTTCAGGAAAGGACACCATAATCCACTCTAAGTTGCAACATTACTTTCCATAAGTTATTCCATTACAATAAGTAGACTGTGTTGCGCTGTAGAATCCAATTTTTATGTGAATATACATTTGGGGCAAGCTGCTGTGGAACAGAAGAAAGAGGTTTAGAAGTGGGCACAGCTGTCTTCAGTCTTAAATGGTTGCTCCTTTATGAAGACAGCCTTTTTGGGGTTCAGTGTGTATCATTCTTCATTAAATGTCAGACCATACATATTCACTTTCTAAACAAGTTTTCTGTAATTCCAAATCAAATTAATTCCTTTGTTTTTTTCAGCAAAGACAAATGTTCTGCAAGGGAAATTACACCCTCAGTGTCATCTGTGCTATTCCATTTCTTTGACTTTTTGTACATGGTTTTACATTATTATTCCTCACTGAAATTTATCAATGCATCTGTCACTAAAGTAAAAAAGAGAAGGATTCAGTTCATACTCTCTTAGATGTTTGTCTTCCTGTGAAGTTTACTTTAGCTTGTATACAGCTGGGGGTTTGTCCACATGAAGAGCTTTGTATTCAAGTGTTACCAGTTCAGACAGCTGACCTGTCATAAGACAAACTGCTGTTCACATTGGTTGGTCTAAAAACTTGCAACTTCAGTCTTTATTGCATGGTGTCTTTCCAAACCTGAGAAGAATTAACAAGAGCCGATGCTTCTGTAGAGATAAAGTTCAAACTGTGTTGTGTTTACAGGACTGATACTCCTCAAAACCAATTGTTTTTCCAATCTGCATGGTAACTGGATGGAACTTGAAATATCCTGTATTACCGGAACATTAGACCAATGTGAATCCTCCCATTTCACTGGAGTCAGACCAATATATCTGGAATAGCACAGTGGCAGCTAAGCATCTAGGAAGAGGATTTGTTGAGAAACCAGTAGTCATTCTCACACAGTTACTTTTTAAAGTAGAATTGCACTGTGAAATTCATTCTGAATATAACACTTCTTTTAACCAAACAGAAACAATTAAGTAAATTTATCTGGCTCCAGACAGAAGCTGTTTATACAATTGTGAGTTGCCTATGCAATTTGAAAGCTTATTAAATATCTTCAGAATCAGTTCAATCTAGGTTAACCATTTTTTAAATCTTTCTATGTCATACCCGAAAATATCAGTAATGGAATTTTAAGACACATCATAACACAGTTACGTTAGTATTTTGTCTAATCATAAAACAGAGGACCTAGATTCAGAGTTACTGTAATTACAATTGTATAAGAAAATGTGGATTTTTTTGTTAAAATAAGCCTAGGCTGGAGCTTAACACATAATTTTAACCACTGTGTTCTTTGAGTTTACTCTATTAATCTGTCCTTAAGTCATCTTGTTTTTTTATTGGGGGGGAGGGGTGTTAAATTGCTTATATCAGATTCTGTCCATCAGCTAGTACCCTTCTGCTTAAACATATTTATCACATGTAGAGTAAGGAAGAATGTTGCTGAAAATATGTAGAGCCTCTGTCTTAGATCCCAGGAGCTTGCCCATTACATCTCTGTATTTTGCATTCTTGTTAACTTCTGTAGCTCATAGACTCTGTGCTCTCTCTGCAGGTCCAGTCTAGGTGCAGCAGCAAGGAGAACATCCTCAGAGCAAGTGAGTACTGAAACTTCGTAGCTCTATTGTGAAACTAACATTGCCTACATGACAGCAAATTATAGTCAGATACAGCTGGGATGTACGTGAGTTTGCAGAAGAAATGTAATAACTTAAGCCAATGAATTTCAGTCCAAAGAGAAAGTAAAAGTATGAATAGCTTATAGTGTTCACATATTAACTGACAGTTGCCTTTTTTTTTCTTTCCATGTTGTTTTAGTAATAGATATTTCACTCTTAACTTGAGAAACATAAGTTTTTAATCCTGTAGGCACTACAGTGGAACAATAGGAAAGGAGTTTGGTTTCTGTTTTGATTTTCCTATCATCAGAGCATTGATGATACTGAAACTACTAGCACAGTTCTCATTGAAGAATTATTAACCAGTGTGCCTCATGATGGCAGAAAAAGGCAGAAGATTCCCAAGTATATTTTCAATACCCAGGATATGAAGGGCTGTAGAAAAAGCAAGAGTTCCAGGCATTATACTTGTAAAGTTGTATATACATATATTTTTCTATTTTGATTATGCAGTTTGTTTTCCTGCTTACTGCTAAAGATAAAGCTTCTGAGACAGTGGTGCAGCAACCAGCACCAAATGGCTGTAGTATAAAGGTTGTTTGCTGTCGCACAATTTCCCAGCTTTCACTGCTGTACACGTTTTTCCCTATCATCTCCCTTCATTTTTCCAACTTTTTCTTTTAAGAAAATATTATCTTACTTTATACAGACAGAAAAAAAGGTTTTAGCACATTTTATATGAAATCTGCTAGACGTGCAGGAATTACGTTGCCACTAAGCAGGGTTTCTTTCAGTAGTGCATATGCAGAGAAAGGTCTGGGAAATCGGACACAGGTTTTCTGTCTGCCTCAAAAATGCTTTCTTTGCATTTTTCTTGTTTTTATGAGGTTTCTAACAAAATACAGTCCTAAGAATGGAAAATGTAAGATTGCTGTTGAATCCAGGAATGCAGTTTTTCCATTAGTTACACTTGCATCTTACAATATTTTAATTAGAATCATTTCTGCCTAGTTTGTTTACAAGAAAATCATCTTTAAGAGTGTGAAGAGTCTAAATATAGTTAAAGTATATCTCATTAACTGTGTCTTTCTTCATCGGTATGACAGCTACTATGTTAAAGAAAGGAATTAAATCAATTAAAAATTATTTGTGCTTCACAAATTCACAGTGCCTGCTTTTATCTTCATGTTATCTTTTAAATACTTACAAAGACATTGTTTCAATAATTTCTTCCAGAAACTTTCTTGGAACTGGAATTAAGTCGGCAGTTTTATTTATCTCCACTTCGTCCTCTTAAAGATGCTTACCGTGTCAATGGCAAAAAAATGAATTAATGAAGTCTACCACATAGCGTATTTGAACAAGCACGTGTCAGTGCTGAAAGGAGTTTTGTATAGACAGATATTACTGATTCAGCAATCTTATCTTCTGAAGGAAAAATTAGATTGCATGATTGTTTTGTAAAAGACTACATTTAAAGTAATCATCTGGGTGGGTTTTTTTGAATGTGAAGGCAAATGGGATCGTGAAGAAGCTACTGCAAAGCAAAATTGTCTCATTAAAAATGATGCTTTGTATAATTTGTTAATGCTATCTTACTATAATTTATTTTGTTTTAGAAATATAATTATGAATTGCCTGTAGCACTAAATAGGATAGTGCTAGATGGAAATGAGTTGAAAGCAAGTGAGTAGGAAAGAAACCAGGGAGATATTAAGGATGATCAAAAGGCTCACAGAAGGACATGAGATAAAAGTTGTCAATTAAGGAATTCAACAGGACTGAAAAATGGCAGACAGACAACTTTCAGATAATAGGAGCATGCTGAGTTTGAACTGGAAAAAGCCAAGTGAAATCAATCGTTATCCATAAATTAGGGTATATTGAATGTCTCTTAGAGTTGCAGACAGGCCTCATTACTGTCAGGAAACTGCTGGGAATGTCTTTTGCATGTAGCCAGGCATGATATCTCATGATGCTTTAATGTCTTTTTGTTGCTTATGTTGTCTGGGTTGGGAAGGTGGCCAACTGCTGGTGGCCACCATGTTTTGCATGTCTCATCTCTGACATTGAATCCTAGAGATCCCCCAGTAAGTCTTATTGATCACTATGGACCAGCCACAGTCCCCCTTAACACTCCACATTGATTGATGTTACCTGGGCTTTATCTTCATTGTACACCTTGCTCTATTTCACCGCAGACAGACTCTGCATATTTCTTGTAGATTCTTCCTGCATATCTTGAGATAAGGCTTTTCCTGTCAATGCATGTACCTCTTGTATTTCTAGATCATCCCCTGTGGCTCTCACAAATACCTTCTTGTTCCAGGCAAATCCATTCATGATATTTCTACAAATGTAATTTTCTTAATCTTTGGCTTGTATCTTTTACTCTTGTATATGCATTACTGCAATAGTTCTATCTCTTCCATTGTTTATCTTCATTTTCAAAATCCTTCAAAGCTTGTTGTCCTCCTGTTTACTCTTTCTCAACAAGAGAAACATGTCCTCCTTTTACTCCCATCTTAATCTTATGCTGCAAACTCACTGGAACAGGGTCCATTTTTATGTTTTGTCTGTGCACAGCATGTAGCATATTGAGATGCATTTGTGGAGCATAATAATACATAAACAACTAGTAGTAATAATCTGTGCCAAGTCAGTAGAGTCCTTGTAGATTTCTAGGTTGCCAGTGTTGTAAAGATATTATATTATAAATCCTTCTTTCCAGATGATGGAACAACAACAGCTGCTTCGAAGTACCAGCCTTTATGTGCTGACAACACTGATGTCTCTCTTCTCCGTTAATTTTCACCATTTGTATCTGATACAGTTGCTTATTTCACCCAGGTTTAGCCATAGCTAGAGAAGAGGTGTGATTTGTGTTTAAGATGGGATATGCAGAATCTTCTGCATATCATTAGAGTCAAAGCTGTGGCATATCAATGTTCTCTTCAGGATATTATTGTAGATTTTGAATGGGAAAGGGAGAGAAAGAACACATAATGGAACTGAGCAGGTCCAGCGGCTGACTCAGATTACAGCTACCCACGAGAAGGCTGTGGAAACTACCTAGGAAGAACAGAATGAGTGAATGTCCTGAGCAGTAGGCCAGTTCACAGAACTGAGTTAACTTCAGATAACCATCCAAAGTGTTAAATACTGCATCATCTTTGAAAGGTTTCTGTTTCTGATTAACTGATCGTTTTATGCTCATGAGGACTTCTGGTGCATGTTTCATGACAAGTAAGGATATACAATTTTGTGAAGTTGTAAATTGCATTTTGTTTTAAATCTCCCTTTTGATTCTAGTTGAATACAATACCCTCCCAGTATCTGTCATAAATGCTCAATAGTGATAAGTAGATAAATTAATTTATCTCAGTGCCGGATATATTTCAGCAAACTGGTTTAAATGAACATCATTGTTAACATCTATGCATAGCAGCATACCTAAACTTGGTGCTCTCTTTGCAGGTCACAGTGCTGTTGACATTACCAAGGTAGCAAGAAGACACCGCATGTCTCCATTCCCATTGACGTCTATGGACAAGGCCTTCATCACTGTTCTGGAAATGACCCCAGTGCTTGGAACAGAAATCATTAATTACAGAGGTACTTTACATATAGTTGGATTCTTTGTGAGTGGTACGATGATTATTTACATTTTTTTACAACCTTCTTAAGTGCTTGCCCTTTTAATAATTGCTGCGAGAGGTCTGAGACTGACCTCAGGGAGAAACTCCTTTAGGAAATGCCAATAATCAGAGTAGAATTCTCCTTTCAGTCAGGAAAATGTGGATTGAGCTCAGTGCTGCTCCTTGAAGGAATCTGTAATGGAATTCTAATGAAATACATAAATACATTTTCTCATAGTCTGTGTCATATGCAACAAAGCTAAAGCCAAGAAACCACAATTCGCCTCAGTGGCTGATTTAACAATGGACTTCTGTAGATATCAACTGGCTCCAAGTTGTACTGCAATGACTCACTTTGTTCTCTCACTGTAGGAGAGTCTTACTTAACCCCCTTTCCAGTCTGAGATTAATGATTAAGTCTTGAAATACAAAAACGTCTGAAGTTGGCAGGGACAGGGAAACCTCCTTCAGAGATTCTTCCAGATTTTCCAAAGGTGAGGTGGTGAACAAAAAGATGAGGTGATGAATAAAACCACACACCTCAAGAGCCAAAATGTTCAGCATATCAGCGGATTCCAGGTAGTGGAGAGGTACAAACAGTTTCTGAATTGGATATTCTGTCTTCCGTCTTGAAAGTTCAGAGAGTACTTGCCCTTCACCAAACCTTTGTGCTGCCACAAACCTCTGAGATGTCTTCATATTGACATACTGATTTAGTAAAGCGTGCATACTTGGTAGCAAGAAGCGGATCTCTGAGAAGATACCACATATTCTGCATTCAGAATAGCACCAAAGCTGGGCCAGCAAGGAATATGCATATTACACCCTGCACTTTCATAGTGGTATGCAGATTAGAATGCAGAATGCCTGAGCATAGCTATCTGACCTTTTTGGATAGTTGTCAGTAGTCTGGACCTGAGCATACTAAGATTTGACCCCACTACCATGTGTGCACATTCTCTACTGCGCACTTGGGAGGACCAACTCCAGGCATGCTTGAAGCTCTGCTTGTAGCAGAGAAATGTGGACAATGGACAGGCTTGATCTTGAGGCCAATTTTAGCTGACAGGTGTTGATATGGTTTACGTATTTCTTCTGGAAGATGACTATGAATATAGATAAGAATCAAAATTTTAATGCCTTGCACACTATGCCTTTCAGTCTTGTTATCATTTGGATCCTAATTTCTTTCTGATTTTTCTTGAGTTTCTTCTTAAAGATTACTTGCATAGTGTGTAATGCAAGTAAGGAATAGTGCTATTGTACTGTAAAACTGTTGCTCATACCAGTTCTTTATTGTGGTAACATGCACTGCAAAGTCTCCTGACTTTCTTAATTTTTAAGAATATGCATCCATTACTTGCAATCCAGGAATTTTCTTCACTGATGATGTGTGTTGATCATTGTAATAAACATATAGAGGGAATTCAAAAAGTCTTCGGAGCCTAAGACTTCAGTAAAAAAAGTTAGTCATCTACAATCCCAACTGCCACTGACTTTTTACCATGAGATTTAAATGTCTTTGCTAAGACAGTGCTTTGTGGACATCATAATGAACCACAATGTTGGGTACATTTACTTACGAAGCGTATGTATGAAAAGTCATGTGTTACATATAAATCATAATGGCTCTTAACCTCTTAGGATAATAGTATATAATGCTCTTATAATGCTAAAACTGTGGTGGTGGCATTACTATTCTTTTTTACATTAAAAAAGTTTTTTGGTTTTTAAACTTGTACTGCAAAACTAAGCAAAGAAGTAAGGGTGGTATTGAATGTAGGGAAAAACAAGGTTTCATAACCTGTTGTTTTCTCTCTTTTTTTTTGTCCTTGATTCTGTAAATATTGACTTGTTTTATTGTCTTGTCTTCTTATCTTTCTTTTCATTTTCTCCATCTCACAATCTTTATGCTTCTTTTATGTTGTTCTTGTATTTGTGGACAGGAGCTATATTGCCCATGGAAGTTAATAAAATGTGGCTAGAAGTATTCTTCTAGATAGACAGAAAAAATGAGCATAATGCTCACATGGTACATATATGTTGATATATATAACAATAGCATTACTATTTATATGTAAACACCAGTCTTATGCAGTCATATTTGTATCAGCAGTAGGTAGCAGCCTTTTCATATATCTGATTTGTAAACCTCTTCATTAGAACTATGGTAAAATTAGACAAAATCACAGCATATATCATCGCCTGCCGCAACATGCTTCGGACAAGTTTTCACAATTTATTTTAATATATATTTAAAAAAAAAAGGCTAAATAACAATTTTGTGTTTATACTGATAACATTACCATACGAATGACAGAGTGATGCTGTCCAGACCACATGGTCTTCAAAATGTCCTTTCAGAGAAAGAATGGAAGTAATTGGTCTTGTCTAGGTGTTTATATTCTGTATAGAGTTTGATACATTCTTATTTGTCAAAGACAATTTGATTGTTTCTGTTTTTATTCTATGTCATGGGAATATGCTGTCAAGGTAAGAGAAGGCATTCTAGTACACTTTATAATTTCTTAGTTGATACTTCACTATACTTTTCATGTTACCGGATTATAGACATAAAATTCAGGCTAATTCTAAGTCTGAAACTGCTGTAGAGATAAGTACTTGGTTTAATATTCACATAATTATACCTACATATATTAAAATATATACCAAATATTAACAAATACATATTCAGTTGTATCTTTGCACTGTAGCACAAAACCATGACTTACAAGTTATTTTTCAACAACAGTTATTTACTGGTGCAAGACTCCATAGTATGAAATTTCAGGATGGAGCCTTTAAGAGGACACAACTTTGTGATACTAGAAATTTAATTCTTGTAATCTACAGATATAAATCTCCTGGTGAGATCTCAAATCTGTTCTCTCATAACATAAAGGGGAGGATGAGTAAAGTTACCTTTTGAAACTTGGCTTTCACATTGGTAAATATATTGTTCAGTGCCTGGATAGATCATTTAGCCTCTTCCATATGAAAAAAATGGACAGTCCTAAAGCATTTTACACAAGCACCTTAAACCAAGGTGATCTCAAGCTTTTTTCCACCTGCCATTACCCATTATCTGATATGAAGCCTCCAATTAGCCTTTTATTCCAGCTAGATGCAGTTACTTAAGACAGCATGATAATGATTGTTCTTCTGTAGCTAAGAGGCAGAAGTTTAATTGATACTAAAAGTACAAAGCAGAGACCAATCCATACATAACGGGCTTTAAGCCTCAGAACTGAGCATTTTTTCTGATCTAGTCCAAGAGCCCTGTAACCTGTAGAGCTTTGGCATGTTTTTCTGCTGTTTATTTATTCTGAGCTTGCCAATTGTTTTGATAGCATTGCTTTTTCATATCACACTGAAGACATAGCAGGACACTATGAAATGGAAGCAAATCCATCACCTTTAGTACAATACCTGTTGTCTCACTACTGTATCCCAGTACCAGTACCCTGAGAAATCGAAGTTCTTCATGGAACTTAGCATTTTCACCATGTGAGCTTTAGAAATCAAAATTAAAATTTAAAAAAATAAAAATTTAATTTTTTTTGAAAATAGTTTCATGTAATTCTTCATTCTGTTAGAATCAGAAAGCTATAGGCATCTCATGGCACAGCTTGATGGCATTAAAATATTTCAGAATATGTTTTTTGAATTACAATTAATCAAAATAAGGTCAAGTGGTGCATTTCTAAAATAATTGGTCAAGTAAAGGAGAGTAAGGAAGTACTTCAGATTGTCCTTTAGCTGCTCTGACTAGCTCCATTTTAAATGCCCAAGGCTCTGGCAAATAGTTCTTACATTTTTCTCTCCCTAATGACATTCATTCCCACTACAGCCTGGCCATTTATTCACTTCAAATATTGCATGGCAGAATGCCAGGAACATGCTGTTCAACTTTGCTCTAATTGGTGTGATTTTGCATGCAGACAAGAAGTAAAATGAAGACACAACATGCCTACTAAAATTAGAATCATCACTTTTGTACAAGATTTTGTGTGTCTATGAACAGAGGTTGTTTTCACTAGGCCTTTGAAAGCTGGCTTTTCTGTGCTATAATTTAAATGTCTGTCTGCGTTCTCTTTTTTAGTGAGCTTTCAGTGAGCTTTCTATTAGCTTCACTATTGTGTATCACAGACACACAGACACCTTAATAGCCATCACAAAGGTGCTTTACTAGTTTTAACAAATTTTACTATCATGTTCATGGTAAATCCTATTTCAAAAATTCAACATAAATATTTGCTTCAGGCTGAATAGCTAATATTTATGGATGTGAACGCAGTGATGTTCTCGTTATTATAATTATAAATAATTGCTTATTAAATCACATTGTGTTAAGTAAAATATAATCTCCATTATAATACCACTTCAATAGAGCTGAACATTTTCAAATCAAGTAGGTGCATTTTTTGGCAAAACTTGTCCATTTGGTGTACGAAGATAGGTCTTCTGCCTTCCCAGCAAATCCAGAAGGACATAGATTTTCTTGTCAGTCTGTAAAGCAAGAACACACTTGTTTCTTGTCTCTCATTTTTTGACATGTCTGATAACCTATAAAGTGTGTATCCACACAAATTCACCTTGCAGAAGTACTCGGGCATCGTCTCATTCCTTCATCCTGTCAGATGGATTCTGCTTTCCTGTGCTACAACACAATCCTAAGAGCGGTGGCCTCTATTACGAGAGGAGGTTCCCCATCTCTAGGTAATCCTGCATGGCAGGGGGTTAGGACTAGATGATCTTCAGAGGTCCCTTCCAACCTCAGCCATTCTGTGATTTTGTGATCTTCTACTTAGACATACCAGAATCAAGCCGATCTCAGTAGTTCTGAGTACCCCATCTACTCACAAATAAAATAAATCCCCTTTATCAGCCTCCCACCATATGAGGGGGTAAGATACATACTTTCCACTCAGTTCCACATCGTACAAAAAAAAAAGTTCTTGCTGGCAAAACGCAAACAAGTAGTGCACACTAGACCAAAGTGGAAGTAATTCATGTTGGTCTCTACAGGGAGACAGAGCCAAATTACAGCTCATCAGTCACGGTTGCTAAGTGAAGGGAAAGAGTGTGTTTGAAACAGCGATTAAAATATTTAGAACTATTACAGCGTAAATTTACATAAATAATCCTGACACTTATGTTCACTCATCCTCCATTAAACAGAAATGTTCTCAGCAATTAGGCAAAGCTAATCTATTGCAAAACTTCTTCGTCAATTTATGGAAACATGTCCATCATTACTGTTTATGTTGTGTCCTCTGGGCTCATTCCATTACCTCTCATCTTTTGCACATAGGATTCACTTTTTGAAAGAACTTTTAAAAATACCTAAAGAGATTTCAGGATAAACAGTATTTATTTTTTCTGTCTGATCTCGTATCAGAGCTTTTACCTGTGTGTTTGGATCCTTGTCATTCAGATATATTGTCAACAATTTCACCATAAGCAGGAAAACAGACTTACTGAACAAATTTTTCATTGGTAGTTTCTGACTCCAGTCTTCTTTCATTTACGTAAAGGTTTTGACAGAAATCAAGAACCCGAGATGTATTCATGAGATATGTCACACACACATACATTTCATCTATCAGAGCACGCTGCTGTCACTTTGTTTTCCCTTTCACTGGTTTTGATGACATGGAGCATGGTCTTTTCTCTTTTCTCCTTTATAGATGGTATGGGCCGAGTCCTTGCTCAAGATGTATATGCAAAAGATAATCTACCACCATTTCCAGCATCTGTAAAAGATGGCTACGCTGTCAGAGGTAAAAACTCACTTCGTAGGCATGCAGTATAGTGTCTGTAAAACCACTTTGCTTTTTAACATGTTGTTAGTTCACTTCCATGTTTTATCATTCAGCAGCACATGTATTTTGAATCCAGCAATGGCTGTTTTGCTTGAGATTTGATTCAGTTCATTTATGGAGTCATTGCTGCATACAACGCAACTGACTTAAGGAAGACGACAAAGGTGAATTCAGATCTTTTAAGTGGGTACAAGTATACATGAGCAAATGTACATCCATGTGTGCTCATTGGTATGTACCCATGTTGCTAGTGTGTTTCTTGGAAATGCAAAGTATTCATGAGAGTAGCACAACATCTGTTTCTGAATGACAGATTCTTCTATTTCTCTGTTGTTGATTTAATCAGGAATTTCTTTTTGTAGCTATTGCTTTGCTGAACTGTCACAGATCCAGCCTTCTATTTGTGAATTGTTTCATGATTGCATCAGAGAGTTTTCAAAAATACATGTCAAAATGTTCTCTTACGGAGGCATCTCAAAAGAAAAACTCATTAGTGCTTGAAAAATATTGCAGTTGCTGTAGGTAAATGAGTAGTGTAGTTTTAAGGAGCAAGCAGGGAGCTGTTTCCCAGGAGACCTGAATCCATCCTCTGCTTTGCCACTAGGTGCAGAATGATTTTGAGCAGGTTGCTTCTCTGTGCATCACTTTTTTTCCTTTGTAAAGTATAACTAATAAGACTTACTTCAGATAGCTAAAGAAAAATTAAAATCTATATGATTGAACATTATACTAGTAGTGATGTCCTTGTGGTAAGAGTTGAATCATTGTAACACCATGTTGAAATTTGGACACAACAAATTCCATTTGGGGGCATTAAAATGTGTTGTTTTTTTTTTTGTTACTGGCAGCTGAAACAATAGAAAGCAACTGTCCATGAAATAAACTGTCTGCAAGCCCAGGCAATGGATGTAGTCCAATAGCTTCCCCATGGACTTGATAGAAAAATTAAATTCCAGGTCTGCAAGACAGGTTTGACTGCAGCTGTCTGTCATCTATTTGTGTGAGAGACAGACAGTCCAAAATGACTAGTATTAGTGGCGAGAGAGTGCAGATGTAGCCAGAGAAACACAGGTAATATAATCCTGAGAAAAGATGCAAGGGGGAGCTCTGAGTAGAATGCTGACTGACAAGGGTCTTGGGAACAAGAGGATGCTGTCTTGCTACAAGGTTAAGGGCAAGCAAAAGCATTATCTCAGTAAACGTGTAGAATGATCAGAATGGTCATGGACTCTGTCTTCAACAACTTGTGTAAAAACTAACATACAAGACCCTAATTTTGATGGTGGATTCAAATAGAGTAACAGTGTTATCATTCTTGTGGATTTGTTATTTCAGGATATGAGAAACAAAGCTTGTAGACAGAGATAATAAAGGATTAGCTTTTGGCCAGATAAATTTGTCTGCCCAAAACCTTGTCCACTTTTTTCAAGCTATGTAAATTGTACATTATCTGTAAACTTTGTCTCCATATCATTATTAATGGGGGAACAAAATCTAATTCAGTGGCATTTTATTGGGTTTAAAATAATTAACCATTAGGGATTTTTTCTCTTCTTTTTCTGGATCATCCCAGTGCATTTTTTTTCAGTGAAGGTTTGACTACTGTTTTCAGAAGTATTATATACTTCATTCAAAGACAAGTATTTGAAGAGTCTTTCTGATTGCCTGGAAAAATAAAGGCAAAATGTAGACAGATCTAAGATAGGCAGAGCAATTTCTTCATTACAAAAAAATTGCTGTTTTACTTGAAAGTTTCATTTAGGAAAGAGTGTAGTTAAGTTTTGATGTCATACTGTTTTATATAATTCTGTATATTTAGCAAAGAAATAGCTAATAAATTTGATAAAAATCAAACCAAAGTGACTGAACAGTTCATTTTTAAAATGAACCACTTCTCTGAACCACTTCACAAAGAAAGCAGTATTGCCAGCATCAAATGCTTAAAATTCACAAGTTGGAGATTCTTATGTTTTAAACTGACAACTTTGACCACTTTGGATTCTTTTTAGTTGTGTTCTGCATTCTCAGGTTATGCTTATTTATATTTCATAGATTTTTTTCTACAACGATGAGGACTAGAAGCCTCCTTCATTTTCAATGGAAACAAAGATTTTTTATAATCTTTTGATTCTTGTGCTGAAGCCTTCAAGGAAAATACCACTAATGGAACTTACAGTAAGACCTTTGAGGCAGGCAGAAGCTTAGACCTTGTTAGTAACAGTGCCTTTGTTGTCCCTGTAAAAATACAGATTTGACAAAATGAGAAATCGTGGAGACTTTCAATTTGTTAAATCAACAATCTCTGACTTTGAATTTTCAAAATGGCTTCAGTAAAGGGTATAAGGTAACCAGGTCAATACTAGTTCCTAAAAATACAAAACGGGAACAGAATCCAGATTTCTAATCAGCATTCCAAATTGTATTATTTTAGCCCTATTGCCCTTCAGAAATTGCCAGTCTATGTAGTCTATAACCACTGCACTTGTCCACGTTTTCCTTCAAAAAGCAGAAATAGAGTCTAGAACCACCAATAGGGTACATAATACACTGGCAAAATATGTGATTGTCCCATGTTAGTTTCACATGGAGAAAATTTTCCTCACAGGGGACATTTTCATACAAGTAAGATCATAAATTCTCTTAAATCTTTGCTACTAATGTAACTGCTCCTAATCCCCTTTTTCTTGGTCCCATATCACTATGAAGTTTTCTTTTAAAAATTCTATGGTACCTGTAATTTTCAAAATAATAAACATAACTTAAAAGCATGTTAAATCTAAAATGTTTGCAAAACTTCCATAAACTTTGTCATACTGACACTGAAGAACTGAATCTTAGATCATTCATTAGTTCTCCTGTCCTGTTCTTAATTTCTAATGCCATCACTTGTTTTGGTTCAGCCTTTACCATTTGTATTGTCCATCTTAACAGCTGCTGATGGCCCAGGGGATCGATTCATCATAGGGGAATCCCAGGCTGGTGAGCAGGTGAGTGCAATTTCTTTTCTTATTTTTCCTTTTAAAAGTATTTTTCTCTTGTAAGACATTGCTTTGTATTTGGACAAGCTTTCTAGTGCTCCCAAACTCAACATTAGGAAGCAGGAAGTAGGACACAGCTGCAGCAAGCCTCCTGCTGTGTGCCTTGAGACATGATTTCAAACAGCAAGGTAGTACAGTTACATAAGGAACTAACGAGGATATCCCAAAATACTTCAGAGCATTATGCTGACATGTCCTATAGGAGAGCATACAGTAATGTTTTGCCCTAGTACAATGTGAGAGTACATAAGGTTTCTAGTGGTATTACAATTCATAAACAGAGAGAAGCAAGATTTAACCCTTTCTGCTAATAGATTTTTAAAGGGACATCAGCTCAGTAGCTGTTTCCACAAACTGCTTGCATATTTCACACTGATACGTGCAAATGGAAGTGTAAGAATTTTGTAAGAAGTCTTTAAAGAAAGGTAATGGTCAGAACAATCTTGAGGAAGCCTCAGAAGCCTAGTTTGCCTCGTGAGGAAGCACAGCAGCCTGGTTTGCAGTGTTGTTCTTTTACTGTTTGTTAAATCAAAAAGAGTGTTTGTGCGCTTTAGCAGATAAATGGATTGAGTTTAAGAGCAAGTGCAGGCAGCATCCATTCATGACCTGCTGTGCAGTATAAATATTCGTAATAGACGCTGATTCACTGTCAAACTCAAGACTACATTTGATAATATTCCTATACTAAACACAGAAGTTTGAAGTAAAATAGATGTATTTCAACCAGCTGTTCCAGGTTACAGAAGTATTTCCAGTTGCAGGATTGTTTCTTTGTTTTTTTTTAATGGAGTTGAACTGCCTTCAAACACATAATAAGCACAAGATTTGACTTTGCTAATCATAGTATACATGGAGAACTGTGAAAATAAGTTTTGCTGTAGTTCTCACCCATCTTCATGAATTATAATTCAGTGGCATAGACATCACCTCAGCAATGATATGCCTATAAACTTAGATTGATGAATCTGTTATACGAAATATGTAAAATGACTTTAAATACTAAAAAAATGTAAACTAACAAATCCAGCAATATTTTAAACTGCCTTGGATTTTTAGCCTATGTTTTCAAACATTAGTCCAGAATCCAGAAGACTGAAAGCTATTTCTACAACCCTTTATATGATCATTATAAAATGTCAAAAAACAGCTGAGCAACCTGCTATGTTATCAATTCTATCATTATTTGCCTGCCATCAATATTCTCACTTTGCTAGTTAAAAAGTATCACAATACAGTTGCTTAGAAACAGTTCTGGTGAAGCTGTGTCTAATGGGAAGAACTGCCCACAGGTCTAAGGGGTTTTAATGTCCTAATCAGTTCAGCATGTTTGTAGAAAGGATGGTAGGGCAAACACAAAATTGTTTCCCTCCTATTAAATACAGGAGCTCACAAATGTGTATCTGCAGGGACAGTCCCACCAGATTAATGGGAATGGTAAACCTCTCTGGCAAAGAACAAAAATTGGGTGGGGGGAAGCACGCAGAGAGAAAACAATTCTGGAAATACCAGAGCAAGTAAGAAAAATGAGGCTGTTGACCTCTGAATAATTGGTCAGAGGTTTTCTCTTGGGCCAACACATCTTCATGTTCATCTCCTTCCCAAGAAATGATTTATAGCTGTAGAAGTCTCTTCAGTCTCATTTCACCCTTCAGTCACTCTCAGCAGCAACATACTGCTTTTCATGTTACAGACCAATTAACTGAATGATTCACAGCAGGGAGTTCAAAATAGGTTTAGATTTGGTTCCTCCTGTAGGGAAAAAGGTTATGTAAATGCTACTTAGAGAGGAAGAAAATGGGACTGAGAACTCCAGAGCAGCCATATAGCCAAGCTAGACATTTCTGTATCAATTTATAAATTCTATGTTATTTTCTTAATTCCATTTCCAGATCATCATGTTTATGTTAACAGACATTTTTTGTTTTGCATTGAAGAAAACTTTCAGAAACTACCTTGCTTTGGAGAGGTTAGGTCACATTTGAGAGCACTACTCAAGAGCCGTCAGCACTGACTGTGAAAAATTGGAGCATGGGGAGCAATGATTTTCTTCCTATAGACTTGAATATCTGAGTATTAGAATTTCCTGGAAGACTTTCTAAAGATGGTTTTAAGAGGTGCTGCAACTAACTGCAATATAGAATGGAAACAGACATTTTTCATCTTTCTGTTAACTTGGCCCTTTTTACAGAAAGGAGCGTGGGTCGTTGTAAATCTTGCAGGAGATGTGTAACAATGTGTAAGAGAAAATGCCTGAGATGGGGCTATGCTCAACAGATTATTTCTGGTTTTTATTCAGTGATTAACATAAATAGATTATCAGTGATGAAGGTGAAGGGCAGAATCCTGTACTGCCCTATTGCAGGTAAGTATGAGATCTCAGAGGTCTTTAAAAGAGCTTCTGTGAAATTGTTGTGCATTAATATGCTTTCTGAGAAGCAATCACTTCTTTATCTTCCTAGCCTCTAGAAGAAGGAAACAGCCCTGCAGACTCATGCAGAAGTCTGATGCTTGTCTTTTCTTCATAATCTGATCAAATTCTCAAGGGACAAAAAGGAAACAAAAAGGAAACAAAATATAAGAGCAACACATCTGATTACAAAAACAAATGTTATTATATCATAAATTTGCTTAAATGCTTTACATCATTACACCTCAAAAAATTAACTGCCTCATCTAGTAATAAATTCCAAAAGCATGGATATTTACGGTGCATTTTGCCACCATAAGCACTGATTTCTGGCAGAGTCCTGTACATGTATTCTTTGTGATTCTTGAGACTGAAAAACTGTATTTTAAATGGGAGAATGTTTTGTGCTAAAATACACTGGTAAAAGGAAAGACTTTAATGCTTTAGTAAGATCAAAACAATATTACTTATTTGTAATGTATCTATTCACTGTCTATATAACAACATGCAAAAGAGCTCCCATACTCCATGGCATAAGCTTTTCTTTTTGCAACATTCATTTTCATAAAAGTCAAAACATCACATCGGACAAGATTATTTTCACTTAAGCTTTAAGCATGTTCAGTGTAAATGGCTGCACCTCAGCTATTCATCCATACCTCCTTGAATAGTCTGTGGTAAGAAATACCATTTAGAAAAAAAAAAAAAAGTATTTGTTTTATCTCATCTGTGTAAGATACGCATCTCAGGATGACTTTAGTCCTGCCAAAAAAGCACATTAACCATAGCATATGGCAACTGTGAACTTTTTTTTTCAATTTCTTTTAGCATTTTATTTATGTTCTTCTCAAAGGATTTCCTTTACCCTTAGAAAAGGGTCAAGATGCAATTAACTCCAGGCTCAGCTGTTTCTTGGGATACATAGGTCACTGTAATACTGTGGTAAACCAGGAACAAATCATTTCCAGCCTTTTTCTAGTGCCTTTGTCCCAATGAACAAAATACAGCAGCCTTTGAAGTACATATGTAATATTCACATTCCAGACATTACAGCTGTGCTGAAATGGAGTAGAATAATGGACAAGGCAAACACAGCTTTGCACAGTTGAAACATTGGCCACCTGTCTTGAGTTTACAGATGTCTAACAGCCTCCTGTCAAAAGTCATGGAGTATGTCACTGCTGTGCGTGAGCAGATATTGACGCTTGGAAAGCACTGGGTTGCTATCAAATATGTGCTAATCATAGTCAGTCTGAGAAGTCCTGGACGGATCACAGCTATGAAGATCTGTGTGTATCATGTATACTAATAACAGTAAAGCCCAAACAAGTTGGCCTTACTAAGGCACTGTGTGGAGCAAGTACTTATATTCCAGCAATAATATTCACAGTTATCACACCAGCTTCTTTTAGTTGCATTTTATCAGAAAGATTTTCCTTTTAGTTGTTTATTTCTCAAGTGGTTGTGGTCAAATTACAATTTTACTCTGGAATTTGAAAATACATATTAAAATAGGCTGCCTGGTGTGAAATTTTATTAAAACCACACCATTTGTTTTATCCTGTTGTTTTGGTATTTTTGTGTTCTTTGTATTCTGCTGGTGAAACTTGTTAATGTACTGTGACTTTACATAAATGTAGAGCATTATAAATTTCAGGCTTTGCTAAACTGACCCTCAAAAAGATTCTGCGTGAACTAGCATTGAGCTGTCTCTCATTATGAGGAAAGCTGCTTAAAAGTGAAGCAGGTGGTTATATTAGAAATTTGGAACGGTTTATTTGGAAGGGACCTACAAAGATCATCGTGTCCAACTGCCTGACCACTTCAGGGCTAGCTAAAAGTTCAATCATATTATTGAGGGCATTGTCCAAATGCCTCTTGAACATTGACAGGCATGGGGCACCAACCACCTTGCTAGAAAGCCTGTTCCAGCGTGTGACCACCCTCACACTGAAGGCATTTTTCTTAATATCCAGTCAGAACCTCCTCTGGCGCAGCTCTGTGCCGTTCCCGTGTTCCGTCTCAGGGTAGCAGGGAGAAAAGATCGACACCTCCCTCTCCCTTTCTGCCTCCTCAGGAAGTTGTCAAGAGCAATGAGCTTGCCTCTCAGCCTTCTTTTCTCCAGACTAGACAAACCAAGTGTCCTCGGGTTTCCTCATGGGACATGCCTTCCAGCCCTTTTACCAGCTTTGTTGCCCTCTTCTGGACACATTCAAGTATCTTAACATCCCTTTCACATTGTGGAGCCCAGAACTGCACCCAGTACTCCAGGTGCATAAATTCAGTGGGAGAATCGCCCCTTCTGACCGGCTGCCTATGCTGGATGTGTATTTGCCCCCTGGACTGCCAGGGCACGCTGCTGGTTCACGTTGAGCATGCTGCCACCAGCACCCCCAGGCCCCTTTCTGCTGGACTGCTCTCCATCCGAATCTCCCGGGGTGTGCTTGTGTCCAGCGTTACTCCGACCCAGGTGCAGCACTCTGGGACACACTGCTGGTGACCGGCCGCCAGGCTGAGGTAGCCTTATTCGCTATGACCCTTTGAGCTCTGCCATTCAGCCAGTTCATCATGTGGTGTGTGCCTGTTCACCTCACAGCTGGACAGTTTGTCCAGAAGGATGCTGTGAGGGGTGGTGTCAGTGCGTAAGACAACACATAACAAAAATCCAACCAAAACAAAACAAAGAAATTTAAACCTTCAGGACCAGAATATTGTACAAATATATTTATGAACAAAGATGTAGAAGATTTTTGGTCATTTGAGTTTCTAAAGGTCTTCATCTAAGTGTTACACTTCTTAGCCAGTTACTTTTCTCAAGCAACCAAAATATCTGTATATTTCACCTTCTGAAAGTTATTCTTGTGATAGGAATCCAAGGGGAAAAAGTGAAGCCACTTAATATGTGACCTAAAAGTCAGATGGGAAGCAGTTACCTAATGATATTCAAATATGTTGGAGTTTATGTCTGTCAATATCACTAGCAGTACATCAAGATTCTTGACTTATAGAAGAATTTTATTCCTTCAGATTACTTCCATAATGTTCAAGTGGCTTGAGATTTCTCTTTTCAAAAGTAAATCATTTTGTTTCTTTTTCAGCCAACTCAAACTGTGATGCCTGGTCAGGTAATGCGAGTTACAACTGGTGCTCCAATCCCATGTGGTGCTGACGCAGTGGTGCAGGTGGAAGATACAGAACTCATCAGGGAATCAGATGATGTGAGTCACAAGTTAAAACTCATTTTGCTTTTGTATGCAACAGCATGTGGCTTATGAAGCAATCCTGTAAATATGAACGACAGTCCTGTAGAAGAGCTCTTCCATTAATCGCAGAAGTTGGAGGAGTTTCACATTGGTTCCTAGTAGCAATTCTGCTTTTCCAGACTGTAATAACAGTACTGCAGACCTGCCTGTCCTGACCTTGATTTTTCATTGTGGTTATTGTATGCCAGCACAAAAGTTTTTGGGAGAATGATTGAGTGAAAAGCGAATGCCTCCCAGAGATCCATGATGGCAGTCCAATTTGAGTGCCTAGTATATTCACATTTTTAAACACAGAGTAGTGGCAATCAGACATTTTATTTGCTTCTTTTCTACCGAGTTCACATTTAGCAGCAGAACAATCCGCTTTATACTTCAGGATGATCCTGAAATTCAGCAAGGTTAGGACTTTAGAAGTTCTTCTAAAGTCACCAAGTAGGAAGGGATTTTTTTTTTCTTAATACATCCCAGAATAACAGGCTGAAATATTACAGTGCAGCATTACCACTGATGTAGCTAAAGTTGAGCATGACTTTCTGCAGGCAAGTGAACTATTATAAGGGCTGCAAAATCCACAGAATGATTTGAATTATTTTGAACTATGCTATGAAGATGGTTCTTCTTTGTCAGAGTTGGTATCATTTCAGCAAAAGATTCCCAAAATAAAGCCTTCTAAAGAACGTAATTTTGCTACTACTATTAATTTTTGTGTGTAATGTATGTTCAGCTGACTCAGTCACTTCTAAACCCAATCCATCCGTTTTCAGGCTTTGTTCCAGCTTATCCACTGCCCCTGAGGAGAAGTAATATTCAAAAACTTCTTTATGATTGTGGTTGTAGAACAGGACATTCCAAACTGATGTACCTGGGAAGTACAGTACACCTATTCAGCGATGCCAGGGCACTTTCAAAACAATAGAATTTCTAAACAACCTGTTGTCATAGCATTTAAATGGCTAAATGGTAACAAATGTTCTTTTTCTTTTCCTAAATCTGGCTCTGCACTTGGTGAATTTGGTGTATTTTGGGGAATATGTCTTCTGCACATACCTTTCCATAAATGCATATGTCTGGAATGAGGGTTTGTATTATGTAACAAGGGGAGTAAGTGCCTCACCAAATTTTCTAAGTTTGTTCAATGGAGCTCTGTGCTTTAAAATGAGAAAATTACTGAATGTAACACCCCTGAAAACCAGGAAATTGATAAGGTGTATATTCATCTAGAACAGTCTAAACTCTGTTTAGTCTGAAGAGATTTTCCAGCATACCCATAAATTATATTAGCACTCTACCTTACAGGTGCTGCAGAATACCATAGAAAAAAATATGAGTAGTGTAGTACTAATTGGGTACACACAGTTGTCTTAACAAAGCAAAATGTGTTTTTGAAGAAGGCTGGGATATGTCTATAGACAACTGTATACCAAACAGTCTGTCTTAGACTTCCTAAATATTATTCTCTCTTCCCTTCTGTTCAGAGAATTCCTTCTGAATCATTACCTTGTCTTAGCCAGCTGATTTCAGGACACTATTGTCATGTTTGCCATCATCTGACAGTTTTTACAGCAAGAAGATATGTCTCTTCTTGTCACAGCTTCCCAGCTCAGTTTTGGAAAGAAGTGTGTGCATGGTTCTCTGCTCATATCAGCCTTTGCTCTGCTGCTGTTCTGACAAGCTGCTCCACGTCAGCATAGCTACATGCTAGCATTGCAATCATAGCTGGAGTGTAAGTGCATGAATTCTAGTTTTTAAAGCTGATTAAGACAGCAAAATCTGAAACATATTCTCATGATTTTGTCTCATTCCTTATTACTGTAAATGCATAGATTTTTACATCTGATGAAGTCAGCAAGCTGTCTAGGCTGGCTTTCTTCCTGACATGGAATTCCTTGAGTCAGTCCTGCTTTGACGTTACAGATGTGTATTTGTAAATTGTATCTTCCTGTAAATATAATGTTGGCTTTACTGCTTGTTAATCGTTCCATTACCCTTACTGAACAGGTTTTCTGTGGCCATTACCCACCTCATCATGACAAGACTATCACATTGCAGAGTAGCATACATGATAACATGTTATTTCCTACTTCTTCCTTGGATGACAGCCATCCTGGATTCCACTATTCGTGTGCATGTTCTCCTCTACGTATGGGAACGGATTCTTTGGCTATGTGCTTAAACTCTAAATTTCATAGCAAATGGTCAGCCACCTTCAGGATCCATTTCCTGCCTATGAGTGTGAGGTAGAACACTTCAGTTTCTGCTTTTTCTTGAATACACAACTCTGATAATCATGTACAGAAATAGTATAGTTTAGTTGACGTTATTTTCATCTCCTTTTTTATGCCTAGTTGGCTACATATTTCAAGAATGTTTTTCTTTTAGAACTCCTTCAGGGCTGGGATTTAACTGAAATGAAATCTCTCATCTGAAATATGTTCTTCTGAAAAGATAGAGAGTACTTTTAAAAGGAGTTCCATGACCTCTAGTTGTGATAGCAATATTTAAACTTCATAGCAAGGATTCTCCAAATGACCATAGAAGTCACAGGCCTGAAAGGAATAACATCTGTTCATCAGGAAGAAAATTGCCCATCAGATAGCCAAATGCACGGCCATTGAGAAACCTACCCTTGCAAGAGCACTTTTTTTTTTTTTGAGTTTTTATGTCACCTCGTAGGAAAAAGGAGGCCGAAGTTATCAATTAAACAAGAGATCCTACATACAGTAAGACCAAGCATCAGTATATCAGTATGGATGCTGCCTGCTAACAACCATCAGAGTAAAACCCTCAAACATAGTTCAAAATATATTAATATACAGCAAGAGGAATACTGTCTGATCCACAGCAAATGGAAGTTGTTCTTAACATAATGTCATATCTTTGTGTAAGCCCTACTTCTAGCAACTCTGAACTATCTTGTATTTCTAAAGCATTCTGGGATATCCCTCAGTTCCACGAATAACAATCTCTGCACATCACCCTGTTGCCCACAGTCACACTTTCCACAGTGCTTTCCAAACCTGGGATTATTAAATTCCTCAAAAGCTTTTTTTAAATTGTTTTCCCTAATCCAGGAGCCCTAAGTATTGGACCTTTTTTATTACTCAGATGTATCATTGGCACTCCTCTTGATTCCCCAGAAACGGCCTAGCTATCTTTAAATGTTATTAAGGATATGGAAAACTAAAATTTTCATAACTGGCCAACCATCCCCAGAGTGTCATAAACAATAAAATAGCTATTAAACTAACTTCTATTCCAGATTTTCATCACAAGCCTAAATTGTCTTTTACAGCTTCAGATGGGGATAAGGGAGATAAGGACATCTTGGGGTCTAGCACAGCCATTTTGGACACTAGCTGCCAAAAACAGTCCCTTATCTTATACTGGAGGAGCAGGTATTAAACAAACAGAATTTGTGTTGACAGCATGTCTTGAAAATACTGTGATAAAGTAAGAAATTACTTTCAACCCTTTTCAGGGTTGATGTTGTTTTTGTTCTTCATTTCCTGTTTTTCAGGTGTTTAAATTTATCCATTTTCACAGAATGCAAACAGAATCATAGTTTGTAACAGCATGTGTTACCCTTAATGTTGGGGCCTTTCTTTTAAAGCTTTGAGGCACTTGGTTTGAACTCAGAAAACACAGTCCCTATTGCCTTTAAGAAAAGAGATAGCAAATCCCTATGTCCTACACAATACTGTCTTTCCTGCAAAAATAGTATTGCCAATGGTAAGGACTCACCTTGTTTCTATTGTAAAATTAGTGTCTGATTTATAATTTTGAGGTACTTTTAAGTATGAAATACTGCATCATAATGTAAAAACAAAATCTGTGCCAGTTTAAGTACTTGTAGATTTAGTGCTTCTGACAGGCTGGCACTATCTCAAAGCTGAGTATATTTATAATCAAACCATTTGCAGGTTTATAAATTAAATACTAACAGTGTAGGTCATATACCACCTATTGGCATTGAACAAATCACCAGATCACTGCAACCCTGAAGAAGTAAACACATATTAAAGTAGGCTTCAGACTTTTCAGGCCACTTTCTCTTGTTCACAGTAAATAAACATGATGAATAAGCATTTTTCTGGTAAGTACAAAGCTCTCAGATAGGAGTTACCTCTATAAGGATCTACTTGAAGAGCTTGAAATAGTTAAGCTTATATCTTCTTCCTACCTTTCTGTGGATGTAGTGGCATTTTGCCTGACTAATGGTCTTTTTGAAATGCCATCTTTGAAATAAGTTTGTCTTGAGAGGAGGAGAAAGAAGCCACTTGGTATACAAGATCAAAAAAACAAACAGGGCATCACACCAGAAAGATATATAAACACAGGGATCATAAAAAAAAGGAAAGTAAAACTATGCATTCAGTGCTGGTCCTTCCCTGGCAAGCTCATCAGAGATGGAAGTCTTATAAAATTCTTTAGCACACATCGTGGTAAAGTCTTGTTGCACAAATCAGGGAAATGATGATGCTTAAATCATAAGTTCTCAGTGCAATGGGTATGGTGAGCTGTGTAGAAATCTCAGACATTAAAAGTGATTAATCTTGTCTGAATAGCCCAGCTGACTTCACATGATCTCTTTGTTTTTAAAGGGCACTGAAGAACTAGAGGTTCGAATCCTGGTGCAAGCTCGACCAGGACAAGATATCAGGTCTGTAAACAGCCCATTTCATAAACAGTGAAATACCTGTAAGGAATAGAAGGTCTGGTAATTTTTGCAGTCATTGTTTAGCCTTAAGTAATACTGACATTTTGACAGTCTGACTAATGAACATCCCTGAACTCTCCTCACCTGGAGCCAGATCAATCAAGGAAAGATACTTCCAATCTCATTCTGGTTTTCCTTCATTTTTTCTGTGCTACAATTTTCAGACCTATAGGACATGACATTAAAAGAGGTGAATGTGTGCTGGCTAAAGGAACTCACATGGGTCCATCCGAGATTGGTCTCTTAGCAACTGTTGGAGTAACCGAAGTAGAAGTTAACAAGTTTCCAGTGGTTGCAGTCATGTCAACAGGGAATGAGGTAAGCAAAATAACTTCAGACTCAAGGTCTGAATTACTCTTTTGCATTACTTCTATCTTCTGGAAAGTGACTTCTACCCTATTTCCAAGTAGACTGTCTTTTTGAGCTATTCTAACTCATGCTGATATCATTCAAAGTAGCTCATGCTGACACGAGGTATTCTTGTGAGGGATCAACCCATAATCAGCCTGTTGTGTTTCTTCCCCCACAGGATCATAGATCCTTGCTCTCTCACAAGTCTCACACGCTGGATTTGCCAAAATTTCGGTAATGCATCCAGCCTTGTGCCATCTGCTTTTCTCCTGCCAGCAAGGGAGGACCTTTAGGGTACTCAGGGTTGCAATATATATTGCGAGTCATGACTGGAAGAGTAATTTCTTTTGAGCAGCACTCCTCTGTAACTGTTGTGCAAATGGCAGATAACTTGTGTCCAAAAACTGAATAGTACTGGCAAATGCCCTTCTGCAGTATTCTATCTTAATATTGTTTTATTAGTAGCCCATGTTGAAATCCAGACAATCTCCTTTTGCTGGAACTCCAGACCAGCATGCTAATTGTCCCAACTTAACTACATTAGAAAAAGCAGGTTCAAGATTAACTTATTTTACCGATTCTAAGTATGTTGTAGGTTGACCTGAGTCAGCAACTAAACACCCACACAGCCACTCACTCATTCCCCTCCCTGTGGCAGGACAGGCGAGACAAATCTCAGGTGTCACAAATCCAAAAGACAGCACTGTGCATGCTGCTATGAAGAAAGTTAACTTAATCTCAGCCAGGCCCAGTACTTCATATTAGAAAATATGGGCTGATACTATTGATCCCAACAGTATTAGGGAAAAAGTTTTTTTTTGTAATCCCCAGTTGGATCAGCTTACATTGGTTACATTCAGAAGTGTTCCAGAAAAATACTTATTTAGACATTCCTTTAATATTGTTGTAAAAAGGGTGGAAAGCACACTGAGTGAAATCTGCCACAAAGTAAGAGGAAATAATGCGTGACCCAAGAATCAGGAAGATAGTTTAAATGATTATATATAAAAATATTTCTTAAACGTTCTCTGGATATCTCAACAGAAATAGAGATGCTAGTCAAAGCATCAAAACATAACCATGTTCCACTTTTGGTTACTTTCTACATTACTACGTTAAGACTACACTACCATTATTGCTGATACATGCTTATTGTTTACCTTCTGTCAATATTGTGTTGTCTATCTATGTCCTATGAAAGAAGTCATAATATATGTAAAATATATGTTTATATATGGATGTTTTGTTTGAACTTCCAAAATATAAGGCACGTGTAAGGTAATTGCCATGGTACTGTCTTGAGAGAAAGCTTTTCATTCAAAAGAGTAATCGATGTAAGAACGAATTGCTAGCTTCTGTCTATTTATCCAATGGACATTGCTGTATTTAAACTACATCTTCATTGGCAAGTAGACAATGAACTTCAAAATTTCTTTTAATACCTCTGAATCTGGTTAGCAACATCAATGACGTTCCTGTAAAAACCATTTAAGTAGAAGGAATAACTTGGATGGTCTGTGTTTTGATTTATACTGTTTGAGATTAGAAACTTGGTACCCATAAGGAGAAAGAAGGTTTTGCAGAAATAAACCAATAGAAACAAACTAAGCAGCATGGAGGACTGGGCTTCATAAGGCCACTAATTTAAATTCACTAAATCACTTTAAACACGTATTTTACAATAGGTGTCTGACTGACAATGTCCTGTCCAATCTGAAGAATAAAATTCTCATTTGTGTAAAGAAACAGTATTCCAAGGAGACTGACTAATAGTATTCCTGGTTTTATAGCTACTGAATCCTGAAGATGACCTCTTGCCAGGAAAGATTCGAGACAGTAACCGTTCAACTCTCCTAGCTACAATCCAAGAACATGGCTATCCAACAATCAACTTGGGAATTGTGGGAGATAAGTAAGTACCATGTGTTAATAGACATGTCACTTCATATTCATGCAGTTTACTTTATGGCATCTGTGGAGAAAAGAAATACTACAACTGTCACTCGTTGCAAGTGTCACTGAGTTGTGTCAGTGCACATCTTGGAGAAGACATTTTAACCTTTTCATTAAAGAATTAAATAAGTCTGTTCTACTATTAAGAGGAATCATTTGATAAAATTTTTATTGAATGCTGCTTATCTTGTTTTGCCTTCTGTTTGTTGAAGTATCTATTACTGCTGCAAATTGAATTTATTGCTGCAATACAGGCACTGTATTTAATACATGTAAAAGCCCGCCTCTGTGGAGACAATTCTACAGGAACTACACTTTTTTCTGATCCAATAAAGGGAGAAGGAAAGTTTCTCTCAAAGTTAATTTTCCAGGCCAAAATTAATTTAGAGTATAAATTTTTGTCAGATTCTCAATTACTGTCAATTGGTGAAGGCCCCGCTGGTGAATATTACTCAACATTTCCAGGAATATGTCAAAGTATTTAAAAGAACCATTTTTTTTTTCCTTTACTGGTCTCTCTATTTTGATTGCAATAGAGTGACACCCTGTGATCAGTCTTTCTGTTCATCTGACAGTGATTGCGCCTTGTTTCCCACTGGTACTAAAGCCAGTCACTCTCCTGTTGAGATCTCTAGAACAAGTGATTGAAGTGTTCAGTCTTTTGTCCTTTGCAAGACTTCAATGCCTGTTATTCATGGCTTGAGTTTCTCATAACATACTTCCTCAATTTATTGAGCCCCAAAGGCTTTGAACTGGCTTTCTTGTTTCTCATTTTGGGTATCAAACCAACTGACAGAGTTGGGAGTTGTTCAGGTTCACTTTCACCTGTTAGAGAAGCATGGTATTCTTTACGTGTGGCTAGAAGTAAGGCTAGATCAGAAATAAAAAAAAAAGGAAAAAATGAATCACAGCATTTGCATTTCATGTTGACTGATAACAGAATTCCCAAACAGGGTTATTGCTAGGGAACAGCTTATTCAGGACCAGACTTCCTTAGCATAAGATCCAGTACAAAATATAGCTTGAGAGAAAATATATGAATGGGCTGACCAGTGTGTGGTTTTATGATATCTGAACCAACCTGAGTGATGGCTCCAGGAAACGCAGTTGTATTTGAAGCGTTCGTACATGGAATGTGACACACAGGAACCAAAGTGGTTCTTGTGACCTTAGAGGAAGCAAATCCTTCTGGATACTCTCTCTCTGCACCCAGGCACCCCTCTTGCTTCTCTGATTGGCAAAACTCAATTGCTGTTCCAAATAGTAATAAATACCAAAAAACTCCTACCTGTGAATGCTTTCAATTTCAGGTGGAGATTTCATACAGAGCCTAAACTCATGCAATTATTCTTTCCAGGAATGGTACCCAAATGTTCTGGATCTCTAGAGCATCTTGTGTATTATAACAACTTTTAAAGACCTTAAAGCACAGGTAACAGAGTTCCCAAATAAAACAAATATAATCAGAGATCAGGTTCTAGATCCACATATCTGAGAAAAAAGGAGACAGCCACGAAAAAAGCTCTTAGTCATAGTCAACACCTGTGAATCACTGCTACATAAAAGTAGGGCCAGCAGGCTTTTTTCCCAACAAAATATTGGAGTTGGAAATTTTTTCCACCTGTCTGAACAAATAGTAGTTACTGTCATCAAAGCACTAAGAAGAAGCTACATTAACAATGGGTTAATTCAATGGAAAAGATGCTTTCCCTGAACATCTTTGTGGTAGCCCCTCTGACGGAGTATAAAGTTTGCTTGTTCTTTATAGTCTTTATTGCCTTGCCCTAACCAAATACGTATAGTCTCAAATTTGCTGTGAAGGTAGCGCCATCAAATGGCGCTAATTTAAGTCTAATTTAGGGTCATCATGCAAAACTATAGCCTTTTACTTCATTGCCTTCAGAAAGTTTTTCTATAACCTCCTACATCCTGAAACCATGGAGATCCATGGGCGTAGAGTGTCTGTGAAGATGATTAACCTTGAAAGCTCTCAGTAATAAATACAAGTAATTTTAGTGAGATTTAAGACCCAAGTAAATTTTTTACTTTTCTGGCATAAGTATGTTTTGCAACCCTTTTTTACTTCTTGGATGCTAGCTGAAAAGCAGACAGCAAACATATATATCAGTCAAAGGTAAACAAGTGTCTGCAGCTTTGCTTTCAGTTTTGAGGTTGACAACTTTTGAATTCTCCCTATTAAAACGTTCTCTGTGTCTCAAGATAGTATTACCTTGGCAAGGGTGATAAGAGATTCTTTTCAAGCTTTCACTTTCGTGCTTGGGGAGTCATTTCTGCAGACATAGTTACTTTAGTTTATAGATCAGAAGTAGTGAGCCTCCAATTCTAGAGTGATTTTGTACTTCACAGTAGTTTTGAAAGAATAATTTGATACTGTTGACTTAGACAAAAATCTTCACCACCTGATACCAGCATCTTATCTTCAGTCTTTTTTTTTCTTTCATATTTACATGCCCAATTCATGTAGTTACAACAAAATGCATCTGAAGTTCTGTTTCAGTCAAAGGAAAAATCTGGTTGTGTAAATTAGTTTGATAATCAGTATTATCTCATTATGTAGTAAAGTTACTGGGATAATGTTGTCCCTGTGGATATTTCAGTATATATCTTTCTGACTAACATGACTGCTTTGATGGAGTACCATGGCACTTGAAAAAATGCAAGATTTTTACCAGTGATCTTATGAAAGGTACAATTTTGATGTTTTGCTTAGCATGCTTGTAGAAAAGATGAATGAGCGTTTAGTGTCTGTTAAATGGTTTACTGGAGTTAAACCATAGATTATGTTTGTGTGTGTTCATATATATGTGCAGTTTATTTTGTACCTATGTACATATGTATATATATTCATGGTGAAAAAGAGGAAGACTATATCCCTGCAATACATATAGAACAGTTGCAGTGAAAATACTAGCAAACAATACTTTTCAGAAGGGAAAATTAAAAATTTGTAGTTGTTTCTTCAAAGACCTCACTGTGACATAATTCTCCGTTTCCTGTATTTCACATTTTGGGCTTGCATTTTTTTCTCTTTTTTCCTACTTCTTTTTGCTTATACATTTTACATTGAGTAAATTTTTACATTTTACTGGGAGTGGCACTTCCTGCCATTTCACTGGAGTTCCATTGACTGGAGTTTGAGAGAACAGTTAATAGGGAGTGCAGTTGAATATTACTATTGTTATAACAGGTCAACTTTTCTAACGAGCTTGGAAATTCTTTCAGTCACACATAAGGAGCTAATACTCAAGAGTGAAAATTGTTTTAGGGTAGTATTTGTGAAGACAAGGTTAGAGGTTCCTGTAACTCATGTCGTCAGCATATGAGTCACTCAGAGGTATTTATGTAAGAAAATAGCGTGTCCAGCTGAGGCGTGAACACAGTGACAGATGCTTCAAAGCCCGGGACTGTGCTATACAAGGACACGTTCCAGCAGAGAATGTGAAAGGATGGAGGAGCGTGGAAGCTCTGTGGGTGGCTGCAGAGTAGTTAGGTGCACTTTAAAAATGTCTTTGCATATGAATTTTATGTTGTTATGTTTTAAATGGCCACTCAAGTTTTACTTCTATATTTGTATTCTCAACAGATACTAGTATTTTACTTATTTTGGACCATTTTAATAATTTCTGAGATTGTTGTTGTTTCCATTCTCAGAAACTGTATCGGACTTGATATTCAAAATTTTAAAAAGTAAATCCAAAATACATAGAGAGAATCTGTAGTTAAAAATACTAGAAGCAAGTAATAGGAGAAAAGAACAGACCTGGAAAATGCTATAGGGCTGAAGCTATGGCTAGCTAAAAGACAAGATTTTCTCTGTGTTCTTAGTACAGTCTGTAAAAAACAAGCAGTCTGAAAAGCACACATCTCTGAGGTAGAAATGAAGGATATTCCTCCAGAACTACTCCAATACTACAGAAATACATGCAAAGCCAGGAAGGGAAGAACCCTTCTGATGTTGTCCTTCGTGTTAGAATTTGTCTGAATCACAGAATCGCTTGCTAAAAAATTACAAAGACAGCTGACCAGTTAAAACTGGCACTCCAATATACTTTTGTCAGTTTTTTCATGTAGCAAGACCAAGTAAAAAAGGCTTCTAATTTCATTTCCTTTGCTTATAGTCTGTGAAATTAGATGCTTCTTTGGAAGCCATTGATCAAAACAAAAGTTACATCTCTGTTCTGAGCTATAGAACTCAATTAACCTAATTATCAGGATATTTTTGTGTCTGTTGATTTCATTTGTGATGTTCTTTGTATCCAATGGTTATTTAAAGCTATAACGTTTAGCCTTAGCAAAATCTGCTATAGAGTGAGCCTTCTGTTTAGAAAGTCATCTTCCATTTTGACAGTTTTCCTTTTATAGGAGACTCTTTTATTAAACTTGATGAAAAATTTTGATCACATATATAATTAATTCAGTTTCCTCATCTGCTTTTACCTTTGTTTGAGTGCATTTTTCTCTTCTCTGCATTCTTTTCCCTGTTTTCTAATTTGCTTATCATTTTTTCTCAGAGACACATTAATACCATTAGCTGCTTCCAGCTGCATTTTCATTTATGAGCTTCTGATTGCACAATAGAGACAGAAAGAATTTCTTCTTCCTTCAGGAGAGAAATTTAGGAAATTCACATTATCTGCTCAGTTGCTTTGAAAATTGATCAGAATAGTTACAAAATCAGCAGCATTTTAACTTTCTTGTATGTTGTGTGATAAATAAGCGTATGAGAGCTCTTCTACGTTAGAAGTGATTGCTTTCTCATTTATATGCCTCTGTCTTATGACGTATCAGTTAACATAAAGCTCCTAAGTGACAGGTAAACCCATTAAAAATCACCCTTGCTGTTGTGACATTACTGTATGATATCCCTAGAATAGAGGTTTTGAAAATGTCTCCATATATTCAAAGGGATACTAAGACCTGACTCATTCAAGGATTTAGCCTGCTTGAATTTAATATTTGCCGTCCAAAAAGAGGTTTAAATCTTTTGTAGTTGTGTGGGTTGCATGTAATTACCAGTATTATAATCCAGATGGAACATCTGGAGTGGAGGCAGAAAATTCTGCATGCAGTATCAGCTTAACATATATCAATCATTATATGAGTTAGAATATGAGCTATAGGCAGAATTCAGACAGAATCCTAGCCTCTTCCCTGCACCAGTTTAATGCCCTGCACCAGTTTAATGCCCTGCACCAGTTTAATGCCCAACTTGGCTACAATCAAATACACATTGAGCAGAATTATAATTACTAATGAAATATAATTACTAATATCATTTAACAAATAACTGCAAGAAAAGCTCTGTTATAGGAAAGGCAGGAAGTCAAGTATTACAATATTAGTTTTTGCTGAATTGGCTCCAGTTCTAGATCTGCTCAAACAACGATGGTGTTACAAAGGGTGGTCATAGCCTAATGAATCTAGGGACACTGGGTAGTGGTTTGAAGGTAGTTCATATAGGGAGGTCTTCTCTTTCATCATGCCCTTCCAAAACTCTTTCAAGCATAAATGTTTAATGTCTGTCACAAATCTCAATAATCATTAGGGCAAACTCAGATAGATTGTAATATGTGACAAGTCATCTCTTCTAATACACATACTTGAATCTGGAAGCACAAAGAAACATCTCAGCCAAACTAGAGGTGAAAAAAGAAAAAGAAGTTCAGAAAACAGGTAGTGCAAGTCCCAGGGGGTCTTCTGTACTGGTATAAAGCTATATAGTGTGACACATAACGGGGTAAAATGTCTGGTGTGAGGCTAATGCATAACTGTGTGTCATTCTCATATTTGTCCTCAACAGTCATGGACTTATTTCTGAATTGGCATTTCTAGAGTCACCACCCAGAAGTAGAGCATGACACTGAACAGCAAATAAATAAGGAGGTCAAAATGCTATGAAAATTCTCCTACATTTACAAATGGAGGGAATCTGTAAATGTATTTGTTGGAGAAAAATAAAAAACAATTTGAATTCATAATGTCATTTGGGCATATCTGTAGTTTCAGTTGGCCTTGTAGAAGATCATTGTGAGAGCCTGAGTATTACATAGAGTTTAGCAGCTTTCCAGAAAAAATTCTCAATGTTTGAAACTGCTGACCGTAATGATGATTAAAGCAGAAGCTGAGATTGCTTATGAAATATGAAAGTCTTTTGTATGTCACTTCCTGAGACACAGTGACCCTATATCAAGAATCAGAGACTGACTTTGTTCTCTGAAGAACAAACGAGGATATGAGGCTATTTCAGAAAATGGCAATCTTAGGAAATCTGTCAGAAACAGACTGACATCTAAACTTATGACCTGAATAGTTTTAATATTTTCCCATGACTGCCAAACAGCATTAGCAAGCATTGGATCTGACTGACCCTTTCTGTGGTGACCTCTGAGGAGAAACCAGGTGTGGATTTACAAGGTGATAAAAAAGGATTTTAGATTTCATGTTAGTAATGTTGGTGTGTATCTATAACAGTATAACATTGTACAATCATATTGGCCCAGTCTTCTCACATTCCTAACTCAGAAAGGATCTGTGTTTGCCCAGAAATGATCTTTGAAATGACAGACTGCAGCTGCTATGTGCAGGATCAACTGAGCCTGGTTTGAGAACTGGGGGAAGTTGCTATTGTTGATGCTCAGCTGAACAGAAGAAAGGACTCAAGAGCTGCACAATGACTTTTCATCATTGGGTGCATTTCATCTTGAACATCTTATTTTCATTTTTTTAAAAGAGACATTCATAAATCTTCATGTCAAATGAAGATTTTTTTACATTTTACATTTACTTGTCTTACATTTTAAGACAATTAGAGGAAAAATCAAAGTAAAGTCTTTTACTACCTAAAGCATATAAAAGGTATTTGTCTATTATCTAGAGAGAACAAAACATAGATTTCACGTTACTTCATATTGCTGTTACAAAGGACACTATCTAAAAATGATTTCTTCTCAGTCAAACTGACTTGGAAGAAGTATATGTATAAGGAAATGCTCTCTTCATAAAATAGAAATTCGTAGCAAAACATTAATTATTTTAAATATGGTCCTAATAGCAGTAACTATTTCAATTTGTGACATTTTTTCTAATCCTGCCTCTTGGAGCAGAGTAGCTGGATGTGGAGCTTCTCGTTAATGAAGAGGCATTGATCAGGAAATTGTAAAAATAGTATAAAGATAGCCTTTTGTCCCTTGTAGTCAAGAAAGTGACATTTAATGTGCCCTGAGAACCATTTCCTGAATAGGAAGCCAGAAAGTTCTTTGCATTGTAATTTAGTATACCACAATACACTATAGATTTGTTTGCCCCAAATTTTCTTCCCCCTATTTTATATTTTAAGCAGGGGTGAGTAAAATGTTTTAACAGGGGCCTTCTCCAAATAGTTTCCCATTAGCTGTGGTCTTCCTTCCAATGTTTCATTTTGCTTTGTCTGGAAATCAAGAGTAAAGAAATATCTCCTTAGATTCTGCAAGTAAAGATGAACTACACTGTGTTGGCATGCCCAGTTGAGCCCAACTTCTCCTGTAACTTAGCAATTCATCCTTGTGAGAAGCCTGTCCAACCTATAGCAGAACTGTGGTGTTCCTTTACACCCCTTTCTCTCCATTGGCTGGCCTCTCAGGGATGAAGCATTTCCCATGACTGTTTTGAATATTCGGAGCCACCAAGGGGGACACAGCCAGGCAGAGAGCATTCCGTTCACCCCAGGAGCCTCTCTCCTTCCCTGGCTCTTTATTATACCCCTTCTGCTTCCTTTACCCTCAGGAAGCCAGATGTTTTTAAAGAAGAAGGGACACAGAGCTTCCAGAACACTGCGGAGACAGGCCTACCAGATTGGTGAGCACCGTTTTTAAAACACTTGGGACATGGAGGCACATGCATGCTCACAGGCAGGCTCGACTAGGTGTCTGTCAGTGCAGAGCTTTGAGCACCGATTCTACCAATGGTTGCCACAGAGAAGCAAATGGTATTTTATTCTGTCCGTCAAATGCTTATGCACAGTGCACTATAGGCATATATGGCTCCACAATGCTGATAGAATTAAAGTTCTGTTAAAAGCATGAGAGATTACATTACTCATCAGTAGCAGGGAATGCCTTTATCCTTCAAATTTTTTCGCCTTTCAAAATAGAGCAAAATAGGAATACACCTGCTTGTAGGTAGTAGTGGAGTACACCTCTAGGGAAGCCACTGTTATGACTCTTCATAACTTATTTTTATGCATACTTATTTTTCCATTACCATGCTGATCATCTCTAAAGCAGGCTAACTGGAATGTTCGTGAAATCTCTAAACAGTCCACTATGCTTTTTTTTTCCCCAAAAATACACATACACTATCTCCTTACATATATATATATATATATGTATGTACTTATTTCCTATCACAGGCAGGTCAAAGGGGCAGGAGTAGTAACAAAAGGGAAATAAGCTATTTGTAAATTTCTCCATTAACAAAAACAAAAAATAGTTTGTATAGTTTGATTCTTGTGGGAATTAAAAATGGACAGAAAAATAATGAAAAACCTATTAAAAGCTAGTACCTGAAAACTTCAAGCATGTAAGGACTCTCAGTGAGGTTAATGAGCCTATTTTTATAGCAGAAGGTTGCAAGATTGAATTATATTTTAACGTTTGCTTTGCATACTAGAAAAACAAGCTTCTGTGCTCATTACTGAATCAATCTGTCATATCCTTAGCCTTCAAAAGACTCGTTCTTGTTTAGCAATTGGTTATTCCTGCTGAAGCCAGATTGTCATAAATCTAGATCTTCCTCATTAAATTGACTAAAGAACAGCCCACTAGAATCTTATGCGATATTCTACACATCTCAAAAAACTTAACTGCAATTAGCTTACAAGCATCTGCAGTCTTTAAAACATTTTAATTAAATGTGAAGAACATGATGTAGATTGTCTGCCTTTATCAGAAGTTGCTTGGAAACTGGAATCTAGCAGGAGCTGATCAACTTGAAATTCCTCATACGAGTCTAATCACATATCATTACTAACAACTTAAACCTGGAGGACACATATTAAAAGAGCCTTTGGGTATTTGTAAGCCGTGCTAGGGCAAACACCAACAAAAAGAGCTGGTAGAGTAAAGCCCTGCTACCTGTAACAGGAGAAATGAAAAAACGCTTCTGCTTCTGGAGCTGGAGAAAACACCATGAGTATTTTCTTACATGAAAAACATCTTTGTGCTTGAAAGAATATAGCCAAGTATTACAGATACAAATGAAGTTCTAGTTTCTTCCATTGATTATCAGCTGTTAAAAAAAGTGACTGGCTCACCTGAAACAAGATAAGTTTCTCTTCTGTTCCTTCTTTTCACTTAGTTCTCATAAGCTGTAATTTACTCTTCATGTAGAATTTGTATTATGTTTTAGTATTTTTTATTTTATGACATTTTCTTAAAATAAAACAAACAAAACAAAAACTATTAAGATATAGCCAGTAACAAGAAAAAATTTTTGAAGGCACTTTCCTATTTTCTCTGACCTGTGGCTGCCAGGTCAGTTTTCTTCTGGAGACAGACATTTTTTCACATGACTAAGTCATGTTTCTGTCAAAGGTTGTGTTTTTCAGAGAAAGCCTTCATTTTGAGGCACTGCATTTAGGGACTGCATTTCTACCTATCACAGAGACATGCCTACTGTAGTTCAAGAGCAATTACACTAATTTACAGAATTTAGCTCTTGAATTCTTACTTAAAATTGAAGCTAAAGCAAAATGTTAATAAGGTAAGAAATTCCACGATAACTATGCCATGACACCACGTGCCAGATTTTGTAATACTGTCTGCTTTCTATAAGCACCTAGTACTAGTTACATCAGTTGCAATATTCTACTTTCAGTGATGTCTGTATAAGCCATTTCTCATATTCCATAAGTTCTCAGAGAGAGAACTAACCAGCAGAACCATATTTACTCTTCAGACTCACGAATGCACTGTCATCTTTGCTGATGAGCAATGTCTTTGGCATTGATTATTGTACTGTGTGGTGTAATCTTCAATCATATTAGTTCAACCCAACTACAATTACAATTGTGGAATATTTTCCACTCCAAAAGTAAAAAAACTTTTCAGTGAATCCATATAGACTAAGAAGGAAGATAAAATAGAAGCTACTATATTTAGTATTGAAATCCCATCCAACTTTCCGGAAAATATAATGGATTTCTGGTAGGTATTGGAATTGAATCTCTAAGGTTCATTGTCCTCAACCAATAAAATAGCCGGGGAAAATTTATTGATTAATGGAAATCAGCAGTTCTCAGACTCCTCCTTTCTTTAAGCAGATGCATGCTAGTCTGGATTTAGATTGGATATTGGTACTGTTACAAGCATCTAAGCATCGTGCTTTTGTCTCCAGACACTGGGGAAATAATCATCCAGAACCAGTCACCCTAAAAAAAAGGAATCCTTTAACACTTAAGTTTACTCCAAGACAGTGTTCTACCAGCAACAACACCAAAGTGCTCAGTGGTATACAATGGCACAGCACCTGAAGACCAGAACCTACTATCAAAAGTTTGTTCCTGTACTTTCAGTCTTGATGAAAAATATCACAGTAATTCACAAGCAAATGATTGCAGATGAATGAATGTACACAAGCAGCAGACAAGAATGGGATACAGAGCCAACCATCAATGATGTAATGGCATCATATAGGAATGTACTCCACAGTACATAAAGCACCTGGCTGCTACAACATGGGAGCTTTTCCTGTTGCATTCCCACTGCTATCTCTGTTCTTACCATCTCTTGTCTTTTGTCATTCTGTTACATATATGAGTGGGAGTCTTCTGAAACCGTCCATAAAAACAGTGGAGTACATTGTCACCCAGATGTGAAGTTTAAGACATTGGACAGATCTCATGGTAACTTGAATGAGAGTTGAACACCTCTAAGCAAAGTCTTTTTGAGTTCATAGATTATACATGAAAAAGATTACTCTGGAAAATAGTGTTCTTATTTGCAGCAGCATCAATTAAAGGAACAGCAAAAAGTAAAAAAGACGGGTTCTTTTTATGTTGCTATCAGATAAACAAAGCTTGCGTACTCATGTTAAACAAGCCAAATGCTACGGTAATTATTGCAGCTTTCCTCACAAGCTGGCCTATATTCTTAGGAAAAACATGTTGCATCTGTTCAAAGTGATCCAGGGGAATACCACAGAAGGTAGAAGGAAGAAACATTATGAGAACATGATGGAATACAGTAGAGAATTTTGAAACAAATACAGTTTAAGAAGAGTGCCCATATGTTCTTACATACATCATCAAAGTTGAATCAGTTTCTACTTTAGAAAACCATACTAGTCAAAACACAGAGTTCCTATTACCTTCAAAATATACTCTACGGAAGTTGGCTTTAGTTAGCTAAACCTTATGGGGCATCTATTCACTATTCCGCATCCTGCAAATTACTGATATGCAAAATATTCGTCTCAGCCATGAGGTGAGAAGTGCGTGACAGACTTTGTCTTTATGCCCAGCTGCATCCATCTCTTCATTTTGAAATCTGTCACCTCAACTGAATGAGCACAAGAAGAAAAATGAGTTAATCAAAAAGGATCAAATCCATATCCTGTCTTTCCTCAAATGGAAATGTCATTGCGCTTGATGAGATCTCTGTCTGAGTACAGTAAGTACTCTTGGCTTTTTGATGAAAGTTTTCGTTTATTAAATTCTTTGTTGTTTTTCCTTTTCTTTTTCTTTTTTTCTGAGGTGGAAGTAGAAACTATCAGGATCTTTTCACACGAGGAAAATTTCTAGCAGGTCCTTGTAGTTTTGTTAAATTTTTTCTTCTTCTGGGAGATCTGTTTAACTGAAATTAGGCGTCAGAAGATGCAAAACCAGCACAAGCCAGTGTTCCACATGGAAGCGACCATAAAATGCTACACTCTAGGTACCTGCAGATGATGGCACATAGACTTTCAAAGTTTGCCGTCAACTGCTGTAGTTTAGAGGAGCAGCTGATCTACTTCTGGTCTTCAATGTGATTAGTGTAGAGCCACTGCTAGCACCTCTGTTTTCACTATGTGTGCAGGAATCTATAGATCCTCTGAGTCTGTGAGGAGTCATGTTTGAAGGGGTACCTATTTCAGCATGTAATTGAAATGTATAAGACATTTTCCAATGAAGTAAAACAGTAGACAAGAAAGGTTATCCAGCTCTGCTTTTTACTCACATAAGGCACTTCTGGATGCATCTGGCACATTATGATGCATGCATATCTTTCTGTATTTATGCCCAATATATTTGTAAAGCACTGAGGTTTAAGGTGCTAAATGTGATGTTTTGCATGCACCAATTTAAAAAGTAGTTTTCCAAAAGTAGTTTTCCAAAAATAATCTGGGTTTATAAAAGCCTGGGCTGCCAAGTAGAAGAATATTACTATCAAAAGAATTTCTATTAGTCATTCAACAGTAGTAGCTGTATATGGCAAAGGACAACAAGGACTGAAAATGACTGTCAGATAATGAGATTGTTTTGAACAAATGAGACAGCTATGGCAAGAACTTGGTGGAAATGGTCCTAGAAATCTGGAATGAACTACAGATTCTGCACTGTGACAATGTATTGATAAGTCAGTCGTAACTAAATGTCCCAGTTCAGTTTTACAGGGATCACACATTTTACTACTGAGGGGTAGGTCGTGCAGCTCACGATCTGTTGTTATTTGTTTTCTGAATTAAATGATATAACTGAACAGTTCATAGAATCATAGAATCAGTCAGGTCAGAAAAGACCTGTAAGATCATCTAGTTCAACCTTTAACCCAGTACTAATGTCCACCACTAAATCGCGCTACTAAGTTCTACATCTACGTGTTTCTTGAAGACCTCCAGGGATGGTGACTCAACCACTGCCCTGGGCAGCCTACTCCTGTGCTGCACAACCTTTTCCATAAAGAAATTTCTCCTAACATCGAACCTAAACTTCCCCTGGCACAACCTGAGGCCATTTCCCCTCATCTTATCACTCAGTGCTTGGGAGAAGAGCCCGATGCCTACCTCGCTACAACCGCCTTCAGGGTAACTATAAAGTACAATAAAGTCTCCCCTGAGACTTCTCTTCTCCACGCTAAACACCTCCAACTCCCTCAGCCGCTCCTCATAGGCGTGTTCTCTAGACCCTTCACCAACTTTGTGGCCCTTCTTTGGATATGCTCCAGCACCTCCATGTCCTTCTTGTAGTGAGTCTTGTAGTGAGTTCAGTTGCCCATAGCTCAAATTGATGGTGTTAAGGGTTGTATCACAGATGAGGTTGACAGATTTATAATTCATGACAGTAAATCAAAACAATAGGATCAACAGAAATTAATTAACAAACATTGATTTTATTTGGAAGAGAAAACTATACTGTAATTTAAGGTACTTAAAAGTGGCACTTTAAGCAGAGAATTCTTTGGTCCTGACTGCACTGTAGCTATTTTTTGATAGAGAGAAGGGAAAAAAACCTTTTACATAGTTGATGACTATTTTAATGAGGCTTGTATCATTTTCTTGTTCAAGCTCTTAAGCTCTTGTATATCTTTTCAGTTTGGTGACAGATCAGCAATCAAGTGCTGCATAACAGTTTTCCACAAAACAGCTTTGATAATCAGATTTTTTCATGAATATAGAAGGTGTTCCTATTCTGGTACACTGCCATCCTGCAAAGGCTCTCTTCAAATTAATGAAATCAAATGGCATGTCAACTGAAATGACATGCATATGCTTACTGGATTGTACACATGCTGCTGACACTATACAACAGATATCCTCCAACTAATTTCCAGATTGTAGTATGCTTTCTGTTTCATAAAACTAAATAAAGATCAGGAAATTGAGGTGGTAAAATAGATGTTCTGTTTATCAGGCTGGTGTAATTAGTTGAGAGTATTAAGATATACATAAAAGTACATGGGCTCTTTATATAAAGCTTTATGTCTGCATCTTTAAAAATGTAAGTACAATACACATACACTTGTGCAGACACAACCTGCTGTAAATGGAGATTTCTTTCTTTTTTGAGAGAAAGTTTGGATTTGTCCTTACCTGTATGAATAGTTTCGTAAACTTCATGTGATCTTTATAGAACAGATTTTTTTCATTGTATTCACAGAAGATGCTGGGATGTAATCCGAAGTATGCAGAGAGTTCTGTATATAGTTTCTTTAATCAATTATCAATTCCAGCATGTAAGAAAAGCACGCTCTCTTCTCTTGCACAGTGTCACACTGACTTTGAAAATCACCAAATGATACAGAATAGTTTTGCTATCTGGAAATGAGACTTCCCATCAAAATCTCCTTTACATTGATTAAGGCATTCACTATTATATTTGAGCACCTGGTACAGTCCTGTCCACACACAAAAGAAAATAAAAATAAATAAAAAATCCAATAGCACTTTTGGAAGACATTTTTAAGGATTTATTCTAGTAAATGAGACCATTAGTCTAGCTAATCCAGTATCCTGCCCCTAGCAATTGCCAGGGTTTCAGAAGAAAGCTTCTGATCTGTACCTGCTCAGACATGAGTGTCACTTCTCAGCTTCACAGTGATTTGTCACAGGCCCATTAGAATGATCTTGTCTTATTATGCTCAGATGCCAAAATTATTTTGTCTGTTCTTCCAGAAGTTAATAGTCTTAAGTTATTTATTCAATTTCTATGTGAATCCAAAGGAGAAGCTGCTCCTCATTTTTATGCAATAAATGAAAAGAGAATTAATATCTTGTTATCTGATTATATTTATATCAAATATTTGTTAATGTGCAATCTGAGTGATAACTCTGCATGAACTCCACTAAAGACAATGGAAATGTTTGCCGCGATGTTGATTGAACATTACAGCAGGTGACTCCTGTCATTAGAGTGTCTTGTATTAACTGCAGAAGTGAAACTACCAGCTTCGATTAGGATATAAAGAAGGTTAGATAGACTTGAGTGACAAAAAGTATGCCAAATATGGCAAAAGAAAGAAGCCTGCTACAAAGACAAGTGAGGAAATCCAGTAAATCTTTCCTTCAGAATGAAAGCAAAACTAGTGTAATCATTCAGTTTATTATTATGTTTCTGTCATATCTTTCATTTGGAGGAATTCAATTCATTTTGCAACTAACTGAAGAGGATATGCAGTGCTATTGGTTGAAAATTTTAGCAATAGAATTTTTAAATATTTTCCATTATAAAGATGTTAAAAAAAATGATATATTATGCAAGGCATTCTACTGGAAATGCTAAAAAACACACCAAGTTCAGTAATCTTAATCTTTTTACATGGCATGTAATAAAAAAAACTCCATGATGAACTACCTTCAGTGGTATGCTACTGTCGTAAACAAAGTTGTGAATTGAGCCCTCACCTGTTCTGAGACTGGGTTTATTTTGTTTTGTTTTGTTTTTTCCTTTGGCAAGAAATACTATATTTTATAAAAATATATATTTAGTATATAAAATAAATATTTTCAGTATATAAATAAGAGCACTTCCATTCTATTTAACAGTAGTTATATATAGACTTGTTTGCTTTTTACTGTTCCTTCCATTATTCTCAAACCACAACCAAAAGCAAGCAGGCTTCATAATCCAGAATTAGAATCTCCTCAGACAAGTGGTCTTGCTGCCTATGAATAACCTTTAAATAATTGAGCAAGATAAAATGAAACAGCCTGAAGCAAGCTCCAGATAAGATCCTCACCTGCATCGCAACATAATGAGGAAACTGTACTGAAAGCAGTCTTAGCCTAAGAATAATGGCATGAACATCTGTCATCGCGCTTCAGCAAGGCTTATATCCACCTGTGTAATGAATACGTACGTGTTCCTTGGGGCATTCCAGCCTGCACCCTTGTTCGCAAGTATTAAGGAAGACTTAGATGCTGAGCAACTTCTGTTACAAATTATAATAATCTTAAGCAATATCTTACTGCATGCAAGTTGCTTCTTAGACCATCAATATGAAACAATTGGTTCTGAAGAAGACACAACTATAGCCAACAGCAGACTTGTTTTTTTCTTCTAGCCTTCAAAACTAGTGAAGACCCATGCTGTTTTTTGAATAAAATGATACTGAGATTTCAGAAGGGGCAGCTGAGAAAATGTCTCTGTTTCCTGAAGAACAAAGAAGGAGATGGTTGTGTTTGAGTCTGTACATTTTATAATCTCCCCTCCACACCCCCCCAAAAAAAATGTGGTTTAGCCATTCATTTGTAGGCTAGTTAGAGTATCCAAGATACGCACTACCATAAAACAACTTGCCACTTAAGACCTTACATGAGTCTTGGAGTCACACCACGGTATGTACAGCCACTGCTTCCATTAAAACATGGCAATATTTAATTACAGCTGATTGCTTACAGTCTATGCTGTGGCATCAGTAATGTGCTTTTCTTTCTGCTGTAATTTGTTGCCTACCTCTTACAAAGCAGTATAACCTCAAGAGTGGCTGTAATCCAACATAAACAGAAAAGTTGTGCAGGTTAACCACACTGTGTGATGCCAAAGAGGATGCTGCATCAGTCACTGGAAATGGTGGAGAAAGGGTCCTGGAGTCTTTCTGCCTGGAAGGCAAGCAGGGTGGAGGATACTGGACGGCTCTCTGCTGGAGAGATGAGGAGTGTGCAGAGTTGCATGCACCTGAATTATCCACTCACTGAGGGAGTGCAGTTGTCCTTGTGTTACATAAAATGTAATGCACCCAGCAAGAAGTAATGCTAACTGCTGCTTAAGTCATATTTCACCAAGCCATGGGCAAAGACAGGATTCTCAGAAGAAAGGATTTCTCTTTCTGAGTCCTTCTGGAACACACAAATTCTGCTAGTCTCTGAAAGGTCAAAGAGGACTTGCACAGTATTTCTGATTTTCCTGTTTCCAGTTCAAACCCCAAAATAACTGCAGGGATTCTATTTTTTAGTGACATATAGCAGAAGTTCCCAAAGTATAACCGACATGCCATTTGCAGCATGAGGAGCCTTGATAATCCATTTTAATATGTTTTGTAATTGTAGTGTAACACTTAACTGAGGTCCTGTAGTCCAGATGAATTCCCTTATACAGTTGCTGGCATTATTGCTAATTCTTTGAACGGCATTCCGGGAAGGAACAGCCTCCTATAAAAATAAATTTCAGAATACTTAAAGGAAAAAGACAGTGTTGAAGGAACATTACATACAGTCCTAGAAATTGGTTAGCCTCTGGTCAGTTCACAAACGTTAAATGCAAAGTATGCAAAAGACTTTAATAAGTCTTGAAAATTGTTTTGGATTCCTTTAGTATTCTTGTATAATTTGTGTTACCGAGTCCCAACACTGTGTGCCTTTAAGCTCTGTGTTAGCATCAACACTGCTGTTAGGCAGAGGATGGCTACTTCAAAATTACAATTCCTGTTTAGATCTTAAAAAAAAGAGAGAGATTTAAGACACCAAAATTGAAATTATACTCAGTTGCTGTCTTTCACCTTTGCAATTACACTCTTTTTTACGGAGGAACACGACAACTCCTTATACACTGTTTCGCATGAAGGTAAATAGGCACTTGAACAGAATGGATTGTGGTTTTTCAAGGTGAAGTGCATGTACAGCTGTCTTTGCTGCAATGGCATCTAACGGAGAAGATAAACAAAGGATTTACTCCCACTTTTCACTGATGGAAGTTTGAAGTGGAGCGTTACCCCCATTTTTGCACACATCAAAAAAGTCAGACAGGTAGTAGTGCAGCCTGCTTAGAGGCCAGAAGTTTTCATGTGTCAGGTCTCTCTACATAGCCCTGTTGGTTCACCTAACTCATAATTTGTATTGCTATGAACTGTGCAAGTGGTACACTTTTATAGACTTGTGTTGGTGTTCTTTAGTCCCAGCCTAAAGCATCCTTCCATTCCTGTTGCAAAGCTTTTAGATAGAAAGGTGGCAACCTGTGTGATGTTCACCTAATGAGACTTCAATTCTTGAGTTGAACAGAGCAGTGTGGAGCCTTCAGAGGGAAAAAAATCTCAATATCATCCTAGTTGTATCTACTTTTTCAAGTGTGTGTGTGTGTATATATACATCTATATTTGTGCACACAGTTGCTTACTTATGCTGTAACTCTTAATAGTTCCATGCCACTAATCTGCTTGCCTGTTCTTTTCTGTAGCCCAGATGATTTACTGAATGCACTGAATGAGGGTATCAGTCGTGCTGATGTGATCATTACATCAGGAGGCGTATCTATGGGGGAAAAGGTATGCTAAATTTAAGTATGACTTCCTAAAATATATATATAAGAATTTCAAGCCAGAGTCTGTCATCAGAGCTTCTGCCTTTGTATTAATGTTTATTAATAAGGGATCTTACTTTTTTGTGTGAATTAAGTAAGAAAAAAGCCATCAATGCTGTCCTCATTTACTTTGTTCTTATTATAGTAGATGTAGTACAACAGGGAAGATTCTAATTCTCGATGTGAGTGATTTGCATTTTTTTTTATTTAAGGAATTAGTTGTATAGTTATGATAACAAAGGTGATTGGTTAATAGTACATGAAGACAACAGACTTCTTTCTATTCTTAGAGCAGGTGAAATGTAGGCAGAATAAAGATACTTTGCAAGTACTGTGAAAAGCAGCTGAGTATATAAATAGCTTTTTCTTACTCAGCAGATCTGTTTCCTGTGTGTGCCAGAGCTATATCTGTTACAAAAATAGTCTGATCACATTTTACACCTGATAGTCCTACAGAGGCAATACATACGAGACACAGTGAGCTGATATATTTGCCTTTTGAATCATTAACAGAATTGTTGATTGAGTTCCTGTTGGTAATCCCTGTGACAAAACCATCAAAGAAAATAGGGATACAAAGATGCTGGTGGGGCGTAGATGAACCTGCAGGACATTTATTAATCATGACTTATGCGAAGGAAAACTCAGATTACTTTTTGATCCCAGGCTGAATCTGTGAGTTTGGCAGGTAAAACAAACATCTCTCCTTTTATAACTAACAGATACTAAAGACAGTCATTAGGAGATGACAAGCATCAGTACTGTTTTTGTCACTTTTCTGAGTAGAAATCATATTGTTGGATACATCATGGGAACGGATAACAAGTTAAACCAGTGCCAATTACTTTCAATTCCATTATTCTCCTCAGTATTTGTAGAAAAATACTCAAGGACAAGTGCTGATCTTTAAATTGGGAGTGTAGTAATGTAGTAAATTGGGACATTGTACAGACGTGGGAACTCTAGGAAGTGACTAGACTGCTGAATGGTCTTACAGGCATTTATGCATTCTGGCTAACTTCTCTGTAGCCCAAATTTTAGGCAACAGCATAAAGTCAATAGGCTCTGTATTCCACTGACAGTTCTACCTCTAATACTGAGCTTTTAGCAGGTTTAATGAAATAACTGAGCATCCAAAAATTAAATGGCAAGTAAAAATGTGGTTAACACAATCAATAATCAATAAGTGAGAACTCATGCCTGGCTGAAAAAAAAATGCTGCTTTCCAAGTATTTGAACAAGAGAGTGAGAGAGATGGGAAAACTGCAAGGGAGCTTCAGATTTACTGCTTCTAAAGTCTGTCTTAACAGTTGATTGTTATGTCCTGTGTCTTAAGTCTCACTAAACACAACAGACAGGATACTACATCTTTGAACACAGCAATTTTCAGTAAAGACTGAACAAGTAATTCCAATTTTTGTAATAACTGGATCGATTGTGTTTATGCAGAAGTGTTTAACTTGAACTAATGCACAAGCCACCTACAGTTTTTCTTTTCTAAGAAACTTAGGACCGTTAAACCTGAACACTGTGAATTAGACCATGTCCCCAAGAAATTACAATAATTACAGTATCCTGAAAAACTATGATTTCTACAGTCTTGATTTCAAAAGTACTAGGAGATCTCTAACTCTGCCTCTAGATAGCTTCTGTGGCAAAAGTTAAATAGCTTGATGATTTGAAGGCTTAACTTTGAATCGTAAAGGTTGTTTTTTTTCCTATCTTTTACATAAAGAATGTTCTAGTAATAGGTATTTGTGGGGTCCTCTTAAGATTCCGATGCTGCAGCTGACTTTTAAGTAAATATATTAGTATGTCTTTGTGGAGTCAGGTTTGGCACCTAAAATCAGTTTGTTCTTCACCCCTTCTTTTTGAAAATACTTTCTTTCAAATACTGGAAATTCCCCATTGGACCATAGCACTTTCAGGATATAACAAGTCTTTCATCTTCACTTGATATTAATTAATTGCTTTGAACACTTAGATGATATAAGCCACTTTGATGTTACTTAATTGATTTTCTTTTTTTAATTTAAACAGGACTATCTTAAACAGGTGCTGGATATTGATCTGCACGCACAGATTCACTTTGGCAGAGTTTTTATGAAACCAGGGTAAGAAATCTCTTTAATGAGGTAGCATGGATTGAGGCTATATTTGGCCAAATATCAGTGCTATCTAAGTGCTTCAGTAGATTCCAGTTTTCCAAATACATTATAAACCACATGGAAGACACATATGGGAAAAAAGCAAAGTCCATCCTATTCATATTAGTTATCATGTTTATAGGTAAAATTAAACAGAGAGATTACTTTTTATCACTAACAGATATTTCTCAACAACTGCTGCAAATCAGGTGTTTGTGGAGGAACTAACATACTTTAAGCATGTCCATAATCTTCACTGTGATCACAGCTAAGATGCTGACATTTGTATGAAATACCTGGGAAATACAGGGACATTTAAATGCTGTTTTGTTTAACAACCATCTCACTGCACTTCAAAATTTACATAGGTCATACCACTATAAGCAAACAATTTATTGAGAAAGATGAAACGGCAACTAATTTAGAAAGTTTTATCTATTATAGTATGGATTTGGAGGTCTGGCACACAGTTCCTGTTAAAACAAAAACATCAAACACCAAGATCCCCTGGTAAAATATGATACTGATTAGTCCTAGCAGATAGAAAATTAGGCAGTAATGATCAAAGTGTGGCAAATCTTCCAGGTACTGCTGACTAGATGGTAGTTGTTAGCTCAAGATGAAGCCAAGGAACTCAACCTAATCATTGCTCCTATGATGTATCATCTCTAATGTTTGAAAGGATTATATTAACATAAGTATATAGAAAACTTTTAACGAGTCCCTTTTCTTTGCTAGCCACAGTCTTGAATCATCACATTTCTGTCGTATTTATATAACTGTAACAGCCCCAATAACGAGTCACAAAAGTCTGAATTTGTTCATCTGCAGACTATATAGCATTTGCTGCTCTGAAGTACTGCTCCATTGTCAGTAAAGCTCCATTGTCAATACTGCTGTAGACACGGGAGTAAAGGGAACTAATCACTAATCTTACCAAAAAAAATGGAGCGCCATCTATAGAAAGCAAATACAGCTCTGTTACTGTTTAATTTTGGTGTTACTTCTTTGTTATTTGGTTTCTTGCATGAAGACAGAATGTAGATTTTTGTTTATTAATTCAGCTACTTTTTGGTGGTTTGTCACCAGAAGCAAAATCATCATTTGTTTTATTTTCTAAATAGTAAAAATAACAGCATAATAAGGTTCAGTCAAAGTCCAGTGCAGATCATAAATAGCTTTCCTTTTCCGTAGCCTGCCAACAACTTTTGCAACTCTGGATATTGATGGCGTAAGAAAAATAATCTTTGCGCTCCCAGGTAAGATGTTTTGTGGATTACTTTTGTTGCTGTGCACAGCTGACAAGATGTGAAACAATACCATGTCTGGTGTTCCTGCTTCCGTCCTCAGAATGTGCTGGTGTACAGACCTCACAATTTTTTCCATCCAACAATTTCTTTGGGTTTTGTAAATACACTGTGCAGGGGTGTTTTTTTTTTTTCCCATAGCTCCCTTCACCTTCCCAATAGAGATTCTGTGCACGTAAGTCAGTGCATCCACTCTGAAGTACTGAAAGTTAAGACAAGACCTACAGAGGGCCAAGGAACACAACATCACTGTGAAGGTTGTTTTGTCATCCTTGTACTTTGGAACCAAAAGAGGGCAGCATTGCTTCACCTCCTGCGTGCTGGGTTGCCATAGGAAAGTTCAGAATAAATTATTTCTTTGGGAATCTAGCTATAAATCTGTCCTCCTAAGTTAGGAGGAATGTATTTTATTCTTACTGCTCTGGCTTTGCATGGATTTCTGACAACAAGGAATCCTGTTCTTGATAAGCTAGTGGTGTTCAGAACTCTTCAACTTTTTTCTCTCATTTCTCTCTCTTGCTGCAGTACAGGGTTGGGGTTTTTTTGTTTGATTGTTTGTTTTTCCAGGAGAGACATAATGGAGTATCTGTTGTCACATTTTATATTTTATAATTGTCATATAAGGGAGGCCAGATGTGTAAGACAAGTAGTGTTTGACAGAAGTTGGTCAAACACCTCTTTTGTGTGTCAACAGAAACCATGTAAGTCAGTAGAATTCTCCTCAGCAGCTGTACTAAAGCTTTTTGCCATCTGTTAGGTAATAGAAAGATATTTAATATTACCTATTCTTCCGTAGGTCATGGAAACCCTAATCATGAATCAAGCACCAGATCAGCTTGGACCTATGCCTTTGCACAATAAACATTGCCCCTGCCGCATACAAAACTATATGTAAGAAGAAAGGCAGCAGAGGAATAGAAGCAAATGGCAGGGCCTGAGGAACATGGGGCAGTAGTGCTCAGAGCAGGATTTAGCACTACATTAGCCAGAGAGTGTAGCTTTGAGCAGTTTTACTTGCCACATGCTGCTGCAGACTTAAGTGGAAAGTTTCCTGTACATAGCATGAAAAGCTCCTTGGAATCCTTTAGGGTGCAATTGCTATAAAAATAGGAGATTGCCTTCACAGAGTAAGTCAAGAAAAAGGGTGTCACTACCAGCTGTTCTTTGTCCTACAGGCAATCCTGTGTCAGCTGTTGTCACCTGCAATCTCTTCGTTGTTCCTGCACTGAGGAAAATGCAGGGTATCCTGGATCCTCGGCCCACCATTATCAAAGCCAGGGTAAGAAGCTTGTCCTGTATCTAAAAAGTCTCTCAAGTTGTTGAAACACATCTCTTTGAGCTCTGAAAGACTGTCTTGTTTGGGGAATCAGAACACTAGGCTAATTCTGAAAAGTTGAAGGAAGTTCACAGAAAACAGAGGTTCATATTCAGTCCCATAATTCGTAAGAGTGAGATGGCCATGTAATGGAGCAAGATGTACACAGGCAGCCATTTGCCAGTCAGGCAGGAAGGATATTCTGCTGTATAAAAAGTACATTTGTGATGTACCTCTGATAAAAAATGTAGAGTAATCTGGAAATACCAGAGTTAGGTATATTTTGTATTGCCAATAGAAAATGCAAATTTGAAAGCCTTTCTGTTCTTGAATTATTTATATAAGTAATCTACATGATCCCCACTCTAAGTAATGTAAGTCCTTTAAACTATTCGTGCCACTCTTATAAGAAATTTTGGATATAGTAACTCTGTTTAACATAGATTCAAGGCATATTATTATAATGTGTTATTCTACTATTTTTGCTTTAAAGAAGGTATCAGAGAACAGATTACCTTTTATAGTTTTCCTAGTCTTCCTGTCTATGCACAGACATTTCTCTTGCAGGGTATCCCTTGTGTCTCTCTTACATGCTTCCTCAGCAGTCCGTTTTTTCCTTTATCTCATGTCTAAAGTATTGGAAAACAGACAGAAATTTGTAGCATTCCAGTTTTGAGGAACATGATCCTCAAACACAACACTCACTTTTGCATGCCTTTTCCGATACGCTTCAATTAAATTGCATTGTGAGTGATACCTTGTGTGTCTTTTCGTTTCAAGGACTGGTCATTTCCCTTTTGTCAGGGCTAGCAGGTTTTTGAATGTGAATACAAGTTTTAGCTTTACACAATGTAAGCCAGAGACCAGAAGTGATAAAGCTTTTTTCCAGAGAGATAGTATCTTTGAATTCCTGTAAAAGAACAGCTTTGCAATATTTCACTTAATGCTTGCAGACTCCATCATACTCTTTGGTATTATAATATCATAGTTGTATTTCCCTTAAATACTGCAGTCTTTACATCCTACGGCTTTTGATGTTGCACTAGACAGCATGTTGCCTGGAAATGCAAGTTTTTAAAAGACTATTATTAAGGGAAAAGATTGAACAGATTATTCCATTATCTTAGACAGTGATATCTTAATGCATGATATTTTCATCCTTTCTTTGCTGCTTCTACAGTTATCATGTGATGTGAAATTGGACCCCCGCCCAGAATATCATCGGTGCATACTGACTTGGCATCACCAAGAACCACTACCTTGGGCACAGAGTACAGGTTAGTGCCCAGCCACACAGACTGACAGACATACTCACAGGTCCCGTCATTCCTTCATGCATGTTTAAAAACAACCAAGCACATGCACATGTATTTTCATATAACCTTTCTTACACAGACTGACTTGCTCACGTGAACATGCATGTTCAGTCATTTAATTCATTCATGGTAGTGAAATTCAGCCGTGGTATGACTCACCAACTTAAAGTTAAAACCTTTATCAGAATAAGCTGCCTTTATACATACACAAAACATACTTGTATGTTTGCATATATGCGCACATTCCTTTTTGTAAATACTCATCCATGCTCGCTTGTACTCACAGGCACATTACTCTTTGTGCATGTACTAAATAAACACGGCTTGGGGCAGAGTTAGAAACATTCATATAAAAGATGTGTGATTCTAGCTGAACTGGAGAAGTAGAAGAAACATCAGTGGCAGTATATGTTCTCTTATAGCAGACTAAGACTTTTATTAGTCTTGTTTGCCATCTAGGGATGCTTCTGGATACTCAGCTGCGGTTGAGGTAAATAGTACATTTGAATGCTTTTTCTGTTTTGTTATGTGCCACTTCTTTCCTTATGCAAGGAGACTGTCTGGAATGATTTCTCTGTCAATCCAAATGTTTGAAAACCAATAAATTAATGGGCATGAGTTCCTACTGCATTTTAATTTTTTTGTCACTACAACCAATACTATACTGTTTATCTCCAGGGTATATTGTATAGCTCAGTGTCCTGAAGAAACCCATTCTTTTGAGTTGGTATATTAAAAACATTCTAGACTGTGCTGGTTTTGGTCTCTACAATCTGAACTATATACACAAATAGAAAAATAAAGTAATTTTGATAGAAGTAGAAATTCCAACAGAAAAGCAATTAGCAATTTACTACAACAAGATATGAAGTACAGATAAAGACGTAAGGGGAAAAAATGTGGAAGGCTGGATAGGAAAGTAATCAGCAAGGGAATGAGTGTTTTGAGAACGAGAACGATGGGATGCTGACTATTTCTCTACATAGTTCTCTGTTCCTTTCTACCTTTGAGCAGCTAAATCTCAGCTCTGTGAATAAGTTAGTAACATGAGTATCTGTAAGAACAGCTCTTGTTTCCTGCCTGGTGTGTTGCAGCATTTGAAACTAACTGAAAAACTAATTGAGCTTTTTCTCTGACTCTTCTGTAGGGAATCAGATGAGCAGTCGTCTGATGAGTATGCGCAGTGCCAATGGACTGTTGATGCTACCTCCAAAGACAGAGCAGTATGTGGAGCTTCACAAGGGGGAGGTGGTGGATGTCATGGTCATTGGAAGGCTATGATGTCACCAGCAGGAGCGAAGCTTTGATGCATGTCCACATATCATTGACTGTATCCTGTAATATGCAACGGCACAGCTAGTTTTTCTGATTTGGATAAAAGTTGATCAGTATAGTCAACATCTTGAATTATATTTCAAATGGAATTTAAATAAATACCTTTTAAAAAAATCTTTAAAAAGAAATCTTAATGAAGAAATTTATTCTGATTATATCAAAGCAACTTTTTCCTTTCCTTGCAATTGCTTTGTGTGTTCAATGCTAGTTCTAATAGCGGTAGCTTTTAGTAGACAGCAGTAGGTGCCTGCAGAACTTGTGTTTTTTCTCATCTTTAAGATACAACTACTTATGCTCTTAAAACAAGGCTGTCTGCTTATTTATACTAGCGTAGACAACACTTGGATTTCCCTTATCAGTATGCTTCATAACCGCTTCACAGAGAGCTTCTGCTTGTTCTTTATCTTGTATCTCGTGTTGATGTGCACAGTGCCAAAAGCGGAGTGGCTGCACTGGGAACCCAATGAAGCCCCGAGGTTTCCTCACCTCGCTGCGCGTTCAGGGATCTCTCTTGTCCCGGCAGCCACCCAGCTCAGTACTCTTGGGCAGTAACTGGATACCTTTTATTTCAACAAACAAAAAATTGCTTCCTTAAGTGCTGACAGCCTTTTTAACCAATACATTTAAAAATGTACAGAACTAAAAACTAAAAAAAATCAAAGACTGATCTTGTACAGATATTAGTGTTACCAGCATTCGTGTGGAAATTAAATGAGCAAAGAAATAAAACTAATGTTAAACAACTCTGTACCATAACATTTTCTGTAATGATATTGAAACTTAAATGAATAAAAAAAATCCTCAATCATTATTTAAAATTTCACCTGTTTAGCCTTGTTGTTTGAACAAAAAATAAAAAGTGTTTTAAGAGGGTATTTGGGATGGGGGAAGAGGAGAGGAAGGAAGGGAAATAGTAAACAGAATCTAGAGCCTTCCCTAATGTACAGTATATCACGGGCAAACTGAAAATACAGAGTGAGCTCTCTCAAACTCATCTCCCAGGGGACAAAATGGAAGCAGCATTTGGAGGGTTTTACAATTGGACCAGTCAAAGCTGGAAAATACTATTTTTTTCCTGTTTAAATTGTGTAGCAGTTGCAAACAGCTCTTGTGCTGCTTTGTGTGGAATTTGATAGAGCTTTCAGTTTCTTTTTCTGAGGTTCTCCTTTTGATACTGGGACTGTTCAGCCCTTGCCAGATTTCATGTTTCATCTGTGATTAAAATCATATCAGTGCCATATTGCACCTTGCTTCGTGAAGTTCTTGGGTCAAATGCTGTCCCATCAACTCCATTCACGAAGTCAAAACTTTTGTGTATAGTATTGTTGGAGGACTTAGCCAGGAACAAGGACACAGAAAATTGTGTTTAAGTCCTGACAGCCACAGTGGATCAGAGTTGTAGTTCTACAATAACTGGAGAAGGCATCCCCGAGGCTGGTTTTAAGACCTAACTCTTTGCCTTGCAACAGCCTGAATACTCCCTGCACAGGCCTTTACAAAGGTAGAAAGCGGGTAGGTGGGCATACACCATGGTCAAAGGTACTCCAGGGAATGATCTTTCAGAAAAATATTAATATAACTTGCTGATCATATTTCTTTGTTCTGGACTACATGTCCACACTTGTTGTCTCTCTATATAGCGGCAGGATGGCATCAAGATAAATTCATGAATGCCTGTATTTACTGTTCCAATATTGTAAACCACAGCAATAGCGGGAGAGGAAAGTTTAACTCATCTCTGAGAAATAATGTACAACATGGCCTATTTTAAGCAAAAGGATTATTACATAGCTCAGGGTTATTACAGGCCAATAGTAGGCAGCATATACAGTGAAAAATCGGAAGTTTATAGAGGACATCAGTAACAATAATATGAGAGATTGTTCATACAATTGGAAATGCTAGAGAAAGATAAAAGAGAGATGTGAGGAAACCTATCTGCAATATCTTGGGTCTGGCTGACATTAAAACCATTACTCAATACAAATGTGGCTGAGAAGAATTGGCAGTATGCTGTGTATGATGCATGGCTCCATTTAAACCATATCTTGGCATCATAACACCCACCATTGTAACAAATAAAGCATTTAGAGGTTAAAACAATCAAGATTTTTTTTTCAAATCACTGCTAATATAAACTGTTTTAGCCACCCTGCTGTGTTTTGTAATGCTCTTTGCCCAGTGTTCAAGGTTTTATGCAAGAAAATGAACTTTGCAGTTTCTGAGAGACACACAGACAGAGCAAAGCCTTCATTAACACTGAAAGCAATAGAAGTATGTTGGAGAGGTAACTCTGGGAGCAGTTTAAATCATTATTACAATTATGTCTCAGTTATCAAGCCTAACATCTAAAGAATTTGGCTTAATTGTTGTAATAAAAATGAATACAAATGTGACAGATAAATTGGAATCACTTTTACTTTTAACATTCCAAAATCGCTGTTGGTCGGCAGCTTCCAAAAAGACATCAAGGACAAAAGGGTCTTCAAATATGTGGGTACTTTGATTCAAGGACTAAGACTTGCAAATGGAAACATTTAAGGAGTATTTTCTCTATTTTTACTTCTCTAGATAAGGCTTTAGCATTGTCAAAGTAGCAACGTATCTTAATGAGAAGCGATGCCAGCAAAGACTGAAGGCTGGTATTCCAACATTTGTAGTTTTCTTCTTTTCACATAATTTTCTTCAGCACCCATACATGGGAATGATCTTGGGTAGAAACATATAGTGGGTCTTCTGAGTCCCATTCATCCAGCTGGGGGAATCCTACAATGACCTACAAACAACTTTTGTGTCCTGGCCAGCTGATAGCAAAACTTTGACTGTACACTTGGATGTGAAACACCATACAAAAAATTGGCTGTATTTGATCAGATAAATAGAAGCATACAGTGGCCTTTTCTAAATACTAATTTCAAGACCTTAATTACAGAAATTACAACATTAATTCTATCTTGATATTAAAATATGCTAGACATGAAATGTCTTTGATCTCTGGGTAGTTATTAGAGAGCTGCATGACTCCAGAGATTACTAATTAACATGGAATCTTTAGCCTTTTTGATTCTGAAGCTGAAGGGTTGCACTTAAAAGATATTACAACATGGGTTATACTTAAGGACAACATAAAACTGGAATAGCTTTGCAATTCTGTCTTTGCCCTCCCCACCCTGCTGCTCTGCGCTGAGTGCTGAAGCTTGTCTCTTTTGACACGTCTCAGTCCAGAAGTGCTACTTGCCTCGTGGCCAGTAAAGATGGTCTCCAGGCCACAGACAGCCTGCACAGAAGTTCCCAGTGAAGTGACTGGATCCACCTTTTCCACCCAGTTCCCTTGGTTCAACATCTGTCACTGTTATAATGGTGCGTGCCTGCCTTGTTGCCTTGGTTTGGCAGCAATGCTAAGGGCCTGCCTGATCTGTGCTTGGGAAAGTTCCTCAGGTTTCCTTCTGCCAGCACTTGCCAGGCAGGAACTACATCTGGGAGCTGAGACTTGACAGTAAGACATCCTATTTTGGAGATCAGGTACCAGACTAAGATGATGCAGCACTTCTTTATGTTCTAATACTTAGCTTCTCAAAACCAGCACTGTCACCTGAGCAGTTTGTGAGGTTTTATGTTGGATAAGAAAAATATACACTAACACAAAACAAAAGAAACACCACAGCTGTGTTTTCTTACATCACAACAGCACTGAGATGTTTCCAGGTACCTGTATTTACAGTTCACAAAGAAGATAATCAAAGGGAATGGTCAGATACCAAAAAGCAAGAAGTACTGGTTAGTGCTCATGGCACATTTCTCAGGAAGTGCATAAAGCAGTGAAGTGAATAGGTGGTTTAAAGGTAGAGTCTACATCTTGGATGCTTTTTTTGGCATATTTGCATATACAGCTTTGTGCTTCCCATGACTAGGTGGGACAGCATTAAATGAGGAGTCAGACACCGGTTCAGGCTATGTTATCAAGCAATACATTGGTCTGGCATGTAATAATCCTTATAGTCTTCCTCTTATCTGAAGGGAAAATAAGAATAGGAAAGAAGAGGGTAGATGTTGAAATTTCGTGCACAAAACTTGCCAAAAAAATCTATTTTTTTACTTTGCATGAAATTTGAAACTAGTTTTTAATACCAGACGAGAAGCGTGAAGATTGTCTGTCATTTGTGCTGACACTTTCAAAAAAAATCTGGTATACTTTTATCCCAAATAGATTCAGAAATATATCCCCAAACTAATATTCCTTTTGTGAGGTTATTTTAAGCATTTCCCAACATTCCTGGGCAGAAACTCTGCTTAGGTGCCTTATATCTATGGCAGTCTCTTTGCTGAAGCTAGTTAATTGGTCTTATTCCCATGAAGAAGCTAAAGAAAACTTTAGTACTGCAGGTTAGATGGGCAAGCACATTTCTGGATGTAGTCTAAGAAAGCAGAGACGTTTCTAGGAGAGGGGGATAACAAAGTGGTCAAATTCACAGCCACAAAAAGAAAGTAAAAGGGGTTGTAGCGGGGAGAACCACAGCAGCCGATAGTTAAAGCAGCAATCTGTGTTGAGAAGTGGCAAGGCATAATTTCCCACAGCAGTATTTGGTCAGTATGTTGCAATTAAGCACCGTAACCTCATGATGAAGAACATGATCTCTACTAACTGTAACTACAGAATGGTCTGGCAACCTCTTCACCTTTCCAAAGCCAGCCAGTTTCCACAGAAAAAAAAAACCATAGTATTCGCTGTGCCTTCAACACAGTACTGTCAGCAGCTTCATTTCTGTTTGCTCAAAGTGAAAAAACAACATTGTTGTTTCTTCTGCTTTTTTTATTTATTTATTTATTTATTTATTTTCTCTTGTGGATTCTTCAGCCTTGATCTTTGTTTTCTAGTAAGTATATCCCAGCCTCCACCCAGAAAGGTGAGTCTCTGCGCTGGATTTAGACTGTGTATTGAAGTGCAGGCACTTCCTGGATAATTCATGGGGAGAAAAAGCCTGTGGGTTTTGGAAATGTTACAACCTCCTGACGTGCTGCTAGCTGCATGTTTTCTGAAAGGGCTTAGTGACTCACATTCAGCGTTAGAGTAAGACTTGCCCTGTGCATTCATGCCATATTGCACCCAAGCTGACAAAGCTCTTGGAATAAAAAGCTTCAGAGGGCAATGCACAGATGCTCAGTGGCTCTAGCTGTCAGACTGGTCTGGCTGGGATTACTAGTTCATCACAGCACTGCATGGTGACTTTCAGCATGCTTTATCTCTCTGCAAGAACTTCTGCATTTGCATGGACCCGGCTTGGGTTTAAAAATACAGAGAGCAAATTTAATTCTTGCAGAGGTAATTACAAGCAAACCTGAGAACTGGTTGTGTGCCAGTAACTCTACACAAACATAGTAGAGAAAGTAAATGCACTAGCATGAGCCTGATAACCAGTGACTTGAAACTAGAATTAAAGTAACTTCAAGAAGAGTGTAAGAGGAGAGTTTTCCAGAAGAAAAGTATATAGCTATGCAAAAACTACCTTAAAAACAGCAGCAGAGGAGGACTCCAAAATCCTGATTTACTCTTTTTGTCAGTACGGGATAGTGCCAGATTATAACAATCATATCCTGATGCATTTCTATCTATAAAAAGAAATCATACTTGTCCAAGAGCTAGATGAAATGTGAAAATGTCTTAAAATAGTGGATTGGGCCTAAGAGAAATTGGATCAAGATGAAATAATCTGAACACAAATTATAAATCCAGTGAAGCCACCAACACAAACAATACTGAAGTGTTTCCAGACAGTGGAATAGCAAAAGAACTGTCCCACCCAACTGAGAAGAAAGCATGCAAAGTACCCTTCATCAGTACCTGACTTTCTCCTTGTGGATTTTATTGTGACCTGAGATGGTCTGAAGGGATGCCATTATCAAACACACATCTAAAAGATCAGCAGGGCAAATGAGAGCTAGCACATAAGGATGCAAAGCTTTTCAAGAGCAGCACAGTATTACCAACCGGTCTGACAGGAGCATTTACTAACCAGATGTTTGTCTGTGGTGGCAAAGTGAACGATCACTTCATCATTTTGAAACGTTGTGCTGTTTGGACCACCAAACGGGACCCAACTCTGCAGTGATGTGCAGACCAGGCACTGGGCCAGGAGAAGCCACTCTATAATGTTTGCAAACAACTTTCTACACTGGTAATGGCTGTTTCAAGCAGAGAAGGCAGCTTTTGTGGAACCACTCAAGAAACTGCCAAGAGAGAGGCAACAGAATGCCAGAAATCCCTGTGCTGTGCAGTCTGTGAGATTTCAGGGGGGGGAAAAAAAAGCCTTCCCCCTGAAAAAAAAAAAAAAGTGGTTAATAGCTCATATCTCAGGGAGAGTATAAATTAATGGCAAGCAGATGATACAGCTCCCAAATACTCCTCCAGCACCCACAGTGTTCGCTACAAGAATTCCCACAGTTTAACAGTGTGAAGCATTATCTCCTCTATTCTGTTCTGCATCTGCCGCCTCCTAGTTTCATTTGATGCCTGTTAGTTTTCATGCTGGACCAAGCAACAAGGAGCCACCCTCACATTGCCACCCACAGATTTGTAAACGGCTCTCATCTGGATTAAGAATCCTAATCTACATGTCTGCCCTTTGTGTGTGGTCATGCTCCATCTCAAAGGGCCCATAAATTGGATCATCCCTGCTGCATGTCTTTGCACCCTCTTCAGTTTTACTGTAATCTTTCTGAGACAAGGAGACCAGAACTGCATGCAGTAGTAAAAGGCATAACTGTCTTTTATAACAGCGTAATAATGACTTCTAGTCTCCTCTGTTTCCTAATATTAATTGTTGTTTTTCAGTGCTTCTGACCAATGTGTTTTTATAGCTCTTAAAATTCAGATAACCTTGAAGTCTCACTCTTAATTGGTTGTGGTCAACCCAGAAACAGTAATTTTAGATGACAGTTCAGGAAAATGTTTTCCTCGTATGCATCATTTGACTTTTAGCAGCGTTGAATTTCCTCAGCTGAATTTTCCTCAGCTTTAACACATTTTCACTCAATTTTGAGCAATCTGTCTGCTGTTCTTTGTAGGGGTCTTTGTCTTTAAAAATATATTAAAATATATTAGAAAAGGGATGAATGGTGAACTGACAGAGCCTGTTGACAATACTAAGTTATTTGTAGTATTAAATATCTTCATTAGCTGAAATCTTCTGGATTGTTTCCCCAAGGAACTTCTGTACCCCAAGAAAAAGGCTTTTGAAGGGGGTATGAGGAGGTGGGACAACAGATATTTTAATCCATGTTTGCTATTCTTAATCTTTCACTCTATCAGGGGAGATAGGAGCTCAGGAAAACTTATGGCAACCCTAACATCTTTACAAAAGGACATTCATAAATATCCGTGTTACCCTAGAGTCCATACAAGCAGCTACCATGCTGCTGTTGCACTATGGTGGAGAGCTGCCAGCTGATCTAATAAATCCTACCTAAGGCAATACCACTCTCATCCACAAATAGAAAAGTTGCAGTGAAAAAAAAAAAAAAAAAAGAAAAAAAGAAAAAAAAACGGGGCTTAGTATTTTCCCATAGCTGTCCTGTATTCGGATGAGGTTCCTGGACCAGGCAGGTCCACAGTAAATCCTGGTGGGAAACCTGTTGGGATGTGGCTCTGTGGAGCCCGCTGGCAGGTGAGCGTGCTGTGCCTGGGGGAGATTTGTGCACAGGGACTTGGCGAGACCTGGAGCCAGCTGGTTGTGGCGCACTGTGCCTTTCTGAAAGCATAACCTGCCGGGGCTTTTGGGTCAGCACAACATAGCTGGTCGTCACTAAAGGTGTCAAATAATTAAAATGAATGGCCCGAGAGCTACTAATCCACCAGTCTTTCAAGGGGGAGATGGTCACATGGAGATGCAATACTATTTGAACCCATCCAAATAAAAGATGTTTAGCTGGCACTGTACATCATGAGTGGCTTTCTGTAATTTTCTGCTGGCCAAATCCAATCAATTTGCCCAATGTGCTATAAAAAAACAGCGACCAAAGCAGAAGACAGGATTTAGTATGCTGTTGGCAGCCTGTGTTGCTAGGGAGCCACGCAGCTGCCTTCTCATTACCTGGTGTTTTTTCTAAGAGGTGGTGTCTAGGGTTAGATTAAAACAAAAATAACAAAAATGTTAGGGTGTGTGTTGAAAAGCACACAGACAAAGGAGAACAGAGAAGATGGCAGGTGGGAGAACCTAAATAACACCGTGCACCAGCTACTCTCAGGTCCATCACAGGAGCCTTCAGCATGTCAAAGGTTCATTTCCGCAAGCCCAGAGGACCACAGGGGCAAAATGGCAAGTGGGAACCCAAATTACGGACAGGAGGGCTGTCACGGGAGAGCCTCAGCCCCTGCCCAAGTGTGAAACCCATCAACCTGAGGCAATGGGAGGGCTCTCACAATCAGTTTTCAGACAATCTGGAGACTACACCTGCACCTAGGGGTGTAGGACATGTTAAAGGAAGCAGGGAAGACCTTTTTAGGATTGCACAAGATTTTTGGTATGTTTAGGGGAGGAACAAGCGGTGGTGAAAAGGGTGGGTGTAGTGGTTTGGGGGAGGAACAAATGTAGGAAAATAGAGGGATAAAGGGATAAAAAAAAGCCAGTCAAGTATAAACAGGCACACCTGTTTGGCCTTGCCCAGTCACCACACTCTGTCATGTCTTATTCAATGTCATTTCTTTTCCTGGGTGAGGAAGAGGTGAGACCATGCCAGGAGCTAGCTACTGCAGGAGCAGGGGAATCCCAGTTGGAGAGACCATGGGGTCTGTGGGACAAGTGAGACCCATTTCAGGGGCATGGGGGAGCTGAGTGAGGGGTCTGTACCAACATGAGTGGGGCTGCATCCTCAGGGCCTCATATGTTGCTGCCAGCAACTGAGGAGACCGGGATCCAGGGGTCAGCTACGGGGCAAGCTGGGTGTCTGCGCCCTGCCACTGGAGGAATCAATACCGCACATATGTCTGTATTTCCCAGTACCAGCCTTCATACCGATCAGCTAGAGAGGGGCACTGGGTGAGGCCATTGGCACTGCCTGTGTGTGACTGCTCTATGTATACGTGTTGTATATGTGAGTTTGTATTTCACCTGTTGGGAATATATGCGTGGCCTTACTGTTGGTGGAAGCAAGGGGCATGGAGCTGCAGCAGTCTCGCTTCTATCAGGCTACCAGATTCACTCCACACTCCATACCCTAAACTATGATACAAAATTTGTCTTGAAAAACTGATGGCAATATCTTTTTTAATAGCCAGTAAACCAATGGCTAAAGAACTGGGAGTGAAAATCCATGTCGACACACTAGAGCAAGGCATGATGCAGTCACCTGAGCTAGCTAGCACTGTGCCAGCACACACACCTTGCACAACAGAGCATCATATGGCAATACTGTCTTAGGTCTAAAAGTGTTGTTAGCCTGCATTACAAGAGTTCTCGTAGCTCTGTTGCTTCCTAACACAGTCTTAGCTCAGACTCTCCTTCCTCTGGTATCTTCATACCACATATGCATAGTCCAAAAAAGTGCCACGTGTACGTGTGTATTTGGAGTAGGTGGACAAGACTTGAACCTTCCCTGCTTTAGGCAAGAGCTGTGAGCACTTGACTGTGGAATCAGTGGCCTCCAGCTCAGTTGCTCACCTGTGGTGGTGTTTAGAATTACATTTCTATTGTCTAGAGATGGAAAGGCAATTCAGTTTTGGAAAAATGTTTTCTTCTTGTTGTTGTTGATAGAGCAACAATTTATCTTTCTCTGTCCTTGTAAAATCCAGCCAGTAAGGCAAAGCATCATTGTTTTCCACACTGGAGCAGAGCTGTTTTGTATAGCAGAGAGAACAGAAAGCATTTGTGCTGGACACTGCTGTGTCAGTGCATAGTACTACCAGACAGTCAGGAAACTGCCCTGGTGGGTCTTACCTAGGCAAACGGTAGATGTGTACCTACACAAAGGAGGCTGCAAAGACGATTGCACAATAGTTCCTCAAACTGACAGACAGCATAGTTCTCATTTTGCAACATCAATACTGCTTCAACCAGCCTGGTGTTTAATCATGGCCTGAACCCCCTTATCCAAGCACCTGGCTCAGTTGGAAGCAAAAGTGTTATCACATAGGGTTAAAAAAAAAAAAAAAGTAGATAGTGTCATAGGTTGATTGGAACATCTTCTGACTGAACAAGAAGGTTACTCCAGCAAAAGAATGTACATAGAGAAGCTAAAACCTACAAACACCATTTTACATTGGCTCATTAACATTCTGGGCTTGTGCCAGGGCCCTGAGCACACCAACAGGCCTTAATTGCTCTGACCAGCCTCAGCTGGCACCTCCACCCCACACCCCATGCCCATGGGTCTGAGAGCTACACTTAAGCCTTGGCCTGAGCCCCCTAGTCCTTCTCAGAGCTAGGCTATAGCTATCTACAGAGTTAGGCACATCTATCTACAGAGCTGACTCTGGGGTGGACTTCTTTGGGCACCGATTACAGTCCTGTCTCCAGTTCGTCTTCCTCCTGCTGACTGGACTCCTGGGACAGAAGAGATGTGATGTGTGAATGCTCAGCCTGTTCTCTTCGGATCCTGCAGGTTTGGAGGACAGTGCCCTGGCTGTTGAGGGCAATGCCTCTGCTGAGGTTATCATTGGCTCCCAGCTTATCATCATCCCTCATAGAGCAACCCCAGTCTTGCTGTTCCCTGGCAGCCTGCACTGAGCAGACTATATCCACGCAAAAATCTCTGCAGCTCTCACGTACTCAACTTGTTCATGTTGAAGGTGAATCCACACTACCTGTTACCACTATGCCCTGATTCAACCAAGAAAGGGAATTGCTGCCAAGACTAGTGAGAGCACAAAACAAGTGATGTATTGTGATGCCAGCAGTGATGGAGCTGAGTTCTTCCCATCCAACCTGCCTGCTTATTATGACAAAACTTGCTGGCTCGCATACAGGCATTCATGTGTCACATCTCTTCGTATCATCAGGCATTGAAGAAACTCAAGAAGGGAAACTGTGTCATCAAGACTGTGCCTGATGCTGCCAATCGTGGGTTTCTAGAGCTGGGAGAATTCCAGCAGGCTCCGCAGAAGGGACTAACACGTGTCTTCTCTTTCCATGGACGTTCTCCTCTAGCTATGTAATGAATTTTCCTAAGTGAAAAAAGGTATGAATGGGAAGTAGAAGTCTACTACTGGATTTTAAAAAGACAGGGGCAGGATATTTCTAGTCTTTTTGGCATTCTGCCACTCACTGAGCAGTCTTGAACAAATCATTTAACTTTTGTATCTACTAGCTATTAGCTTATTATCTGTCCATTAAAAATTTGTGAAACATAATTAATGACTAGCCTTGACTTTTTTTTCACCGTGAGTCAATTAATATTATGTTAGTCTCCAGCTTTTGTGTTAAAGTCTGCCTGGTCAGCTGCTGGAGACTTTCTGCTTCACAGCAGCTCCGAAGTCCTGCCATCTTCTTGACTCCGTGAAAACACATATGTGATCCAAGAGGCACAAAGACAGAAGTCACCATCCCAGACTAGTACTGAGAACAGCCCAAGGGTTTCTATCGTTATTTGCAAAGCATGTCACTATACTCATGTTAAAAAAAAAAAAAAAGGAAAACCAAAACAAAACACTTTCTTTTCTTTTTTTTTTTCTTGTTATTGTTTGTTTGTTTAAAAAGAGGATTCCAGAACTGTGAAAAAGCCCTACTAAGTTCCCCTTTGCACTTGAGATTGCATGGTCTTAAAAATGTGTGTGTTGAGGATAAAGGTTCTGCTCTGTAGTAGTATAATGAAAGCTGTCAGAAAATATGTATTTTTTTCATAATCTCAAATTTTTTCAACGTATAAGCATTCTTATATTTTCCTTTTAATGTGTAATTATTTTTGTTTTGTTTTGTAGATAGGCAAAATGAGTACTGAGTTTGATTTTCTGACCATCATTTCAAGTCAGACATCCATCATGGGTGACCTTCAGCGACTTCTTAGCCAAGGAGAATATGCTCCTTTAACGTCTGCTCCCATGTTTGAAAGCAAGTTTGTTCAGGTAAAAAGTCATTCAAATGAAATTAGTTTGCATGCTTAAGATAAAATTGATCAAATAGATTACCTTTTTTTCCTCTCGCAGCTAAAGAGTTATTCATTCATTCATTCATTCCCACCATCCTTATTCTTGTTTAATACACACATGGGTGTTTCCCTCCCCATACAGACTTATTTTGGTCTCACTTTACAGACAATGGTCCAGCAACAGCAATGCTGAAAATTTGAAGAGGGCAAAGAGTGATGTTTTTGCCCTTCTTTGTTAGTCCCTTATGTCTTCCTGTAGCAACAGTTAAGACTATTCACCTATTTTCTGATTCTGTGCTAGTTCATTAAGGTTGTTTAGCCATTAACTTTAGTTCCGCCTAACATAAATGGCAGCTACCCTTCCTCAGGCACCTCCTTCCTTTCAGTACCTGTGTAGGTGATCTCACAACCTTGCCCATCACTTACCCTAAGCACCGGCCAAAGAACCCTGCCTGACTCCAACAACAGTCTAAACACCTACAATATTACATTCACAGTGTGTCTAAAATGTGAATTCTACTTGCATGATGGACCTCAACAGAGATTTTCATAAGATTTTATTACCTCACTGTAATAATTGCAACATCCTTTGCTCTTGCCTTGATTAATTCAATCTTGCATTGTTGATACACATGCAGAATGCTAATTAGCTGCTACTCCCTATTTTCAAGGTACTTGATTGATCTGCTTTATTTATCAAGCCCCATTTACTATCAAGGAGTCTGCTGCCTTAAACATGCAGCCTGAGAAAACAGCTTCAACACTGACTCACTCACATTCAAATGTAAAATTTTTTGCCTTTGATCTTTTTTTTTTTACATTCTGTCTCTCACACTGAAGAGAGTTTCTACTAGATATCCACTAAGTACATGCACTGTTGTCCCTCAAACTCCTTCTTAGAACACACTTTTTTCTGCTGCCTACCAAAGCCAAACCCTGACAGCAGTAGATAACGTGATTTGATCATGTTATCTTATCATTTTACTTCCTTGAATTTTCTCATGTATCTTTTTCTGTAATTTCATGTCTTATACAGAAGTTATCTGGGATCTTTTTCCATCCTGTGTTTTTACAGCACCTAGCAGGATCCTGTTTCAGAATGAGGTCTCATTAATATCACAGTAACACTGACAAAGACAATGAATCATCAGGACAGTGCCTCTTCCATCATGTTTACACTAAGTGAAATTAAAGTTAATGGTACTCAGGACTTTTCTTACCTCAGCAGTCAGATACACAATAATGGGGACTACACAAGTACCAGTGATTTCCAGTCCTTCTTTATCCATGTTTAACTTCCTTCCTCTCTTTTCATTCATACGTATTCCTGTTTCATTATTTCACATTCCCCTCTCTCCTCACTACTCCATTACGTAAGTTCTAGGACTCCCAGGCCAAAGCACCATGAAATATACTGCTTATATGCTGTCTGAGAGGTCTTGTGACAAATGTCAGTGTTGAACTTGTTGTTATTGTTCAGGTTAACAGAAGAGGGGAGACGATGAATATCCACAAGCAGCCCACCTGCGTCACCATCGGCATCTGTGCTACCAATCCCAGTTCACCGATGCCCAGTGGGATGCTGCTAGCACACACAGTGCATGTATCCCCACAGGAAATTATGACAAATTTCCAGAAATTCTCAGAGCGATCATCCCAATTGGAACAGTTAGCACTTAGCAGGTGAGCGAGCACTAAGCCTTTGAAGAGTAAATAAAAACATGAATGTATTTCTCCTTTCTCTACGGTGTTTTCCTTCTTTTAGAAGTCAGATTATTAACAGACCTCACATTTGCACCCTTTCTCCCAGCGCAAACACAGTGAAGTTAGGAGGATCACTGAAGTTGAAGTACACACCTTTAGGCCCCACTCTAGTCATCATTTCAGGCCAATGCTACCACACAGACAGATGATGAATGGCAATACCTAATAAACCTTTCTCTAAATCCATCAAAAGCTGAAAATTGATGGGAAGATTGGAGGTGCAGCATTGTCAGGGAACAAGGCAGTAGAATAAAGGCATTGTAAAGAAGCTGATATCCTTTGCCTCCATTTTGTGCATTTCTGCTCAGCATTTCTTCCATAGTCAGATAGAGCCACTTAAAGAAGAGTGTCTAGATCCACTCTGCAGATTTTTCCTGCTCCAGTCTCTCACTTGCAATCTTACCCTATATTTAGGCTTAACAAACACAGCATCTTCTTTAGGAGGAGTTGTTACTTGTGCTTGATGATGAGTTTCCTTTTTTTTTTTTTTTTTTTCCTTACAGGTTCTTGCCCTTGAAGTTTGTGGAACTCTCTGTCCACAGCACAGACAAGCACCAACTCATGTTAAAATTAGTAAATGGACGTTCCTACTATCTAGAGCTCTGTGCCCCACCAGACCAGCAACACCACCTATTCCAGCACTGGTTGCAGCTCATCTCTCTCCTGAAACCTCTGAAAAATCCTAGCAATACCAACATTAACATAAGGTGCAAGGCTTCTGGCACAAGTCACGAGAAAGCTCCCAGCCCAAACAATGCATCAGAAAATGTGAGTCTTTGGCAAATAGATATCAAACCTTCAAGCTGAACAGTTAGGAAGTATAATCTGTGCCAATATCGTTTACTATTGCTCAAGCCAAAGCTTTTGTGTGCTTTGAGGGATCTACAGTTCTGTTTATCAAAATAGCTGTCTTGTTGTAAATTACCTACAGAATTCAGGGCAAAAATAGTGACAATACTGGGTGCACCATAACTCCGATACAATTTTAAGAATTAATTAATAGCATACTACATATTGTTCAGTGTTTAGTTTTTCCTCACAGTCATTGGTACGTTCTTAAATGGATCTTTGGAGCTGAATTCCACAACCCACTGAAAAAAACGCAGAGAAGGATGGACATGGCACAGCTGAGACCCATGCAGGGACAGATAAATAATGAGCAAAGAAGGCAAGGACATTTTATCCATTCAAAGTACAGAAAGAAAAAATTATTAAAGGAAATGCTACAGTGGACTGCCAGATGAAGGCAGCTATTTGCTGAATATTCAGTGTATAGGGGATTAATGTATAGGAAATTATCACAAAGTTCCAGATGTGCTGATCAGCTCTGTGCAAAGTATTTTTAATGTCTGTTGCTACTGTGCCTGTTAATCTTTCCTTTTTTTTCTTCTAGAGGGGCAACCCACAAGATTTGACTAACCCCAAAACAGAGGAAGAAGTTGTTCCCAAACCAACCACCTCCAACCAAGTTCCCTTCTCAGGTAGCGTGGGTCCCACAGAAAAGAGCGGAAGGGAAGGGGTAGCAGCCTTTGCCAGCCCCCTGGAAGCAACCAGGCAAGAAACCACCATGCAGTCAAAGAATACAGACCCTCTGGATACAATAAAGAGCAAAAGCAAAGAGAAGAGGAAAAGTAGGTAGGTGTGGCTGGGAAATGATTCTGATGTACTTGGTTTCTGCTGCTGAACTTTGCAAAGTAAAATGTGTTGTTTTGTCTTCAGAAAATACATTAGCGCAACACCTTCACAGAGTTACTGGGGATTTTCCTTATGTTTTTAAATAGACTGGAAAGCTGAAGAATACAGGGTGGGGTTTCCAAGTATCCAGACTTTGGATTCTCAAATGTTCAGGATCTTTCAAAAGTCTGTTCCTGTGTGCCTGCACTTCAAAGCAAGGCTTACTACCTCATTTAGCAATGCTTATTTCAAACAGAGTTTAAAATAGCATCTATTTGAAACTGGTACATAATGAGATTGTTAGGATGAGGCTTTTTTTGAGTTTGTTGGCAATAGCATCACGTTTTTTTCCTGACTTTTTTTTTTTTTAGGGTAGACAAAACAAAGCCAAAAAAAGAAAAAAAATCACAACCTTCAGGTATGACAATTTTTCCAATATTTACTCACTTCTCCATTACTAGTCCTACTTCACAATAGATGAGAGAAGCTGAAACTTCATGAACTGGAAGCTGTGTTGAACAAATGTTCCTATGCTCATGTTAGCTCAGCACTTGTACAGACATATTTTTAGAAAGTACCTTGTGCTCAGTCCCTGTTCTGATCACACCTCACCTTGCAGGGTTCAGTGTCAGATTTCTTCTAGAAATGCCTTGACACTTGACTTATTTGGCTGATGTTATCTGTGCAATATCACTGCAAAAATCAGATGAAATACAGCATGGTGGAAAGGGTCAGAAAGCTGCATGACTAGGCATCGCAAAGAGATAGTGTTGGCCCATACTTCCTCTTTTGGTGTACTGTAAGGCTTCCCAAAAGCCCATAGCTGAGCATAAATTTACTTCCAGACAGTGTGTCTGCAGTGTCTTCAACCATGAGGTCTGGTCCCATGTTCCTAGCAAAATGGACACTCTCCACAATGTCATAGGGGATTAGCATTAGCATCCTTTTTTATATCCTGCATTTCTGCACATAGCTCTACAGAACATCCATCTGGGACAAGCAAGCATCTGAAAGGCAGTCTATATTACTGCTCACAGCTCCCTGTATTCAAAGTTCTCTGTTTCTTGTCAGTGATTAAGCACTGTTTCCTATGCCTGCCAAGGCACAACAAAAAATGGAGCCACTTAGCTTACTGATGCCCCTTACCTTGTGTCTAAACTCATAATCAATCTGCATGTGAGTGAATCACTCTCTTGAACAAAACTTTTTATGGCCTTCCTCTATGTACTTCTCCATTTTACTAAGTCACAAAAGTTTGAATGATCTTTTGTCTAATCAACCTCATTTTTTGTGTGTGAACATGATGCTACCACATACTCCTCTTTGTAGCTGGCTGGTGGGCTGCATGCAATTCCTTGTCCTAGCCAAATGCAATTCCCATTGTTCTCTCTTTTCTTTGAGTTACCGTTTTTGTTTCTTCTCTTGTTTTAACTGTTTCTTTTCCTCAGCCATGCGCATCTTTTCAGCTTTCCCCTCAATTCCTGTTCCTTCTCTCTAGCTCTAATTACCCTTCTCTCACTTTCCAAGTTCTTTTCACCCTGTTCAGTGCCTCTTAAATTGTACCTTTCTCCAAAGATGCGTTCCTCCTCTGTGCAATTGTCTCCCCTCTTTTTCATTTTCTGGTCATGCATCTCCCAGTCTGCATTCTACTACCTGTTCCTGGATTTGCCCTGTTGAGGCAAAGGCAGAGTCCGGTCTCCCTGAGTTTACCAAGTCCTGCAGACTCTGTTCATTCTCAACCTGCTGATCAGCTTTCAGTAGGGAATGGAAATGATCTTCACGTACCCCCAGGCAGCTGAGAAGTATGCCAATATCATGTCAACTGATACCAGCTATGCACAGACTTTTTACACCTCTCAGGTGTTCTGCAAGGACTAAATATTATTTCTGCTTTGAGGTGAGTAGGTGATAAGTAGTTTGTAGAAATGACTGAAGGAGAACAGCATGGGAGAGACTGGGAAAAGGCCAGTTTGGAATACAGAGCAGAAATTCTAGTAAATCCCATCATTTGTAGACTGAAAAGAGAAGTAGTGAGAAAAGTTGAAAATCAGTTGCCTCTGGTCAGTCTTTCTTCCTTTGTGGTTCTTGGTGTATGTTTATGTTCTCTGTCCTTTTCTCTCGTTTGAGTCCTGTTTCTTTTTCTCTTTCATCTTCTGCTTTCCTGCGCTGTTCTGAGCACATCCTCATTGTGTTTTTGTTTTTGTTTTTGTTTTTCCAGGAAATAGAAAGAGCGGCATTATGTCAAGTCTTGGCTGCTTCAAGTAATAATTCAGGTGATTTGTCAGTAAGAAGGAATAAATAAAATAAAGCAAAGCATCCTGTATCAGATGCAGTTGGAATAGGGGCAAGATGTGCATATATAAAACAAACAAACAAACAAAAACACTGCTGCAGAGTTCAATTCTCTTCATAATCATTTGCTATTGCAAAACTAACAATAACTAAAACATGAACACTGCATTTCTCTGTATTAATTCACAACTAGCAGCAACAAATGCATTTTGATCATTGACACTGGAATCAGTACAGTAAGTACACTGTACAGTACACTGGAATCTACAATAAGATGTAGATCTTACTGTAACTGAGGCCATTTTTCAAGGAGAAGACTCTGTAATGTGCAGCAGAAGACAAAGAAATAGACACTTGAATTAACAGTAATGCTTGAATATAACTTTTATATAGGATTGGGAAAGCTTCTCATGCAAGCAATTTTCAGAACACTGCAGGGGAACAACTGAGAGACAGCAATACCATGTCACGGCCACAAAATCATATTATCACAATGTTCATTTCTGTGAGCTTCTAGAGGAATGTGAGCAAATCACTTATCCTCTTTGTTCCTCAGCTTCATTTGTAGAATGAGGATAGCCAGACCTCTTTTGAAAATCGCCATGTGATGTACTAATGAGAACCATTATATAAGAATTAGGTATTGCTGTTACTATTATTATCACTTAGACATTATAAATATTGCTATCCTTTTGGAATACTGAGCAGCAGCTTTTATAGGTCATACTTGCTGCACTACTAAGCATTTGGCATTATGCCAGATAAATATCTTACTTTCTGTGACTGTATTCACTATAAAGGTAAAGGCAGAGACCTACAGTAATGAACACATCTACGCTGCATTTATGGGGCACTGCCTAGCTCTAATCCATAGTACACAGGACTGCTCCATCAGTCTTGGTATGACAGAAAGGCTGCCACCACCTGAATTACCAGTATTCCTTCAGGCAGTACCCAAGAGTTGATGGGAGGTATCCCACTGAGAGATCAATTTACCTTATTCTAAAAGCTAAGTTAGCAGCCAACATGGCATGAGTTGTTCATATTTAAATTTCTCCTTTCAATTTAGAATGTAGTTGAACTTTTTTTGTCTTAAAAAGTAAAAAATAGACCTGTTCCAATCTATCCAGCGACCATTCATTCTTTTCTTCCTTCCTCACCTCAGTGATTATCACGCATTTCAGACCTTTCCAGAACTACTCAAAATTCACAGTTGTTAGTACAAGAACTTTTTCTACAATTCTGCAACAATGCAGCTGTCTTCCATCTCTCTGCCCACCACACAAAGAAACATCTGAGGCTTTACATCATTTACCAATTGATGAAATAACAGATAGTGACCAAAACGACAGGTGAATTCCCCTGACTCAGGAATATTTGTGTAATTTACAGCACGTAAACTTTATACGTAATCATAGCCGGGTCCTGCACCTGGGACGGGGAAATCCTGGCTGCACGTACAGACTGGGCGATGAGACACTGGAGAGCAGCCTAGAAGAGAGGGATCTGGGGGTCGTGGTAGACAGCAAGTTGAATATGAGCCAGCAGTGTGCCCTGGCGGCCAGGAGGGCCAACCGTGTCCTGGGGTGCATCAAGCACGGCATCGCTAGTAGGTCAAGGGAGGTGATTGTCCCGCTCTACTCTGCGCTGGTGCGGCCTCACCTCGAGTACTGTGTGCAGTTCTGGGCACCACAGTATAAAAAGGACATGAAACTGTTGGAGAGTGTAAAGAGGAGGGCTACGAAGATGGTGAAAGGCCTGGAGGGGAAGACGTACGAGGAACGGCTGAGGTCACTGGGCCTGTTCAGCCTGGAGAAGAGGAGGCTGAGGGGAGACCTCATCACAGTCTACAACTTCCTCGTAAGGGGGTGTCGAGAGGCAGGAGACCTTTTCTCCATTAACACCAGTGACAGGACCCATAGGTAAGCATGAGAGATGGAAGTAGGCTTTTCTCCAAGTGAGCACAGAGGATATACATAATTCATAGCTTTCACAGAGACAAATGCCAATCTAAAGTTCCTTAAGAATATAAATTAACTGAATACTCTTTGGGGGCAGCCTACGTGTAATCAGATTCCTGCCTAGGATGTCATAAGAAACAAGTAATGGTAAATGCAAATTCTAGTTATCACCAAAAACATGAACAAGGGTGAAATACCAGTCAGTATACTTGGAAATTCCAATGTTATTTTCCATGGTGAAAAAACTTTCTGGATTTTTGTTTAGTGAATGAACAAAGTTGCATTTACTGACAAGGAAGAAACTTTTAGGCAGTCCCTGAGAAAGTCGTTGTACGGCCTATTTTCTGCTTGAGGGATAGTGAGTGTTTGAATGATACATGATTTATGAAGTGCCATTGTCCACTCCATGAACAAACATAAAATACCGCAAGAACAAGGATCAGTAACAGTATCTTCACTATCATACACAGAGAGACTGGCTGCAGATGTTTACTATCAGTGACTTCACACAAGACAAAATTAAAATTGTAGAACATTGGAAAACTCACAATACATATTTTGAATATTTTTAAGTAAAGCATACTGCATTCAGAAGGTCTTTTGCATTAATCAGAAACAATTGTTTTGCTAGCACAGAGGTAATAACTATGACTGATTTCATATCAAGATATACTGAATATACTAGGTAACACAGAATGGAATGCAATAAATTAAAAATTTAACTAGCAATACCTCCCTCATAAGCTAAGTACCATGTCTGGGAAGCGTCACACATTACCTATGATGATAAAGAGAAAATTAGTTTGCTTCCAAACAACCTGCCAATGTGTAAGACCAGCACAGATAATCTATTCCTAAGGGAAAAGTTAAAATCTGCTAAAGCAAAGTGATCAGATGTTCAAGTGCATTTTGAGAAGAGTGCCTTTCAGTTGGGAAACAACATAAAGGTTTTACACTTCCTTGAAATCACAGAGCTAAACTGTTGTGAGTAAATATACTTGCTCCAATTATGTGTATTTAAATGTCATAACAGAAGACAAGCTGATGAGCCAGGATGGAAGAACTGACAAAACACTTCCACAGATACTTAGGTTATGTTGTGGTAAGTGGGACAAAGATGTCCACTAAAGCTTGTGACAGTTGTTCTGAAGTCATTAATGTAGCAACGTGACACTTACTAGAATAATTCCAACTCTTGAGCACTGTGTTTCTCTTCACTGACTGAAGATGTAGATATAGTCCTTCACCTGCAGAAACCAGGGTCAGTCTCAGAACAGTACCTTGTGTTGCCAAAAATAGCCACTTCTACACACAGAGTACCCTAACCTGGGGGTACGTTAGCAAACCTTGAAGAGACACAAAAGACTGCCGCACTATGCAAATGGTACTGTTCAGCCTCAGTTCACTGGAATACAATCTAAAACGCTCTCAGTCAATGCTGAAAAGAATAAGCTACTTCAGACTATTGTGTTTCCCAGACTGCAATGCTGCGAAGAAGGTTGAATTGCTTGCATTGCAAATGCAATAAAAAAAAATACTGTTAATTGCTAGGCTGGAGCAAAGAAAAATAAATCAGCACAGATGCTTGCTGGGTTACATACCAGAACAGTCTTATACTGAGCTGATTCAGTAGACTGGTATGCAGCATTGGCTTAACAAGCCGATGCAGTCTATCAGCTCCTCTAAAAGAAAAAAAAAAAAAAAAAAACTGCTGGGAGAAAGACAGTCACTGAAGATCCTGCAAGCCAGCAGAGCTACCGAGCATAATGTGTTTGACTACACTTTTTAGGAAATACTGCAAAGTAGAGTGGTGTTCATGTAATGCATTCCAAAACAGTTTTCAGTTTGAATGAATTTTATTTCCTCTGCAACTTTCTGTCAAGACACAGATTTATGAGAATGGTTTAGCATTTATCCTGTACCTCACAGATTTATCCAAGGATGATGAAGGCTGTCCGTATAGCTCCACATAGTTACGTGGAAATGATTATTCTATTGGTATCAAAACAATGCCTTCCTTAGAGATGACTGTGAAGCTGCTATTGCTTTCTTGGGAATGGTAGTTAAGCATACTGGCTTTGCTTATGGCAACATATGAAAAGTGATTTGGTATTGTCCCTTATAACCACACATTTTCACACAGTAAGCATCTGAAACGTGCCTCTGTTGCCCAAGAAGCAGCAATGGAAACCTACTGGCATCTTATGTCTGTACAGAAGGCATTATGCTGAGATCAGCATGGGTATTTACAAAGAGACTGGATGCCAGTCCGGAATTTCCTGTGCCATGACACTCCAGATTTATGCATATGATGAAACACATGAAAGATTTTTTTCTGACTGTACACAAGCAATACACCCAGCACCCACCCAGATGCCCATATTCATTTCAAAAGTTATGGAGTCTTGGCTGAGACTGGATTTCTTAATTCCAGGTCATCATGCAGTTGAGGGTACAGAAAATTAAGAAACCCAGACTTCAAGAGGAATAACATATTTTGGTTTCAAATCAAGAGCTCTCAGTAAGTGCTGGTTAACTGGCCAGAAATGACCTATACATGTGAGGATTAGAGGGAAGTGATATAAAACTATGCATGCTCGCAAACCTAAACAACTTTAAACTAGAGTAATTTGTTATGTCCACATCAATAGCATTACTTATTACCTGTATTAGTGGGTTTCAAGGTATGCCTCAGAAGTCACTATCTATCATTTCTAGGGTCATACATAGAGCACATTATTTTCTACTAGCATGTTTCTCAAAGAAGAAAATGTCAGCCTCTCTTAATTTTAGTTTCAGAATATTCCCAATAAAACTTACGCAGTTATGCAGATGTTTAGTTTTCAAATAAAATAGTTTTTAAGCATTGCTTTAAATGCTGGGGAACTACAGACATCCTGGCTGGTAGTTAGCTGCTCCAGACGTTGTTTATAATCTGCTGAAAGCAAGCTCAAAAACCAACAGAAAAATCAAACGAAAGTTTTAAGAATAATAATTCTGAAAGTGATTCTTCCTCAGAGAAATTTTCTATATAGACACTCGTGTAAAGCTGCAGTACAGAATAGCCACAATTGTTTTTGCGTTGGTAATTAAAGTATAATAGAGATGCACAAGCTGAAAACCTACACTAAACACCAGAAACATAGCATACGAGATTATTTCAGTGAAGATTCAGAAAAAGGAAACAGGAAGCAGAATTTTGGTGTTCTTTATGTAAATTTTACAGTATTTTACAGCTGTCTTACTGTACATGTAACTTGCTTTCAGGAGAAAGATTTATTGCATTTCTGGTTTATGCAATATATATGAACAATATACTGTAGTGTCTTACTTTTGACAAATACATAAAGCTTAAGCTTACAATGAAGCATTATCAAACAGGTGGGTCTCATCATTGGTATAATTACTACTAATAAGCTGCTTTTCAGGAAAGATGATTGTACCTGGGGAGAATCTAAAAACCACAAATGTCTTATTTCATTAGGATTTACTACTTAAGCAGTTTCCTCAGGTGGTGGTGTGGTTTAACCCCAGCAGGCAGCTCAGCACCAGAAGGCTGCTCGCTCACTCTCCCTAGGTGAGATGGGGGAGAGAGTCAGAAAGGTAAAAGCACAATGGGCTGAAATAAGTAAGCTTGCTAGGTAAAGCAGAAGCTGCTTGCACAAGCCAAGCAAAACAAGGAATTCCTTCACTACCTCCCATCGGCAGGCAGACGTTCACCCTTCTCCAGAAAAGCAGGGCTCATCACACATTACGGTTTCTTGGGAAGCCAAACACCATCACTCCTAATGCCCCTCCCCGACCCCCACTACTTCTTTCCCCCCAGCTTTTAGTCCTGAGCATATGCCATATGGTACAGAATATCACTTTGGCCAGTCTGGGCCAGCTGTCCTGGCCGTGTCCCCTCCCAGCCTCTTGTGCACCCCCAGATTCCTCACCAGCAGGGCAGCACAAGAAATACAAAAGTTCTTGGTTCTGTGTAAGCACTGCTCTGCAAGAGCGAAACCATCAGTGTGCTATCACCACGATTTTCATTCAAAAACACAAAACACAGCATCATACAAACCTCTATGAAGACAAGTAATTCTATCCCAGCCAAAATGTGGACAGGGGGTATGAACTGTTGAAACTTTTGTTGGTTCTTGCTCTATTCTGTCATAGATCTGTGAGTTATCTCATGGGTTTTATTTCTTTACAAATACATTTACATACATTTACGAGTATAAGAAAAGAATCTACACAGAGTAAAATGAGTAGAAATGAAAAATAGCTTTTGTTCTCTATTCACGGATTAAAACAAAGTAATCAAACTGCCAGATAAACCCAGCAAAAAAAGCATGTGCAAGCTGACAGTAAGGCAGGGTAGCACTAAATGATAAATAAAATTCTGTCTTGACTTTGGGCTTTAGGATACATCCAGACTCGAAATGGCAAGTCAGGGAAGACCAGTATGTATTTTGTTGCAAACTGATAATTGTTATAAATGGCATGGCAGGAGACTGTTTTCCAGAGAGTATGTACTTTGGGTCCTTATAGATTTATTCAAGATCATCCCAAAAATGGAGAGTTGCACTGAGGAAGGCACACAGATGACTGAAACAATATCAGAAAGACAGACACGTATAAGAGTAACATAAAAACTACTCACAGAAGATCAAGAAGCAGCAAACAGATGTAAAAAGCCAAATGAAGTAATCACTAATTTGAGTATAACCATATAGGGAAAGAGAAAACAGTGGCAAGAAAAGATCATTTTTACTGCCTATTATCTTTCTGGACTAAACATAGTGCCCCAAATCGTTCCATTAACAACCCCACTTCCAGTTTTACTTTGGAGCACCCATCTTCTGGGAATGATTCCTACTTCTGGGCTTAAGACCTGTCATTGAGAGATGAGTAATACTCCCAGAATCAAGACCTCTCTTCTGGAGATTAACCTTTTTCTACAGCTGAGCTTCTGTTGGGTTTATGACCTCATTTGTAAACACTGTGATCTTATTTGGAGTTGTGCAATTTTAGATCTGAAGGATTAAGGGATAGCAGAGGATACTAAAAGCCAGAGAGGAAGATGTTTCAGCCATACAGATGAACAAGAATAACAAGAATGAAAATGTAGTTACTGGATAGAAAGGAAGGAACAGTTCTAGATGCTATCAAGGATTAGAATATGACCATATTTTAACCCTTAGTATTTGTTGTCATTGCTGAAGGAAGGCTGAAATGACACTGAATTGCTGTATTAATTTCAAAATTCAGGGTTTCTGTTGCTGGATTGTGGAGGCCAAGAGATTTTTTTTTTCATGTCTAATACATAATTTAGCATTTGGACTTTTGTATTTTGCACTCTACTTTGAAATACTAAATATCAGACACAGCAAGCCCTACAGGTGGACTAGTTCTTTCTGATGGTTGGTTCTTGTGTCCTACTTAGGGTTAAAGCAGTCACCAGATTTGTAGTCAGGAGACATCATATTGCTATAAATCAAACTGGAAAGACTGTTGCTAGAGATCATCTTTTCCCCTGCAAGTCAGGGACAACATGCAGGGAAAGTCTGAGCAGGAAGCAGCTTTCATTCATATTCAGTTAGAGATGACATTTAAATGTGATCAGCCACAATACTGTCAATATCTGAAGGCCAGGGGAAAACCCCTGTGAAGTTCTCGGAGACAGGAAAAAAAAAGAGCCTATTTAAATTGATGCCAGACATGAAATTAGAGAGCTAAAAATAAGAGAAGACAATTTCTCAAAACCTTGCAAGAATAAAAGATCAAGAATGAAAGGGTGCTCAAGATAATAAAAACAGCAGAAAGGTTATGAAAGAGGATGGAATATAGACTCTGACATCAGACAGGCAAGAATTCTTTAGGGATTGCATAAAAAATTATTTTGGCAGATAAACGGGGATGACAACAGCTTGGAAAGGATCCAAGATGAAGTTGGAAGAGAAAGTACATCTGTTGTAGAATAGATGCTCAGTGAGTTTAGCGATAAAGAGTTTAGAGATAAAGGGGAGGAGAGTAATGGGGCAGACAGATGGGGATTAGCTCTCCTCCAGCCTTCACCGACAATAAGCACTGTGGCCGCTGTGGGTCTTCTGACAGAGCATTCCTTTTTGCATCAGTAAAACATAAATTCAGTTACGCAGCGACATAAAAGGGAATTTTTATCTAATCCTTCTGTGATTTTTCATTCCCCCTCCAGAGGGCAATGGTTTCAAAGAAAACATTTTGTCCTGTGTTTGGATGATGTCACAGATTGTCAGAAGCATTTTCCCCCCCAACTGATTACAATCAGCCAGATTTAGACTGATCAGCGGTTATATCAGCATCTTGTTGGCCAACGTGTAAAATTCAGTTCACTGAAGTTAAATATATTCTTTATTAAAAAAAAAAAAAAAAAAGTTTGTGGAATGAATGAATGCATCAACCTTAGAAAGAAGATTCTTCTTCAACAATAAGTTAAGTTGTCTAAATACATTGGTTCTGTAGCTCCGAGAATGCTTTAATGATCCCATAACCACTGATAATAAAATGACACATCTAAAATCAAGGTGTTCTAAGATCCAAACTCACAAAATGTCTCACTTGCATATTTCTTTTTTGTTCATTCCTGCTTAATCATTGAAAACTTTGAAGAAGAGATGGAATGGCTTGTTTATAGTTGTATAGTACTTTGGTAAGTAATTTTCTAACTTCCTTTGAGAGCTGTCTTAGTAGATCCTCATATGAAAGATTAGTCAGGTAACACGAAACAAATTACAAAAATTTTGATTTCCCAAATCAGTCAACCATTGTCCTTCCTCATCCTCCCATATGCCTTCTCTCTCTGCACCCATTGTTTCCAATTCGAATATTTTGTTAAATTTAAATGTTGATTTTCTCACAGCAATTTTTGTGTGTTCAGCATCCAACAAACAGCACCCACAAAGCAAAATGAACCAGCAAACCTGTCCATTTAAATCGCTAACAGAATGATTTAAAAGACAGAGGTTATCTGAATGTTTACAAATACTGCTGCTGATCCTGTGCTCTGTTGTGAAACATTTTCAGGTATGACAACTTCATAGCCTGACGGAATATTTTAATCTGTTGGATAAAATTATCCAAGCACACCTAATTCAAGCATCTTATGAATGGATTTGCCAGCTGAGCAAAGGCTAATATTAGGGTTTGTGAAAGCCAGAGGGAGGAGATTGGTTACCAAAGAAACACACAGATCCTTAAGCAGATCTATCCAAGAGATATCCCAAGCTCAGCCTTAACCTGGTCTGGCAACCCATTCTGGCAAAAGATGAAAATTTCAGCTACACGTACAAGAAAACAAAGGAGGGAAAGAGGAACTCTAAAGCTAGTGTGAATGCTTCTTTGCTTTATGACAAATTGCACAACATACTGAAGAAAACTCCCTTACCTTGGTATAAACACTGGCTGTAGGGCAACATGCAAACTATGAGACGGTCTGGGAGAGGAAGGAGAAATGTCAGCTGAGGGAAGCTGTACTCGGGATTTTGTTTTTGGTTTTGTTTTCTGTTCATCTCAACTTTGGATGTAGAAAAGACATTAACCTAGCGATCAGTTTGGACGACAACAGGGAACAGCAAGCTGCTGAATCTACGTATTTTTGCAGTTATTGTATCTTCTGTGCAAGTACCGTATTTTGCGAAAGTCTTTTCTGCTTCTCAGGTCTTTTGCCAAAGAAGTTTGTAAAAAAAAAAAAAAAAAAATGTTCATCTGAACTTCCACCATTGTCACAGGCAAGCGAAAGGAATTGCCCCTTGATGCTTGTGAGGCACTGCCACCAGGTCCCCGCTGGTGTTATTTCCATGCACGTAACTCTGCCACCCCCTGCTACCAAATACCCCACAGTTCTTCCATCTGTCAGTGGTCACGCAGCGAACTGCCGGCGAGGTGCGGTTACATGCCACATGTCGCGACAGACACGAGGGCAGCCGGGCCACCAACCACGACATGGCGCCCACCCCGAAGCGGCCGTTGGCAGCGACCGTTGGGAGCGGCCCCGCCACGCGCGGCCGGCAGGGGGCGCGCGCCCGCGGGCGGCCCCGCCCCGCCCCCGCTGTCCCTGCGGGGGCCGCCCCGCGCCTGCGCGCCGCGGCCGGGCGGGGCGGGGCCGGGGCTGGCGGCCGGCGCTGGGAGCGGGCGGGGCCGGGCCAGGCTTCGGCGGCGGCGGCTGCGCGGCGCTGGGGGGGGGACGCGGTGGCGGCCGGGCGGCTCGGCGGGGAGCGGGGCGGCGGAGGCCGGCAGCACGCACGGTGAGCGCGGCGGCGGAGCGCGGCCCGCGGCCCGGCCCTGCCTGCCCGGGTGCCCCGCAGCGGCCCGGCCCGGGCTGCCCGGTTGTCCCCCCCCCTCCTGCCGGGCCGGGCGAGGGGAGGCCCCGCGGTCGCAGGGAAGCTCGGTGGTGGTGGTGGCGGCGGTGGTGGTGGCGGTGGGAGCGGCTGGCAGGGTGTGCTGTAATCCGCCGGGGTCGGGGAGCCTGCCCCGGGAGCAGTCGGGGGAGCCAGGCTGAGGGGGGTGGGTCTGGTACCGGGGGCAACAAAGGCACGGTGCCCTGCGGCTCGGGGGGGCTGCCTGCGCCGGAAAACGAACTACGAAGTGTGCGAGTACCACAACACCTCCTGCGTGAGCGGCGGTGTGCGGCTGCCTGCAGGCGAACTTTGCCGGGGCGGCTGGTGCCGTGCCTTCTCGGGGGCTGCTGCCTCGGTGCGCGGCGTCCGTGCTTTGAGGGACCCGGCCTTCGGCTGGGGGGCTGGGGGGCTGTGCCTGAATCCCCCAAAAGAGCACATCTTTGAGTTGTCTTTAACTCTACGCCCATCTAAGCCTGCGAGCTTTCCTTTTTAATCTGCCTTCGGAATTTCACACAAACGCTATATCTTTTTTTTATTATTATTATTCTTACAATCATCTTAGAGCTGTTACTAAAAAAATGTAAATGTCCAACGCTTTAGAGTCTGGCTCTCTTTTATGCAGACATTAACTGTTTTCCAACGCGCTGGGATCCAAAACACCCTCTGTGTTTTATGCCTTAAAAGGTTAACTAATGGTTGGCGTGGTGCAGGGTTTAACAAGGCACCCAGTGCTGAATTTTCAGCGCTTTGGGAAACAGCTATCTCGAGTGGTACATTTAATTGCCGTTACTGTTAATGCGGTAACGCAGAGCTCAGTGTTAGTACGTGGTCATGTAACTCTTCTCAAAGTAATGCTTGCAGACCTTACATCCTTCCAGTGCTCAAGGTATGGAATAGCTGTGGACCGGAATTTTTGCTGGATAGATTAAGGCGATGGTAAAGATGATAGTTTTACTTAAATGTTGTTAACATTTCTTTCAAGAGATCTGAACTGACTTTGTAATGTAAATCGAAATATTCCTTCACGAGCCTGATTTGGCTTCCTCAGGAATTTGCAGGAGTTCCTGGGGCCATTGAGGGGTGTCGGGTGTCTTTCATTACCACAACAATGCGAGGTACAGGCACTAAGAACGCAGCGTGGAGCTTGGCATCCCTACCGAGGGTTATGGACACAGCAGGCTTAATGTAGGCTGAGGTTCATATATATCTGTATGGTTTTCACGTAAATAATTGCATTTTCATAACACTTCATATGGTGCTTTTTAATTAAAATCTCTTGGCATAGGTTGAAATGGCAGTCTTAAAAATCCTACGGCATTCTTAGATGTAAATTCTGTTAGGATGTTTTCTCAAAGACCGAGCCTTAACATCAAATACTGACAGTTGTAACTACCTGTTTCAGGTACTCATTTTTCCTAGTTTGCCCTTTTGATTAACTGCATTCTTTTACAATATTAGGCTGTAGGAATTCTGAAGGCTAAGCTCAGTCTACTACTTTGTAAATAACAGGATCCGTATTTGTATGTTTCAGGTTCTTAAATGGTCTGGCAACTGGCTTATATTCTATTCTTTTTAAGTACTCGATGCTGTGGGTAGTCTTGCAGAAAGGCCTGATGTTACGGTATTTGGAACAGTAATTACTGCTTTGGTCATTCATCAGAAAGCCTCAAGACTTCTTGTAAATATTAATTAAATACTGTTGTATTGTTTTCCTTTTATTAATGGGCAGAGAGGCATTTATGTATTTGAAAAGGTTTGCTGGTATGTCTGTGATAGCGTAAACTGTTTCCTAGTGAGTTTTTCTGGTATAAAACTGGATATGCTGGCAAAATGTTTCCTCTAGTGTAATTATCTGGTTCAGAGCTTTCTTCAGCAGTTGTGACAGAAGTATTTTATGTATGCATCCTCCTTCCTGCACTCCCAACATAGCTATATGATAAAATGTTTTCAGTGTAGCTCACCGTAAAATGTGAAGGAAAACTCCAAGCAAAAAGAGGAAAATTAACTAGATAAGTAGTTTATATACCAGGCTATTTGAAAATTAGTTTTGATTTTCCTTAAATGGAAGTGATAAGCTATGTGTATCTATTGGTAAAGAGTTGTTTCAAGCTGCAAGGGTGTCTAATTGCCCACTAATGCATAGCTGTGTGGGAAGAAAAAAATGCTGTGACTCTAAAAGTTTGCATCAGTTTAATTAGAAAGCAAAGAGATACTATTAGTAATGCAGAACTGTACAAGGAATGCCTCTATGCTTTGAAGCAGGAAACACAAAAAGGCCTGATCTTGGACACTTTTTTTTTTTTTCTTCAGAAAAAGGATGTGATATTGCCTTTTGTAACAGATAGGTTTGAGCGCATGGCCAGTGTGTTGAGATTTGTGTTCAAATACCTCTACTGTATGGGGGATCTTAAAACCCCCATCTGTTAGTTCCCAAGGGAATGCCCTGACTGCCAGGCCACTGGGTGCTTTGCTGTGAGATGCTGCCAGGTGCCAGCCGGTTTCATTCCCAGGCAGTAATACATGGGAAGGGAGCGAGTCCAGGGGCGGGCTGGCAGGAAGCGTGATTGGGTACAGACTGGTGGCTTGAACCCACGTCTCCTGCTTTGCAGACCCGGTGATGAACAATGAAAAGGTGTATTTCCTAGCATGACGTTAAATTCTGGGGAATTGTTTCTAAGCTTTCTCTTTGGGAGTATTCCTGGCTGACTTTGGCAGTTCCTCCCAATGTTGAGTCTGACATTCAAACAGCATCTCCAGTGTGCCCTTTCTGTTGTAGAGGGGAGCTGGGTGGCTTATCTGTGGGCTGAGTCTCGTAGGAGGCATGGCGTTTAGATTCTCTTGTGGATCAGATTCTATGTTCTTATAAGATGCTAAATAAATAGATACAAAAATGTAATTATTTCAACATATGTGTAATTACTATCTGTTACATAAAGATCAACTCTATGCCTTGTGTTTCCTGAATTGATTTGCCTATTGCATCATGATTCTGTTCTGGTAGGCCATAATTGGCTTAAGAAAAATGCTGAGCAGGGAATAGTTAATGTGATTTTATGCTAACGATTTTAGTAGTTGATTTTAGTTCAATTCAATTCTTTCATATTTTGAATTTCTTCTCTAGGATTAGAGAAGAGGCTTGACAATTGGCACATGTGACAGTGCAGCTTGTGGTTGATAATCATACACTTTAGTATTCTGGATTTGCTACGCTTTATCGGCATAGAAAATGAACTCGCTCAGAATTCTAAAGAGGAGAGGCATTTGATGGAAATTCTGGGGAAAAAAAAGTTATTTTTTCAGAAAAATAAGGTAAACTATAAATTTCATCCTTGGCTTCCACTGGAGGATTCATCTTCTGGGGAAGCTGTGGAAAGGTCATACTGGATTATTTGGCCATAAGAGGTGATTCAAAGATTCTCAAAAGTTTTGGGGAGATAAAGTAGTTTAGAACCAGAACTGATTTCTGATAAGGATGTGTTAAAAGTGATAAAAGTATGTGATTCTTTACAAAAGGTATTAAGGGTACTCAAATATTGTATAGTCAGAGCGCATGTTAGCATCTACAATATGTAGCTGTGTATTTGCATCAACTGTTGCATGAAAAGTCAGTGTGAATTGCCTGATTTCCATTGTCGAGTTGTTCAGTGGTATCTTCATGCTCTCTGAAGTGCTGAATGTAGCAAACCTACAAACCTCCAATAATCAGGAAGTGCCAGTACAACTTCAGCAACTGCTCTTTGACCTGGCAATGGCTGTTGGGAGGCCAATGTATGCATTCCTATTCTGTTTCCAAATGTAATGGTGTGTTTTAAAGTCAGAAAGGAGAGGCTGGAAAAGAAGTATTCATTTAGCACCAGCAGTGTTGAGTTGCCTAGCTGTGGAGTTCTGATTACAAATGCATGTGATCAAAGGGTGGGGCAATGTATACCACTGCCTAAGAGTCACTTCTCCTTTCAGTAGTATATTATAAATACTGCCAGTGATACATGTATGAGCTATTCTTAGCAGTATGTTGGCATATGAGTGATTTGCACTTTATGAGGTGTATAGGAAGGAGTAACGAAGTGTAAAGTTTGTCGTGTTCAAGGCTGAAAGGGAGGTAAAATGTAACTGGTATGTTGCCTTGGTAAAAACACCATTAAGAAAAAGGGCTTCCCTTGATGTTTCCCATCACCTGTCTGTTTCCCAATAGCTAAATTTTGATCTCTGAGTGACAGAGAGATCAGTCAAATCAGCTCTCATCCAGCTATTCAAGTGTAAAAACCAAGTGTTTGAACTGGGATAATCTTCACAGTCAAGGATAATGAAGGTGGTATGCCTCGGTAACTGCTTCTCTATTTGTCAGTTATTTAGGAGCTGGTCTTTGAGGCAGAGGAGAAATCTAGGGAAGGAAGCATCTTTTTCTTCATGGCAGTTGTGGTATTCAGATGCTAAATTTTTCAATACAGCAGGTATGACAATTTTTCTGTAGAATGTGATACCTCTGCAGTTAAAGCTAAGGCTTGCCCTTGATGTCAGATCATGCAATGTCCTGATGGAGAACTTGTGGTCACCTGTGGTGTTATCATCTTCAATCAAATTGGCCCTGATTTGTCTGTTAATGAAGCTGGAGATAGACTTAGCATGGATTAATGCAGTGCACCTTGGCTAAGAAAATTAAAGCTGCTTTTGTAAGAAAAAAGTGTTACTGCAAGTAATACTTGCAATATTTATATATATTTATATATGTATTTACTTGCAAGTAGACACGCAAGATAACTGCAAGTCTTACATTAGCTAGGAGAACACGTGTATATCTTTGTTTTCAGAGAGCAAGTCTTTCTACCCCAATGCCTGAGAAGGTATGTGATGTCAGCGGACAATCTTATTCCCGTGTTAGTGGGAGAATATAGTATATAGTATTAGCGGACATCACGTGCTTTCCGCAGTCTGTAGGATCAAGCAGTGATGGAACTGCTTAGCGTCACTGTGCAATGGCATTTACATTTTGTTTAAATACTGTTGGTAACTCCCCAATGTGGGGAATTGAGTGGAAATTGAACTAGATATGTGTATTTAAAGGTGGTGATTGTTGTTGCAGGATAATTAAACGTAATGCAAGCTTGTACCATTTCATTTTTTTCCAGTAGTCAAGATGTGTTCTATATTAGTAACCTAATTACTTACAGGGAGGAATTAGCACAGTCTCTTAGAGTAAATGAGGTAAAAGCTGATCAGCTTGGCATTGTCTTCTTTGTTGGGCTGGGTAAATGACTTATGAGCCCCGTAGTGTTCGGGTTTTGACCAATGGAATAGTTTGTTTCATGTCTTGAATTGTTTAAGAGCTATAAACAGCGCTAAAAATCTGTTTGAAACAAAGTCCTTACCAGCTGAGTGGTCTTTTTCTCCTGAACTATCACTTGATTCTTGTGGGTTTTAAAAAGGTTGTGTGTGCTGAGATCATCTCTCAAGGCTTTATTGTCATCAGTCGGGTCCTGACAAAGCAGATTGCTTCAAGCCGTTATGACGACTACTAGCTAGGATGCTGAAGAGGCCAATTACTTCAGTGGAAAGAGGAGGAAAGAGGCAATCTGATGTTTCTAGAGAGTTTGATAAACACTTTTTACCTTTTAGCTTTCTTAAATTTCTTCTTTCTTCTTTAGCCTATCAAGCAAGATGAAAAGATTAAGGACTGAAAGTGTATCCCAAAGAAAGTTAGGAACGCAAAAAGTAAATGGCATTTGTCCTTCCTCCCAAACGAAAAAATCCTGAGGATGGTTTTAAGATAACAGAATAGGTGAAAGCTATTCAAGACTGGTTATTTTGACGTATTTTGTAGGTTACTACTTTCTTTAAGTTTTTGCCAATTTTCAATTAAGGAGAGGTCAAAATGAAGTGCAACTGAGAGCTCTTTCTTCTTGGCTGAAAAAGCGAACTCTGCATCTGGTTATGATGTTCTGAAGTGGCAGTTATTTTGGCTTATTGCTTATGAAGAAATCTGGTGTTTACACTTCCTACTTTGATATCGATGTCTTGTTTAGAGTAGTAACCCTATTGCTGTTAGGGAGTAGTCATTTGATCCATATTGAATGCTCATGATATATTGCTTTTCCTTAGCTCTTTCCCGTTTCTTATGGACTTGTATTTTTGCCGCTGCTGTTTTTGACAGCTTTTCTGGTTTTCATTTTCTTGCGCTCTGTAATTCTGCAGACCTTCAAACATGAGTCTTTCTGAGAGCTGAGTCTAAATAGGCAAGACAGACAATATTGACAAGGAAACAAAGGGTTCTCTGTTGAATCACTGCATTCCTACGCTCTGATAAGTCTTATGACCTTTTGCTTTCTCTTTCCCATTGACTTGTTGCCTTGCGTCTTAAGGTTGGATTGGCCCGTAAAACCGTAGCTATATTTAGCATTTCATTCTGCAGTGCTGTCTATGTTATTTAGATCTTCTGATGCTTGTATTCTCTTACCTGCCTCTACAGCTTTGATACATTCAATGTTACCCCTTTTATTTCTGTGGAAAATTGCAAGAACAAAATTAAACGGGAATATTGCTTTTTTTATGGGACATAATGACTAGTATCTAGCAGTATGGGAAGCAGAGTAGTTCAGTGTCAGGAGCTCAAGAAATATTTTTTAGCAAGTGTGTGGTGGGATGCTGTCTGTGAAGAGTAATAAAATTGAGACTCCTAGCTTCTGTAGAACTGGTGAGAAAGGTTTCTTTAACCATAGAGTCTCTTTGCTGTTCTTTGTGTAGTGTGAGTGACAGCCAGAAAGCCAACAAAATGCTAAATGTATCAGGAAGGGCATAAAGATGACAGAAAACATAATATTGCAGCTGTGCAGAAACCTTGCTGTCTTCACTCTGGTGTATGGTTTAGGCTTTTGCATTTAAGGAACTACATAGCAGAAGTAAAAGGTAGAAGGGAGCAGTAAAAGCATTCAAGGGATGGAGCCTTTCAAGAGGAGACTACAAAGACGGGAAATCCTCAGTTTGAAGAGGAGAAGGCTGGAAGGGGAATGTGATGAAGATTTTAGAAAACAAGCATAGAGCCTGTGAATCTTCCAAATACAGCATGCCATTGATCAAAACTCTAAGTCTGAAGCAGATATAAGAAGCTGGTACTGAACGTGCTGGGTTGTGAATGGCTTTTATTGCTAGAGGAGTATTGGGAAGGAACTGGTATCAGCATGTTTAAAAAGGGGTTATACAGATTCCTGGAGAGCAGATCCGCTGATGGATATGTTTAATGGCTCACAATTGAATAGGCAGGAGTGTAGCATGATGTCCTTAATCAACAATTGTGGATGGACAAGTTGTCCCTTAACAGCATGCGTGGTTGCCTCTGTCAGACACGGAGTTGGTCTGACCAGTAGGGCTTTTCTTAGAGTATCCTGAACAGCCAGAAACCCAGTTTTATACCTTATAGACCAAGTTTCAGTAAAAATATGGCAGATTATCCCAAACAGATGCTGTATTGCACTGGGCTACAAGTGTGTAACAAGCTGGGGTTTGGGGTTTTGTTTCCTTTTAAGTGAAGGGGGAAATAAAAGAACTGGGAAATCACAGCAAGGGAGAATCAGAATGACTGAAGATCCCAATCTGTCTAGTAAGGCATTCGAGGTTTCCCCTGTGAACTCCTGTCTATCAAAATGTTGTATTTTGGTCTTATTTGGGATTCTGTGCTGATTGCTCAGTTTTGATCAACGGACAATATGCAAAGCTAGGTTATTAATGCATTTTCACAATGCTGATCTTGGAATTTATATTATGTACTTGTTTGTAAAAGCAAAAAATTTTATAAGCCGAAAAAACACCGTTAAAGGTGTGTGGGAAGGGTCAGTATGCAGAAGTGAGCAGTTAGGCCTAATTATTATGTGTATGCTCTTTTTGAAGCTTTGAATGTGCTTAATGGCTGATCAGTGGCAATTCTTAATTTATAAACACTATATGAATTGAAGTTTTTTGTGTGTTTAATCGTAACAAAGTACTAGGGCGATAACTTAACCATACAAATTTCAAGAATTGTATTTAACTGGTTGTATACAAACTGAAAAAAAAATAATAAAAAAAGATTAACAACTTGACTTGCAAACTGGCATTTGCGTACTTCTTCCCCATGGCCACTTTTAGACTTCTGTTGGTGAGAACCTCGTACAGTTCTCCTTCTGTCAATATTTTTGAAGTCTTTTCTGTACAAATATTTAATGAATGCAGCTGCATACCTAAGTGACTGAGTAGTAAGTGTAGACTAGTTTTTTGTTCCCTCTTAAGTGCACACTTGTCAAATCTTAGAAGGTTATTTAACACTGTTCTTTTGATATTATGTGCGTTAGAGCTGTTTATGATGTCTGTAGTTAGGGCTTAATGTGATAATTAAAATTCCATGCAAGACTTCAGTTCTTGATTTCTTAGAGCTAATTTGAAGTTCAATATTCAGCCTTTAAAGTACATAATATGACTAATCAGTGCCGGTTCAACTTAATAACTAATTGCTTAACAATTTACATGTTACTTTTCCTCACTTTTTGGTATTTATTTTCTTGAATGAGTTTGTGACAAATGGCACATCTGATTCTAGTTACTTTACAAGCAATTTAGCTTACAGCTATAGCTCTGGGAAATCTTGCCATATTTGGTGGTTTGTCTTTTTTCTTCTTTTACCTTTTCATGTTCAGCTCCTCTGCTGTATTTCGGCCCTTGCAGAAATGGCAAAAGTGCTTGCCGCCTCAGTTGTTGAAGCTCATAGTGTAATGTCTGAGGGAGAGGACCCAAACAAAGATGCCGGTCTTAGTACTGAAGTGGCTGAGGTGTCAGCACACATTCCCTTCTGCCAACTCTGCTTTTGGGATCAGTGACTTCTGACAGGAGCAGAGTCTACAGCTGAGGATAGTAACTTAATCTGCTACAACAAGATTTGCTAGAGCTTGTCTATCAAGATCTTTAAGCTTGCTGTTCCTTCAGCTCAGCCTATTATGCAGCATTATTTTCTTCTTTGAAAAAAAAATAATGTAAGGAAAAATAATAATTTGCATTATTTTATGATTCTTTGCAACAAGTTCCACATCTAACTTCAAGCCTGTACTTTGAGAAACCGATAAACAATCGAGCATTTTACTGCTGACCGTTACACTCTTCCAGGTATTAGGGATTAGTATATCATAATATTACTGTATATCATAAAACTGTAAGAATACAGTAATATTATATTTCTGAAAAATTTTATTCAGCAGGTAAAATTTGTTCTGGCTTTGTTTTCCATATATGTAGTGTACCATCATCCAGAAATGCATTTCATTAGTTAGCTATATACGACCCCTGTGTGTGCAGAACCAAAAGCAAAATAGAGACATCAGTTTAAAAACGAACAAAAAACTTATAACTGAAAGTAAGGCTCTGAAATATTATGTATGGGTGCTATTTGAATGGATGCTTAAAGTTTAGAGGAACAAGAAGGATGCAGAAACATGTTTATGTGTTTAGTTGGTTAAAGCTTAGTTTACTAATAAATACCCTTTATTTGTATTCAAAATTCCAGAAGTGGTCTTCAAAGAATGTAAGTGCATACTTAAAATGATTAGGGTTGAGTTAAAATGATTACAAGGTATTCATAAATCTCACTGATTGACCTCACCTAGTAGATTCGGATTTCAGTACTTAAATTGTTAATGTTTTCTTCTTAAACTCAGCATGTTTTTAAACTCTTGAATGTCGACTGGAAATGATTATATCTTTTTAATGATGTAGAATTTTATAAATATAGAATCAAGAACAGAAAGGTTATGAATGCTGATTATATTCAGTGTTACGCTCTAGAGAAATCTGAGTAAATGTTTCTCTCTTCTAATGGAAAATGTCAGCTGGTTTCAGGTTGAAAATACATCACAAGTAGATAAGTATATCACAACTGACTGATCAGTTGGAAAAGTGAATGTGAATCTTTTGTTTCAAGCTCAAAACTTCTGAAAGCAGTAAATGAAATCTGGCCACCTGTATCCCAAGCCGTGAGATACCTGAACATTCCTAGTTTTGATTTATTATGCTCTCTCTGGAGAAAAAAAAATGTTGCTACTGCAGGTGTTGTAGGCTTTGTAGTAGTGGAGCACAACTTCACTCTGCTTGCATTGCTGAGAGGATTTGCAGTCTCTGGGAGCCAGAGGAATACAATTCCTCCCAAACTCTTTCTTTAAATCAAGTGGAATAAAGCCATTTTATTTAACAGAATGTCCCTATAGAACAGATATATCAGAAGGACTAAATGGTTGATTTGATCCCAAAAGTTGCAAATTTCTGCAGCTTTAAAAGCAAAGGCCATAGACATGACTTGGAAAACTTGAAGGCATTATTGTAGGTGTTGGGGTTCCTGGGTGATTTGTCTGTTTCCACTAAGAATCGCTAATGGCTGCTGTTTTGGATTATTTTCAAATGGATTTAAGGTATGACTTGACCTAAATTGCATTGTAGCAATTCAATTTCAAGTGGCAAAGCAAAACTATGGACAACAGGTAATCTATATCCAAAAATTAGTTGGCTCTTAAGTTGCTGATGGTAAGAAGCATTGATAAAATTCAGAAGCTCTGTCGAAACTCGGAGAAAATCAGATATACTTGCTGCAATTTGCCTGACTAACATGGTTGATTTGGCACTAAAGGTTAAACCCAGTGACCAGACTTGCCAGTTGATTGCTCTGAGTAATTGGCATGTGAACAGTGTTGCAGCTTTTGTTCAGGAGGCCAGTATTTTTCTGACACTATTTGAAAGAGTGGCTGAAGTTTTATGTGCTCAGGTTCCAAGTAAAATGCTAGAGTCTCTGTGATGTTCTGGGATTGTTCAAGAAAGTATCTGCAGTTTTTTTTTAAGTTGGGGGGTTGTTTTTCTTCTAAAGAAAAAATCTCAGTAATCAAATGCTTCATTAGGGCAAGAACTTCTCAGTGTAAAATTAGAAAGCATAATCTTGGAACCTTGCTTTTTTTTCCTTCTGTCGTCGCATAGAATGCACGTAACAAGTGCTCAGAGGGGTGGTGGAGAAGAAAATGATGTGCAGAGCAGCTAAAGGAGAACCTCTGTCTGTGAGGCATGAGAACAGTCATCAGAGGAGCTTCTTTCAAGTAAGGTGTCAGCACTGTTCGGAGTACCTGCTGTGCTAACCTGTCGGGCTGACTAGAAAATGAATACTGCATCATATCTCCACTACTCTTGATTTCTAGGTTCAGCTGAACTTTAAAGTGCAAAGACTTGCATTTCCAAAATTTATTTTATTGGCTTAAAGGTGACATTTCAATTCTGAGACAAAATTCTGCATTAGTAGTATTTTTAGTCTGCCCAGCTTTACCTGAAAGACCGTATTAGATGGCTTCACAGTTACACAGTATAGTATCTACAGGAACAACAGTTGCGTATGCTAGTGAGTGGAAGAATTTCAGGCAGGTGTCTGGACAACAGCCTGCAACCTGGACCAGACCCTGCAGAACCCTCTGGTATGCACTGGAGTTGGAGAGAGCATCCTGTTGTAAGAGCACTGTTATTTCTCTTTACTTGTGATTAAAATGCAGGTGTCTGAGGTAAGAAGTCATCAAGAACGTGGAGAGCCTGGTTGGCACAGAACAGAGAGAAGTTATATTCAGCGTGGTTTATTATTTCACTGCCAGTTGTGCTGGAGCCAGGCACTTGAGTGTCACTTGATTTTTATTTTTTATTTTTTTTATTTTTATTTTATATTTATTTTATATATTTTTTATTTTTTTATTTTTATTTTTTGCTTTTTATTTTTTGCCTCTGTCCTGTCCTCTGACATTGTATCTGCAGGCTTTGCCATTATGCAAAGTATCCCCATCCATTCCTGCTTATTGGGAATGTTGACTGTACAATGCTTTTATTGCAGATTTACAATGTATTTCGTTGCAGCCATTATACTGAGGTGGTACTTTGAAACCTATGTTAGAAAACTTTTCTTAATTGACTTGCAGTCACGTCAGACCTCTTGATTACACTCACCCGTTTCTCTGGCGGTTCTTTTTATTTATTAGTTGAAAAAATTTGTTGAGATAATCTGAGGTCCTGACTTCTCCTTGAGCTGGGAAATGAAGAGAGTCAGCAGCATCTCCATAACAGTTGTGTTTAGATACTGTAGCTGTATGATGGGTTGACTAAAATTATTTCCTTGTATTTAGATCCATTCTAAATCTATTCTCCATTTTTTGCAAATATTTGAGTCCTTTTATACATTGTCCTCAGTGTAAAATCTTGAAGTCATGTCTTCAGTAAGCAAACCATTTTTTATTCTAACTCTTCTTGAATAGCCCGTTGTTCTTTAAATTAAAAGTGAATGGTTTAACTTCTGCAGGCTGTTCCTTATCTGTACATACCTTTTGTGTACTTCCTTACTTTGTTTGATGTGCAAACAGAATCACACAATCACAGACTGGCTGAGGTTGGAAGGGGCCTCTGGAGGTCATCTGGTCCAACCCCATGCTCAAGCACCTTGGTGTGTCCTGACTAATTTACAGTGCTGATCTTCAGATGCTTTTGGCTCTTTTAAAGAAAATGAGCAAAAACTGTTCTAGGTGAAGTGGTGCGTTGTTTTGTTTGCATAAAGAAAGCTGAAACTTCCCATCTTCTGTAAATTAAGTTTGCTATCATAGTAGAGAGTAGTCTAATCTCCTTTTTAATAGAAAGGATCTAGTATTTTTCTCATAATGTTATGTAAAACAGCTGGAAAAATACCTCTTATTATAAATATAAATTACAAATATAGTAACACTAATAAAACTACAAATAAAAAGTAAATAAAAATAACACTAATAACACTAATTTAAAATAGATGTTAAGAAAATACTGCTCAAACAGTAGCATTATTTGCATCAGATGACATTAGTGGATTGCATTCTAATACATTTTATGACTCTCATATTTACCAGAGCACAAAAGCTCCAATGTGTAAGTGGGACACTAAATTTCTAATCCTAGTCTTAATTCCACAATTTCATGGTTAGGATCTGGATGAATTTTCTCAACTGAAATCTCTTCTGCTAACCAGACTGTTTTTTAGGGCAACTGCAATGAGACCTGAGTAGACTGGTGTGCTGTTCTTACAGCTGTGGCACTTCACAGTGATATTAGAAGTTTCATCTGCAAACTTGGTTGCTTTTTTCTGTTGCTTACAAGGCAGATGCGTCAAACTAGATTGTTTTCAATTTCTACTTATATTTTCAGTTTATTTTTCATCATTTCTTTTACCCGAATAGAGACAATACTCTTGTCTTTCTATATCCCTGTCATACAGAGGATACAGAATTTTTCTCTATCAGTGGATCACAGCTCTTATTATTTACTGTTACCATTTGGCTGACCTCTTTGATCTGAAAAACTGTGTAATGACAGCGGCAGCTTCCTGAGGGGCATATAGAGATGATGATACTGGCACTGAGCCGTGCAACCACTTAGTGATCTTGCCGTCTCAGTTTTGTCATCTTAACCTTATTCATTGACAGTGGATTCTGCTTTTAATACAGGCAGGAAATTTCAGGTAATTGAGCTTTGTTATTCTTGTGATTATTGCTTCAACGAAAAATTACTCAAGTTTCTCCAGTTGGGAGCTTCTCTCCATATCACGCAGATCTAGACTCTTCCCTTTTTCCTCCCCTGGATTTTCATTTCTTTGGATTTTCTCATAGAAGAACAAGATCTGTCCCATTCAGCATTCATACTGTGAGTAACTTCTAGCAGTGGTCTGTGGAAGCAACAAGTGAAGTCTTGACACATGGTTTTGCAACAGGGCAAGAATGCCAGGGTTTGGGGCAAAAGTGCTGACAGTTTTTCAAGTTGTCCTGTCTGCATCATTGTTCCAGACATAATGGTGAATGCCAATATTTGCAGCATATTTTAGTAAATTATTTTGTATGGGGTAGCTTCGTAATTGTAATACTGTTTTCCTGAATGCTTCAGTGTCACGAGTGTCATTAATGCAGTGAGTACATGAGACTGGTATTAGATTACTGATTTTTCTTTGCCTTTAGTGGAAATCATCTATCTATGCGGTCTCTGCATGAGAGGGCAGCATACCGGATCATCACAAATGCCTTAAGTGTTGTGGTGTTTTTTTATTCAGAGGATTAGTATAAAACTAAAACTTTAAAACCTGTTAAACACTAATTTACTGAAGGCTTTATTCTTTAACCCAAAGCAGAACTGCCAAATATGCAGCTTACATTCTTAGATAAGCTTAGCTATGGGAAATTTGGCTCTAAGGTATTGATTTAAATAGCACTTTATATTCAGTTGGATGGCGTCAGTGCGTTCTTATGAAGCTCAAACTTCCAAAGGAATCAATACTATGAAACTAAAACTAAATAGCAATTAGTGAAGTTACTGCTGCCTAAAGTGGCTATAGATGACAGTTTTATGTTTGTCGGCAGGATTATTTTGGGACACTGAGTTCTTACTGTCTGATTCAGAAGTATCTGATGACTGAGTTTAAAATATTGGAGCAATAGAATGTGTGTTTTTGTTTGTTTTAAGAGATTTATCAGCTACGTTGGTGTAATGCATATAACCATGCTTGCATCACTGGTATGTAGAGCTTGTACAAACTTAACCTTTAAGTATTTAAGGGTTTAGGTGTATGATTGATTCTTCTAAGCATTGCTCAATAACTTCTTTGAATGTGGTCTTATTGTTCAGTGCCCTTTTGTATAACACCTGTATGATTTACTTCATTGAGTGGCAAAATGCAAGGATACCCTGTATTAGTTGAAGCTGTTCCTCTTCTCTTCCGTTTTCCCATTATGAAATGTCTGAATTGCTGATATCTAACATCCACACTAAGAGGAAAACTTTTTCTGTTATGGAAAAATTTTATTATCTTGCATCCACTAAATTTTGATTTAACTTAGTTTTTATGCACATTTACTTCAGGTAGAGGTGATGTTCAAATATCTTACTAGTTTTCTACTCCTATGTTGAGAAATTTGTTTCAGGTGTTATAACAGTAAAAAATGTGCGTGAAAGGTAAGGTGGGGCAAATCAGTGAATTTTGAACTTGTTCAGAAAACTTTGAAGACTGGCTGTTCCTGAATTTTGATTTCCATCTTCTCATGCTGTTAAAATATACTTCACTGGGTGATCGTTATTGAAGTGGATATCAGCATGTAATAAAAGTTTATGGAGCTAGTTTTAATTGTCAGACACTAAAATGTATCAAAGTTCTAATGATTCGGCAAACTCTATACTTTTCTTTTTGAATGAATAGTTGTGCGCTAGTTAATATAAGCAAGTGTAAAATATAGATTAGCATATCTTTCACTGTTTATCCACTTTACTGGTGCACATGGATGTACTGGATAGAGGCCACCAAGATGATGGACAAGAGCACCTAGTCTGTGAGGAAAGGCTGAGAGAGCTGGGACCATTTAGCGTGACAAAGAGGAGGCTCAAGGGGGTTCTTATCAATTCTTATCAATAAATACCTGAGGGAAGGATGCAAAGAAGACTGAGTCAGGCTCTCTTTGGTGGTGTTCAGTGCCAGGAAGAGTCCGTGGGTACAAACTGGAACAGAGGAGTTTCTGTCTGAACGTCAGGAATCACTTCCATGTTGTGTGGGTGATGGAGCACTGACACAAGTTGCCCAGAGGTTGTGGAGTCACCCTGCTTGGAGATCTTCAAAAGCCACCTGGGCATGGTCCTTGGCAACCTGCTCTAGTTGTCCCAGCTTGAGCAGGGGATGGAACCAGCTGACCTCCAGAGGTCCCTTCCAAACTCAGTCATTCTGTGAAACTTCTCAAGACGATTGAGAATTTTGTGTGTTAGAAGCACAAGTTAGTAGTGTTTTCCCGTGACTTGTATAGCGAAGTTTAATACCCTAGTTCAAGAGACCAAGCGATGACATGGCTTTCTAGGCAGGATTATTGTACCTCTACATGTGAAATAAGTTTGCCTCTTCACACAGAAGGAAGTCTTGCATTCCTGTGACTTCTTCAGTTTTCTAATGTTTAATAATGTCTACATTAACAAGTTTTCAGAAACTGAATTTATTTTTCTTAATTTAGCAAAAAAGTTGGACAGAGCTCTGCAGCCTCAGTGCTTATTATGTTTGTGTGTTCAATTTGTAGAAGTGCGTGTGTTCCCATCAGGGTTTTATCTTAATTTGTGTAATTGATTGCTAAAATTAGTCCCAAGAGTCCACTTACATTTAACAGGAGAGAGAAAAACTGTTTTTATAAGGTATAAAAGGCTTCAATTGTTATGTTTTTATAGCCTTTGTGTAGCTTTCTTGTGCATTTTTATTATGAAGTCTAGCAATGTAGGTTATTTACAAAGAATCTCTTTTCACACCTTGTGGTGAAATCTCACACTTTTTGTAAAGTGTTTTTCTACAAGTCTTCCTTAAGATCTATGAACGTACGGAGATGTTCACTTTTCATTAAGACCTTCTTTAACAATCCTTTCAAGACATAGGTGTTCAATTTACCATTTTTGTTTGGGAGTAAACATGCTTCAAGATAAATACATGTTTTTCAGCCCTTTACACCTACTGTGTTTGGAAATTTGTCTCAGGTTATGCCATTTAAGAGAGACTAACATTCTTTCACCATCCTTTTTACATCAGAAAGAAGTGCCAGTTATTGTAGATGTGGGGTGTTTTTTGTCATTTTTTTTCTTTAGTAGAATGAAAAACACTTTACAAATCAGTTGTTGATGAGGTTAGGGGGGATGTGGATGAATTCACAGAACATGATTCTGCGAGATGATGTTCATTAGACTTGGCTCCCTGGTGCCAGAGGCAGGCGTTTCTGCTGGTCCATATCCTCACCTCCCTGGTGTCAGCCGCTTGCTCCTGCCACTTTGCTGTCGCCTTTCAGGTCACTGTGAGCAGTTTTAGTTTAGCATGACACTTCAACCAAAAACTAAACAGGAAAAAAAATACATTGTAAGGTTCTTCAGTATTGGTGAATTAAGGTGACTTGAGTTTGACAAGCTTCAAAGCTATCAAAGGGTATTGGCTGTACAACCCAAAAGAGGTGAGGGTTAAGGAAGCAATCAAGAGAGAGGATTATGAGACAGCAGTCTTTGGCAGAAGCAAACTCAGCTTAGCGGGCCAAGGAACCATGCTGACAGTCAGTTTTTCTTTTCGTGGTACTTGTCATAAATTCATTAACTATGAGATCTGTGTTTGGAGGGATCCAAAATTAGGGCACGCTTGAAAGCCTAGTCAGGTTTGTTCTGTGCTAGCAGTCGGGGAGTTAAAGCTGTACACAAACATATTCATGTAATTTCCTTAAATTACAGAAATAGTCTGTAAATGTTCAGTAACATGACTGACATAGGGCAAAGAAACAACAAAACTTTGCAACTTCTGAATGGTTGTTTCCGTCTGCAAAATTCTGAGTTCTGACTTTGCTACTTGTCTTCTCAGGAGGGAGAAACATTCCAGCAGATTTCATGGATACAAATTCACAGGAACGTAATCCTTCTATGCAAACTGCAATTGTGACCACATATTTCTTTGGGGATATATTTGCCGTAGCTACCTAAGGCATTTATCCTGTTAGGGCATGGTTTCTTTTTTTTCTGTAAGGGCTTTTTGTCTAACTGTTCATCTCAGCATAATAATAATATTGAAATTTTGTCATAGTAAAACTGACATCCACTGCGTGGCTGGTATGCTTACAGTGTCCTCCAGGAAAAGCAAGTACAGATGATGTTAGAGAAGACCTTAGGGGACTGTGATGATGAAGTGAAAGTCCTTCAGAAGAAAACTTCCAAAATTCATGCAGCAAATTGTTTGAGACTTGCTCAGTGTAACTGTCACCATAATCTCAGATGAATTTAGGAATGAAAAATTTGTGACATCAGAGACCTGAGTATCTAATATAGCTTATATGACTTTTTCTATAAATAACTAGAGAAGAGCTCAAATGAGATCTGGTTTGTTCTGGGGGTGTGGTGAATAAGTAACTGTGATGTCTATAAAGTGCAAAGATCATCAACTGTAGTTTTTGTGTCTTCTGTATTTCAGAATTTCAATATTTAGAAGTTTCAACTCATTTTTTTGGACAGAAAAAAATGTCAGAAGATCTTTATTCCCCGCCCCTGATAACTACAAATAACATAGTGATGGAACTAACCAGGTTAAAGCATTAAGGACAGTAATTCAACAGGAAAAAAAAGAAATCACTTAGCTCCTACCCATTCACCTGATATTAGGGGTGGGGATGGGTGTTGAAGAGAGCTTAAGGAGGAAGGCTAGTACGTCTTTGCATAACGTTGGGAGATCTTACAAAGCTTGATAACGTGAAGTTGAAAGACAGTCTTGGTCCCTATATCTAGCCATTTTGAAGACTGTTGAATTAGCTAGCGTTTCAGAATTTGGGGATGAAAACCTGTGAGGAATGTCTGTCTTCCCCTTTTCTCTATATGATGTTTCTAAACATGTTTGTCAGATTCACCAGGTATTAGAATAATAAAACAGAAGTAAGGAAGAATTTTTTCCTTCTCTGGAATAAGTAATATTGTAGAATATTGTAGAAGTTCCTTCTCTGGTAAGTAATAGCTTTAGAGCAACTTGCTGTGGATAATTAAAATAATGCCATTTTGTATTACATGTTGGATGAAAAGTAAAATCATGGAACATTGTCTTGAATTTAATCTGGAATTAGTATAGTTTGGGTTCCATTTCATCTCTGCGGTGAAAGTATCTTTGCATATTAGTACTCATGAGCATTTACCATGAATGCTGTTTTACGTAGTGAAGCAGTGAAAAGCATTGGCATTAAAAATAAAATGCTTAAAAAACATGGGGATTAAAGTGAAACCAGGACCTGAGTCCAAGCCAAAAAAGGTACAATTTAAAGGGGATGGGGTGGGGGTGTGTGTGGAATCTTTTTAGAGAATAAAAATAGCAGCAGTATTTTTAATTCACAGAGAATTAAAGTTTAAGACAAGGACAGGCATGTTTACTTTTAAGACAATGAAGTCTGAAGCCTTAACTGTCTGTGAATAGGTGATAAGAAATGACTGTCTTGTTATCATGCTTCTGGCTGTCCTGTGAGATCTGTTAACATCCCTTGGAATTCTAGGAATTTCTTTACTCTTCATTTGTTATGCTTTTAGGTTCCTAAACATTTGGAATGAATGTTCAATTAAGATAAATCATTTTTCTTTCACTGTTTATCTTCTTTTCATTGCAGCCCATAGACATGAGTGTTGTCCACTTTCATCTTTATATAAAATAAATGTTCATTGCAGAGTGGGGTAGACAGATGGTGTAAAAGACTTGATTAGAGTATTCAAATATGTGCATAGTTGTAGCTTATTAATCTAAGCTGTAGTGGGATGCTGGAGTAGTAAATCTATGTACTGTTTTGGGGGTAAGTGGATGTCAGACTATTTAATAAGCTATAACTTTGTTTCTGAGGGCTACTTTTTGAAACAATGTGTTTCTTTTTTCACTTTTGTTAATTGGCGTAGAGACTGCCCTCTGCTGTACTCTTCAGCTAAAGGAGCGTTAGAGTAAGCTCTAAGGGTAGCTGCTGGTAAGTGAGCAAAAAGTGTTAAACTATGTTAGAGCTTTATTAATGATACAGGATAGCAAAACATAACCAAAGGTCAAATAGGATATTTCTGAACTTAAAAATATCCTTAAGTGACCATGGCAGAGGTCCGTATCTAGTGAATTCGGGAAATAAGATTCCTGAAGCCTACTCTCATTTCTTTCTGCTGTCATACCCTCCCCTAATACATCTGTGTTAGTATACATCCCAACTGAAACATTATTCCTCCAAATGTCTATTTTTCATTTGGTCTAAAAAGCTGAAATTAAACAATGCTGATGTGCATTGCAAATGCTAGTGTATATTTAAATCAAAGGGAATCGTGTGACAGGTAAGGTGTTCGTTAGTGTTATCAACAACTGTTTTTTATTTCAGTCAACTTTGGAAGCACTTTAATTTTTTGTAACTGAGACCAAAGCATTTATACCACAGTAAAAAGTCCAATTTGTTAAGACTAAACCCTCTTGGATGGTGGTTCTGCTTGACCTGTGCTATCACTTTGAACAGATTGAAGTGTCTCGCTATTGAGATTCTAATCGAGGAAAATTGTTGCTAATAGAGCATGCAACGTGTGTTTTTCACTGAGACATCAGTATGAATTTAAATAAGATTTGTGTTCTCCCTCCTCATATCTTCATTTCGTATCTTCATAATTCGTATGAATTCTGTATTTTTCTTTTATGAAAATTGGCCTGTTCAATTTCTTAAAATTTAGATCATGCTTATTCTGAGGGGCTTTGATTTCTTTAGACCTAACAGAGCTAAAATATATTATTAAAATTAATCTATGTGGTGCATCTTGCATCTGTCTTCACTTGATTACACTCACCTGAGTCGCTAAGGCTTGTGAGCATTCTCTGATGGTCGACAGGAACAGCACAGACAGCTGAAGTGCTGTTCTTCAGAGGTTTTACTGGTGTCGGTACTGCTGTGTACTGAGAGGTTTTAGCCATCTGCTGACCAAGCTCGACGCGACTCACAAAAAGTGCTTTTTCACCTCTGGGTTTGAGTAATCCTCTCGATTCCAGCCAGAGCTGGGCGAGCAGCTGCCCCTGCCTCAAAATGGCAGGAGCAGGGGCCGAGCGCAGTGAGGAGCGGCACTGCAGAGCTCACGTAGGATGCGAGTCCTGCAGCTCTTTGCAGGAGCTGGGTGGGAGCAGACAAAGCTCTCGCCATGGGAACGAGCAGTCCTGCTCCGGAGAATGGCAGAGGAATGCCGAGCTGGTGGTGTGCATGAGGAGCTGCATCTGCTGCCGGGGGGGCAAACATCACGGCCCTGTGCCGCGCTGACTGGCCGCTCTTGTGGGCGTTTGGCACTGAAGAGGGCTTCTTTGATTAATGGTAATAATCACATATCTTGCATGTGATACCAAAATAATACAGTAATGTGCTCACGATTCCCCTTGTTTATATGGCAAGCAATTTATGTATACTGCTTATGAAACTGAATCTAAGCATCTGAAACTTCACCATTTTCTTCACGCTTTCATGTTGTGAGCTGACAGTCTGATTCCTCTTGTGCAAATGTAACTAAGCAGTAACAATCAAAATTGCTTTCCTTTCGAGGGCTTAGCCCTTTTTGCTGTTGATCCACATACCTTGCACCTTGAAGTGAGCATGGAATGTTAAAACCTTTCGGCATGTCTGATAGCCCTTTGAAATATACGCATTGAGCTGAGTTACTCTGCTTGACGGGTTTTCTAATGAACCCTGGACTGAAGTGATTAGAAGTAAGAGTCAGCTGGATATTGAAGGAAACGTTTTCTTCCAATACCAAGACTACAGTACAACATCTATTTAGAGGAAATGATGTAAAATGTTGTAGACTTAAGAAAATAATCATAGCAGAAGTCAGTCTTGAATATATTGCAAAATTAGTGTAAGAGTTTATTTTTCATATCACAGGATTTTTGAAAATTAAGAAAAACAGTATCAAGCTTTCCTAGGGTTTGCAGCTTTTACTTGCTTTTGAAACACATCCAGCTGCTTAAGTTTGTATCAGGTATTCCAGATACTATTAAGCTTCATATGAGATCTGCAAAGTATTTTCTACTATAAACTCCGATTTTGAATTCTTGTCAATTAGGTTATTTTATGCTTTACAAAATGATTTGTGCTGTTTTCCTTTATGTAACTGGGTTCCAGGACTCTTAATCATGAAATACTGTTGAGGAAACAGATGATGCTTGCGAGATGATGCATTGGAAGTTTCTGTAATTATTCATCTTAAGACCTGATGCAATGCTTATTGGTTAGAGTAATTTTTTCTTCTGTTCCTGGTGTCTGCCTCAAGCTGATTCTTGTTTTTAACCTCAGCTATACCACGCCTTAATTTGAGGAATAAGCAAACGTTTTACCAGTGTCATGTTTTACATTTTAAATTCCTTAGGACTGCTGTAGAGAGAAACTTCAGAGTTAATCTGAAGATTTTTTCCTTGTGCTTATTTAATTTGTTGCAATTGGGTGGTAGCATTTTTCCAAAATTGTTGGTGATGAGGATTTGTGATATGTGAAGCACTCCTCAGAAAGCAGAAAGAACAGTGGACTTAGATTTGGAGGGGGTTGCCCGTTATCACAATTCCTTTGATTAAAGGAAGTTATTCCAGCATTCCAGACATGCAGCATCCCTCTGCTTTTACCAACTAGATATTTTTAGGGGCTAGGGTTTGGGGGAGTTGGTTTGGTATTTTGGTAATGTTAAATCTTAGCTTGCCTGACAAGTGAGGTTTCATATCTCTTGTATTACCTGGCTGTGATTACTTGGCCTGTACTGCTTATTGCTTGCTTAAGAGACGTCCAATTTTCTGGGATATCAAAATTATTTTCTACTTAAAGTGCTCCTGAAACTCCTAGTGTTTGGTGTCTGTTTCCTGAATATGGCTGTTAGTGTGACTGCAGTGGAACTCTAGCTTTCCCTAACTTGTTTCTTTCTTAACTGACTTAACTCAGATCTTATATACTGAAAGTGAGTAGCAGTTATTACAAGTCACTTATGTCTGTTACTCTTTTAGGAATTTGTATGCCCTTGGCATCTTGCATAGAGTTTATGCTGAAAAAGTAAGCAACGTTACTAATGTTTGCCTAATACTGGTATTTGCCTATTACTAATGTTTACCTTAGATTGTTTTTGTTTCTCTGGTCTTCAGTGTTCATTGCTATGCAAAAGGGGTTTAAATTTTTTATTCTATATATATACAGATGCATAAGTTTTGGTTGTGCCCTTTCTCTGATTTAACCTCAAAACCTACTCTATTTTTATGTAGCTAATTATTTTAAATTTGATGGAGGAAATGTACCTAATCTCACCTTCAACATTTTTGATCAGTTTTTAAATATTGGCCAGTAACTTTATTTTGTGATGTGTAGATTCTTTAGTGTGACATTACTTAGCTTACACACTAAGTGTTATGATGGTATCTTTAAAGTTGTGTTTTACTTCTTGCATATTCTTAGATAAAGTTTTGACTTCCTTGGTGCTGAGTAAATGAGTATTATTCATTCCCTCAAATTGTTTTGACACCTGTTAGTCATCATGTGTGGACTGAGGAATGTAAGTTTTTTGTCAGCTTGTCAGAGTTGAAAATAGATGAATGTAACTTTCAAAGGGCTCAGTCTTCAGCCAAGTTGCAGCTAGTACTGTGTGCGTGAAATAGAATTTGAATTATCTTCCACTCACAGCTCTACTCTTTGCAATTTCATGTTACTCAGGGAGACTTTGTTTTTGGAAATGGGCAGTTGTGTACAATGACATTGCCTTTGTCGAAAGGGAAATCGGGCATTCTGAGGGTCGTTTTACTAAATTCTTATCTTCCTCTCTCTGAATTTCAGACACCCCATTTTGCCACAGTGCTCTTCCTGAATACAAGCTTTTGACTCCATTTTTCAAAAAGCTGTTTGCTTAGAGAAAGTTTTACAGGTGCTACTTGACTGTGCAATACTTGCAGTACTAGCCTCAATACTGTGTAGCTTTTGATGGGCTTTTCTTGGTGGTTGCTTGATTTTTGTTTTATTTTGCATATCAGTGCAGGGCAGTTAAGCATCTTTAGAAGGCAAAAAAAGATTTGTCACTACCTAGAAATGCTTTCAGATTTACTGGTTGAATATTCGAGAATAACTGGTTGTAGTGGTTAGGCAAGAAACAAGTGAAGAAAATTTTGCTGTTGCTGTTTGTGGCTGTATACTACTAATGAAAATAGAAAACTGTACATTCTTAGAATTGCAAGCTGGCAGAAACTTGTGTAGGAGTGTCTGTTGCTGCTCCTCCAAAGCTGTACTATTGCTATTTAATTTTCAACTTAATTACAACATAACCAGCCTTCCTGTCCTCCTCCAGACACAAACATTTGGTCTGACTTTTTTTTTCTTGTCTTGGTGCTTGCAGTGTTTTTGTGTAATACAACTTTGAGATGCTTTGTAGTATTTAGGTATGCATTGGAAAGGGTTGCCCGGGGAGGTGGTGGACTTACTGTCCCTGGGGATGTTTAAGGAAAGGTTGGACGTGGTGCTTAGGGACATGGTTTAGTGGGTGACACTGGTGGTAGGGGGATGGTTGGACCAGATAACCTTGGAGGTCTTTTCCAACCTTAATGATTCTATGATTTCTTTTGACTCAGTAAATAATAGATAGCAAAAGAAACCTGATAAAAAGGAATTTAAAAACTCAAGCACAATTGCTAGTTGTAACTCTGTACAACTATTTATTAATTTTATTACCTTTTAATTTGATATATTGAGGTTGATATATCCATGTCTTTGTGACAGAGAAAGCAGAAAGAAAAAGGCCATGTGGTGTAAGACACAGCTATACATTGTATTTAAGAGCTGAGGTGTTATATTTAAGAGTTAAGTGGCTGCATTTACCAGAAGACTTACGTTCTTTAGCCTGAATCAACAGGAATGATAAACTGTATCAGGATGGAAGGCTGGATTTGGAGTATAGTGGAATGTCGCTACTTGCCTGTGGAAATTACTGTATACTGTCAAATATACATGTGTTTGCATGTGTGAAGATTTCTACTCTTGTATTTAATACTTTCCGCTTTAGTGCATTATCTACAGGAAGTATTAAGAGTAGCTGCTCACGTGAACTTATCCTAAGACTTTATGGCTACTTGGAATTGTGTAAGTGCAGCTCCAGACTGCTTTAGATAGTATCTTTTGGAAGAACTCCGTGCCAGACCTGTCTTCTGAAACCTGGGAATCTGTGTTTACATAAAAATACCTCAATTTTTGAGCAATACACTCCAATATTTTTACGTGTTTATTGAACTTCTTGTAAGCATGTTGTCTCTAACAAGTTATTCGTGTTTAGTGTTTGTAAGATCATAGGCATAGATTGTGTGGGAATTTTTAGGAGTGAAAGGATAAGTTAAAATTGAGAACTTTCGGAAACTGCTAATTTGCAATTGTGTATGTTAAATGCAAAAAAATATAATGCTTTGACATGGATTTATAAGGAACTTTAGCATTAGTTTTAACAGTGCTCTTTCTAATATCAGCACATGAAAATTACTAAAATGATTGAGTCAGATTTGTGAGGGTTCTGTAGTTCTTAAGCACTATGTAAATGTGGAGGGAAAGTTCCATTGTTCTCATGTCTGGAGCCTTGAAAAACTGTCTTAGGTGTTTTGTTATTAATACAGTTACTGACTAACTTCCTTTGAATGTCTTTCGTTAGATTTTCATCCTGGATTCTTCTTCAACTGCCTTGCGATGGAAGGGAAATATTACTGAAGTTATAATGGATTTTACACAGCATCACAACAAAAACTGGCCTAATAGCATTTCTGTTTGAAGAGAATAGGCATAACTACGCATAATCATGACAACTTCTCATATGAATGGACACATCACAGAAGATTCTGACAGTGAAACAAAAAATGTGGATCTTGCATCTCCTGAGGAACCTCAGAAGCACCGAGAAATGGCTGTTGATTGCCCGGGGGACTTGGGCTCCAGGATGATGCCCATGCGGCGGAGCGCTCAGCTTGAGCGAATCCGTCAGCAGCAGGAGGACATGAGGCGCAGACGGGAAGAAGAGGGAAAGAAACAAGAACTGGACCTTACTGCTTCTATGAGGCTTAAGAAATTAGCACAAATTCCTCCTAAAACTGGAATAGACAATCCAATATTTGACACAGAAGAAGGGATTGTTTTGGAGAGTCCTCATTATACTGTGAAGACACTAGGTAGGTAAAATGCAATGAATGGGGTAATGGAGAAAATATTTAATTGAATATTAATGTTCTTCTAGGTGACTTAAAACACGGTTTAGCTAATTCTTGCTACTTGGATTCCAAGTCTTCTGGTCCTTCAGACTTAAGGTTTTTCGTCATTTGGCCATCAGGGTATGTTCTCCAGCAAGGGGCTTTTCAAAACCGATCCATTTGGGGGGCATTTAAACAAACTGTAGAGTACTAATGGGTTCCCTTGGATGTCTCCATCATCTTAGGGTGGGGAAAACTGTGCAACTGCCACCGAATTTCATTATGTTTGATGAAGGACAGACCAGAATAAGCAATGAATAAACATGTTGTTTCATACAATACATACAATAAAATGTTTCATACTTTGTTTGATTTTACTGAATTTCTGAACTATACTGCTTCTGATTCTTCTCATATTTCCACATTTGCTGTCCAAGTGAGCCTGAGTAGTCACTTGACAAATCTCTAACCTTTGTTAACAGAACCCCAAATAAAAATTGTCAGGTGCTAATGAATTACAAAGATGTTAAACTACTGTTATTGATTCATGTTTAAAAAAATGGATTTTAGCTTAGCTTTATTGTTAATCCATAACATCTGCACAAAATGTAGTGGTTTAAATAACAGCATTGACCCAATTGTCTGTGGTTTTAGTTTTGAAAATGTTTCATAAGTACTAATGTCTAATTTGGTATATCTTTGCCAAGCCTTTAATCTTTTCATCTTAAAAAAAAAAAAAAAAAGATTTTGTTTATAAAGACAAAATGGGACACTTAATTAAAACAATTTCAAAGGGCATGTTTGTTATCAAAACAAGATGTGATTTAGACAGCTGACCTAGTGGAAATACACTTCTGAACATCTAGAATGTGTGCACTTAAGTATTCAACTGGCTTGTTCACAGCAATGTAATTCTCTTAGATGCAGAAAATATTTTGTTCACTACTGTTTATTCTGCTAATTTAGTTAAATGAGTAACTGATGCTTCAAGTAAGTAAACCTTTTGTAACTACAATGAAAACTTTTTTGGAGGGGAGAACCTGCTCATTTTTTTATGCATTTGGCAAAGATTACTTATAAATTGTTTTATAAATATAAACAAACTTTTAGAAATCGTTTTGGATAAAACAGTTTTCTTAGTCCTGCGATTCAACTAGTATATGGAACGTTAGAGAGCTAGCACTAGCGTATCAGGTACTCTAAAGAGATCTATACAGAACTTAAGAATTAAGGTATTGGTAGTAATATATGATAAAGCCAACTTAATATCACTAAGTTTGTTCATTACTTTTTGTTTGAAGTGATAAACACAGCTATTTTCGTTTGCTCTTTTTCTAATCTAATGTGTTAAGCAGTGACCACGGGTCCTCCCCTGCAGTTGCGTATTTTTTCTCCGGCAGTCTTTTGATTAATAAGTATATTGCACAGTGCTCCATCGCATTCCAGCCATTTCATAGTCCACTGGAAAAAAAGACTGCAATGTTTCTTGCAAAAGAAGACTTTAGAAAAAAACAGTGGATTGTTAATTGGTCTGCGATTTAAAATGGACTCGTTCTGCAAAAGAACCTTGACTTGTCTGTGAGTAAATGCAGATGTTAGTCATTTACTGAACTTCTTTCATCCAGACAACTCTTTCAGTAGCAAATGTCTAGAGAATGGAGTCTTGTTACCTGGCGTTTATTTAAAACAAAAACAAAACTACAAAAAAAAATGTATAATTTAGAATTCATAAACAGGGACCTAGGAAGAGTTAGGCGTGAGTAAAGCCAGATTTTCATGGGTTTTTGCATATGTTTTTACAATTAAACAAATTACTTAGGAAGTGATTTCTAGCTTAGTGGTAATAATTTCATTTTATGCATTTCAATCATTTTTTGTGATTCTTCTTGAATTATCTTGATGGGGGGCAGGGGTATTTGCTGTTCCTTGAAGGATCATCATTTGATATAGGGCTTTTACATCCAGCACAGATGAAGATTCAGTGTGGAGGGGAATTAGACGGGGAGGAGAGTACTCTGGTAGATTTGTAAGAAAGGGTGAGATAGAAGGCACCAGCAAAGTGCTGAAGAGGAGAATATGTAGAGGTATCTAGGAAGGGGCATTTTCTTATTACAGCTATACAGTAGATATCCATCATTCTACATTGATTTATATCTTATATGGAGTATGTATTACAGATCAGTGTGCATGTGTATTACCAACCTGTGTGCATATATGTCTGAGGATTCAAGCACATGCATACATAAGGGAAGTAGAGAATTCACAAATAATTGAATAAAATCATTTATGTGCATAAGGGGTGTTATAGAGAAGTTAGGTTCTCTAATGCCTCACTTCTTTGAACCTAGTAACAGTAACAACAGAATTTTGATGTGTGTTTAACTGAATAGGTATTAGTAGGAGCTTTATGTGCAACAACATCTGTTTTCCACTACACTTCTTTTTTTAAGGCTTGGAAATAATATACTTCCTCAGTCTCAGATAAACCGTTTGCTGAGATGCTTTGGTAGTTTTGCATACTCTGCTAGGCAAGAAATGTGCCAGCATACCACATCCTATTTAGCAAATATTCTTGCCATCTAAATGTTCTTTAGTCTTCAAGTGGCTTTTCCCTGTGTGATGGGCAGTATATTTTGTATACAGTTCCCTAGTGAGAGGCTGGCCTTCTTAATTACTGTTCTGAGCTATACTGGATTTCACCTGTGGAATATCCTGCCCAGCCTGTATCTGAGCTTTCAGCGCAGCTTTTGTACTGCTCTTTGTTTCCTTGGTTGCTATAGGAAGAAGCCTATGACCTTTGGTGGGTAAGATATTTTTAACATGTGTGGAATGGTTTTGGGGTGTGTTTTTTTAATTGTCCTGCAGACAGTAAAATACTCTATTGGGAGTGTTTGTTTCCTTTCATTGTACAGAAGACTGACTTAACAAACTCAAAATTGAAAACATTTATTTAGGTATGCTATGCCTGAAATTAAAAACATTACACTTGGTTGATATGCATGTTTTACAAGGTTTTACAGATTTCACGTGCCCCTTGATCAGCCATTTTAAACTTGCACTCAAAGTTTAGCTTGAGTCTTGTGTTCAGTGTACTGATGAGTCTGAGGTTAAAAATAGGTAAAGGAAACGCCTTGGTAGAGTATTCATGTTAGTGATCCAAGTCTACTGTGATTTTTTTTTAAAAAAAAAGCAACCTAGCTAGTGTCCTGATAACATTCCTATTTTAATGTTATTTAATTAGCTCAGAATGAATAAATGAATATTGTGAAAACAAAAACAATTTTCAAGCTGGTTTTTTGTTACTAGTAAGGGAGGTTCACCTCAGTATCAGCTGATAGTTTTAGAATTTGGGATTTTCTTTGCTGTTGAGAAAGTTTGATTTTTTTACATAATTTGCGAGAAAGCATACATTATTTTCATACGCACAACACCCACTATATTTTGGTTTGCTGGAGGATGCGAATGATACAGACTTATAGTGCAAAAGACTTTCATGATTTTGATCATAGATTTTTTTTTCCCTTTTTATTTTTCATACCTTGTTATTTTAAGCTGGTAAGACCAAGCATAACTTTATGCTTATAAATTGTTTATTTATTGTTTATTTATTTAATTGTATTAAGTAGTTTACTTATCAATCACTCATTTTATAAGTAAGCAATATATAATTTACATATACACACATGGGATGGTCTATTGAAATAACTCTTAGTACACAGTGAATCAAGATTAGTTCAGCAAAACAGTTGTTTTCATATTGCAGAATAGTCCCTCTTTCACATTTAGTTATACATGAGCTGCAGTTATTGGATCTTTTACATATCAGTGACTTCAGAGAATTTTTTAATATGGAATTAAAATTTAAACCATGTATCAGCTTGTTTATATCTTATAGTGACTTGTGGTCCTTGTTTTGATTCTGATATGTTCTGCAAATAAACATCAGAGTGAACAATAGATAATATACGTTGTTGCTGATTTAAAATACTGAACAGCAAAACATTTTTGGTAAAAATCTTAATACAAACATTACAACATTATCAGTCTGTTAACTTGTAACTTATTTTTATTTTATTTCCTACCTAGAAGTGGAAGAACTGTTAACTTCTCTTAAGCATATCCAGCACATTCTGGTAGACCCTCAGAGCCAAGAGGATATCTCTCTCATTTTACAGCTTGTTCAAAATACTGATTTTCAGAATGCATTTAAGATACACAATGCAGTTACAGTGCATATGAACAAAGCCAGCCCTCCATATCCTCTCATCTCCAATGCACAAGAACTAGCACAAGAGGTATGTACAGTATGCATCTCTGTGATACATATGTGAAACCTATAATCATAGCTGTTGTTGAAATATGTTCTTGGCAAGCTTGTCTGGGTTACTGAATGTTAAATATAAAATGGTTATAATAGTCACTGATTGCTATATCCAGTTTTTCTACATTTCCAAACAGTAACTAGAAAAATATTTTAGGGATAAGAACTCCCTTTTTTAGCATGGGTAGATAGATATGCAACAGAAAAGGTATTGCTTAAACATAGAAAAGAGAGCAATTATGAAAATGTAACTTTTTGCATTCATTATTCTTTATTCCAAGCATTCAGAAATTGAATTACAGTTCTGTTATTGTGACTTTCCTCCAAGTTGAGCCATGGTAAAGAGGCATCTCTGAAAATATGACTGTATGGGAAACAAGCATTCTGTTTTAAAGGGAGCAACAGATACCTTCATACTTAATTCCTATGTTTTGGTGGCTGCTGTGCTAGTCAGATTACATTTAATTTTGTCTGACAGATGACAAATCTTTTATAAGACCTGATATGTTTTTTAGAAATCATTGAAGTATACTTTTAGAAATTTAAGGTTTTTAACTTCAGTCTTTTTAGTGAGATCTTAACCATTTGAAATACTTTGAATACAGTTTCAGCCAACTGTTTTCTTTGAGTTTTATTCACTTGAATACTGGTGATCAATACATGTATACGATAGCTTTATTATCAGTAGAAGTAATTTATGGAAAATTCATCAGATACGAAGTTGCTGAGAACAGAATGAGTTTTCACACAGGGCTGGATGTGACTAGACCCTCTGAGAGCGTGGCTGCTGGTTCACATTACCTCTATGCTCCATGGCCTGCTGCCTGATGGTATTGCAGGGCAGCGAGGCCGCACCTTGTGTGGACATACCTTTATTAACTTGAAGCTGGCTAGTATGAACGCACCACAGTATGAGTGCGGTGTAACAAGGTTGTATTCAGCAAAGCCAGATCCAGCGGCTGGGTAAATGCACCCAGTCAACCAAACTCACCTGCTGAAACCTGGCTCATGTGAGCCAGTATATAAGCATTTTCCAGTTGCTCAAAGGCTCCTCACTTCAATTTCAGCGTGGCAGTAACATGATTTTCCTAGTATCTGGTTTTCTTTGTCCAATTAGAAGCAAATTTTTCAACATCTCTTTACGCTGTCCTTTTTCTAGTTCTTAATCTTGCAAATAAAGAAAACATAGCAAGCTTGGAGTTCTTTTGCAGAAGAAATTGCTAATTCTTGAGGGATGTCACTTAAATGGTCTCTAAAGGCACAGTGTGCTGATTAATTTGCAGCTCTGGATTTTCCTGTTTAGGTTTGTCAGTAAGATTGCACCAAAACCAAGTGGGAGTATTTTACCTATGAGCTTGCCTCTGGCTTATTAGTCTGCCTCTAGGCTGCTACAAGATGCTCACTAGGCTTCTTCAGTGTCTGCGAACCTGAAGGAACCTTTTAAGTTAACTTCCATTTGTAAACTACTTCCCCAAACACACACTTTATCCAGACCTAGTTTGTGTTTTTACTCAGATGCACGTCAGTTTTTGAATCTCCACTTATATATATGAAGTTACAGATTTATCTCTTAGGAAATCTGGTTGGGTCATCATCCCATTGCCACCCCCCAGTGGATATGAAGGTGCTTAATGGATGTTTCCAAGAAGAGTATATGCTTTCCAACTCTAAATTACTCTTGCAAGCCACGATCTTCTGTTGACTAGCAAAGCTTTATTAGTGTAGGAAAACTATAGGTCTGTTTTCAAACTTTCATATTCTTCCCTGCTATCTTCTCTATCCCTCACTTTCTTAACACATTCCTCTGTTTTTTCAGGTAGTTTCATAAATCCTAAGATCAGAAGATAGTGCAAAGCCAACTCTGTTTGTCTTAGCAGTAATACAAAAAGAAATTTAAGCATAAAGAAAATATTTAATCCAATGAATTCTGTCATCACCCAGAAGAATATTACATGAAAGGCAAACATATTCCTGCTCTCATTTTGATATTTCATCTCCCATCCCTGTCTTGCTCCAGCCTTGAAATTCCTGAAGAGGCAATATATTGCATATGTCTGTTCCCATTTTCTGATGTAATTTAGATTCAGCTTCTTGCATATTTAAGTGACTTATATTTTGCAATATGTTAAGTAGGATCCTGAAGTGATTAAGCTGGAAATTCAGGACAAATATTTCTGTGACTAACAAAAGTGTCTCAAGAGGAAGACCTTAAGGCCTCCATTCGCATTATTCTGTATTTTCTAGTCTTGTCTGAACAGAAGAGACAGACTCATTTTTCAGATCTCTTACTCCTTTTGGAAAGGCCTCTTTTATGGCCTGTGAAGGTCTCTGTTAACAAGGAAGATTATTTCTGCTTCAGAAAAGGTTATTCTCCACCTCCCATCCCAATCAAAGTCAAAGTCTCTGGCTTGCGTGCCCAGTTTTTTGCTTGTAGTGTGGCTTGTTTGTGCCTTTACCCCTAAACACAAGCATGGGAAGCTCCCCCGGAAAGCAGTTTTCATCTTTCTAGAGCTTTGCCTACTTCAGGGCGTTTTTCAAGACACTTGCAAAAGCCTGAACAACAAGATACTGATAACATCTGACAATACAAGACATTACAAGAAAGAAAAAAATAGCATATACATGCATAACATTATGTTAATGTGCATATTTTAGTGTACAGGTCATCAGTGACAGTACACAACCCTGAAACAGTTTTGTAGCGCATGTCCCAGTTTAAAGCTACAAACGTCTATTTTGTTGGAGGCTTTATGGTGTGGAAGAGAACCTGTTCTAGAGTTCATGCATCTGCAGCCCTAACACAAAAAGTTCGCAACACAACTTCATATTGCAACAGAAATTTTCTTCCTCCCTTAAAAGAAAAAAAGGTAAAGATTCATATTAAACAAATTTCCAAAGGTGGAGTTTGGGGGACATTTTCATTTGCCACACTGAACTTTGATTCAAAAATCTGTTTTCATTTACTCTTTAAATGATTATTTGCTTTTATAAAACAATGTGTGTGAACATGTTGTGAAAACTTTTTAGCTTTCAGTTTTTTTGTTAACCATTAGCAATACATTAGAGGGGAATGGTGCACTTTTGTTTTCTCATCTTCTGTAGGGAATTCTTGAAGTTACTAGTATACTTCTACTTAAGTTTTCTAACTGATTCTGGTAATCAGGCACGAACAACTCAAGATTTTTCTTTACTCTTTATTTTCAAGAAACTTTTATTGAATTTAAAAGGTGGAATGGAGCATTTAGGCTTAAGGAATTTATTTTAGAGAGCTAATCTCTGTAAATGTGTAGTCTGTCTCTTAAAAACAGCCATTAAATATCAAGTGTAATTAAATTGATTTTTAATCCATTTAAACTTGACCAAAATGGGGGCAAGGATTATGGGAATATGATTTGAATCTTGACCTTGTAAGAATATTTGATTTGGCATTCAAGAGAGTGTGTAATTTGTGGCTTGTAACACCGCATATCAGATACCTTGAAGGCGTTCTTGCTATTAAATATACTTAATAGAGTCGATTTATATAAGCTATATTTTTAAATACTTAATACTATTCACTTCAGCAAGTGTAGCTAATTAAAATAGATCAGTACTTCTCAGAGGATGCACTGAAAGCTTGTAACTTTTGGTATTAATGCATTAGTGTATGGATGGTACATACATAGCTGCTGACAGTCCTGCATGTTAGAGGTAACTGCGACATGGTTTTGCAGGTGTGGTTATATTCTAAATGGTCAGTATCACTCCAGTGTGCCTCCAAATTGCGGCTTTTGTAATGAAACCACTTTAATAGCTTTTTTCTTTTTTAGGGCTGCTTGAGCTAAAGTTAAAGTAATTAACAATAAAAACAAGACCGAATAGTTAAGAAGTTAAGAAAATACTGTTATTGCCATGTGTTTAATGGATTGCTTATGCTATCTGTAGGGTCACTTCTAGAAAGTCAGCACAGATTCATACTTCTTCATCTGATAAAACATGGGATTATTTTTATCATGAATAACAAAGCAATACTGGTGTAGTAAGTGTTGTACATATCTGACTGAAAATTTCCTAGTGCTTCAACGTTGACATTAAATTATTACATAATAAATTTATCTTTCTATTAGAAAAGGGGGGAGGTAAGGAAGGAGGAGCTATTGGAGTATTTGAATAATGTAATTATTCAAAGCAAAAGTTCAGTTGGTTGGGCTAAGTTGCAAGGCATGTCAAAATAAAGACGGATGGGAGATGCTCTTCCTGGCATTTTGTTCATAAAAATCCTGCTTTTTCTGGTTTTGTCTGGAAAACTGCAGTAGGAAGATAACAGGAGGGGCGAGCTAAACATATAAATGCCTTACTGTAATTGTTTGTTTGCCCTTATTTCAAGGACATTTCATCTGTGCATCATGTTGCAACGAGGAAAATGTTACCCTAAATAATGTATATTTTTGGTAGCTCTTACACAAAATATTTTATTTCTTGTACAAATTCACGAAGACTTACAAATTCACTTTTGAGAAATGTCATATTACAGACATATGTAGTACATCTTTTCCTCTGGCATCTGGCCACACATTCAGAATGTTGTCTTGCTTGCAGGACTTAAATTTCTTTCTGAAAGGGTTTTTCTAGTTTTTAAAAACAAACAAAAAAAAAACCTCAAAGATTGGATAAGTAAGGCTTTAAAACTTCTTCTAGCTTTTCGAAGACGAGATGAAAGACCATTGAATGTTAAAGACCTTAAATAAATCTCTGAGAAATTGTCTTGTGTAAAAGAGTCTCTTCTTTCAACAGAGAGGAAAAGTTTCTGATTCCATTAGTGAAATATATGACATCCCAAAATTCAGACTAAGCTTCCTGGCAGCTGCAGAGATATAATTGAGGTCAGGTCTATATGCAGCTGAATTCTTTCTTTTCTCTAGAATTTTGAAGAGACTAGTTGTAGGGTTTTTTTCCAAAAAAAAAAAAAAAAAAGGGGGGGGGGGTGGGGGAGGGGCCGCAAAAAAAAAAAGACAAGAAGTCTGACTTCTTGTTTGACTTTTCTAAGTTATACTAGGTTTGTTTACCATAAGGTGTATTCTAGAGATGTCAGAAGGAAAGCTGCTGGAGGCTGTGCCAGGTTTATTGCTAAGCTGAGGAACTTGTTCCAGATGGTGGTGTTTTGTTGGCAATGCGAAGATCTTGCTCCATGGAATGATTCATTTAGTTGCTTTTGCTAGACTTTGAAAGTTATCTTCACTGTTTTCAGTTCCATTATCTGGTAGCATCCACGAGAGTTGTTAGCATTTCTGCAGGTAATTGCTCACAGAACAAAGGCTCTTTAGACATTGTTAGTTCAAAAAAAGTTTAGTTATTTTCACTTTGTAAATTGTGTTTTCTGAATTATATTACTTTTTTTCATTCTTAAGAGTAAAAAGCTCTTGGGGGAAAAAAATGTTTTCCACCTCACAGAAAGCTGCTGTTATGATATTTGTAATCTGCTCTTGATGCCTCCAGATTTGTTAGTGCTTCTGGACTGGCGTGTTTTTGATGCAGACTAAAAGCCTGAAGATAATGGCTATGGAAAGTATCTTCTTCAGCCTTGCCTTCAGATACAGGGAATGTCCCTGCGCTTGGCTTTCTCTTGAAGCATACAGGGAGGGATTCCTTGCCAGAAATGATGGCAAGGCCTCTTGAACTGAATGAGAATGCGAACCTTTTTTGGCAACAAAAGCTGCGTGAGCAAAAACAGTCCTTGTGTTAATGTGCATTATGTTATTTCCCTGGCAAAAATCACTCAAGAAACCTGGTTTATTGGGATTTATTGGGATTTTAAGTTTTGACTCTTACGCTTTCTGAGGCAGGGGCTCCAGTAAGTGTTGCAAAACCTGTTTTGGAATAAAACCTGTTTTGGAATCTTCGGTCTTGCTGCTACTCAAAATATTGGGCAGAAATAAACCATCTGCTTTTAAGGAAAAGGAAGTGTAGTCACGTTAGTGAGAAATTAGTCCATTTTAAAAGACCTAGCATATTCACATAGTAGAATTCATGGTGGCTGATTGTACTATTAGGTTCCTTTCTGGAATTTAACTTTTTTTGTGTACGTCTTCTGTGGTAGCTGAGCTCATTGTTAGTTTCTATTGACAAATCTGTGTCATGTACTGGATACCAGCTTACATTCAATAGATAATTACCGAAGCAAGACATGCTGGAGTAGTCCTGTGGTCTCGTCATGTTTTTCTAACGTGTAACAGACTAGGCTTAGTGAGTCAGTGTAACAATTATGTGCACATATTTTACTTGTAGTAAAACAAATAATTGCAACTATTTTTTTTGCTTGAGTTAGAGGAGGGAGGATTGATAAATCACTGGGTAGAGTAAGAGCTTTACTACTTGATTTCTTTTTAGGTACAGAGTGTTTTGAAACCCAGTCACCACAAGGATGGGCAGGAGCTTAATGCTTTGCTGAATGCCCCTCACATGCAGGTAAGACAAAATGGGGCGTCTAATCTGTAGGATGTATTTCCTGATGCTGGTTTGAGCATCAGCACCAATGTCTGGGTTTTTTTTTAGGAAGGAGATGCCATAAGTATAGTCACAACGTTGTGTTCGAAATAGTCATTGTAGTGTTTTCCAGATTAAAAGGAACATTTTGCCAAGTGTGCAGCAGTAGCCACTACATAGCTGTGTTAAATCTTTCATTACTTTAGTCAGTTTGCGATATTCTGTAATTACAAAGACATTTCAAATTGTGTAATTCTGTTGATTTTTTGCTATTTTGTATACATACAAAATGTGAAATTTTCTCTAACAAATAGTTTTCTTTAACACTAGGCACTTCTACTGGCTCATGATAAGGTTGCAGAACAAGAAATGCAACCAGAGGCTGTGACAGATGAAAAAATTTATGAGAATGTTGGCACATATGGAGGGGAGACGGTTAAAATAGTTCGTATTGAGAAAGCGCGAGATATTCCATTGGTAAGTGTTGGTACTCACTCAATTACATGTAAAGCAGGTAAGCTTTTATGTCCTTCACAAATTGCTATGAAAGTTTGAAAACTGGGATGTGGAAGTTATGCTTAGCTTCTAACTCTCATCATCCACCACCCACCTTAATGAGAAATGGTCACAGATGATAAACTCGTGTGCATTTTGTTATAGCGGTAGACATGTTACAATTTAGAGTCTAGACAGCTTCTGTCAACCTGAATTTCGACTTTGACAGAAGTCACTATCCCAGGCTTTGTTTCAGGAGAGCTAATATCCTTGAGCCAGCTATGGAAGGTTGTTTTTGATGCATTTTTTAGGCAAACCTCATCTTCTGTGTTGTATCTTTCAAATAAGTGTTTGGTTTCCTTAGGAAAGCTTTTAAAATGATTATGAATCTTATGCTGTAGAGCAGTTCAGTTCTTTAATCAGTGCCACTTAAAGAAATGAATGTTTTTTTTCTAAACTCAAGCATTGGTTATATGCATCCAAGCTGTTAATTGCATTCTCTTTCAGTCTAAAATGTTCTTCCACTGGCTTGAAATACATACAATAGATGGCTTTGAGTTTCATATTTTTAATAAATACAGAATTTTTTACTACTACACAGGGTGCTACTGTTCGTAATGAAATGGATTCTGTCATCATCAGTCGAATAGTCAAAGGAGGTGCTGCAGAGAAGAGTGGGCTGTTACATGAAGGGGATGAAGTTTTGGAGATTAATGGCATTGAGATTCGTGGAAAAGATGTTAATGAAGTTTTCGATTTACTGGTGAGTTGGACACTTATTGTTTTCTTGTTTTCACTTCTTGAGCAAAAAGTACTCATAAGACTGAAGCCTGTTGGGTCTGCTTGTCATTTGCATTTTCATATTTAATATTAGAGGTATTTTCATTCTGGTGGCTAGTGTTCACATGTAAAAGGCTATTTCTCATGGTACGTGTGATATTACTGACTATGATGGCAGTCAAATGCAAAAATGAATGTGAAAGATGTGAAAAGAGTCAAATGTGAGTCAAGCTGTCATCTTTAGACTTGCTTTTAATGACGTCTAAGAACTTTGCTTACGTATGAAAAGCCATGATTTTTTCCATCTTCATCTCTGGCTTAGTCCACAATTAATATATGTGCCTGCATGACTGTGGTCGTGTCAGGCTGAGATGGAGTTCATCTTCATAGCGGATGTATGGTGTTGTGGGTTTAGACTGTAACACCAACGTTTCAGCTGTTGGTGAATAGTGCTTGCCTACTCTGTCCCCACTCATGAGTATGCTTGGGATGAGCAAGAGGTTGGGAGGGGACACAGTTGGGACAGATGTCCTGAATTGACCAGAATGGTATTTCATACTATGTAATGTCATGCTCAGCAAAAAAAATGGGCAGTGAGTGATTACCTCTGCATCACTTTTTTTAACATTCACTTATTAAACTGTTCTTATCTCAACCCAAGAGGTTTTTCTTGATTTTAGTCTCTTGATTCTCTCCCCAGTGTGCCTTGGGGAGGGGAGGGAGTAAGCAGTTGGCGGAGGGGGGCTCATACTTACTGGCCAGGCTTAACCAACCACAAATTGTTTCACATGGGACTTTCACATGACCAGACTTCTTACTCCTTTCCTCCTGATAAAAACTTTGTCTAGTGGTTTACCAAGATAGGTATTTTTCTGTTTGTTACGCATTTAACATTCATGACAAAGCTATACATCAGTTCAAAAGCTGCAATGCAAAATAGGCAGAAAATCCATCAGAATCTAGTAAATGTAGAAACATTCTCTCTAAGGACCTGCAAGGTAGGATGCTAACAACTGGGAATTACACGTATTTCCTTTTGTCCAATACTGCTCTCATGCTCTTCCGTGTCATCTGCTATTGATCCAGATCCGAGATTGGACAATGTTTTGAATGTGCTTAACAGATAATTCAACTCTGGCAGTTCAGTTCTCTGCAGAGATCTTGTTCTGCACTTGAACAGGTCCTGCAAATGAGAGTTCCAGAATAAAACTTAAAGCCATAAAACGTAAGAGCAATTGGTTAAAAAAATAAAATCTTAGTTTAAGAAACTAATTTTTAAGCTTTATAATTATTTGTTGTCTTTTTTATTTTGTAATGCAAAGTTGAAGTTTCAAAAAGCTTCGTTCCCCAAGTAATACATAACAAGCACAGGAGAAGGAAATTACTTTCCTTCTAATTCTTGCCTCACCCCTTGCAACTAAAATGGTAATGAACTGGTGCATGACTTCAGTAAAGACTATTCATGCTATCGCTGGGAAATTCTGCACATTCCTCAAGCTGTGCATACTGACTAAAAATGGTGGATTTCCCTTTCCTGAAGCCTAATCATGTTATGCTCAGTTATGTTTACTTTATTTAAGCCCTAGGTCTGAATATTTTGTGATATATGTATACACTTTAGTTTTATGAACGTCAATCATTGTGGTTCATGGAATGATGTATAGAAAGTGAGACACATAGACCTCTTCAGGGGTTGGCACTTGCATTTTATCTGGATGTTCATTACTTGTGCAAAATCACTCTGAGAACAACAGTATGCAAACTACTAAGAGTTCTTTAAAGACAGGATGTATTAAATTCTACTTTCTTTGTAGATACTGGCTATATCAATATTAGATACTTTACAGAAGCAGGAGTTGAGTGTGCTAATTAAATTTTTAAAAAGTGTTCTGTATCCTTTGGTAATTTTAACAACATAAAAGCGTAGTGGTAATGTTTAGATTTGAAAATGCTGTTCCATTTAAGCAATCTTAGGATCATCTTCTACATATTTTTTTCCTGACAGCTTAGATAATGTTTTCAAATAGAACAAGAGAATATAATTCTTGGTAATCCATTTCTCTCAAGTCTTTGAGTGTTACAGGTGTTCCATTTCAAATAAAAATATTTTATGCATGAACTGGAACTCCAGGCTTTTTAAATCTGAATTGGCTTTCTAGTCTGTTGCTTAGTCACTGCATCTTTATCTGTACTGTATTTTTAAAATCAGAGATAAATGATGTGCTTTCAGGAACTGCTGTTTTTTGAATTTTTGAAACATTTCCTAAAATGCTATTTATTAAAATTCTTAAATCTTAAGGCAGATTTTCATACTGTATGTTAAGAATCTATTTTTCATCTCAGGCTGACATGCATGGCACTCTGACCTTCGTATTGATTCCCAGTCAACAGAGCAAGCCACCTCCTGCGAAGGAGACAGTTGTAAGTAGTTTTACGTAAGTTCTTGACCTTGATACATACCCTGTTTTTCCAGTAGTCCTAAGAAAGTTGTTCTGTAGGTCATTTACATTGTAGGAAAAAAAAAACACAGTTGTTTTAATTGTTTAATCATTACCAGACTAACGCCTGAATTAACTATTGAAAATTGACAGTGATAAGCTGAAGCATACAGTGTATTTTTAACTCTGTTTTTAAAATAGTAAGAAATTATAAAAGTGGCACCACTTATGCTTCTGAAATTCTATTTGGAAGTTCTTAGTTTCTCTCTGTATCAATTGGATACTCTAATTTTGTAATTTTTACTGTAATTTGCAAGTATCTTTTGGGAGAAACAAATAGTATACTGGGAACTTCGCTCAATATCTTTTTCTCTGACATACTTTTCTTAAGATAGCTTCAACAGTTGGAAGAAAGAAGGCATGGATTTCTATCAAAGCCAAAAAAACCACTTTGGTGGCAAAGTAAAGTATTTTTAAAGTAAAACTTCATCTAAAACACAGAAAATGGTTTTTAATCTCTGTGTTTGTTATTTAAAAACAAGTCGGAATATCTGTGATTCTTTTAGAGTGCAAAGGCCATAAATTGGTAGTTCATTTTTTTTTACCCCTAACGTGGCGAAGAAGTTTTGTAGACTTTAGAATTAACAAGATTTAAGTTCACGCTTTCATCTCTAAACTATCACAGCTGTCTTTTCCATTGCTAACATAGATTCCATTCCAGTATCTCGTATATGCACCAGATAAAATGTCCATTCTAAAGGATTTTGGAGTTTTTATATATCAGGCCTCCACTGCAATCACAGAAAATGGGGATGTAACTTTTCAGAAGTCACAGATTTTTCTTGTTTTTACATTTGATCTTCCACAGATACATGTGAAAGCACATTTTGACTATGATCCTTCTGATGACCCTTACGTCCCCTGCCGAGAGTTAGGCCTGTCTTTTCAAAAAGGAGATATACTCCATGTGATCAGCCAAGAAGATCCAAACTGGTGGCAGGCTTACAGAGATGGAGATGAAGATAACCAACCACTGGCAGGCCTTATTCCTGGTAAATTAAGCTCTAGAAAAGCCTTGACAGGCTGTTCCCATAGCTGTAGGGGACAATATTCTGGTTTTCAAAGACTCGTATACCCTAAAATATCCACTTCCTTAAACATCTGTGACTTTGAACTTTTTGCAGCAGAGCCCACTGTTGGTTATGTAATATTTAAAAGATTGACCTTTTAGAAGTATCTCTGTGTATAGATGTTAAACATAGAGTAAAACCACCACTTCCACTGCAGTTCATCTTTCCTTATTCTTTCACCCTGGGGACTCTGTGGATGCAGAGTTCCCTCTGCTGGCTACAGCAGAAAACTTAGACTTCAACCTGCTCATTAACTCTGGAGATGAGAGCAGCTGTTAGGTTTCTCATTATTTCAAGCTTGAAAAATAAATGTTTTCACTTAGCAAAGAGCTTCAGTTACTTGCAACAGTTATGCTTCTTTTCTAACTGCCGGAGGCCTTTGAATAATTGAGGTTTCAGAAATTGAAGTCATCATATTTCAATACAAAAATTATATGTGCTGCTAGTCCATTACAGATGTGCTGATCTGTTAAACAGTGAACAAAAAACTTTTCAAATTCCATTGGGTAGCCCTGTTATTTTATGATGTTCGAGTGAGATGACAGGAACGCTGATTTTAAATATAGCCTAATGTTTTTCAAGCTGAAATTCAAAAAAAAAAAAATCTAGTATAAATAGAACACACATAACAACAACAACAAAAATTAGAAAACTATATCATCATAGTGGGGAAATGTCGTCTTTCTTGTTTTTTCAATTCTCAGGCAAAACTATCCAGAATTGTACAAGTGGTCTGCACCTCTTCCTTGATGCATGTGTTTTGGCAGCAATAAATGGGTTTCTCAGCAACTTTAACCTCCATAAGTCTCTGGGAATTCTTTTGAAAGGGTCAATCCTATCTAAAATCCAGAGAAATTTTGGACGCTGTGGGAGGGAAATCAGCTCGTTCCTTAGTTCCCACTCGCTACTAACATAGCATTGTTGCATTCCTGAAGGAAGTGATAGACAAGCTATATGAAAATTCTGAGAAAATACACAAATGCATTTGATGATAATACTAGGTATGTAGCTTGACAGCAAACATGGGCTTTAAAAATAATGCTTATTAAAAAAGCACCTCATGAATGCTACAAAACATGCTCAAAAAAAACCCCTGAAATTTTACTGTAAAAGTCACCTGAAATGGGTAATGCCATCAAGACAACAGACACATTTGCATAAATATGAGGAGAATCACTTCCAAATGCTGTCGGTTTTAAAGGGTGTTTATAATGTACATGTTCCATGCAGATTAATTGTGGTCTTGATTTTGATTCAGCTTGACTTTTTTTAAGATTCATTCTATTAGGGTAAGATAATTTTACATCTCTGTGAAAAGCATAATTTCCCCATTGGGTTTCTCTTTTATATGACATACTTCACTAGAAGCGTCAGGGATATAAAAGCTTAGGAAAAAGTAAAATGAGGAAGTCATTAGAAGAATGTATGGAAATATATACACACAGCTACACATGGAAATGTTTTTCAAATGTTAACTGCTTTTATCTTTTTTAAATGCTTTAAGGAAAAAGCTTTCAGCAACAAAGAGAAGCAATGAAGCAAACTATAGAAGAAGACAAGGAGCCAGAAAAATCAGGTTAGACACATGCTTTCCAAGGGGGGGGAAAAATCTAAGTAATAGAGGTGCTAATTACTATTACCTGGAACCTTGTCAGTGTAGAGTTACAGAAAATTCTCCTTTTTTATAATACAGAAGTAGTGATTCTTTGAAATACTTGATGTAAATGAAAGCCTAAATTTAGTGATACAAATCTCATTATTTTATCATAATTATGGGCAATGTAATTAGGTTAACGTGGAAGAATTTGGAATGCCTCTTTTCTTAAATAATTGTGTTTACCAAGTCTCAGTTGAAGTCCTTGCTATGCAGCATTTGCTTCATATGCCCTACTGTTGTAATGAATCGAAAAACATTGTGTTTTCAAAACTGCAGATCCGGATAGTGGGTAGGATGGGAAGCTTTTTACTGCATGGGTATGTGATTGTGATGATTTTATTTTGGTTAGGAAAACTCTGGTGTGCAAAGAAAAACAAAAAGAAACGGAAAAAGGTTTTATACAATGCAAATAAAAATGATGGTAAGTAACCTCTTTTATACAGCGTGCATTTAAAAGCAACTATAGATGATTCTACAAATAGCCTTGTAAAAAGAATGCTTAAATCCAGGCAGTTAGAAATACTGCCTGATGGTGTTCTGTGTGGTAGCAGTAATATGGTTTGTAATAGCATTTAGTGAAAGATACAAAAGAGGTGGTGGGATTAGTAGAGTCATTTAGTGTCTTTAGAAAAGATGAGATAAAACAGCTTTTTAGGCATGGAAGCACTCATAATCTTACAATGGTGAGCCACTTTATTATGGTTTTGTAATATGTCACTATGTATAGTGAAGTTTAGTAAATGGAAACTTTGTCCAGAGTGAGTTGTGTAGGCTACTTATACTATATTTTTATAAAAGTACTTTGGGATTGGGATGATGATTTTTGTTGTTGGGCATAGTGTTATTCTTGTACCAGAAACTTGTTCCTTGGCAAGAAAGCTGTTTACTTAGTTTATATGACTGCTTATGTCATTAGGAAGTGGAAACACCCTTTCTTTCCCCAGAAGGGGAAAAAGAATGACTTGGTTTACTGGACCAGTCATAATCTTCCGGGTTTTATAGGGGAGCTTCCTGAAATTTTGTACGGCATGACAGGTGCTACATGCAACTAGCAATAAGAGATAATTAAATGCTGTCACTTTTGTTTTGTTTTTCTGTCAAGATTATGATAACGAAGAAATTTTGACCTATGAGGAAATGTCACTGTATCATCAACCAGCAAATAGGAAACGGCCTATTGTTTTGATCGGTCCTCAGAACTGTGGTCAAAATGAATTGCGGCAGAGACTTATGAATAATGAAGTGGACCGCTTTGCCTCTGCAGTTCCCCGTAAGTTTGATGGGCAGATATGATTGCTTATTCTAAACGCTGTCTATAGTCAAATCTTGTGATAAGAATTGTAATTAGGAGTTTGGGGTTTTTGAGTCAGCTCTTGAATAAAGGACAAGTTATGTCATGTGTGGCAAAAAGTGGCTTTGGAAAGTCAATGCAAATCCAATGTCTCAATGTAATGCTTCTATAACACTATGACACATGCATATATTTCAGTTTGGATAAAGTTGGAATGAGTTACGGAAGTTTGACAGATGCGCCAGTTTCTTTTTTAAAGAACTTTTGAACTAGCCATCCTGCTTAATTTTAAATTTAGGTGTCCTCAGTGTCTTTCCAAGCTACTTATATTCTACTGAATTTTTTATCTTTAATGTCTTCTGTACCTGAAATTAGGTTTATAAACAGCTTAACATTATAATGTGTTATAAACAACCAACAGTTCTTTCCATGTCCAGAATGCTGCCACACAGGTGAAATGATGCCTTACATAATTGACTGTTTATTTCCTAGATGAATATAAGAAGACATCTAAATGTATGTTCAGCCTTTGACAGTTTAATCTCTCCAGGGATATTTATTACATAAAATAAAATACCTGTATTTCTTGGATGTTTCAAATGCCTTCTTTGCTTGATAGTAATACTTCTTCTAACAGAAATATTGATTTCTCCCCTTCAGTTCTACAGGTATATAACTGTCTCAGTTTATTTTTTGTTACTTTTGTTGTAGATACCACTCGGAGCAGGCGGGAGACTGAAGTAGCTGGCAGAGATTACCATTTCATTTCCCGACAAGCATTTGAGAATGACATAGCTGCAGGGAAGTTTATTGAATATGGAGAATTTGAAAAGAACCTCTATGGTACCAGCATAGACTCAGTGCGGCAAGTAATCAACTCTGGCAAGATATGCCTTTTAAATCTTCATACCCAGGTATAGCAAAAGCTGTTGTCTGTTGTGCTTTAATTCTAGAAGCTACTATGAAAATCTAAAAGCTATCGTAGGTTTGTGTAGCCTTAGTCTGTTCAAGGTCTATTTCCATGTTTATTCCAAGTTTTTTTCAGTGATGTTTAGTTGACTCTATTTAGTGTGCTGTGTATATTTTCAAACAAGGAACAAGAAGGTTACATTCATAACATCTTCTGTACCTGTGCTGAAGTTAAAAGGGACCTTGGTTTCTAGATATTTCTCACCAAATATCTCAATTGAAAAATTAACTAAGATAAGATTTGTCTCTAACTGTTGCAATTACTCTGGGAGCTCTGAGGTTTTTGAAGACAAAGTTGTTTGTGATTATATTTGGAAACAGCATTTGGGGAATGTGTTTATGCAGTCCTATAGGAGGCAGGGTTAAAGTACATCAAAACAACAAAATTGAACAGCTCTTTAATTATGACCTTTTGATTATAGAGAAAGAAGAGACAAACTATGCATGCAGACCTCAACTTTGAAATTTAGGCAAATGTAGGAGGCAAAGTCACGGAACACAGCTGATCTGCTATGACATACTATATACATGTGGTCTGCTGTTGTTTCAAGTGCTGTAAGAGATTCCCTAGAACTTAAACATGTCAATAAAGTCTGGTAGTATGGATGCTAGAGTAAGCCATCATCAGTTGGGACTGCGATGCTTTGCTAGAATCGCTCATGGGTATCACAAAGTACGTAATAAGTTGAAAATTTTTAATACTTTGAAAATTGACTTGGTTTAATTCTGTGGTTGCAAAATCTATCTCAGAGATAGTAGCTTGTCCCAAGACAGACAGAAGGAAGCTTTTGGAAAACTTAAACTACAGTCAGGTTCTTTTTATTTTCTGTCTCTTGATACACATGTAGCCTGCAAAAGGTATGCTAAGGATGTAGTGTATTTAGTGTCCTGTATTTTAATCTTCAAAACAGGAAAGGATAAACTGAAATTTTCTTGATTGGTATTTAAAGGTTCTTCTCTCAATTAAAAGCTTATACCATTCCCTAGCATTGTAAGGAAACTTGCTTCAATTTAGGTGACTTTTTGCTTTTTCCTACTGAAAGATGTTCCTTCAGTTGAAGTTAGTCTTGAACAAAAGTAAATGTTTGGGTTCCATAAAGTTTTTTTTAAAAAAAAAAAAAAGTTGTAATACCAATTTTATAGCCCATGGTGACTAAACTCTGAGTGGTAGTAATAATAGCGTTATGGTCAATTGTGCAGAAATTGGTTAGCTGTTCAATAATTAATCCTTTTTCTGCAGTCATTGAAGACACTACGGAATTCTGACTTGAAGCCATACATAATATTTGTTGCACCACCTTCACAAGAGAGATTACGTGCTTTATTGGCCAAAGAAGGGAAAAACCCAAAGGTAATGCATCTAACACCTCTTCCGAAACCTTTATTTTATTTACAGATCTGGATTGTTTTTGGTAAGCAAATTAATACACTCTTTCTTTGGATTTGGGAGATGGTACTGATGATACATGGGGAGCGGTACAGTTAGAGATCTGTTTGCTGCAGGTCAGTAAGCAGACCGTACTCAGAGGGGCACACGGTGCTTTCCTTAACTGAATGTGAGAGGTATGGGGCAAGAGGATGCATTGCTAGTTCAGTTGTCCTGGGTCACAGTGCAGGTCCCTGCATTTGGGTACAAAAATATGACTCTTTATTTCAAAACTATAGAAATCCAGGTCTGTCTTCAAGTAAATCTTGGAGGAACTCTAAAGAGCATTTTTTTTTCCTTTCGGAATTTATCTGGCCTTGGAAAAGTACTTACTTGAAAATGTATTACAAAACTTTTTAGATAAAATAATTTTTTACATTTGATCTTGTAGGCTTACTTTTGAAGTTTTAGAGTTTTCCAAGATCTCAGCTTAACCAGTTCAGGTGATTTTGTTAAATGAGAAGTTAGTTCTGCAGAGTGGAATTACAAACCGCAAATGTATCCAAGATGTCTGAAAGCTCTGAAAAGGTCCTTATTGGTTTAAGGGATACAAAGTGCATATTGCTATGATAATGCAGTATGTTAATCTTCAGCCTTCTAACTGGAATCTACCTTACAGTGGGGAGTGGGGAGTACTTTTCCACCCACACACAGTGTTAATTTAGCATAATGTAGCTCAGACTGAGGAAGAACAGTTCTCACAGCATAACTGCATCTACTCATAAGGACTCCTGATACAGCTGTTGATCAGAAATTGCTTCTTACTCTGTTCTAAGCTGTGTTTTGCCCTCCTTACATGATGCAAGGGTGATGCATGTATTGTATGGATGTAAAATCTAAAAGGGCATTAAAGTCAAAGTCTTAAAACAGGGATTTTTTTTTTCCAGGATTAAAAATAATTGTATTCTCTACATGGATAAGTTTCCTTATTCTCTCTGCAATCTTCAGTCTTTCCTAGAAGGATGATAGGCATAGCGACCTAATTTTTTGAGCCTCGGTCAGATGCATGTCATAAAAGGAACAGTGCTTTGTGTTCCTTATTTACTGCAGTCTGGGACAGTTGTACTGGAGTGCCACTTGTGGCCAGCCAGAAATCGTTGTCTTGAGTGCCCTTGGCTTTAAAATATGTCATGGTTCATTGTAGTCATAAACTTAGCTATAAGTAGCTGATGATGCCATGAAAATTTATGTAGAAAACCTGAGTTGTTATATTTACCTACTCTTGCTATGGGGGGAGGTGTACACACATACAATAACTCCCTGTTTTTGATTGCAGCCAGAAGAGCTGAGAGAAATCATAGAGAAGACGAGGGAGATGGAACAAAACAATGGTCACTATTTCGACACAGCAATTGTGAATTCTGATCTTGACAAGGCATATCAAGAGTTACTTCGGTTAATAAACAAACTTGACACAGAGCCCCAGTGGGTACCCTCTACCTGGCTACGATGAGAGAGAATCATTCCAAGGGACAAATGGATTTCAATCTAGTGATCATTCTAAGGGGATCGTATGTAGGTCTGCTCAGTTCTAGTAAAGCGTGTGAGCTCTGTAGACCTCAGTGGCTGCATCCTTTGCAAGTGGAATAGTTTATTATTGAAAAAAAATGTACTAATCAGCTTGAGCTGATTTAACTGATCTAAAGATTGTCCAAATGTTCTTTCTCTGTGGTCTAGAAATGGAGACCTTGTCAGTACTAAGCTTTAGATAGATTTTTCTAGCAACAACTTTTATATAAAAATCCACATTTTTCTACCTAGTTACTCTTAGGAAATCAAAGATTTTAAGTGTGTATGTGTGTGTATGTGTATATACAGTCCATGTTGTCACATAGTTATAAATATGAATGTTATTTAACACTTAACTTAATGACTTTGTGGGACATGATGGTAGTTTGAGTGTAATTCTACAGATCCTTGGGCGGAGAAATAATATACACATAAAAAAATTTAATATTAATGACAAATCTCTACTTTTCAAAAAATTGAAAAACAAAGATGCCACTGGTGTGGAGCTGCCCTTTGAGGCTTGAATTTATATTTTAATTCTAAAAAACATTCCACTTACTAAATAGCACTGTAATTGGAAAATGTGTATAATGTAAATATTTCGATCCTTATATCTTTTTAGTCAGACTTTTAAAATCAGATTTGACTGCACATTAATTTTAGGTCCAATCAAAGATGAATATTATATTGATCTTCTAGATTTGATATTTTTATGGAATTTTCTTTAAAACATCAGCTGATTGGAGCCACTGTTCTCCACAGATCTCTACAGATATTTAGAAAGGCTAGAGGTTATATTTTTATGAAAAATATATAGTTATAAAACACTGCTTGGAAGTCAACTTAAGTTCTCATGTTTTATAACAGAATACTGGCTAAAACAGACTGATGTGCTGAACATTGGAAGATAAGTGGGTATTTTAATCTCTGCAAATGGTTTATGGTATGGCTGTTGGTCTAATGGATAACTAACTGGAATTAAAATAGCCGAATGTAGCTATTGCGTTATAAACAAGCATTGTAATTCACTAGCCTACATGCTGTCCTGCATTTGCTCAGTACTGCAGTAAAAGTATGCATGAAACACTGGTAACTGAAGTCAGAAGAATAGAATGCAAGAAAGGGGAATATTCGTAATTGTTAGAACAAAATCTTGAAACAAGTGAACAAAAAGGCAAGGTCTGTCTGTATCCTAGTGTGTTTGGCGAAGCAAATGAGAATATCTCTTCATCCTCAAATTCTGAGCTGTGAAGGCTTAACTACAAAGGCTACGCATCTGCAGTAGGGCTGTTCTGTTGCTGAAGCTGACTGAGTAGTAGTGTCTCGGCTGTTTTGGTTTTGGGTAGCACAAAGAACCCTGAATGTGAATATCTCTTAATTTTAGCCATAGTGTTTCTGAATTCTTACAGGTAAAACACTGGAGTTAATGTCAACGTGTAGTTCGCTCCTGTCTATTGCTGAAGGATTAAAAAGTAGTTGATTTTTTCCATACTGTCTTGCATACATTCTTTCTTCAAGTTTCAATGGAACAAACTCATACCCATAGTTGAATAGAGAACTTCAAGTATACAGGAAATATAAAGAAATTTTCACATAACTTTCCTAGTTACTGAGTTAACATTGCGCATTGAAAAATTAAAGTATAGAGTGCATTCCTGTCTTGTTAGGAAGCATTTGCAGGTTTAATATTTAGGGCTGAGAAGCAATAAACAGTTAATGAGGCTAAGTAATGACCCTTCAGAAAAAGTTCAAATCTTTAATATCTTCAGTTTGCTGTTAGAAATAGTATTATAATGTTCTAGCTGTTGGTTTAAGGGCTAGATGTTCACGATAATAGCTTTTTGCCTCACATTGCAGGCACATTCTCAGTTTAATAAATCGTTTGAAAACAACACCATTCAGGTATATTGGATAGACAGGTTTTCCATAGATGACAAAATATTGTATCAATTCTACCCTTTTTAAAGAAAGATGATTGTAGAAGTATTAGGCTTTTTGGTATTGACTGTTTCATAGTTGGACAAGAAGATGGAAAGCAGTAAAATGTATTCTTTAAGGGTAACCTAGCTCAGCTACATAAGTACTGTCCAAATTCCTGCAGTCACAATCCACTCAAGACAGTTGCTGAACCCCCTTATGTATTCAGTGTTTATAGCCAGTGTCTTTCAAAGTAAATCATACTGTTAATGTATTTGATGTTCTTCTCCCTGGTTTTTCTGAAATGGTGTACAGAGGCTGTTTTTATACCAACAAGTTTTTGAATGTAGACTTAAGTAACGTTGAAGTTCAGCTCTACTCTCTTAATTCCCAAGGCACGCAGTACTTGCTGATACCCGTATAAAGAGGTGCTATGGTAGCTATAACCACTGAGCAATGTACCTGGCGGTCCATCTGCCACCAGTTTGGACCTGGAACTACCTTGTGTAAGAAATGATTCTGCCTTTTTTTAATGAAGAGTGTGTGTTAATTCCCTTGAGAGTAAAAGAGAATATGCAAACTTCACTGGTGAAACACTTTATCACAAGCTTTGTAGTGAGCTGTGTCAGACTGAAATGAAGGTATCTGCATTTTTACCAGTCCAGATTTAATTAAAAATAAACGTTAGCTGAATTGCATAAATTTTTGAATGTAATTATATGTGACTTTTTAAAATACGCGGTGGGGGTTTAATGCCTTAATTAAGGTAACTTTACTGAGACCTGTGGTTAGCCCCACATTGTACTTTTATATGTGTATCTGCACTCTGTATTTTGAGACATCATGAACTGCACACTAATGTAAAAATGTAAAATATTTCTAGATTTAAAATAAATCACTGTACAATTTTACTACTTCTAGTGGATCTTGGAAGTCCTCTTCCTGCTGTTTTGCTGGATGTGTATGAAAAATACAGTGACCCATCGGTGCCCTAGATGATGTTCTCCTTACCTCTCCCACTGGATACATGGTGTCAGAAAGGAACAGACTGCAAAGAAACTGTAGCCCTGAGAAGACTGCAATCTCACTATAGCTTTCTTACTGATGCTGCCTAATCTTCTTAATTTAGTTTAATCCTTGTATTTCTTTGGGGGGAAAAAAAAAATCTTTTCAGCTAAATTCCGAGACTTTATGAAGTTAACATAGTAAGTTTTAGCTGTCCATCAGCTGTCCTGATGTGATCTATTTTCAGAGGGACAAGCCTGTCGTCTTATTTGACAGCCATAGAATTTTATATGTCAGATGTCAGTGAGTTCCAGACTTACAAAAATCTTTTGGTTGTTGTTTTTTGAATTCATTTGTACTTTATACTATTTTAAAACTATCTTCAATTGAATTCTACTCCAGCTAAGATAAACTGCCATATGATAAATTCCCATCTGCAGAAGAGGAAGGAATGATGCTATTACAAAGGATAGTCCAACAAGGTGCAAAAAAACAGCTGTTCAAACAGCAAGTACAGCCATCTCCGTGAATCTTAATCTCTGGTAGCCTAAATGAAAATCCTTCCTAGGTTGACTAAATAGTCATTTCATAGAATCATAGAATGTTTTAGGTTGGAAGGAATGCTTAAGGGTCAGTCAGTTCCAACCCCCCTGCCATGGGTAGGACACCTCCCACCAGACCAGGTTGCCCAAAGCCCCATCCAGCCTGGCCTTGAACACCTCCAGGGATGGGGAACCCACAGCTTCTCTGGGCAAACTGCTCCAGAGCCTCACCACCCTGTGAGTAAAGAATTTCCTCATATCTAGTCTAAATCTACCCTTTTGTAGTTTGAAGCCGTTGCCCCTGGTCATATGACTACACTCCCCAGCGGAGAGTCGCTCTTCAGCTTTCTTGTAGGCCCCCTTTAGGTACTGGAAGGCCTGGATTTTAGCCAGCGCAGTACAAACAAAATAATTCTTAAGGATGACTCTACTTCTTTCCTTTGAGGCAGTAAACATCTGTTAGATAAGGATCCTCTTTTCTATCACTACAATAAGAACATGTGAATACATTCCTTCCTGTACTTAGCTAAAGCAGGACACAGGGAACAAAGTGGGTGGGGTCGTTGGTCTTTTTTGTTTGTTTTCTTTTTTGTTTGTTCTTAACCAGTTGAATGATGCTGCTCCTGTTGAGGAAGGTATCTGACAGAACACAGGTGGGCTAGGAGGTAAGAAGGTTTGATGGGAGTTCAACACAAAAGCAAGGGGCTCTCTCTTTCAAGCTGGACCAACCTGTATCTTAGGCTAAAGTATGGATTCATTTAGCTGTGCTGCTTTCAGCTTCTAAAGAGGAAAGAAATGGCCTTTTGCTTCATAAAATTGTAAAATGACTCTTTAAAAGGTGCTAATAGAAATATTTTTTCTTGCATTTCCTCTGCATCTGCTGTTAAGTGCTGGATCATGTTTAAAACAAGATGCTTACGTTGAAGAGTTTATTACTAACAGAATAAATCTATGCCATGGTGCCCACTGCATATGCCAGCTTATTCACCTCTTTCCTAAATTCCTCTAATCACCCTAGAATGCAAAAAAAAAAAAGCACAAGAATGGACTACTGTACATTCAACCCTGCTTGCCTGCCTACTTGTGATGAAGATTTAAAGCAACATGGAGCTGGATAGCTTAAAAGAGCTTCTATGCGTTTGTGGCAAGAGGATATGACCTCTCCTTGGCTGTTTTATCTAAAGACGTAAAGGGTAAGTGAATTTGGACATAGGATAAAAGGAGATGTGCCCAGTGCACATTATAAACTGGGGGGGTGTGGGATGAAGAGAGGGCTATCTCGCAATCAGCATGACAGTTTCTAAGCTTTTAAGACCATCATCTTCTTGCAGCAGGAGACAGGCACCAGATATTTAACATTTAGAACTTTTACTTGTTTCTAGCACAGAATACACAAATTGGCAGAACCTCTAATTAAAACCACAGATGTTTTAGGCCAGTGGTAACAATCATGCAACAGAAATAAATCATAAAGACTGTGGATTTCATCAACAGGTTAGAAAACTAGAGTTGCGTTTACTTAAATTGTACCAACACCTGTTTTAAGCAACTTTCAAGTTAATTCACATTTCAGCAGTAAAGAACAGTGCATGTATCTCCCTCCCTAAATAACATTTTCCTCTGCCTGCAGTGGTAAGAGGAACGATTAAAAGGGAATCAGATTAGGCAAATCCAGAGCCACCGTGCAAAACAGGTATGGACAATCATTCCTATTAAATGAAGAAACAGATTGAGCACATAACAGAAGGCTTTCCTGATATAAAGCACCTTACTGATCTCTCATTTTCCTCCTATGCTACAGTCAAGCTCCCAGATTTCTAATCTCCCAGGAGAAATCCACAACCCGGTCAACTCAAGACTTAAACACCAACTGAGAAGCCACTTAAGTATGATTGAGGCAACATGTCCCAAATTATACTGCAACTGGGCCTTCTGTATTCTGGGTCCCCTGCTCCAAATATAACAACTGCACCAGGTTACTCAAAGAGAAGGTCTTCATCCTTCTCTTCTGCTAAGAGATTAGCTGGTTCACGTTCCCCACCAGCAGCCCTTCGCAGCTCCCGTTCTTTCTCAGATTTTTCTTTCAGTACTTTTTTCTTTTCCTGGATCTTCTTTAACCTGTGGGGAGAAATTTGGTTTATCTGTGAAAGCGATGTGATGTTTTCATAAAACAGGCTAGCAGCAAAGATGTCGTACAAGTTGGCTGTGATAAAGCTGCCTGGAAAAGTTCACCAGGAAATGAAAGTCCTGTAATAAGTGACAAAATGCTCTTTTTGCAAGCTGCTACCCTTCAAAAATATTCATCTCTACAGATTAACTCATTTTTTCACCTGAACTCTAAATGACATTTTTTACCTTAAGTACTGCATTATACCACTACTCTGCTTTTCTCGAATGAAGGCAACTTAGCTTTAATTCATTTCAGGTTTGACACCTTTGCTTCACGTAGTGCAGAACACCAGCCTCTGTGACAGAGGTGTCCTTAAAGCAGAGCACCTCAGTGTACTGTATTCCATCGTTCCTGCTGGAGACATAGCTGAAGACAGCTATGTACAGCCCAGTGGTAGGGATTCATCTGTAACTCTGAAACCAGCAATTGCAGGTCTACAAGTGCCCAGCTCTGGAAATTCAATGTGCGTTAATAACCAGGTCATACTTAACAGCGTTCACTGCCAGATTTGGCAGTTCTCCTAAGTCCTCTCTGAGGAATGGTCTATTGGAGAAAAAGAGACCAGTCTGGTCTTGTTTTAGATAGTTACCTGTAAAATTCCTCTCGTTCTCTTTCATCCAGTTCTGTGATGATATAGGAAAGAGTGCGCTCAATCCTGGGAATAATCACTAAAGAAATATAAACAAGGAAGTTGTTGGACTGCTGCTATATTACTCAGGAAGTTGTCATAATACAGTGCATAGATGGTTATTTAAAGTAAATCTAGTAATTCTTTTGGCCAAGGGGAATTGTCTTTCATGGAAGATCACGCTATTTCATTAGACAAATATACAAAATTGTTTTCTTCAGTAAGTCCAGGACTAAACTAGGACTCCAAACATCACGGAATCTCTGATAACACATTCTTCTGAAAGATATGTAATGGAATTGAAAACACGGATTCTTGACTTTTTAATAAGGTCTTTTTTTCCCCACTGAACAGGTTAAAAAATAATCCTTCAAAAGATGGGCGAGATTAGAAGTAAAGCTATATTCATCCATCACATTCTTTCAGAAAATTTTGTTCGATATAGGACTTACACAAAGAATTATGATTTCAGTTGGAAAAAGCCATCAAGGAAACAAATGCTCAAATATACTATCACAAGGGAAGATACAAGACATCAAAAAAAGCTTAAACACACCGAGCGATTCTGAAAGCCATGTGCCAGAACCACTTTTCCAAAGGAGAAATCTGATAGCAATGCTGCCAAATTCATTTGGAAGGCCACAGAAGAAAACTTTTCTACAGTCAAATTTGCTAAGGGATAAGCTGCAGATAAGGCCTGCAAGTTTGAAGTAGATCTATGGAAAAATATACTGAAAGGGATAGTTTCGAATCATCTGCTGAAGTAAGTTATTGCATACGTGCAAAATTCCAGCTATCAGCAACTCAGAATGGAACTGGGCTTTTCATTTTTGTTATTTGCAATGTGCTTCGTTGTAATGCTCTCTCAAACATTCTTGAACTGGTTTGAAATCCTACTAATGAAATCAGTCAAAAGAAGAGTAGCTTCCAGGACCCAGCTCCCCATCTTGCATGGAGACACAAAAGCGTTATGCATCCCAAACAGAAAAACACTCACCATGTTCAATTGCATTCACACGTCTGTTTGTTATTTTGATGGCTTCATCCAAAGTAATAAAGGATGTCTGTGGAACAGGAATAAATAATTAACACATAACAAGACAAACTAGGCATTTCAATGTACTGTACACAAAAACAAACAGCACTTGTAAGCCAAAGCTGCTCACTTGATGGAAGCAGAATTGTTTCTGCTGATGTTTGTGCTCTTACTACCACCAGATCACATCTGAGCACCGCACATCAGCAGTTTCAAATACCAACTACACCCCATAGCAACTCCTCAAAGTTTCTTTATAGCATTGTAGAGTTCTATGAAGTGGTAGTATAACTGTGTTTTATAGCTGAAAAAGGTTTGCAACTTTGTAGAGCACTGGGACAAAAGGTATATATTACAGCTGAAATTACTCAGCTACAACCACTGAGACTATGTTACTTTTAATTTCAGAACAGGGAGAAACCAAAGACTCCTCCCCACTCCCCAGCCATTTTTTTCTCCCATCAACCTGTAAGGAGGCCAGTTCCACAAGCAGCTCCACAGCCTTTGCATAGTTTCTCTTCAGCTTAGCCAGCTGTTCTCCACCCCTGGCCAAGCCGGTCAGCTCATAGCCTGAAAAAAAGAAAACGTGAAATTTGTTGCTAATGCTACCATGGTGCTTTCTTTCTAGATAAAAATTAGTACTTTATGAACTACGGGGATACAGACAGCTCAGAAAGTGATAAGCTAAAGTCTTTGCCCATTAACAAATCAATTGTTGTAATGGTTTGTGTTACTACAGATCATTGCTGTGCATGTCTACAATAAGATCTACCAGTCTCAAAAACCTGGTAAACAAGCCTTCTCCTAGTTTGAAAAATTCAACAATTTAGAAAATTAAAATCCACTATGACCCCTTAATAATCTCTCCATATTAGAGGAACGGGACAAAGCAAAAATAGCTTTGCAAACAGCAAAAGACAGAGGAAATACATACTCCTATGCCTGTGATGTAAACTGACTTATCAGCAAAGTATGACAAGTATTTTTCTACTAGCACAGAATAGCTACAAGTACATGTAAGATAGAAAGCACTTGTTTTGTACTTACTGTCCCCTCCTTCCTGATAGTGCTCAAAAACTGGCAAGGTTACACCTGGCAAAAGTGAGCAAGTATGTGTGTAAGAGACATAAGGTTCTATATATTTTTTTTTAATTACAACTCATTTTTACCCCATTTGCTTCTAATAAATTCCATAAGCTCAGAAGCTTTGCTTCCAAAATCTCCCCATATAGCTTGGAAAGATTTAATCATGCTGATTCTTCCACTTTAATATGGAACTTCGAAATTATATTGAGATCATGGAGATCTAGACACATGAAAAATTCAGAGAAGTATTCCATTGTATTCAGTATTCAATTTTATTATGTTACCACTTAGCAATATATTCCCCATACTTAAGGAATATTTTCAGCATTCAATCTTGATTATTCTTTCCTGTTTTCTTCATAGACAATTACTGATATTTAATTTCTTAAAATTTATTTAATTCTGATACTTAATTTCCTGGTTTTCTGATTTACTTTCAGTAACGGAAATTATGCATTATTTGAAGATCTAGAAATTGGACTACAGTTTATGTACACTTGTTTCATCTTATGAAATGATGGTAAATGACTAAACATAAATATCTTCTGTATCTGAAAAATCTTAGTAAGTTAGAAACGTTCCTTCCGTGACATTAATAAGAGAAATAAGAGGAGATGGTGTTTGGAAACACTCGTGCATATTTCAGTCACCTCCCGTGATTCCCTGGAAAGTTGAAATACCCGTAGTCTAGAGAAGAATCACCTGCTACATTGTCCTTCTTAGCTCTGATCTTGACTTGAGCTTTGTTCACATTTTGGATCACAGTGGTACTGTGAGGAAGAAAACATACATCTTAATCACGAGCACTGAAGTGGTTCATTAATTCATCATTATAGGCAACGTGAAGTAGTTATCAAATAGCTGTAATGATTTGGAAATTATTTTTAGTTCAGTACTCTGTGCAGTTAATTGCACAGTCTTCAAAGCTAACACAGAAGCTTTCAAAGAAACAGTTTTCCAGCAATGTCTGGAAATGTAAAAGAAACAGACTCTGAAATGGAACTCTGGAAATGTTTTAGACTAAGTATATAAAGCATATCTAAAAACTAGCCAGTTATCTGGCAAATGACTTTAAAATATTTCAGTAACGTTGAGTCTAATCAACCTGTGCAATTCTCTTCCTACTAAAAGCAAAGGAATTTCAAGGCTTTAATGTAGACCAAGGCCACAACACTCTGTTTTTATGAGTTCATATTTATTTGTTCTTTCAGAACAGTAAATGAGTTTGTTTACCCACTAGCTCTTACTGTGTTAACGAACTTAAGCTTGTACAATTCATCTTGAAGGATTCCAAAGTGTCTTCCAATAACAGGTCACTGTAGCCAACTCTTCCACTGAAGTACAATTTACTTTCAGGGTGGAATCTAACTATTGTTTATACCTAAATACTGCCTGGCTAAGGCAGGAAGTAGCACCACATCCACATGAGAGTAAAAAGGCTTTCATGGATGCTGTGCACCTCCAGCAGCACACAGGTTACTACTGCATCCGATCGCTTAGCTCTTCCCCCTTAATTGGCGGTGCCATCAGCTGAATCATTAACACTATAAGAGCTACATTTGGATGAAGTACACAAACAGCCTAGTTAGAATTGTAATTTATTAAAATGCAATTAAAAATAACCCACTGGAGGAAAAAGCTCTGTCTCCCCTCTCACAGCCCTCACTAGTCCTAGTGAGGCAAGAGGTCGTGAGACACGATGCTGAAACACTGAGGAGAATCTCCAAATGACTCACTGGGAAACAATAACACATATTGGATCCTGTCCTCAGGTCCACAACAAAAATCAAAATAATACATAATCCAACACTCTGACATACAGTCTTGTATACCTATGTTTTAGCTTCCAAGCTGCAAAAAACAACTTCTCAAATCAAGGGTCTGTGCACAATTTGTATGTAAATTCTGTTAATTTTTCAGCTTTGTTTTTTATACATTTTCATCACACAAGTTCTCTCTCTCCTGCAGTGATGTTTCTCACCTTTATTTAATGGAATTCAGTTCAGCCTGTCCTACCTTGCCCACTGCCTTTTTTTCTTTTAAAAAGTGTGTTTAAGAATTTTACTTATTTCCAGAAGAGAAATCAACAATTTGTTGATCACACTTTCCCAGGGGTAGGATACCCATGAGATCAGTAATCCTCACCTGAAATCTCCTGCTGTAAACTTTGCCTCAGCAAGTGAAAAGGCAGCTTCTCTCATCACCTCACCCATCAGCAACTTAGTCTGTTAAAAAAAAGAGGCAGCAAATACAAGGTATATTACTCTTTTTCCAGGATGAATAACTAACAGCATAAAGAAAACAATGAGAAATTTAAGAGAGTAAAAAGGAGAAAATCTGATATCTCTGTCTCACTCTCAAACTGCAAATTGCAAATCATAATTCCCAGGTGTCTGGTTTAAAAAGAAATACTTCAGCTGTTTCACTCACCCAGTGTAAGAACTCAAAGAAACTGCAAAAGACTCGTCTGTCTCAATAATCATAAAATTCTACTACATGGGGGTTAAATTGCAACAATAAAGTGTCTCGGCAGGAAATCACTTTTCCTTCATATTGTACTGGATACTATGAGGCGTCTGAAGTTGTTTTTCAGCATACAGGTGTCTGTAACTTTGTGAAGCTGCTCTCTCCTCCTACTCCATTCTTTCTCATTTTTACACATTTCAAGGCTTTGCAGCTAAAAACCACGCTATTGAGAAGCAAGAGCCTTTGTGTCTTAGTCAGTCTGTAGGCAACTAGACACAGAGTGCCAAGAGCTTGTCTACAGCAAGATAACAAAACACTACTGCTAACCATAGACATCATAGCAGTTCCAGCAAAAACAGTACAACTAAAACCTGTCTAGTATGGTAGGAGAGAACAAGCCATATTAGGCTCTGCTGAATATCTTGGATTTGTCAGTCATGTTACAAAGAAAGAAGCAGGACTTGATGTTTCTTCGTAAAGGAACAAGGTCCATCTGGACAAAATTTCTTGTCTCTGCTTCCTAGTGTGCCTAGTCATGCCAAAAACATTATAGATCTGCAGCATCCTCTCAGGCCAGATAAAGCAACGGAAGTAGCACTACAGAACATGTTAGATCCACTCATAATGTATTTAGCACCGTCAGAGCAAATTTTCTGTAACCCAGAAGAGATGGTAGGGAACCACAGCCGAGGGCTGGTTGGAAAGAGGTGAAGAATATTAACTTTCTGTACCACTGCAGCCAGGAAAACATAGTTCTGCTCACCTGTCCTCAGAAGCCTCACTTACAAAGAACGGGTTATCTACAGTGTTGTCCTACATTCTAGCCTATCTAATGAAGTTAGCAGAATGGGAATGCACAACTGACAAACTGATTTCAAATAACAAGAGACAAAAAAAATCTAATTTACCTACCTCAATAATTTTCTTAAGGATCTGCCTGAATCGAAGTGTCAAAGCATCAGATTTTTTCTTCAAGAGGTTACGACCTGTTTGGGCTCCTTTCAAACGAGCCTTCATGATGGTCTGAGCCCTGTTAAACAAAGGAAGAAACAAAAATGTCCTGCATCATCCAAAGGGATTAGGAAAAAAATTACACATGATTTTCTGACGTGGACATGACAGAAAGTATGAAGCAATGAAGAAACATCAACGTGGTAAAACAGCAGAGACAATTCAGGATAGAATTTTATTTATTCATTTATTTATTTCCAGTAGCAAACTTCCAGGTTTCTGGTGCAGAATTGGGAACTGAAAAAGGATCCAAACTTTGCTTCCCTCTCTGCTGTCACATATATTTTAATTTGACGAATCTTTTGAACTAAAATTGCAGTAGCTATACTACAAAATCCACTGTGCTAACTGAAGCTACTGCTTTGTATACATAGTAAGTGTGCACAAAGAATGACATTCATGTCTGTAAAGAGAAGCCTATACGCTTCCTCTCTGACCTTGGAAAACGTAAGTATAATGAAGATTCTGCCCGTGCAGTGGACACAGTTACTTCCTCACTCTACCGACATGTTATAAGAACAGCTTCATTAATGCCTACAAGATTGTTATAACCGAGAAGCACATATACTTTATGAATGTTCATGATAAAAAGACAAAGAACAACAAGGCACCTTAATTTCCACAACAAGCAGGTCACTGTTACCACCTTGAGCTACCTTCTCACTCTGTTCCCTACCTGATCGAGACTGGCTCACTTTCTAGTTCAAGCAAGATTTCACAGGCTCTGTGAGTGCATTAAACAAAGTCTTGTTTACTTTCAAGGAGACCAAGCAGCTTCTGTGAGTGATCATATCCCGCCCAGAAGAGGGTCATACCACCAAAAGAGAACAAAGCCAAAAACCTTGTAAAATTCAGTTCCGTCAGTTAACATAAAATTTGTTCTAGAAGAAGGCCATCTTTACTTTTAACATCCTAACTCACATTCCTATCAAAATATCTGCCACATTATTACTCTATTACCTCATTTGAAACAGGGCTCGTAAATATTAAATCTTTGTACATCGCTACCTCCTTGCCACAATGATCTGTCAGCCCACAAAAACAGATACCTTTCAGAAGTGGTTGAGATGCCTCCTCCTCAGACATGTAAATGGCATGGCAAGAGCAGTATCGAAGAGCAGGCGACCAGGTGACTTAGTACATGCAGTCATTTATTTCTGAACTGAGGTTCGAAACAGAACCTTTACCATGTAATATATTAATATTTCCATATAAGCTGTTGTTACGTATGGCCTGAGCTCATTCATGAGGGAATAGTTATTATTTTACGTTTGAGGTTTTCTATCCTGCAAGACATCTTCCTATAAAGATCATATCCAGTCATCAGCCTAATTTTATGCAGGAAGATTTGAAACAGCCTTTCACCCCAAGGCAAAGTCTTTCTGTCCTGGAGAGTCCTGAAGAGGAGCAGCACTATGAAAACTGCATTTTTAATACTTTATCAATTTTAAATGTTTGCATTTATTCAGATGTTGGCTGCTTTCTTAAGCCTGGTCAGGGGACATCTGACTGCATGACGAATGGTTTGCTGTCACAACCTGGAAAATTACTTGACTGTCCACTCACTGCACTTCCTTTTTTTAAAAAAAATTCTTTATGGCCAACCTCTTATACAACATCAGTTAAACAGTGAAGGGAAGGTATGGTTTGATTGTGCATTTTTGCTTATATTCATGTTCTATTTTTAAATCCTGCCTTGCCTAATGGTACGACTGTAAACCCCCCCGCACCACCACCCTGGAAGCTGCTTATGCCGTGGCTCTGGATGCCGCGGCAGCCCTCAGATGGCTGACGGCTAATTTTGAGCCGCCGGAGAAACCAGAGGGGAGGGGATCCAGCCGCGGCCCCACAGCGCGTTTCACCCCAAAACACGGAGGGAGGGAGGCCGGCCCTGCCGGGGGCTCGGCCCGGGCGCTCCCCCCGGCGCTGCCCACCCGCCCCGGGCCCGCCGGGCCACTCACATCCGCGACGGGAAGATCTCGATGCGGTCCTTGCCCGACATGGTGGCGGCGGCGGCGGCGAGCGGGGGCCGCTCCGCCTCTCACCGCCGCGGCCGTCCCGTGACGCGGCCGCGGGCCGAGGGCGGGCGCTGCCGCTGCGGGCGGCGCCGGCGGCCGCCTGCGGGGGCGCTGCAGCGAGGGACGGCCGCGGCTCCCCGCCCGGCGCCGGGGCGGGCCGGCGGCTGCGCGCTGTGCGGCGGGGCCGGGTGCACGCTGAGGCAGGAGCAGCGAGCGCGGAGAGGGAGCCTCGGCCGCCGGCAGGTAGCGGCCCGGGGCGGGCGCCGCGGCGTCGGGAGGGAGCTCGGCTCCGAGCGGGGCTGGGGATGGGCCCGGCCGCTGCTTGGGCGCAGGCCGGGCGGGAGGGAGGGAGCGGCGCCGCCCCGCAGCTGCGGCCCGGCAGCCCGTGGGCCTCGTGGGGCCGGGGGTGGGCTCCTGCCGGGGCCCCGACCGTCCCCTGGCGCCGCGGCCGGGCTGGGCGTAGCTCCGGAGGCCGGCCCCGCGGGAGGCCGGCGTGGCAAGTTCCCTCTGGGGAGGGGAGCGGCGGGGCCCGGCGTGCGGAGCCGTGCCTGCCCTTCCTGCTCCCCGTGCTGGGGTGGCCTGGCGGTCTGCGGCCGGCCTCACGGCTGGGGGTTCGCTGGAATTGCGCTGAGTGGCCTAGAAATGTCGCCTGTAACAGTTGTGGTTTTAATCTTGGAGCTGTTTGTTTCAGCTTCAGATTGTATGAAATTGTATGTCTTCATAATTGTTTGTTTCTAGTAGTTTGTATTAGTAGTGTATCTACTAGTTTGTAGCCCTTTTCCGAAAGGTAAAAATGAAAACGAGGGCAGACACGGCCTTCTGAATTGTGTGGCCATGTGTAGTAGCACTTGGTGTTACCATCATGTTCTCTTTGTAGAGCCTCATATAGCTAGAAAGCACTAGTGCTGCTGTGAAGATCAGGAGCACCGCTTTGAAATGGCGATTAAACTGAAGGAGCAGTGCATTTGACTCAGTTTTGTAGGCTCCTGCTTCTAAAATGTTCTTAAACTTGTGCACGAAGCTGACGAAAGGCCTGGGCCCAGCCTCACCATTAGTGGTGAGTACGTGGATCGCTGTCAGCATCAGGAGAGGGAGGCAGTTTGAGCGTTCCATCGTGTCACCACGTGATTACTAAACATGAACCTGGTACCTTTTTTGATTCTATGACAAAGAAATTCTGTTTATATATATATATATATATGTTTATATATTTCATCCTGGCTACCTATATGTTAGGCTTTTTTTAAGTCATTTTTAGGGGTCTGTTTTCTGTTTAGTGCTTCACTCACGTCAGGCTCGTTCCATCTTCTGGTTGTTGCCTTTGCTTCCTTTCAGTGCCGACAGGTGGCCCCTGGAGCAGTTCTTGCAGCACTATTCCAACCATCCTGTGCTGAGTTCAGAAAATTATCTTCTGGAATCTGGAGTCTTCCTTCTCAGTAGTAGTAGAGAAGCGTCACTCTACCTCTTACTTCCTCAGCCTTTCACATGCTGTCTATAGCTGTGCATACAAATACCTTTGTTGGCAGTGCAAGCTTCTCTTCTGTGTCCTTCTGTTGTTGAAATCTGGTTTCTGACTTAAAACTTTACGTGGCCTTATGAATTTAGATGACTGTGAAGAGTGCAGTGCCTTCTTTTCACCACTTGAGGCCTCTTCTGTGTGGTGCACTATGTACGGATAGCATGACAGTTGAAGCGGACAATAAAGTTGGGGTAGCAAGCTTTCTCTTCTTCCATGCAAAAACTGAACATCATAAAAAATGTGGCAATTTTGAAGTATTAATCAATCTGTTGCTTATTATCTGTTAAAACCTAACTATACATTGCACAAGCCTTATCCTAATTAGCAGTTTCTAGTATCAGTGTTTCTCTCTATGCTCACCAGTCCCTACTGCGTTTTACCGTGCTTGTAGGAGACTTCAGCGATGTACTGTGAAATAAGTCATCCTTGTTTCTTTTTCCTTGTTTTCTGTTCAAATTCCAGAATGCCAGTACTAAGCTGTAGATTCTACCAGCATAAATTTCCAGAGGTGGAAGATGTAGTGATGGTCAATGTTCGGTCCATCGCTGAAATGGGGGCTTACGTCAGCCTGCTGGAGTACAACAACATTGAAGGCATGATCCTCCTCAGCGAGCTGTCCAGAAGACGTATTCGTTCCATAAACAAACTCATCCGCATTGGAAGGAACGAATGTGTTGTGGTCATAAGAGTTGACAAAGAGAAAGGTATTGGGGATATTATGGGATATATCAAGATTGAAGTCATAACAAGAAATGCAGATTAACTGGGAAGTCTAGCCATTCATAGATTTTGCCAGGGGTTCTTTATTTTAGATACTTAAGCAAAATAAACCATCATCCTGCCATCTGATGTTTACAATCATTTTTCCCTTTGGTAATCAGGTTAATGAAGGTTAATCACATCAGTAAAGACTTGCTAAAATGGGTCCTCACCAGCTGACTGTTGGTCAACAAACCATAGGGAAGTGGATTTTTTTGGTATCTATGCAGATTTTTTAGGTCCTGACTGAAGAGAGGGGTCATCTGACATAGTGGTGAAAATTTAATGCTCACATTCCATCCTGTGCCTTAAGTCCTGAACCTTGGCTGTCAAATAGATCACATATATGTAATTATCGTATCACGTACTTCCGATAGAAGGTTACAAGTAGAGATTGTGCAGACTTAAACTTTGTTTTCTCCCATCTTCTGAACAATTGAATCTTTGACTTTAGAGGGTTTTTCAATATATTTTTCTGTTTAGGACGTGTTTTTCAATAATACTGTTCATGCAAAATCTGTATTCATGTATAAAGAAATAATGAAAATGAGCACCAAGCACATCTGATAGGAACCTGTTTATATGGTATTTCTCAAGTAAAATGTTTTTCTAGAATAATTCTAAAACTACAGTTAACTTTGAGATTAAATAATGAATAGCAGAATAACAAAAAGCAAAATACAATCACAATTTGATCAAATTCATTAAGCTTTAGTTTTGTTACTTTCTTTAGCAACTGATAGTGAAGACAAGGGGCAAATCTTGAGCCAGATTTTTGCTTGTTATGCTTTTCTCTTGAAGCAGTTAGACTTAGTTTGCACGGTGCCTGACACTTTGAAAATTATTTTCCCTGGTAGGTTATATTGACTTGTCAAAACGAAGAGTTTCTCCAGAGGAGGCAATCAAATGTGAAGACAAATTCACAAAATCAAAGACTGTAAGTTGCTTTGCTTTATTCAGGCACTGTGTTGTGCTGTCTTCTTTTCTGAGCAAACAAAGTGTGCAGACATAAGATAATATGAAAAATAAAGTATTATTCTCATCTATTAGGCATATTTTGATTTTCATTTACCTTTACAAATGTATCAGTTTGTGAGCACTCTGGTAAGCTGCTTATTAGTTAATGAATACATCAAGTAAGATGTCAGTTGAAAATTTGTGATGCAAAGGGTGATATTCAAAGAATCAGAAATCCAAAAGCATATGCAGGTTTAACACTGGGCAAATTTTATTGGAAAGGAGTAAAGATAATTTAAGGCATCAGATCCCACCCTTACTACTGTGTGGCCTGAAGTTTCTGAGTAAAACACCATTAATTATTACCTTGATTCTAACTTTTTTTATATGTGTACAAGTTTACTGCTTGTTTAACAACTTGTTAATACTTTTCATATCAGTTTCCATGAGAGAATGATTTTGTCTTTATAACTGCACGATAGAGGTTTAGGTTAATAAAATGTTTTTGATATTTTGTAAACCCCTAGATCTCAGTATGTAATTTATTGTTAAGTATAGGGAAAGATTGTTTTCAATCTCATACAGTGTTTAGAATCGAATCTATTGGTTCTGGGCTTTAATCTATCTGCAGGACATGATTTTATGCTGCGCAAACTGAGAGTAAGAACCAGTCATTACCTCGCAGGGTGAGACTGGATAAGTGTGAGAGGATGGCTGTTTTGTTTTGGTTTTGATTTTATTTTATTTTTTTAACACCCCATTTATGTTCCAGGTTTACAGCATTCTTCGCCATGTTGCTGAGGTCTTGGAGTACACTAAGGATGAGCAGCTTGAGAGTCTGTTCCAGAGAACTGCCTGGGTATTTGATGACAAGTACAAAAGACCTGGATATGGTGCTTATGATGCATTCAAGCATGCAGTCTCGTAAGAACATCTTTTCTCTTTCTATGGGTTTATTTCATAATTGCAAAGAAGTATTTTCTGAAATATGTCCACCTTTTTTTTAAGAGTCAGTATGTAGACTAGAATGTAGTGGTTAAGTTAACCTAGTGCGTCTTGACATCAGCCTTCCAGTTGTTAATTATAGGTTTCTCTCTCACTACTTTTCTTCAAGTTCCCAGTGCTCTTGAGAAAGAAGACTCAGAGTTGATTTGTCTTTACCCACCTTTGAATATGCCATTCTGCGTATGTCAGTTTTTTAAAAGTAGTAACTGAATTTGTTGTGGAGAAATACTGAGGAACTCAGTGAATATTTTTAAGAGAAACTTGAATACAAACACTGAGGAGATTTATATTGCTGCAGCTGAGCCTGTGGTGTTACTAATAGAAGCAGCACTAATCTTGGCTTCTGTGTCAGAATTTACCTATTCTTAGTCCAAAGCAGATATTTTCACTCATATCTAGCTCTGTGTCTGAAGAAATTCCAACTCATAGCTGACGCTCACTCTTCCACTGCCACAGGCATTATTTTTTTTTTTAATACAGCAAGCTGGCTTGTTACTTTTCTACACTTTCAATCTTGAAGAATGGAAATGGGATGATGAGTTTAGAAATGGAATTATGAAAAGAAAGAGTTAGAAGTTGTGAATCTTATGGAGCATGCACCAAGATGGATTGTTCGTAGGTTTTTATGAGGTCTGGCATTTCAGTTGGCTTTCAGAATTAATTAAGCTATTTGGTTCCCATTTAAATTTACTATCATGAAATTGGCAATTCACAAATAGATTTCTGAATAAGCATTTCCAATTTTACTCTTGTAAATGAACTTCCATTTAATGCTAGTTGACAGTGATAAGATTCTAGAAAATTGTATTGATTTTAAGAAGCAGGGCACTTGGCAGTATTTTTGATTGATTAGCTCAAAACTGTTTTTGTGGTTTTGAGAAGAGACAACTTGTTCTGTCTTCATATAAACGGAATGTGTTCATAGAGTAACAATGCCTTTCTAATGATTGCAAGTTTACTGGTGAAGGACCGATCTGGACACGTTGCTGCAGGAGAATTTCTGGGTCATCCTGTAACTGATGAATGTTTTAACACCTGTATGCCAGAAAACCAATTACACTGACTGTTTAAGACTCTCTCAAATTCAGAAACTTAAAAAAAACTAAAAATTCCTGAACACATTTGGTGTGCTGCTGCTCATCTGTTACACAGGTTGGAGCATAAATTTCTGAAGCTCTCTTTTCAAAACATCTTTCCATCAGTAATACCTTAAGATTTCCGGTAGGTTGTATTTTTTTTTCCTGTTTTGCACCTACATAAAGCTTTGATGTGGAACGGAAGAGTGTGGATACTGCTGCCTTTCTACCTTTGCTGAAATGCTAACTGGCAGCCTAGTGTGCCCCTTAAGAGCTTGACTTGGTATTTCTTTCTGAGTGCTGAGAATGAATGTTTTGGGGTGTCGTACAGCAGGTACCTATCATAAAATTTTAAAGTAGATTTACACTTTAATTATTAAAAACTCAATGTCTGGGAGCTATTTGTTGAATGCCTACTGAAGGTCATGCAAGTAACTGGACGATTTAACAGAATAGATTGTAAAGGAAGAAACAGAATTTGTGAGTCTAATAAATCATGTCTGCCTTATGGGTTCATATTTTTCAATGTGTAAAAAAGATCAGTTTCTGGCTTCTGTTCAGTTACGTTTGGCTTTTCTGCTATCTACGATCAGTATATAAAATCATGAAAGATGACATTTTATTAATAGTGGAGACCAGTCTCCAACATTGCCTTTGTTCTGGAGGGCGTTTTGGTTCACGTTTGCCAGCTAGTAATGTTTTATAGGCAGTCTGGTATTGCCCTTCAGAGACCTGTCCTGTTTCTGAAGAATGTAATCACAGCATTGCTTCTCTTAGGCAACAAAATAGGAATGTTCAGAAAATTTTGATCAGGCAAGACTGAAAAAAGAAAAAAAAAAAAGGCAGCTATAGGGCTAATAGGAGTGATTTCTGTGAAGAGCTCTTTGTTTTCTGTTTCAGTGGTATTTTCAGTAAAACTAATACCATAATAAAGAGAAATGATTGCCTGTGATCTAAAAACTACCCTTTCTTTAGCCAAGACCGTAGCCAGCAGTTAAGTATGTCTGTAATCCAGTTACTTTTAAAAAAGCTTGAAAGAATGATGTGGAATTAGTATGGGTTACTTTGTAGAAAGACAGAAATCTTCCCTTCATATGAAATGCTAGAGTATCTCCAAAACCTCAGATTCATTGTGAATTTTCTTTCATACAATACAGGTTTATCTTCATATTGGAGGAAAGATAAATGCCAAGCAACTAGATATATTTCTCACTCTATATATAATTTACAAATGAAACTGGGCAGAAATCATTCCTATTTTTTGTGTGGTTAGTTGGCTTCTCAGAAAAAAAGGAAAAAGGGGAAAAATGAGTTGAATTAAGTTTTTTCCTCCAGGAACAGACTGAGTAAACTATTTATTTGCTTAGTTGTTAAGTGCTTCCATTAGAAAATACTCTGTAAATAGATGTATTTTCTTCCAGTGTTTCAATGGACTCTTAAGAAATTCGCCTGTTTTCTTTGCCTAGTAGAGCTTTATGATTTTGCTAAGAATATTGAAATAATACCAGAAGTTGATGCTGTGTCATATCCCACTTCAGTGTAAGTTCTGTACCGTTTCTTTGCTTGGCTCAGAGACCCAGCAATCCTGGATAGCCTGGATCTGACAGAGGAAGAGAGGCGTGTATTGATCGACAATATTAACAGGCGTCTGACACCACAAGCAGTCAAAATCCGAGCTGGTAAGTTCTCTCCAGATGTTCATTGAATAGACTTGACAAGTCGAGTGTATCTTGTAAACTATAAACTCATTTAAAACTAGTGGTTTGTGGTGCTGATGTTTGACTGAAACTGCTGTTCCAGAGCTAAGACATATTAGTGCATGCAGAATGCCTGTATGGGTCCTATCTCAAAGTCCAAGGTGGCTTGGCTTTCCCACCCCCCAGCTGCAGGTTCCTTGGGACACAAGTTACTTGTCCTGATATATAATGCAGTCTGTCACATTGCACTGGCATACAATGAATTTAAATGTTTTATAGGTATTACTGAATCCACAATATCCGTATTATTGAAAGTGTTAAATTCTTTGGTTCTCTAACAGGATGATTGATCACTGTCAGCATGGCTGGGTCATATGTCCTCTCCTTGTCCATGAGCAAGTGAGAATAATTATGACTTTGCTGTGGGTGTATTTCTAGCTGATTGTTTGCAAACCTCTCAGACAGATGTATTAGCATATGTCTAATGTATTCATGAAGTTTATGAGCTGGTTTGTCTCGTACTAGCTCAGTTAGTGGTCAGAAAAAGCACATGACTCTGGTCTTCTTAGGAAGACTCACTAGAAAATTGTAAAGCTGGTTGTACAGGTAACTGAACAGCCTAAAAGCACGCTTGCCATTAAACAGATAGTCAATGATCAGAGTTGCATTTTTAACACCATTCAGAAATTGCCTTTGCTCTGCAAGGGTATATTGAAGAGCATTAGCCCTTCTTGATTGCAGTGGAGGGAAGAAAAGATGAGCAATATCCACATGGCGGTGAAGTTCAGATGAGAATGCAGAAAGTAAGATCATGAAAAATTCTTCTACCTATTGCTTTAGATAGCCAGGAGTTAACATAAACTTCAAATATGTAAGTGGGATTTGATTGCCATGAAGGAGGTTGCTAACATGCATAATGCGTGATCACTTTTGAAAATAACGTGCCCTCGAAGGACGTGTTCTCTTACTTCATTCATCTTGCTGTTTTGTTCTGATGGTCTAAGTTATTTTTAGTTTTTTCTTCAAGCATAGAAATATTCTAGTGGCTTGTAGTCTCATCCTGAGACTGGCTGTGGAGTGCTTTTTTGTAAGTATGATTGTGATAGCTGGGAATAGCAAATTATTGAGAGTCACCTGGGAGTGAGGTTAACTTCTCCGTATAACATAAACTCTTGCACCATTGCTACATAGGTAAACAAATCTTTGTCTTTAGACTAACTAGGATATTACAGATATGCACAGCATAAGCTTATGCCTTTGTTTCCCAACATTTAGAAAAAGCTATGGCTAGCGCTCATTATAACTATAATTTAATATAATTTATTTTAAAAAGATAATCCCTGTGCTCCTAAGGTGGTGCCTTTCTTGTAGTTGTTGACAGAATTCTGTGAATTTGTGGCTGTGCACTTTATCAAGTTTCAATTTTCCTGATAGGTCTTTCATTTTATTTGGTATTCCTTTTATATCTCAGTCTCTCGTTGTGAAATGCATCATCATTCCTGTTGAATTTATTGGGCAGTGAACGCAGATATATGGTTTCATATCTTGGATTTTCAAAGCACAATGTAAAATGTTATACAACTAAAGAATTTATAAAGACTTCTACCTCAGTTTACAAGCCAAGAAATGGAAATGTTTCCTCAGTTTTGGAAGATGCTGAGGATCTCATTGTGAATAAACGTTGGTTGCTAAAAGGTTTTTAATAAAGCTTAACTAAAAAAATCTTTAAGCATTCTACAACTTTTGATAACTTTAAAGTTTTATTATTTGTATTCATCTGTCTTAGATATTGAAGTTGCCTGTTATGGTTATGAAGGCATAGATGCAGTAAAGGAGGCTTTGAGAGCAGGCTTGAATTGTTCCACAGAGACCATGCCCATTAAAGTAAGTATTTGTCTTAATTATGAAATCAATAGCAAAGTTTTCTGATGTCCTCGATAACAATACCTTTCAGTTGTCACAGTTGCATAGGTGAGGCTGAGGAAACATGTAGGAACCATGTATGTGCTTTCTGGTTCTCCTGTCTAGCACATGTACGGGACACTTCCCTGCAACTATGTGGTCCCAGTTAGTTGTTCCTGTGACTGTGCTGTGGCTTTCCAAGTTCAAGAAGCTGTATTTGTTCTCTTCAATTAATTAATGTTCAGTATTTGCATACTAAATACTTGCTGTTCCTTTATACAGCCTTATACAGGTAGAGCAAAAATTTTTATTTTCAGAGATAAGACTGTGTAAGAAAAGGAATATTTTGTCCACACATGTTTGAGTGTTGGTAGAAAGCTTACTACACCCAGGTCTAAATTTTCTGCCCCAACCACTTAAGGATATTGAATGCATTACTGAATAAGTGTTTTCAGAAAACTGGAAAGTACTTCCTTCTTTGAAATAGTTTCTTAGAATGTTTTCTTTTAACAAAGAAAAAGTTCACTCGTCCAGTCATCTTAAAAAAAAAATATCTATTGGTTGTTGCAGTCTTTTAATTGTTTGAAAAATTGTGATAGGCTGCTTTACTTACCTGCAAGATGGGTATTCTCTCCGCTTAACAATATTTGTCTGTAAGAGTATGCTACGTAAAAATAATTGGTTTTGATACCAGAAATTAGACAGCCTATGTGCTTTCTTGTTTGTTGTTTCATTCCATGTTATTTGTACTTCTAGAAATAACTTTTCTAATAGAAAAATATTTCTTTTTTTGTTACTGAGTATAGGTTTTTTGTTATTTTTTTGGTTTTGTTTTTTCTTCCCTGCAATGTGATAGATTAATCTGATAGCCCCTCCTCGATATGTGATGACTACCACAACCCTGGAGAGAACTGAAGGACTCTCTGTTCTGAATCAAGCCATGGCTGTCATTAAAGAAAAAATTGAGGAGAAGAGAGGAGTCTTTAATGTGCAGATGGAGGTGAGAACACTTTGCATTCTGAAATGTAACTGATTTATTTTTTCCTTACAACATTTTATAAACAGAGCAAGATCAGTAGTGCTAAGAGACATCTTAGCAAAAGATATTAAGAAACTGAAAAAAAGGCATAATTTTTCTGTATTCCTTAAATAAATAGATGGCCAAAAATTCTTATTTTCCTAGGTCTTACTGCATCACTAGTGGATTGATTTTGATGTCTTTCTCCTTAGGATCAGAGCCACCAACCATGACTTTATTTTCATATTTATTTGTAGACTGAAGAGGGTGTTTTTTAGTGATTGTTCATCAAGTGTTGTGGTTTGTTTTTTTTTTCAGCCTAAGGTGGTTACTGATACAGATGAAACTGAGCTTGCAAGACAGTTGGAAAGACTGGAGAGGGAAAATGCTGAAGTGGATGGCGATGACGATGCTGAGGAAATGGAAGCCAAAACTGAAGACTAAATATTCTGGAACTATTTAGAAGACAGAGCATATGAAAAATTAGAGACCCCGTTGCAAACTCTGGACTAAATGTTTCCAGTATTGAAAGCTTCAAATGCAAATACTTGAAGTGTGTTACTGTTTTAAAAAGACCAATACATGGAAGCCTCTCCTAAGTAACATTTGATGCAGCAACTTACACAAATAGAATCCTTCAAAAGGAAGGTGTCTAGTCATATTCAAGTCTCACATCTCATGAATAGAGGGAGGCTTCAGCCCCATGCTTACCATTTTCATACGTAACAATTCCAAATTGGCGATTACAGCTCAGTGCATCTGATAGTGATGTTTTCTGGGAGTACCAAAACCAAACAGGTTGAACAGTTCTATACAGAATGTATTTGACCAAATATTCAATAAATTTCTGAGCTACATAACTCCAAGCTTTTTTGATCTTCTGTCACATTGCTTAAATTGGTATGAATAAAACCTGGAAGAGTATGATCAGTCAGTAGCTCCCCTTTAACAATGAAAAGGGCTTTCTTTTGTTGTTTTAAATCAATGCAAGAATGAGTGGAACAATGTTTTTCTTAGAAATATGTTGATGCAAATTTATTTAAAAGAGTATCTCCTCTGTTTTTTTTTTCTGTATTTAGGGATGCAGAACTTGTAAGTTGTGAACGTAGCTTTGAATATAGCTTGTTACAATTTCAATAAATATAGTTGAAAAATTACGTATAGTTACTTTGCTCCTATATGTGAATATAGCAGGAGCTTTAATTTAATTTATTCATTCTTCAAAATAGACATTGCTGTCTTCCAAGCTCACTGTTGCTTGACCTTCAGTTCTGCCTACCCTAGATCTAGTTTGCATTGGACTGAGTTATTCACTCTATAAACAACCAGTTTATCTTCTGTGAAGAGGAGAAACAAGATCTGCTTTCCATGTTGCAGTGAAAAAGTCCTGTTTGTCCTTGTCTGTGGGAATTGGGGAAGTTATATTTTAAGTAACCTTTCCAAATAACTGAATTTTTAAATGGATTTATCTTTTTCATAGTCATATCATATATTGCCTATGTCTTTTTTTTAATATTTTGTGCTGCTAGAGGAAAAAAATGGATGAAAAATGAGTCTTTGCAGCTTATGTAGGAATTCTTAATGTTGCCGTAGTAGAAACAATGTCATTGCTACAAGGTGTTGCTAGAAAAGGCATTCACAAACTGTATATTGAAATACATGCTTGATTATCAGAAAAGTTCACGTGCCCAACTTTTACTATGCAAAGCCAAAAAGGTAACTTCCAGTCTTTGCAGAATGTTGGAAAATACTTGAGTATGTCATCGCAAAGTGTCTTTTGTGGTTACTTGATCAAATTACTTTCTTCTTAGAAGTTACATATGACAGCCTTGTCAGGGTTTGAAGCTGTATTCTCTCTTTGATAATTTTGGTTTCATTTTTATGAACAACTCCTCCTTTTTTGCCAATTCACTAAAATAGTGAATTGACCCGCATTCAACATGATATGTGGGCACTCTGACAAAAGTAGAAAGTTTTAAAAACTAAAACATGTCTCTGTAATCCATATGCCAAAATAATGCTGTAAAGTAAGGCAAGGAAAATGAGCCGGTCTTGCTCTTTACGTAAGAGTGTTACCAGGGGATTACAATTAATGTTGCCTCTAAAAGCTGCCTTGGTGTGTTAATAGGGGAGCATCATTTCTGTCAGTAACTGGATGTTTCTCATGTGTTGCAGTAGCTGGAAGAAGGAGCTCTGAGATGGCTGCTTGCAAGGACTGCTAGCCTGTGAACTGTGAGTTAAGGGTCCTTAGCACAAACTGAGCTGATACCTTCTGTTGCAACCAGTCTGGTGTGCTTGGAACTGTTTGCTTACAAAGCATTTTAATACATGTAGTAAGTTTTGTGTGAACAGCTTTGTGGAGTCCGTAAGAGGCAGTGGAACTGGCATGTTGTTCTCTGTAGCCAAATCTGTACTTCAGTATTTAATTTCTCATAAATCTTTGATCCAGGGAATACAGTTAAACAGCTGTTTTCAAACATTGCCACCTTTCTGCAGTTAACTTTAAAATGCTCTTAAATCAGAATACTCTTAAATGTTTGTCTTTAACTTTTATCTAGAAATGTTTCATCAGTTTTTATTTTGATGTGGTTTGTTTTCATCTTATTTCATCCCTAATCCCCTAAAGGAACTACGGGTTTAATGGCGTCCTACACTGGAGGGCGAGGTCCTAACATTTAAAGAAGCTGTTTTGGAAAAGCTGAGCATATGTAATCCCCCATGTGATGCTGTTCACATTATAATATTAATGGAAATTGTAGAGCATCCAATGGGGATTGTCCTTTGGGCAGGTTCTCCTAATCAGGGATTGTTAGCTTCGTGGGGGACTAAACTGGAGGCATCAGTAATGAAACAACACAGTCTGCGTTTCCAGTTAACCCTGAGTCTGTGGTCCTGAAGTCTACAGATAGCTATTCTTAACCATGCTAATGCGAATTCTGTAATGTATAAAGTCTTTTGGGGTCACTTTTAATGGAAAAAATTGTCAGTTGCTCAGCTGTACTTTTTTGTTAAAATACTGTGCTGGCATTTAGAAAACACCCTGTTAAAATGGATCTGATGAAACAGTCCTCCTCAGTGGTTTTCAAGTCCCACCAAAGACTTAGTTTTCTAGAGCTCTTTAGCTTTATATGGTTTGAAGCACATCCTTTTCTACCGAAAGACTTGAATGCCAGAACTTGCCTTCCCAGCACATGCCTGAATATGACAGCCCAAATCTGCTGACTCATTTGACAGTATATGACCCTTTTCCTACGAAGCCAAGAAATCTGCTTTTACTTAGCCTCAGAGAGCAACATATGGGCAGTTTGTTAGCCTTGAATAACCTCTGTAGAATAGGGGGGTGGATACGTGTGCATTACAAAAATCCCAAGTATTGAAAAAATGCTTGGAAGCATTGAAGAAATTAAAAAAAATATATCTGTATTTAAAAAAAAAAAGACAAACCTGATACAAAACCTGTTGTTTAATGACCAGCTAGGGAAACTTTTGCTTCAAAATTCACCAGCAGTTTGACAATAAATTTTTTCATTGCTAGTAGTAATTTTGCCAAGAAACTTCTGTAGTGTTGTGGGTGGTCTGCATGCTGGAAAAAAAAAAAAAAAGCTCACTTGCTCAGATCTTCGACCAGGGCTGGTTATTGTGTAATTTTGAGATCACTGTCTGAGCGAGAGCCCCCTGCAAGCTTCTGCCTGTCCTCGCTAGCATGGAATTACCTGACCCACCTTGTTACGGATTGCCTGCAGTAACAAGCCAAGCAACGTGAAGTCAAACCTCAAGTACGGTGCAGTGGAACACTATTCCTGGAGCTGGTTGTATAAAGTGTGCCGGTGTAGGAAACAAATGTGGTGTTAATGTATCTTGTCTACTTAGACTCAAGGTTTTTTTCTTTGATTCAGTATTGGTCATGTCCTTGTGTGCCTCCTTTTGTGACTTGTTCGTATGTTATTACCTGAAGTTTAACAGTGGTGGGGGCAGTGCAGGTTTGTAGCACATAGTACCCTACCAGCTACTAAGAGGAAAATTAACTCTGTCCTAACTGAAACCAGGACAAGGGCCAAGTTTAATTCTGATGTACGGGGCGTTCAGTAACCTAAACTTTTTCTTTCTGATGACTTCCTCAGTTTTGTTCCCAAGATTCTGCTTCTGTACATACTTTTATTTGTATATACATTTATGCATATACACGGAGACAGATCATTCTTAAAAAAAAAAAAAAGTAAAAATGTTTCTTTCTACTTTTAGGTCACAAAAAAAAAAATATTTTTCTTTATGAAAATTTATATTGCTATATTTGAGAACACTACATACCTGTAAGGAAAACTAATCCTCTAGGTGTCCTGTTAAGCTTACTGAACTCAGTTTAAACAGCCTGAAGAACCAGCTAACTGTGAACTGATTTACACGACTGGTTGTCATGGGACTGCCTTCTTTTTCCAAAGTAGCGAAGGGAGTATAGCAGGAGCTATGCACTTCATGTGGGTTGGCTGCTTTTGAAACCTCAGCTAGCATATTCTCTGTTTATACAAGAATGGATTTAAAAAAAATGTAAAAAAAAACAAAACAAAACAAAAAAAAAAACAGTCTTCAGTTACCCACTATATTTCTCATGATCTATGCAGAGTTGTTGTCTGGGTAGTCTCCAGCATGTTGTCATGTTTGAATACCTTCTTTGATATCTCACTCTTCCTCCCTCCTCATTAGAAATTAGAAAAATAATATAAAGATAAGGTAATGATTTGCTTGTTCCTTTTCCTCAGTACAGGAAAGTATGACCAGTAATCTGATCCAGTATGCAAAGACTAAGATACGTGAGTCAACTTGTCTTACCTAAGAACTCTGGACTCTTTTTTTTGTGGGTGCATAGCAACAAGTGCTTTTGTTATTTGTTTTACTGTACGTCATTTTTCTTATCACAGTCTGCAGCTTTATCCACATATATCACCTTAAATTGGCTGCAAGTCATGGAATGCTAACAATACAGCAAAGACTCTACACAGCAGCTCTGTCTGAAATACTGTTACTAACACTGACTTACTTCTTCAAGACCTATCAAATAGATTTATCATGGCTGAGGTTTTCAAAAATGAAAAAAAAAACCCTCAAGCTCATATTCAGGCACAGAAAAGGCACTGTTTCAGAAGCTCTCAGGACTTTCAAGAGGTCCCTGCACTGGGCTTATTTATCAAACCGCTTTTCTAAAAACCCAAGTAGTTGCTTACGTAGAGATTTAGGATATTCAGTTGAAGTAGGCATATCTGGGAATCTTGGTTTACATGTCCAAGGATCACTGAAAGTAGAGTGGGCTTTGGGAGACATTTGGGCTTCTTTGGTAAAATAAATTTCTATCAAAAGCAATTATTTTAAGGTTTGTAAAATTCTCATTGTAATTATAATATTCAGTATGTTACACTCGAGGTGTTCTGATCTGTAGAACCCCTAGAAGATATGCTTATTAGATGAGAAATTTTATGCCATAGAGTGGACTTCTCTGAAATTGAGATAGTTTTATAACTCTGCTTCTCCCTCCCATGCAGTTCCTGTGTGTCACCTCTTTTGTCACCATGAAGCTGTTGCTTACCTTGGCTTACTCACTCAAGGGTGTTTTTTTTTTACTATACCAAATTCTATGAAATCCCTTTGAGATCCTTTTTAGACTTCCCTTTGTTTTCCTCCCTGGAGGGCAGGTAATGTATCAGAGCCAGCTCAATGTTTAACTAATGTCTCACAGAGCGGGAGAAAAAAGGGAAGGGAGAGTACGTCACTCAGGAGGAGGGTCGCAGAGAAAAATGAGCTTGCCTGAACTCCTCACGTGCAGAGAGACAGACTGCCAGGGATCAGGTTCTTCTCAGCGGGAGCTCATCTCTCCTGGCGGCTGGCCGTGATGCAGGAGGCAGCTGGAGTCCTGAAGGAGGGCTTCCTCGTCAAACGGGTAGGTGCTGCGGCAGCGCCGCGAGGGCTCCTGCGCGCGATGCTCTCCAAAGGTGGAAACGGCCCCTGAGAAGGGACCCGATGGAGCCAGGGCTCTTGGCGAGGCGGCATGTCGAGTGCAGGGGTCGAGGAGCTCCTCCAGGTACCTACAGGCTCCTGTGGAGGAAGCTGCAGGAGCTGCAGGCCTTACCTGCCCTCCATCCAGTTCCCCGTGTTGGCGTTTGCCCAGGGGAAAGTGAGCGAGCTATCAGTGTCGCTCCCTCGGTTATCGGAAAGCCGGTACGTCTGCACCTAGGGCACACCTCTGCAAAGAGCACATAAAAGTAATAATACCTGGTGAAAGGCTACGTGGCACCAGGGAAAGTGGCCACAGGAGGATGGGCAGAGGGGAGATGTTTGGAAAGTCTCTCAAGACAGTTTGTGCCTTCTTAAGGAGATGGCTGAGCAGGGTTTGTGAGAGGATGGAGAACAGATTTTCTTTTTTAAGAGCGTGAGAGCAATATGAATATGGAAATGTCTCTGATACAACTTTTCTTGCACACCCCAGAAGCTTCACTGTAAGAAATTTTCAGCTGAAGCATGGAGAAATCAACTGAGACACAGCATGACAGCTTTCAGCCTTTCCCAACATTTCTCCTCATGGGATCGAATCAGTTAGTAGAGGGCAATGGTGCAGGGGGCATGAGCAGCTTTCCGTACCAAGTCCGTCTCAGTGACTAATATGGTCTTTGATTGTGCACTTGAAGTGCAATTCAAAGGTTTGCTCAAAGCTTTGCCACGCCTTGGGAAATGCTTTCCTACAGTACGTGTCTGCTTCTGGTGCTACTGTGATGGTAATTCTTGTCAGGAGCTCTCCTGGCAGGGCTCACGGCTGCGGCTGCGGGGCATGGGAAGTCCGAGCTGTGCCCTGCTGCCCCTTCCATGGAGAGGGCAGAGCAGCCCCAACTCCTGCTCTGTGCTCTGGGCTGTGGTCATGTTTTGTGTCTCTTGTGTGACTACCGAATTAGAGAGGGGAAGCCGAGGCGCCGTGTCTGAGAGGAACGGGTGTCATCAGCGTGCTGAGCTGTAACTGCTGGCTGGCTGTGCGACATCACTGAGATGTGCAGTTTGATAGAAAGGAGACCAGAAAGAAGATGAATAAAGGACACTGAGGGAGGAGGGGATCCAGAGGAAAAAAAAAAAGTAAAGGGATGGGATCAGGTAAAGGAAATGGATTTCTTAAGAAGACCAGATGCAAGGATAAAGTATAAATCCATTATAGATGACTGAGTTATGTATTATAATGTATAAGTACAATGTGTGACAGGTAAAATTGAAGGGAAAAAAAGGTAATGTCACATCCTAAAAAAAGGAAATCTCTGAGAAGGAAAGAAAAGAACCATAGGAAAGGAGAAGTGGACAAGGGGATGTACATCAGGTGAAAAAGTGGGGAAGGTGAAGGGAAGGGAAGGAAAGAGCAAAACCAAACTAGATTAACTGTGTTGGGTATAGGCTAGCAGACATTAGAACTAACATGCCCTGGATTTTAGAGACTCATTACCCCACTTCTGTGGAAATTGCTGGTTTTCCCCTTTACTCATAGCAAGTTAATGAGCTTTGATTCCTGCCACGACTGGACCTTGCATGTTCCTTCCTCCTAGCCGTGCCCACCTCTCCCAGGTGTCAGAGCTGCCTGTGCCCGGGCTTTGCCTGCAGGCTGTGATGCTCCGTCGTCGTCTGCAGGAACGCAAGGCAGCTCCCCGCACCACGAGGCGGGACCTGACCCCGTAGGACAGGACCGAGCCTGTCGGTACCAGCCCTCTCTCAGCTTGCTCTCCCATGCAGCTGGGCGAAAGACAGCCAGGGGCTGTTTATGGAGGGGAAAGAAGAGGTATTTTATTTCGTATAACCCAGGATGTACCTGACAGCAGCAGTTGCTCAGTCTTTTGCCATTAAAGAGAGTATTTGCAAAAAACAGTAGCACAGAGAGTGTTTTAGCCCAGGGAGTTGGAGGTAGGCAGGATAGAAATAAAGCACCATCTGGCAGCATGGGGGGATGTAAAGAAAAGCCAAGTCACACAGCAAAGCACTCTCTGGACCACTTGGCACCTACAGCCACGACCAAAATGACAATGAACAAAACAGATGAACACCCAAGGGCACTGAAGAAAAAGTGTTTGTCTCCAAGAGCTGCCAACCACACTGACGCACTCACCGATTTCAGATTTAGCCCTGTTCCTGCCTGCTGCTGTCAGCAGGCGGGCACGCACCCAAATGACGGCTCTTTGAGATAATTCTTGTGAGCTTTTGCAAGAAACAATTCTTACCAGCAAAAATGTTCTTTCTGCTGGAGAAAGAGCAAAGCACCTTTCTGTTCTTGCTCCCTGTTTTTACACTGGTGGAACTGTGTTATTTCATTGCTAAAGATGTGTATTTCAGGGAGAGCAAGACTGACGATGACTTCTCATGTTTCTTTTCATATGGTTCCCTATTGGCTTATAGTATTTACATGAAAACAAAAAAGAAAACACCCATTTTTCAATGCTTGTATTAATATGTGCATTTCTTCCCCTCTAGGGACATATCGTTCATAACTGGAAAGTAAGATGGTTCGTTCTGCTTCAGGATAAGCTCCTGTACTATAAACTTGAAGGAGGCAAGAAGGAGTCTTCTCCAAAGGGTAGGATCCTCTTGGATGGCTGCACTATTACTTGTCCATGCTTGGAATATGAGAACAGACCGGTAAGACTAGAAAAATGTATCCCTTCTCACTGACGCTCGCTTTCTAATTTCTCTCTTGTGTTTTCCTCTCCCCCCTGATTTCTTTGATTGCTGTAACTACATCACTGGGGCATGCGTTTCCAGAAGCAGGCTTCACTAAAAGCGAAACTGCCATTTGCAATGTAACCAGGACTAGCAGTTAACTGCCTCGTTGTGTCTTTGTCATTCTCTGTGCCCAAATCTGAGGTGCAGTCACTAACAGAAAGAAAAGAAAAAAGGAAAAAAAAGCCTCACAGACATAGAAGAATAAATGCAAATGCATCATCCCAACAATATGTGGGGAGAGGACATGAGCAACTCAATTAAACCTGAGAATGATGGGGAAAAAAGACAGTTTATCATCTATGGTAGAGGCTGTAAACACTGTCCATATTCACACAGGGCTCTCAGGCAGACAGGTCAGACTCCCTTTTCCTTTCCCAGTGGGTCTTCACTGCTGTGGAGTTTCCAGCAATACGGCTTTGGAAAGGAAAGTGTCTCCTGGGCTTTTCCACTCACCCGTGGGCAGCGGTCACGCAGACTTCCCCTTAGAAGAGCCAGAAGGGAAATGACTCTGTAAATTGCTGACTATTTCGGTACGTCTCATGGAAGAATGAGCCTAGTGAGAGTTTGTAGTTGATAAGCAAGAGATGTGGATGTGAAAACTCCACAGTCAGCAGCACGCTCCTATTTCATCCCATTTCTGGGCAGTGTGCTCTCTTTCAAGAATTACAAGCTCCACGTATACAAACTGTGCTTGTAACCAAAAAGCCAGGGATCTAAGGAAAAAAAAATATCCCCAAAAGCTGAACTGTATCCAGCGTCCTTCAGGCGAGTATTACCCAGGAGGGATACCATATCACACTGATTTCTGTGACTTGGGCTAGCGGTGAAAGAAAGGAAAATGCGAGTGGAGGGCAAGAGCTAAATGTTATTACTGCTTTGCACTTCTCTCTCCACAGCTACTCATCAAACTAAGGACGAAAACCAACACAGACTATTTCCTTGAATGTTGCTCCAGAGAGGAGCGAGATTCTTGGGCTTTGGACATCACTGGAGCCATTCACGCTGGTCACCCAGTGCAGGTACAAGAGCTTCACAGAATGAAGAACTCTTTCAAACTGTTGGAGAATATTAGCCTCCAGTAAGTGCTTATAGTTTCACCTTCCACTGTCGCTGTAGTCTGCAAAGTACCTGAGCTGCTGGATGGGGAGGGTCAAGGGAAGCTTCTCTCTGCACAGATCTGCTCCTTCATGGCCAGGAGCCTCTATACTGGCTGCTCTGTCCTGGATTTGCACACACTCTTGTCAGGGCACAGGAATGCATTTTTTTCCTGACCCTCATTTTTGGGTGTATAGGGGCTCTGCACAGGCATGCCACTGCTGGCTTGAAGGCAGCTAGTCAGCTGCAGAGATATTCTGACTGAGGAGATGCATTACCTTGCAAGTTGTAAGGTCACGAAAAGACCGAGAGATGACTTTGTGCATGCCATGTTGGTGAGCTTTCAAAGCTGACAGCCAGAATCCAGGCTAGGATTTTCAGGGTGCATCTTGTTAAATGAGAACTTCTATTAAGAAATAGGAAAACGACATGCATTTGATTTGTGTTGAGATGGTTAAAGGAGTCTGACTGTAGCCCAATCTGAAATGCTTTAAAATGAAAGATACTTTATGAGGTGTCTTTTTTAGTGTTGCGCGTTGGGAGAATAAAGTTTTCCTACAACAAACTCAGGACTAAACCGATCTAGATTGTTTTCAAGCTTTATGCTGGTAATCATTAGGACATCCTGGGCACTGACAGAAGCACATGACAGTTTCTGCTTGACTTTCTATTAAAGTAACATTATCCTGTGTATTCTTTTACAGCCACATAGTGGATAAAATGCGTGACAGCAGTACTGGAATTAAGCTGACCCGCAACTTGGAGCAAGGCAACAGATACAAAGAGACCTTCACAGGTATGCCTGCTGCAGACAAAGGACTTCCTCACATATGCCATGCCACATTGCGGGGACAAGGGAGACACTGTACTGATTTGATGGTGGGATCAGTTATGGCCCACTGGAAAGTACTGGTGCAGCTGAATTCTCCAACACCTTTCTCTCTTGCTCTGTGGATAGATGGAAGCATACATAGGACCCCACTCTTTCAGTCAACCTTGCACTTCACTGGCAGCCTTTGTGATGGTGCCAAAGTGTTTCGTCAAAGGAAGGCCTGTTATGGCAGGAGACATTAGTCTCACCTTGGAAGAGCAGGTTGCCTTGGTCTGAGAGCTGCCTTTCTCCCTGCAGGCTCTGCCCTGGTGGACTGGCTCATCTCCAATAGCTTTGCTGTGTCACGGTTTGAGGCCGTCACCTTGGCTTCCATGTTGATGGAGGAGAACTTCACCAAGCCCGTGGGAGCCCGCAGCATTGAGGCCATGCGCTACAGCGACCTCTCTGAGCAGTTCCTCGACGACTCCACCGCACTGTACATGTTTGTAAGTGGTGTGGCTGCCAGCAGAGGCAGCTCCTCTGCCCATGGTCAGGCATTTGATTTGAGGCAGTGGTAAAGGGGGACACACACAGCACGCACCCAAAGGCAAAATATGTAAGCTGTGAAAACAAGCACAAAAGGGGCTGCTCTGGGCTTTCAATAGTGTTTGTACTTGTACTTTTGCTGGGGAAAAAAATCTACAAGGATATGGAAGGATCTACAAGTAAGGTAATTTGGCATTAAAAAGGTTGCAGCCCTTGGCACTGCTGTGTCTGCATTTAACAGAGGCCATAAAGAATTCACTTGGGGAAAAAAGCACTAAAAACAGCTCAAGGAAAATAAAATGCAGAACTTTGTCCTTAAGATTAAAAATAAAAGTGGAGCCATCTTTTCTGTGTTTGCAGGCTGAGAGCAGTAAGAAAATGCTCAGCTCCAAGGAAGAGCTACAATTTAACATCTCTGAATTAAGTGGCATGATTGTGAAGCAAGGATTCTTAGTGAAACAGGTAAATACAATCTTTGACCCTTCACTGTGAGGCAAGAAAATGACAGCTCTTACAGCTGCAAGGAGAATGAATGAGAGTTACACAAGCATGGCTGGGGAGTTGTGTCCAGCAGACTTAAATTGCCCATCAACACGGTTATCAGAGATCATGAAGTGAAGAGTGTCTAGCTATAAGGATGTGAGCTATGGAACCTGCTGCTCTGGCAGGATTCATTGGATATTCTGTATATATTACGTGTGTACTGAAAGGTATAAAATAATACTGAAAACAAAAGTCCCACACATACTCCACCAGAGTTGTTGTATTCACACCAAGTAGATCCACTGTCCTTCTGATCACACCTATCCCATCGGGATTGTGCAAGCAGCTATGATATTCTGCTGGCCACAGCGAAATTTCAAGGCTGGGAAGATTGGCTTTTGCATGAAGTGGACGTTAATTTGTGGACAGTCACTCATGCACACGCAGATGCTCTGCTGGGGGTGAGTCCTGTTTTCTTCAAGTGTAATTACCTGTCAGTGGTAATTGCTTATGGGATCCCAACTCTTAGTCTGCGAGACTTAGTTTTAGACCCTTCCCACAAGCAAGATGAGGATCAGTCACATTGGTTCACAGCATAACACATCCACCTGCAGAAGGAAACCTGCCTGCCTTGCACGATCACATTTTTATTCTGGATTTTTGTATGAGGAACCATGATTTTTCAGTACAAGAAAGGAGAGACTAAGAAATTATCAATCTATGAAGAAGGATGTTAGGCAGAAAATCATGGGAGTTATTAAGATGTCAGATTTTTTTTCTCTGTTGGCTGCAAAACTTCTATTTTCAGTACCTATTTAGGCCTTCCATAGGGCCTGCAGGAAAATGACCATTGCAGGAGGTATTTACTGGTGGTAACATTAATTCTTCCATTTTCCAGGGACACAAGAGGAAAAACTGGAAGGTGAGGAAATTTGTTTTGAGAGCTGATCCTGCTTTCTTGCACTACTATGACCCCACTAAGGTATGTGAGTGTGGAGTTGGTACACTCAGAAATCCTATTCCAGACCTAAATATTATAATGAAAAGACAACACAGTCATGCTGTAAATGTTTCTCTCTCCCAGATCTCCTGGATTCTTCTGTTGATGTCCTGGGAAATAAGACCTCTCTGGCCTTACTCTAGGAGGTTGTCCTTGTATGATTTTCTATCCCTGTGTCCCCTGCCTATCTTTTCCTCACTGAGATTCCCTTTCCTTAGCTGTGGGGAAGCAGTTTAGGGGTTCCTCTTTTGCTTGTACCCACACAGTCTGGGACCATGATCCTGCAGGGATTCTTCCTGGGCTGTGGTCTTGCTGGGCTGACATCCCAACATTTGACAGCGATTCTGCTATTAGGAGTTCCTATGTTCTTTTTACAACGCTGAATAGGGTCTTCTTGATCCCAAAATATTTACAGGAGTTTCTGACACTCAGATTTAAACGTGCTCAAGGAATAGTAAGAGTTTGTCGTCATGGATATAACCATCGCAATGAGAGTGAGCCAGAAGGGCATGTGAATCCATCAGCCCCCGATGCATGGGGTTAATGCAAAGCCCAAGAGGCCACTAAGATGAATATGTTATAGCAATGTTTCATGTAATTTTTAAAGAAAACTCAAACAGCATAACAGTGAAAAGAACTTATGAGCCTGGTTCATGTTTTGTTGCCTGTTTCTTTGTGTGGGTTTTGTTTTTTTTTGTTTGTGGGGTCTTTTTTGGTTTGGGGTTTGGGCTTGGGTTTTTGTTGTTGGGATTTTTGTTTTGTTTTGCATTGCAACTTGCCCTTGTAATGCTATAAACTCAAACTTTAGAGTCTGAAGTTCAGACACAAGAGCCAGCCTACTCATGAAAATGGTCAGATTTTTTCCATACAGGCTCAGTGAATAGTTGCAAGCTAAAAACTTGCAGAAGTGTGTGTGTATATGCATATATTTAATATGGGTTGTTAAAACTATACATAAGTTTGAAATGTGATTGTTAGCCTACCTTTTGTGCTTTTAATTGGTCTCCACCATTTCCAGATACATCAAAGAAACATCTGAGGCACAAACAGAATAGTAATACATTTAATTACATGTTCTGACTTCTGTGACTTGGATGTTTTATAGCCAGAAAGACTGGCAATACTTCTCCACCTTCATAAAAATAATTGGGGTAGCCTGGGAAATGATTCCAATTATGATATTTTGCAGCTAAGCCTCATTTCCCTTTTCTTTGCAGGAAGAAAACAAGCCAGTAGGTGGATTTTCTCTTCGTGGCTGTCTTGTCTCAGCTCTGGAGGACAATGGAGTCCCAGCAGGTAAAGTATGAGCCTCTAGACTTTGCTACTTAGGTACCTATGCTATAACAACACAGTCTTTGGGAGTGGGTTTGTGTTTATGGCTGGCTGTACGAATGTGTGGGTTAGCTTGTCTTCTCCCTTGCAAGTGAGGGAAGCTATGTCATCAGACATTCCCATACGGATGGGCTGTCCCATAAGGGGATATTTTTGGAGTTACTTCTGGATATCCTGAGTTTTCCTTTTTTTTTTTTTTTATGGACTACTCTTAGTCAGGTGACCCCTCAGAAAGTCTCAAGATACAGATTAATGTTCCGGAGTTAACAGCCAAAGAGGAAGTGCCTTTTTGGATGTTGTTGAACTCAAAGTCTTGAGGCACCCCTGATGCTGTTCCTTATTCATGTGTCCTCTCCACATGTATGTACTCTCATCTGGATCTGCTAGAATCCAGATGTAGGGGAGACCTAAAGACAGCAATATAAAAACCAGTTCTGCTAGAGAATATGCTTAGCTTAAGCATTTGTCTAGAACCTCAAACTCACAGATAAGTGTTTCTGCTATTAAAGCAGTTTATTTTATTATAGTAAGCACAATGTGTGGATCGCAAATAGGGAATATCTTTCTAAAGACAGCAGACAGAGCCTTAAAATAGATACAGTCCAGGATGGAGGGCCATGATGAACAACACAGCTCCTTACTAACAGGAACCCAGAGATGGGCAGGAACAAATCTAATCAACTGCGCAAACTGGTGGAGAGCTCATCTCTCCAATGTGCAACTCCAGTAAGATCCTACCCACTGCAAAGCAGTTCTCTATGCACTTTCCTGATCTGTCACATTTTTCTCTCTGCAGGAGTGAAAGGCAATGTACAAGGCAACCTTTTCAAAATCATCACCAAAAATGACATTCATTATTATATCCAGGCCAGCTCCAAGGCAGAGCGAACACAATGGATTGAGGCAATCAAACCACTGACATGAGTAAGGTGGACTCAGTGGTAAAAGAAAAGTCACACTTGTGACCAAGGTTCCTGCTCCCTTTGTCTGGCTTTTTTTTTTTTTACTTTGGCATTTTATTTTTGTTATTTGTATTTCCATAACACCTACCAAATTCCTGACAGACCAGAATTCTAGGTGCTTAGGAGTCACACAGATCTGGAATAAATCTCCACCAGGAATTTACTGTCTAACCAAGAGACAAAGGACAACAGGTGGATACAGACAAATGATGTTTTACAAGGAAACAATGAGATGTACTATTCCAAGATGGAAGAAAAAAGAATCTCTTGTACAAGTATTCAGTCTATATCTGACAGATCCAGGTTGTGCTTTATTCTAAAGCAGAAATGTCTTGCTCCTTTCCCCTTTATAAAGGGGCTTATAAACTTAATTATTTCATGTGGATTGAATCAAGGTGTGTGAACAACGTCACAGTCTGAAAGGTCCTGGTGTCTGAAACTGCCTGATACACTGTGAAAGAATCTTGTGCTAAGTCACAATTACGTGCCGGGATAATTGCTACTGGAAAACAGACTGGGGGTCTCTGTCCATCCGTCTGCTCTACCGTTTGGCTCTCTGTTATGCCAGAAAAGACCAAAGGACTCTCATCTCCAGTACATCCATTACTCTTGTGCTGTTAATGACCCATCATATTACACGATCCCGAGTATCAGATCAGTGGCAGTTATTCTAGACAATGGCTGGTGCTGACTATAGCGGAAAAAATCACTCAGCCCTAAAAGCAAAACTTCCTTGTGTTTATCACCGTGAATCCATTTATGTGGAGCACCGTGTGGACTGAGAACTCTAATAGCAATTCTCATTATTGCTTTTTTTTTTTACCTTAAGCCATTAAATTTTCAATTATGTGTCTAGCAAGCTTGACTCTGATATCATTAAACATACGTTAAAAAAAATTTCAATGCATTTGAATCTCCTATGCTCTTCAGACATGATTTTTCTCAGAGTATATGATCATAATGGTTTCATACACCTTAAACTTAGAATAATATGGGAAGTGAGACATTGTCCACAGAGCCAGAGTAGAATGGAATGTATGAGATGACTAAAACATCTGATCAGCCTCCTAATGTTCTATTTTTACAAAATTCTTCTGTTGTCTGAGTACCTGTATCTGACAGACTCTGAAGTCTCCAAAACCACTCCGAAGACAGCATGCTCTTTATCTTCCATAAAGTCACCAAGAAATTTGATATCCCTCTATCCACAGAACCATCTCTTCACAGATTTTTTGCCTTCTGAGTTATGTAGTTAAAAAAAAAAATCTCTTATCAAGAGGCTTTTCACTTCTTCCTGTGATATTACCAAGCAATCAAAACTGAGCCAAAGCCAGCAGCTATGGTATTATAATAGCCACATATTTGGGACTCTTTTATAGATCTACAGCAATGAAATCACAGCATAACACTCATTTGCAGTCAAATATTTAACAAAGCTGCTGAAGAAATTTTGCCAGTAAAGATGCAGTTTTAATCAGATGCAAAAATGGGCAATGCAGTTTCAGCTACAGGTAAAATTTCAGAGGGCTGGTTCAGAGAAGGTTGTGAAATGTACAACTGTTGAAACTTTTCAGTCCCTGAGAACTCAACCTGCAAGAGACTGGGATGGTGGTAAGATATTTATTGCTTCATACTGGGAAGCACATATAGCTCATGCTGATTGAGCAGAGCTTCCCGGACAAGCAGTTCTCTCCTGATAATGTGAGACTCATTGGGGCCCTCCAGACTCCCTTGTTCGCTCACAAGGAAATATCCCAATTCCCTTTTCTCATTCTCGATACCTGCACACTGCCCAGTTCTAGTCACACGGGTAACAGCCAGGCCACAACAAAGGATTGAGCTCCATGTCTGGGGCATGAGGGAACCACGAAGATACAGGATACTGCATAGCATCATAAATCTTGCAGTTTAGGAGACCGACACAGTATTTCAGCAGAGGCTCTCTGATCTATCTGGACCAGCCATATCTGGAATTTTTGAGCGTGTATTAGAAAAAAAATGTGTATTTCAAACATATCAGCAAATGAAGAAGACACAGTCCCAGTTCCCCAGAATCAGCCAGGAGGTTGATAGGGGAAAGTACATTTTTCTTTGTCCCATGCTGATATTGTGGTCGCTGTTTATTCAAGCCACTTTGGTAAGCTTGACGTCCCCTGTGATCTGCAAAGCCTTCACCGAGTTCAAGGGCTGAATGCGGTGAGTGAAGTCACAGAGCTGCCGTCCATCAAGCAAGACCCGTATTTGCTGGTGTTCACATAAGAACTCCATCTGCAATGGAAAATGACAGGGGAGGGCTTTAGAGGCCAGCAGCAGAACTGATTTCATCAGCATGACCTTAGAACCCCCATGCAATAAGGACAGTGAAACACAAAGTATACCAATTCTTCTAAAATGCCCATGATAAATAACCTACTCTATGCTGAGGTAATACTATTAAACTCTTTATAGGGAGTTCTCTCAGTAAAACTAGAGAAAGAAATGAATGTCTCCTGTGAGGGCTTGAACTGTTGCTCTCTGTGCCATACTAGACTAGTATGCCAGGGTTGTTAACCTGGCAATTTCAAAAGCTAGCAATTTGAGGTGAAATACATAGCCTTCAGCCCTGCTCTTCTCCTTTTCTTCACCCTACGCATAATACCCCAAAAATTACCTTAAATGTGTCCCCTGCTGTGAATGGGAAGTAGGGAATATTCTTCTCTTCTATCCCCCACTTCCCAGCAATTCGTGCGTTTCGGGTGATGGATTTGTCACTAAAGTTAACTGTAAATAGCATCCCGACATCTTTGTTTGCATCCACTGGATCACAGAGCAGAGTCACTGAAAAGCTAGAAAACAGTTAAATGACTGGGGCTTTCAGAAATGTAAAAGGACATGGGGAACATGGCAGATGCTTGTAAAGACTAGAGACAGCTGTTGATTTTCACACTGAAATGTAGGACTCCTACAGGGACTGTGCACAGGCTTAGAAGCTGCAGAAAGGGCTGAGAACAGGACATTCTTTGTTTCTCTTCCAGTTTCCAGTAGGATTCTAGTGACTTCTGATTTTGCTTTCCCTCTCTTGTGATTGAAATCAAATATTTGTAGATAATTCCAATTTGTGTCCTAAAGGAGGTTATGGAAAACACTTCACTACTGAAAGGGCTGGAATTGATTGCCAAAGATGCAAAAAAAGTGTAATGATAGCACAGTTGCTGTCATCGACTAAACAGAGGAATGGACCTACAATTCCCATGCCAAAACCACTATTTTTTAAGTGGTGTTGATTCCAGCCACCAGTGGACAGCCTAGATATGGATTCTGAATTGCACCTATTCCTGGAAGAGGAATGCCATTTGTTCACCCCCCTCTAGTTCATATTTAGATAAAGACAAGGAGTAGAAAATGCTGGTGGAACAGTCAGAAAGTCCAAATAGTGAATCATTTCTCAACATTCTCATCTTAATTTAAGAGCAGAAAAATTAAATAGAGACGTAAATTATGAATCTGTATGTCTTTCTTCCTCCCAAAGAGCACAGACACTCAAGAAATCTTCTGAATTTAAGGCATGCAGGAGAGCATATGAGAACAGGTGACCCCCACCTACCTCTTGGGATTGGAAGGTACCATCCCTATGACAGTGATTCTCATGGCAGGTCTCAGTCCACCTTTAATTTCACCAACATACCGCTCCACCTACAGGGGACGGGAAACAAGCTGCAGTAGGTTACCTTTGATAGCTTGATTGCATTTTTATATATAAAAGGAATTTTAAAATATCTCCCCCCTAAAGTACTTTTTACGCTTTTAATACGAAGTCCGTCAGTTCTGGTATTGTAGGCAAACAGGAGGGCTGACGTGACCACAATGACTGATGCCGGCCTGGTGGCTGACTGACAGGACCGTCGACCCTGGTGGAGGGTGTCTGACTAAGGACCGCCATACCTGTACCATACCTGACAGACACGTGTGGTCAGTGATTACTGTTGGGACTGCCTGGACAGATGTGATCAGCACCATTGTCAAGGTGAGCCTCCTGCCTCAAGTGACAGGAGCCAGACAACTGCCACACCTCAGACAACCCAGTGATGTGACACAACAGTCTAATGACACAGAAAATCAGGTCATGACAGCGCTCCACAGAGCAGATCAAAAGCTCTGCAGCAGCATGATGCAGGCCATGTGTGAATTTACTCTGTCAGCTCAAATTTGTTAAAAAACATTGCTAGGTTAACTTGGTATCAAAAGGCTTCACACCAGAATGGGTAGTCTCTGTCCTCTGCCAGGACATAAAGCCAGCACAAACTCTGTATTTTGACAGAAACACCACTGTGTCCTCACACCTGATCCCAACCACACTGGTACTGATGGATGACCAGCTAACACATGTACCCCATGCTAATGTTCCCTGGCTGTCATCTTGAGGTAGCTAATCCTCCCTGGCTGTTGTCTTCTTGTGGCCGTGCCACACAAGAAGTGATTTGGCAGAGATGCACTGGCTTTTTGCCGTTGGGAGCAGGAGGTAGGCTGAGGGGCCCTTGGGCAGAGCCAGCAAGCGGAGGTCAATCTCCACACACTCACAGTGCACAGGATGGGTTGGGATAGAGTAAAGGTCAGTTTTATTGTTCAGCCTGGTTCACACTGCTTCCTTGTATTTAGTCAGAAGTTCCATTTCTTCTTTGTATTTATCAGAGGTAGACCCTGATGTGCCTTTAAGTACCTTTAAAATGCCATCACTTTTTGGTGATCTGCTTTTCTCCCGTTTACTGTAGTTGCAATCTCCACTGGAAGACCAGATCCACATTTACTTTTTCCAAGTAATTCTCTGACTGCTTTGAGGGTCAGTGGAGAAACTAATAAAGGCAATGGTTAGCATGGAAAAATAAGAGAGATTTTGGAACCAAATAGTAGGGGCATTCTGCGTACTACGCTGTAGCATGTAATCACTCCAAATGCATCGTTGTTGGAGAGAAGCTGTTGTGAAACACTGAGTGTTAATAGCAGTTTGCATGACACTGATAATTGTCCACGCCAGTGCACGACAGACACTGTTACAGATAAAAAGTGCCTTATCCTTCCAATGTTCCAAAGAAAAACTTCAGACATTTTTTGCTAGAACTGCACAGTATGTGTATCATATAGTAGTTTGGCTATTAGAAGCACTACATTAGTGTGGAAACCTATGGGTTTCCATTCAAGTGTACATAGCTATGGGTATTTCATGCATATTTTCAAGTTCAGATGATTGGAAAATATGTTAGAATTTAATACATTAGAATTCAAAAATGTTAGATGAATGCCAGCTTACTTAATGTGAACACAAATTCAAGATGAAAAATGTTTTACCTATGACTTTAAACAATTTTTCCCTCCTAGATATTTATATCCAGCCAACTTTTACCACATCGCAGATATATTAATATACCCCTAACTCCTAACAACACCAATGTGAGAAGAAGTTAAAGAAAAATCCCTTCAGAAATGACAGCTCTACTGATCGTTGTTAACGATGTACATTCACTCTTGCAGAACTGGGCAGGTGACTCCAGCAGGTATGTTGTAAACCTCGTAACAAAAGCAAAGCATCAGCCACCTGACATTTCTTAGGTGAGGAAACAGCTCCTCAAACAAGGAGTCTGGCTCTAAGGAGACACCTAAAATCAAATTGCATAAACCATAGAATCAGAATGGTTTGGGTTGGAAGGGACCTTAACGATCATCTAATTCCATCCCCCCTGCAGGGACAAGCAGTTGGGCAAGGGCAGACGAGGGCAGGGACACCTTCCACTAGACCAGGTTGCTCCAAGTCCCATCCAATCTGGCCTTAAGTACTTCCAGGGATGGGGCATCCACAGTTTCTCTGGGTAACCTGTTCCAGTGCCTCACCGCCCTCATAGTAAAGAATTTCTTCCTCATGTCTAACCTAAATCTACCCTTTTTTAGTTTAAAACCATTCCCCCTTGTCATATCCCTACACTTCCTGACAAAGAGTGCCCGTCCAGCTTTCCTGTAAGCCCCCTTTAGGTACTGAAAAACTGCAGTGAGGTCTCCCTTCTCCTTCTCTTTTCCAGGCTGAACAACCCCAACTCCCTCAGCCTGTCTTCATAGTGCATGTACTCCAGCCCCTTGACCATCTTTGGTGTAGGTCAAGAAATAGTTTGTGAAGTGCTGCACCATACGAAATACAGTCAATAAAAGCATATGGAATCGTAACTGAATAGATCAAACTGCACAACTGCACGGCTTCAACACTTCCAGCTTTTCCATCACAGCTGAAACAAGCTCAGAGGCATGACTACCCATGTGCCAGCCCTCAGCTGATACCGAGACAACAGCACGGGTGAGAAATACTTAGGACCCCATAGCTGGTAGTGCTGCAAGCTCCTGCAGCACCGTGTGGGCTGTGCAGGTGAGTACCAGCGCATGCATGGGGACACGGCCCCCTTCCCATATTTTCTGTTTGGTAGCCCTTGGGGACCCACTTGCTCACTTACTTTGGGACACCTCTCCTTCTCTGTCATCACTGCTCTGGGCGCACACTGGCCTCCACTGCAGGAGTCCCCGGAGGAGCTTTTGTTTCGTGTGAGGACGCAAACAAACAAAAAGCTCGGAATAAAGGGAGGATGTGGGGTGGTGGTGGTGGTGGTGGTTATCTCTGCCGAGCAGCGCCTGGACGCCTCCCAGCCAAGCAGCTGAGTCACGGCCCCCATGCCTGGTCATGCCCCTCATGTCCCCCTGGGATGCTCAGAAACACCCAGGCTGTGTGGGTGAGAGGGTGGGGAGCCCCTGCGGCACCCTGCCACCCTGCATGGGAGGGCCAGGCGTGCACTTTAGAGGAACACTTAATAACGCACACGTGTGTAAGACATTGTATTTATTTATTTACATACATTTAATGCATTTAAGTATTGTGTCTTTTTATAAAATGCATTTTTATGCTTCTTCCCTCCGTTCTTAAAGGGGTGAATATATATATATATATATGTCATATCTCCCTGTAGAAAGCAGGATATACATGTAAGTGTATAAACATACTCAAGGGATAAATATATATATACGCATCTGAATATCTCTATATGTGTACCTCTCTCTCCCATTCTCTCTGCATAGGGGTATATGATATCTATTCACCCCTTTGGGAGAGGCCAGAAATGGTATCAAACATATCTATATTTACATGTATATTCTGGGATTCTGTGATGTGCTTATGAAGACAAATTTCAGTATTTACGCTCTGTATATGTATGTATACACCCCTATAAGTACACCTCTCTCTTATATTTGTGTGTATACAAATGTAAATGATGTGTTTAGATGTACATAATACACACAGGTACAGAACACGCCCTGTGACCAAACGCGCGCCCACGCCCCCCTCCCCCGCAGCCCCTCAGCGCTGCCCGCCGGGAGCCCGCGCGCTGAGGGGCGGGGGGCGGAGCTTCGCGCGGAAGCCAATCAGAGCCACGAGCGGCCGGAGAAACACGAGAGGCGGGCGTGTGGGCGTGGTTACGGGAGGGGGCGTGGCTCGCGCTGCCCGGACTCTCCCGGCGCCGTTAGGCTCCCCAAAGAAAGATGGCGGCTTATTTACATTCTGCCCCGGCCCCGCCAATGGGCGCCCGCGTGCCCGCCCGGTGCCGCGGTCAGCTGAGGCGGCGCCCAAGATGGCGGCGGCGAGGGCCGGGGCGGCCGGGAGCGGGGCTGCGCTGCGGTAGAGCCCGGCGCCGCCGCGGGGGCCGCGTCCTCCTGCCCCGCCAGGTAACGCGGGCAGCATCTCGCTTGGCCTGGCGGCTGCCGGGCGGTTCCGATCCTTGTCAGCCCGCAGTCCTGGGTAGCAGCGGAGAAGCCCCGGCTGCCCGCTCAGCGTGAAGGAGAAATTCGGGGTGGGATGGGGTGAGGTGGGGTGAGGTGAGGTGGGGTGGGCTCCTCACGGCATCTCTTCGGCGTGTGTCTCCCCGCGCAGGTGCCCCGGCCGTGCGGGGGAGATGCATCCGTTCGGCCGCGAAGAAGCGGCCTCCCAGGAGCGGCTGCTGGGTTTTTTCTGTGAGTGCGTGCGGCGCGGCGGCTGGGGGCTCGCCCAGGCCTGCCTGCCCCAGCTCTGCCGCTGCCCTGCCGGCGGCCCCGAGAAGGTGGAAGCGATCCTGAGGGCGCTCGTAGCGTGTCCCGCGGCGGTGAGGTAAGCCAGGCGCTTCTCCTGTTCAGTGGGTCCGCGTGTGAGGTGGGGAGGAGCAGGTAGCTTAGTGGGTCCTGCAGGAGGCCGGAGGAACCTGGGGAATAGCTCCGGCTTGTGTGCTGAGGGGTGTAGGCAGGCACTTACCTGAACAGTGACGCCTTAGCACTTGGCAGGCTGCTCAGCCTACTGAGGTAGTGAGCTGGGGTCATTTCTGTGGCTGGCATTGTGACTGATACGAGCTTAAAACTATCTGGGAGCTTTTCAGAACTGGCTTTGTTAGATTTTATTGAAGGATAGGAAGGAACATCTGAAACTGTATTCCTCTAATGCTGGACTTGAGTTGGTTTAGAAATGAACCATCAAGATGAGAACTGTAATTATTTAAAATATTTTCTTGCTTCCAGTTCTTGAAAGACCTTCCAACTTCTAAAAATTCAAACTCTAAAAAATTCAGATTATGCTATTAATTTCTTACTTCTCTTGCCCAGGATTTTGAAACAGCATTTAGTTTTGCTTGGGTGTGGTTATTTTTGATTCCTACTTTTTGGTAGTTGCATATGAAGGGTGACTTCCTAGCACTCCAGGGAACACTGGTGTTCAAGGGAAGTTTAAAGCTTAGTGCTGCTCCCCCTCTCCAAGTAGATGATCGCATCTCACGTGAAGATTTGTGCAACACTGTGATAAAGATTCTAGGACTTAGGGCAGTCTAGGGGATGATCATGTGAGACATAAACATATTTGTTTCTTTTTGCCCTTCGTAGTTGGGCTAACACATCTAAAGGCAGTTAGCACTGCTGAGATTTTTAAAGGCTGATGAACTGTCTTCTGCTTTTTCCTTTTCCTAGGTCCTTTCACAATACTGAATATGTTCCTGGACAGTTTAGGTTTTGGAATGTCTGTGTGAGAACTGGAGCACGTGAAAAGCATAGGGAAATTACAAGTGTTTCTGTTTGTTTGATTAGTACAATAGGTTAATTTTAATCTGGACAAAGAGCTACACTTGTGCTACTGTGACATAAGAGTTTGTTTCATTTTGGGGGATAGAACTAGACAGAACAGGAAATAGCAGTTTGGCAAGCAGTCAGATTTCAGAGAAATCTGCTGAAGTGCTGAAAGAGGTCTCTACAGACTGAACTTTAGACCACAAATAAATTTCACTGTTTTGAAGGAAAAACCTATGGCAATAGTTGTTGGTATTTCACAGATCCAAAAGCATTTATTTGCACAGCAGAAATCATTAAGTTAATGTATAAGTAGTACCAATATTATGTTTTCTCTGTTCTTATCCTGTATGACTTTTCTTCAAAGATTTAGTCATCTTTGTTTTTTTTATCATGCACAAAGAAATATATAAATCAAAATGAGCTCTGACAGTGTTTTCCAGGATCTAAGAGATGGGCAGAATGTTGTATAATCCGATATGTGTGTTTATTGCTTTTGTAGATGTGGACAGAATTGCAGCCCCTGGAGAACAGCATGGCTTTGGCTCCTTGTGCTGGAAAAATGGCTTGCAAGGAATCAGGTACAAAAGTTAGCTGTAGCTGACTTCTGAGTGTGAAATGTCTGCGGAGTTGCCTGATTAAAACTATAGGTTTTCCTGATGTTCACGGAATTAAGTTCTCAGGGTAGCTGGAGAGGTCCATTGTTTTAACAAACTTGTCAAGAAACAACTAACTGTTAATCTTTGAAAGTTACTTTCTCTTCTGCATGCTGGAGAAACGTAGGGATGTTTTTATTTTTTTAGGTAATAAAAGTAGCCTCTTTAGCATTGAGCATTTCTGTAATTGGAAAGCATGAGTTTATCAACTTCTGCATTTTTGTAGCACCATTCTTACCATAATAAAGAAGTAATTCAGGCATCAGACAATTCTTTATAAGCTTTAGAGGCTGAAGGAGTATAACTTGTGCTTGCTCTGTTGCTGTTGTCAGAATGACTAGTGTGACCTGCTTCATGAGTAAAAAAGAGTCTTTTTTCCTAGATTATTTTTTTTAAATTGGTACACTGGGTCCTGTGATCATTTTGTGTTTTTTTTAATTCATTTGTCTTTGTCACTACTTAGACTTGCACTTTTTCTTCACTATTTTAGTGAATTGATGGCATTGTAATTCCTGCAAAAGTGTCATTTTTCTCTGTTTCCAAAGTTATGTTTGTCTCTGATTTCTATGGAATCCACTGGTGCAGCAGCAGATTCTAGATGTGCGATCTAGAAGTCTTCAAATGAGAATTAGATATCTTCAGAGACAGATTTGTCTGCCTCAAAAAGTTGATGCAATAGCTAAGATTCAGTTATGATAATACAGGTAAATAAAAGCTATACTGGTTAACATCTTCCCCATTCTTTTATGTTGTTTCAGAAAACTGTTCCAGTTGTTCTTCGGAGAGAAACTGAATTTTTATTGTTCTTGGAAGAATTGCAGAAAGATGTCTCTGAGGAAGTCCTAAAGGTGAGCTGCTTAGCCTGCCCTTCTCATTACCGATATGCAGAATGCCAAACTGTCAGTTTTGGGAATCAAAGTTGATGCTTTCAGCAGCCTTCTTTCCATGAGATATGAATGTGTTATTAATCTTCTAGGCAATTGAAAGAGACTGTAATTCAGCTCCCTGTTTTAACTTAATCCAATGTATCTGGAAGTGATTTCTCTGGTTAGAGAGGAGGCTGTCGACAGGCAAGGAACAAGCTTTTCTTCAAGGTCTTTCTAACATGCTTCAGTACTGATGCCAGCTACTTGTCCCAGTCTGACATCTGTAGATGTCCTAATCACAAAGCCCACTGTGAGCCAAAAGAAACCATAGTCAGCAAGCGCATTTGAAATGTATGTCTATTTGCTTTTTTCCTTCTCCTAAAATCTTGGTTTCCATCACCTCTGCACCTTCCCGCCCTCTCCCTGGGAGGTTTTGAGTGCTGTACTGTTTTTAGTGATATTATTTGCTGATTAGTATGACTGAGATCCAGAAGCCATTTTTCCATTAATTTTTACATACAGACTGCTCTACTTGAGAAACACATTGAAACATGCAAAAATAGATTAATATCAAAAGCAAGTATAGGGCAGAAAATCAGGAGAGCTTCTAACTGTGGAGCTGTCCTAGTATGATGTTGGTTGCAACAGAATTACCTGATGTGGCATATGAAGTGTCCTCGGATGTCACATCCAGTTACATAGGTTCTAACTCGTCAAAGATTTTTTCTAAGAGGAAAATTAAAACTTATTTTCAGAGGCTATTTGGAGCTCCTTAATGTGAATAAGGAAGAGGCAGTCAATATTCCTATAAGGATGCAGAATTAGCACTTACAGGATGAAAGCAAGCAGGCAAGGTAAATAAGGTGACTGTTGATTAAAATAAATCTGTTTAAAGTCTACTGATGACTGATGAATTTGGTGTATGTTACCGTCTAGACTCCAGATCAGATTAGATGAAAGATTGCACCATTATCCGCAGCGTTGCGCAGAAATAGGAGATTCATCAACCTCATCTCTTCATCACAATTTCTTTCAGAGACATGACAGTAGGTAGAGTTACATTTTAATCCAGCAAATAAAAGGAGATTGTGGACTTGTCTTCCAATCCTCTAATTTCTGTACACACGAACCACCTCTCCCCTCCATATTCCCTAAGATGTCTCCTCCAGGTGAGGATAACACACACAGTTACAGAAATAACAGAAGTGCTGCCTAATTGCTATTCAGCTGTTGCTAACTAGAAAGTATAATGGTTGAGTTGTGCCTTGCCTTACTACCCCTCCTTGGGAGTGCTAATTGTTCCTGCTTGTTTGTCTTCCACTGCCTAGTTCTAGAACTGTAGGATTGCTTCTATTAGCAAGAAAAATTAGTGTTGCATAAGAGAGAAGTCAGCAAGATGGCTCAAACTGGCCAACAGATTCAGAAGCCAAGTTTGAAAAATTAGTGTTAATGAGGACAGTGCAGTGGGTAGGTAGATTATACGAATCAAGGAAAGCAGGATTTAAAAAAAAGCCTGGACAGTAAATCATCATGTTCTTACTGACCTAGGAAGATACAGACACGTTAGTGTATTGCGAAGAGATAGAATAGGGTAGTGCATCAGCCGTTCCATAGGAGCCGCTTGTGTGAACTAAGGAATGGGTGTGAACTTGCTTAAGAGCACATGGCCAGCGTAGCGTAGTTGTATGTTATAGGATTCCTTATATTTCGTTGTGTATTCTGGCATATCCACTCTTCTAGGGGGGATACTGGACAAGGTAGACCATATTTAATGGTTTTCCTAGGTAATTTGATTTTTCCAGATTGATTTAACTTCTGGCTTCAAGTTTCTTCTATTGGTAGAAAATAACAATATCACTTATGAAGTCTGAAACGTGTATTTTTCTTTTCTTTTCTTTCCCTGCCAGGAGCTGTTTGAAGCATTTGAATGCACCCTGAACAAGCACACTGCTGACAGGAAAAGGAGAGATGGCTGTTCTCACAGATTCAGTTTGGATGTTGTTTCAGCTCTCCGGAAGCTTTTGTTACGGGCTCCACAGAGGGCACAAGCCCTGCTGGAGTTCTTCCAGGAGGAACAAGGGACACGCGGCTCCTCACTCCAACAATATTGTTCTCTACAAAACATCTTTGTTGAATTTCTTCGCGACTCCTTGAAATCTCTGCAGAGGCTTCAGTGCGGTTCTGAGATTTCAGAAGTAGATCAAAGAGAACTAGTAGATACTATTTATTCTGCTCTCAGTATGGTGACGTTTGAGGTGGAGCATCAGACTGATGAAGTACGACACCTGTTCAGGGAGCTCTTGGATGTATGCTGGGCTGAGGGAAGCCCGCTGAGGGAGGAGAAGCTCCTAAGCTGTATGCTGAGGAAACAGAGCCACGGCCTGTTAAACCTATATAGCAGTGTTCTCATAGAAAGGACAAGAGAAAAATTTCTGGTGTCAAAATCAACAGGAAAAGGTTTGTTTTACCTTTTTTTGTTTGTTTTCATTTATTGTTTAACAAACCTGGTTAGGCATTAGACAGGTAAGTTGTCAAGGAATTGGGCAATTCTTTTGGTAAGAGGTACCTTAACAAGCCATAGAGTCTTGTAAAAGGTGATGCTAAAATGATTAAAAGCAAAGGTCTGGCATAGGAAAACCAGGCTGCTTATGTTTCTGTGGTCTTTGCTGCCTTTTTGTGTGAACGTTTCCTTTGTCACCCCTTACTGTGCTTTATTTTAATCCGCTCAGTGTTTTTCCTGCTGAAGGTCTTGCTTGTAACTGAAAATTGACTTTTCACGTGTATGTAAAATTCTTACTGGTTCAGCTCCAGCTCAGAGTCATCAGTATTGGAGGATGTTTTACTTCAGGCCAATTCATTTCCTTTCACTCACAGGGTTTGCTGAAGGGAAGTTCAGGCTGGTGTGCTGTGGCAGCCTGCCATTTCTGGTAGTAATCACAGTTAGGGCTTCCTCATGGGGTAGAGAAATGGAGATGTGAACGCATTTGCTCTTACTGGGAGTAGTTGAATTTTCACTTGGTACAGATCTGAGAAGTTCCTGTGCTGGACAAGTCTTTGCTAGGCCCTGTAAAGCAGCACAGTGTCTCAGCACAGAAGTGAGAATTCATGCAACATCCAGATAAGATGAGAATGAGGGGAGACAGAAATGCAGTGTGACCTGAGCTAATGCAAACAAGCCATGCACTGAACAGGCTTCCGCTAGGTTAACAACTATCCGGTTTCCTATCTGTCCTCTTTCTTTTCTACCACATTTCTTTGCTTGGCTTTGTCATTATCCAGTAACAATATCTGAGAGTCTGAACTGTTAATATATAACAACTCATTAGTATTCAAGAAAATGCTGAGGATTTCTCAGTTTAAATTAACAACAACCTTCTTTCAAAGGTACCCCTCTGCATTGTAAGGTAATCTGATAATGTTTTTTAGGTTCATCGGAGCAGCTGGATACAGAGCGAGCCATGATGAACTTGTTCTCAGATCCCAAGGAGGTTGCTTCCTGGAAGACTGCGTATTTCTACTGCTTGAGCAGCAGCAAGCACTTTCTGGAACAGATTCTGGTATGGCCATAAAACCATTAAGAGGGAATCCCAGTGGTAGCTGAAGTCAGTCCTTGTATTGACCATATCTTGGTGATGCACAGAGGCTTTTTTCTTTAGATAGTACTTACGAGGATCAATGACTTTTAGGAACAAGAAGATAACTGGTGATAACTCCCCTACTTTTAGCTGTATGATGAACTTAAAGCATTTGACGTGATTTTTTGAAAAGCTCATCTGCATGACGACTGAAGATTAGATCTTTAGGACTTGAGAAGTGCTATGTTCTACTTGCACTTTTGGTGAATGTACCTGTTGATTTACCCTGTGGCCTTGAACTGGTTGCTTTGCTTTTTTGATGCTCGTAGCTGGGGCAGTTGATATTCAGGAATTGGCAAGGTGAAATTTAGTGGTTTAAAGAGCATGAAGTTTTGGCAAAAGATATTCTGGTATGATTTAAATTATTTGAATGTATCTACATGGAAAAAATAGAATCCAGGTAGGTGGTCACTGTTTTAATGTGACTTTAAGTTTTTGAGGTTGAACGTAGTTCCGTTTCTAGACAACCTGCTAAGTCAAGTTTCTTATATAATGCCCTTGGCATAGACATATTCCATAGAAAGATCCTAATGGTAATCTAGTGAAGGATTGTGAGGTGGTTCTATAGGAAACATTTGAAATTATGGTTTTCTTTCCTCATTTTTACTGAAGAGTAATGTGATGGCTTGTAAAATACAAGTTTAGGAAAGTTCCAGATACATTGCTTCACCATTTTAGTGAAACTAATGTTGAAATGTCTCCTCACTTATATAACCTGCCAAGCAAGCATTATGAATCTTTGCATTTTGGAAAGATAAATATTTCTTGTTTTGTTTTCTAGGTGACAGCATTAACTTTACTGAAAAGAGAAGACTTCTCAGGCCTGAGCAGCTTATTGCGGAGAGAATTCAACCCCCTTAGCCGCCTCTTGGTATTGCTAGGATGGACTCACTGTCAAAGCTTGGAATCGGCAAAAGCATTGCTATGGACTCTTCACAAAACTCAGGTAGCCAGCAGAAAGCAAGTGGCAATGTCCTGGTCTGTATCCAGTAAATACAATTTGTTTGCTTAGGTTGTTAGTTCCTGAGTTTTTTTTTCTTTTTCTGGTTTGCCAGAAGAAAAAGCTGCAACCTCAAATTGTGAGAACCTGAATCACGATTTTTCTTTAAACAAAGATATAAAACAGGGAGTTTCCAGTGACCATTTTAATCTTTCTTAAAAGGGAACTTAAACTAAGATGTCAGTTTGGCATAGATAACAGCATTGAACACTTGCCTTTCTTCTTACTCCTCAGCCATGATGCGAGTATGATTTTGCAGGTGATTGTGAAAGTTCATCTTACGTGAGCTGTTCAGCCCTTCGCTGTTAATGTAAGAGAGAAAATGTCAGTAACAGTCTATGACTAATTTTGAAAAGAGCCAGGGGATGTTTGATCAATGTCATTTTGCTCAGTGGATAGTGATTAATTCTAGTCACAACTAACGTGTTAAGTAACTGGGGAGCTTGGAAATTTCCCAGAGCCATTTTCAAAGTAAGGTGGTCAATCATAGGAGCTGTGACTGAAAGATCCACTTTATTTGGAAGGAGTCTTCCTCTTCAAAGTAGAGTGTTGGTTCTAACTCTGGGCATGTAGTTGTAGCTCAGATGATGTCTGCCTACAGGCAAGTGGCTCGAATGACAGATGTGGTCAGACAGGGAGCCCTGTGCTGCTGGATCCTTGGGGCAGATCTAGTCTAGTATTGCCTTAAGCAAATTACCATGTAATGTCTGTTCAGTAGCCTCTGCAAAGTGGAAGTCTCAGATCTAGTTTTAACAGGTAGGCATTGTAGTAGAAGAGCACACGGAAAGGAGAAGTGTCTGCTGCCCAGTTTATCATCTGTTCTGCTATGTAATTAGTTCTAGAGGTTAAAGTCTGTTTTAAAAATCATGAGTTTTGTTTTTGAAAGCTAACCTTGAAAAGGGATGTAGACACCTTTCCATGATTTGTAGATGGAATGGAGGCTGATTTCGATGCTCCTTCATAATAGATCGTCTTTTGCTGCCTTTGTAACAGAATTGGGAATTTTCTGCACTTGAAAGTTATCCCTGGGATTAAGGAGTCTTATGAACACCACACCTGTGACATAGGCTTGGTTCTGCTGCTTGACAAGAGGATTTGTTGTAAAGGGATTCTTTTGTTTGTCTTTCCATTTAGGATCTGTGCAATGATTCGGTACTAAAAGATTTCTGCGATGGGCTCTGGGCTCAAGTGGAAGTTCTTGAATGGTGCATACAGCAAAACAGGTAAAATAGAAGAAGTCTTTCCAAACGATCTTGCAAAAGCTGCCTATTAGTCAATTTATGTATGCAAGTAGAAATTGTGCTCTTTTCTGTGAATTTTGGCAAATAATCTCATGACTGCTTATTGCAAGCTCTTAAAAGTGTGTCATGGGCATTACTTACACTATTTGTTTTACTTTAAATGCTGTAGTTTTGTTGAATTTGAATTAGAGAGGGGATATATCTTGAATCACGGCTGAAAGACCTAAATCTGTGTGCCACCTCTTTGTTTGTTCTCTTGCAGTATTACTATCCCAAGGAAGGTTCTTTTGCAACACTTGCACAGTCTAGATTGCCACACTGCAGTGTACTCTCTCCATCACCTCACTAATCTTCTTACACTGAATGAAGAGGATGTTATTGAGCTGCTTCAAAAAGTTCCTGCTAGAGACCAACAGTCACAGGGTAAATGCGTAGGATAATGAGAACACAGGAAAACCCCTGAGCAGCACATACTTGGTGTATCAGTATTTCTGCCAGGAAGAGTCTGTTCTTTTGACCTACTACTGAATAGGGAAGATACTGTTTATCAGTTCTTTTGTGGGAGAAAACTAGAGAGCATGTAGAAATTACTTTAGATTTCTTTGGAAACTAAATTGTCTCCAAAGGAGTTGTGAGATCTCTCTTGATCTTGCAAGGCTAGACCTCTGAAAGAGTCTTTTCAAGTATCTATCAAGACTTTGCACGTGCTCAGAATGTATTCATACTTCCTACCAGTTTGTTTCAGAAAAGGTATTTAATGGTCTTCCTCTTGTTGCTTTAAACTGAGTTAATTCTAAAACTATCTTATGTGTTGTTCACTGTCACTTACATATTGTATAACACCCTTAGCTGGATCAGTAAGTATATATTTTGGATTTCAGCTATCTGTGCACCAACGATATTGGTGCACAATATTGGTGCATCAATTTGAAACCAACGAGCAAAAACAAATGAAACTGGCAATATCTTATACTGTAACATCTTCACTTTGAAAAGATACAAAATGGTGGTGGTTTTTTTTTCCCCTTTTAATATTAAATCTTAGTAAATCTACTTTAATGTTAAAATCCGTAAGACTTAACTACAGTCTGTCTTTACATCACTCTTTCCTTGTTTCTCTCATTTCCCATGTTCCAGATTGGTGCCTAAAATTACTTGAGATTACCAAGCATGTTAGTTCACTTAGAAGTGGCTGTTCTTGTACGCTTGTTTGATTGCAGCTTATTCTTTTCTGTCAAAAATATTTCAACAACAGGAAGAGGCAGACCTGTCAGATCTTCTGGGGGCTGCATGACTAGCAAATAAGCTACAGTGTGGTTTCTCTTCTTTTTTTCAGATCACTTTAATTTACGGAACTAGTTAACGGAAGACAAATTCTCCCTCTCTTTTCAGTAAAATTCAGATAATTCTATAAACACAGTTTAACAGAATCTCCTTTAAAATTATGTATTTTGAAATTTAAAGAGAGGATTGGAGTCATGAAGTTTAGATTTGTCTGACTTGATAGTGCTAACAGGCATTTTTCTCTCCTCACCCCTCTCTCTTTCCGTTCTTCCTCTTTTAACACACATCTGTTAGCTGCAGTAGTGAAACTGAAGTAGTGAGACCATTTGACAGCTGTATGCAGGCACCCTTCAGATCATAGAATCATTGAATGGTGTGGGTTGGAAGTGACGTTAAAGATCACCTAGTTCCAACCCTGCTGCCATGGGCAGGGACACCTCCCACCAGACCGGCTTGCCCAAAGCCCCATCCAGCCTGGCCTTGAACTCTTCCAGGAATGGGGCATCCACAGCTTCTCTGGTAACCTGTTCCAGTGCCTCACCACCCTCATAGTGAAGGATTTCCTCCTAAGGTCTAATCTAAATCTGCCCTCTTTTAGTTTAAAGACATTACTTTGTGTCCTATCACTACACTCCCTGATAGAGACCCTCTGTTCTCCAGATTAGTGCATAAAACGAGTTTGTGTGTGATCAGTCTCAGTAACAAAAGAAATTTCTACATGAGTTACTGAATTCAAGAATATGATGTTAGTATTTCTGGGATAGGAAAGGCAAGTGCTTATAGTTGCAGGCTATTTTTTTCAGTATAGTTGCGAGGAAAAGGGCTGGTTTAGATACAGATACCGACTTGGATGGAGTGCGTCTGTGTCTTTCTATGTGGCAGGCAAAAATGTATTAAATTTGCATTTGATTACCAGTGTATGTCTTAACAGTATGTCCAGCTAGCATCTTGCTTTTCATAGACCTGTGTCTATCAGACCTGTGGGTTTGCCTGCCTGAAGTCCTCTTAAGACAGTGATGTTGGGAGGTTTTCAGGTGCTCCGTAACAGTGGAGATCTGCTGGTGCATTGTAGCATTGGTCTGTCCGGGTGGGTTCTGAGAAGGACTCGTACTTGGGTGTTTTCTCAGTTCTGCCTGCTGTCTATATGATGTTTTCCACCACTGCTGCTATTTAGAATTGCAGTGCTAGGGAATAATGGGTTTTAAGCTGTTTGAGTGCTCAGGGCTTTGTCTCGGCTGTTCTGTAGTTTTCAGAAGAGTTCAGGCTGATGTTTTCATTTGAAACTATGCTTAAACCTTGTGGAGAGCAGTACTGAAACGTTTTTTTAGGTAATGCTGTTCAGTCTCAGCATTTGAATGGGGACGTTACCAGTACATCAAACCAGTCTCTAGTTAAAATGCTTTGTGAATGCTTCCTCTGTGTTGACAGTAGGCAGAAGTGCAATTTATTCCCTGTATAAGAATGGAAGATTGTGGATTCTAGCACTAATGTAACGCATGGTGGTTTGATTCATCTAAAGCCAGCAGAACAGAAAATATGACTGTGTATTATGTTCCTGGGCAAAGGGCATGATGATGTGACTTCTACATTGTTTACAGCTCAGCTTTGTTCTGCTGTAGTTAGAAGGGACCATGCCTCTGGCATGTGACAACGACACCTCATTTTCTCCAAAAAAGAAAAAGGGGAAGGGAGGGGGTGTAGTACATCTCTAAGATGCACATCATAACTGTGCAAAGACAACTATGGGGCTGTGCTTTTTTGTTTAATCAATGGCAGGTTATGTGAGGTAAATATTGCCAGACATTGTGGATAGAATCAAAATGCAACATCTATTTATTAGTACAGATTTGAGAAGTGGTGGCACTCTGATCTCGCCACAGTCACAGCCAGTCTCACTGTCTCTCTGCTTATCTGTTGTGTGATAGAATGCAAAATTCTTAAATGTTGGAACCAGACAGGATTCCTTCTGTGTTGTGAATGCGGCAGTGCAGCTTAACCACTTACTTCTAATGAGACTTATCATGAACAGGTTTTGATTGTTCTATGCTGTAGCCAAGTCCTGCAACACAAACCTGCAGAAAATTTCCTTTTCAGAAAGGGTTTTTTTTTTTAAATGTTGATAAATAACAGTGAGGTAGAGGAAAGCTGGGAGGGAAGTGGCACTGGGGAATAAAGTCCAGGAAAGAGTTGCTGTGTGGGAACTGCAGAAGAAAAATTAACTTCTTTTTTTTTTGTTGTTGTTGGTTTTTTAACCACCTATGCCCTCACCAACCTTGTTTTCCTCCACAGTGGCACCGCTCCCTAACACCCTAAGTCAGCAACGCAACCTGGCGCTCTTTCGAGCGTTTTGCGCCATGAAGTATGCTATCTATGCTCTCTGTGTGAATTCACATAAGCATTCCCAGTGCAAAGATTGCATACGCAGCCTTCTTGGCGATAGCCCTGAAGACGCAACTTCTGCAGAACCAGCAGGTGATTGGCTTGCTTTCTCAGGTTCAGTAGCTTGTGCTCCTCCGTTTGCTGAGTTCTGAATTATCACTTAGGAGTACAGATTATCTGTCTATTCGGTGGGCTGTGGCTGCTTTGCAAACGAGTGTAATGGCATTTCTGTGACGTGCTGTTATCTCTAGCAGTGATAGATATGGATAGAACAAGGGTCTGCGTTCTGAAACATTTGAGTAATTGGATTAAAACGTAATGCAAAAAGAAAATTGTATTAGATACAGGATGTTTCTGGTGGGGATAATTTTGTAAGAGCTTGTGATTTCCCAGAAAATCAGTTTCCCAAAACCTGTGTGGTGTTTTTGTGCATTTGTTTGTTTTTTTTTTTACAGCTAAAATGGGTGTAATCTGAGTTTGCATGTTGTTGGCCATGGTGGTGACTGGTGCAGCTGAGAGTGAAGAGGCATGCTATCTTTTTAAAAAATGTAAAATGTTGAACATGTATGTACTTGATGTGTGGAGGAATGATGGGCTTTGAGCTATTGGGCAGTTGCATCTTCAAGAATTTCCTTAGAGGACAAAGATAGGAAGAAAGAATTCCTGGGAAGTGTTGTAAGTGTTCTTTATTTTTGTTTTTACATGTACAGATTGCTCCTCGGTCTTTCCTCAGTACCTTGCGAAGTGTCACCAGTTCTTAAAGAGTGTTCCTGCTCCTCTGCGCCTGGAGGTTCTGGAGAACATCTTCTCCTTGCTTTTTGTTTCTTACAGTGACCTCCATAGTGAGAATTTTCTACCTGAGGACTATGCAGAGGATGATGATCTTGATAAAAAGAGTTGTACAGTGGGCGTAGAAAGCGGTATCAGTAGGCGGTCTTCTGCCTCTGAAAGTCCGCAGCACCTAGTAAAGGCTGAAAAGAAGTTAGAGAGTCATCTGTTAGCTGCTCGGACAGTCCACTCAGATCCCCGAGATCTTCCTGACTCAGAGTTGCACAGCAAAAGCTGTGAGGCCTCTAGGCTGAGCTATCTGGATCTAAAACACTTCACCAGTGGTGTCACTGGATTTTTAGTGGATGATGTAGCCATGGATGCCTTCCTCACGTTGCTCCTCAACCAGCTGGAAGAAATTCAGAGTTCTCTCCCATGGGACTCCAGTAATGTGCTTCGTGAAGAGCTGGAGCTTGTTGAGTGCTTGAACCTTTCTGCGAGCAGAGATGGCTTTGGAAGTCGTGTGTCACAGTTTTCCAAACACCTTTCTGAAGCTCACTGGCGGTACAAGGTGGTGATGAGTAACAGAATTGCAGGTAGGCTTTGTGTTTGGCACTTTCAGTTAACTGTGTTTGTGGGCTGTCCAGCTATTTGGTAACGTGTTTTTTTACTGTGTTCTTTTACAGAACATCAGCTTGCATCTTCCCGCAGATACAGCTCTTCAATTAGGTCCAACAGCTTTAAGAAGCGAAGCAGATCTCAAAGGTACAAAACAGGTGAGTTGAGAAAGTGACTAGGAGAAAATGTCTCGGAATTGCAGGTCATTTTGCTGAGCTTACAGCTGAATGCAATTAGACTTGAGCAGGGAGAGGTTAGAGATGAGAAGAGAGAGGTTAATTTATTAGATTTATTTTCTCTAGTTTCCTAACTAGTTTGAAGTGTCTTAACTCCAGTTCCACTCTGATTGGGTTGCTTCCCTGAAGCTCACCTGCACAGCTAAAAGATAGATTGTTTTAAGTTCAGGTAAGAAAATAAATTCTTTAATACGTATTCTGAGGAGGGCAGAGGAGAACCTTGCAACGACAGGACCAATTCTTCCCTTCCTCCACTGTATCCAATGACTGTTTGCTATATTTTCATTCATACTGCAATCATATCTAAGGTATAAATTCACAGGAACCTTCATGACTTGACGGTTCACTGACAGCTGTAAGAGAAAGCTTGGTTCCTCATGCTTTTTTTATTTAGCCTTTAAAATGTATGTCTGGTTTGGGAGTCAGATGTTTAGAAATAAGAAGCTTTACAGTATCTGTCATCCATCACTGGGCCACCCCAAAATAGTCTCTTGCCTAGTGTTTTCTTCAGATTAGCAGTTTTTGCGTTTATCATAGACATCACTGGTATCTCTGTTGTGAGATACTTCTCAAGGTCTCTTGCAGTTGCCTAAACTGTTGTTTGCAATAAATTTAAATTACCTTGTCTAGACACAGTGCATTTCACGTGCTGATTTTGATTTGTTTCCATTTTAGATGGGAAAGAGGGAACTTTCAGTCCATCATTGGAAAGTACAAGTAGCGAGCTAAGCACCAGTACCTCAGGTATTAAGCCACAAAAGTAGTGCTCCTTTGTCTTGTTGATGTGCCATGATGAAATACTCGTCTTACTGGTCAATGTAAATTACTGCTCTTTGCAGGACAGAAGTAGAACTTTTCAATTTCAGAGCTCCCATTTTTGTCTGACTTTTTCTAATTAGAATACTATATGTCTCTTCTGGAATAGGAAAACTTTTTTTTCCTTGGTATTTTTGGCTTGCAGGAAACAGTATGAAACGTAGTGATGTGCATACCTTCAAAAAAGCTAATAGATTAGTAGTAATGTAACTGAAAAGAAGCTTAGGCATACCGATTTGATATTAATAGGTCCAGTACTTAAAGACTCCTTCCTTTATCCATACTGAACCAGTGCCTTAGCACTGCATCTGCATTATATAGCTGCTGAAGGGTTACATCTGCATGAGATGCAAACTGAAGGTTCTGACCAAACAGGGAAATAAATCTTACAAGAATTTTGAACAAGGTGTTTATGTTGTCCTCTATCCTGAAACTTCCATGCAATTCTGCACCTATATTTTTGTGTTATATATGTGAAGTGCTCTTAGCTCTTAGCTGGCTGTTACCAGGTGAAATGTTTTTCCATAATAGCATACTGATTAATTCTCTTGTCTTATAGAGGGAAGTACCAGTAATGTGTCTGGCTCAAGTAATTTGGAGAGTAGAGTGAGACCACAGCAGCAAAACCCCCTAATTCCTATGATGCTTTCACCACCAGAATCACTATTAGTTTCTTGTGTTTTGAGAGGAAACTTTGTAGAAGCCCATCAGGTAAGAGAGTTGCATGTATTTTGTGCAAATTAAAATCTAATTTGATATTGGTATTTGAGGTTATGATGACTGATGAAGTTCCTGTTCCTTCTGCGTTAGCAAGCAGTCTGAAGCATCTTCATTCCAAGTGAAGGGGTCGCTACAGCAGTAGAAGCAAGTGAAAGGAGCAAAGATACTCCTATTGTACCAAGGATGCTGTTTTTTTTATCCTATTGTATAAAAATGCCTCGTCTAAGCCTATGTTCCCAAAGCATGAAAATGTTTGATAGGAGCTGGCCAAGCTGAGTCTTTCAGCAAAATGAATAATGTGAGGAACTCATGTGAAACCACATGAGGAAGCTTTAATCAGTGAATCAAAATCATGACTGTCTGCTACTTTTAAGCTCAGTAAGAACACGAAAATGTATTCCTTACCCGAAATGGAGCCAAAGTGATGAATGCATTTATTTGAAGGTGGTACATTTTGAGGGTAAAATTCACAGTGCTGAAAATAGGCAGAGAGACTTGAAACTGACAACCTGCACATCTGTAGCTCTTTATTGTCTCACGGCTACCTTTTTGTGTGTGGCTTTTGGGCTGATGCTCTGAAAAATATCTTGAAGTGTATCAGCAATTTCATCTTTTGCAAAAAGCAGCGACCTTGCTGAGTTTCAGATAGCAATATTGAAGCAGTTGATACAGTTTCAGATGTTGCACTAGCAGCAGGCTGCTGCTCAGTTCCTTAGTTCTGTTTGATGTCAAGTAGGCCACTTCATATTTTCCCTACTTAAAGGATCAAGAAGCGTTTGGTTTGTTTTGTTACTCTGAATTTCAGTATTGCTAATGATAACAAATTCAAGCTTGGTTTGCATTCTCTTGTTGGTTGGCTATCAGGAATTTGTATAGCTATGCTTATCTATTGTCTTTAAATCTCTAGAAGATATTCCTTGCTGAATAAGAATTTGTTTAAAATAGCAAGTCATGCCTCTGAAATAAACTAAATTTCCTTTGCAACGTAGTAAATTGAAATCATGTCTATATGAAAGATATAGGAAATGAAAGTTAATTCAACTCAATTCTTACAGCAAATAATGGCTGAACGTTAAAAAAAAAAAAGCTGAAAAGGTCTTTAAGGCCCCGTTTTTTACACTTTCAGGAAAAAAAAAGGGACTATTTTAGCCTGCTTTTAGTGCATGTTTTTCAGATAAAGCATCTGTTTTATCCCCTCATTTCCTTTAAAAATCCCTAAAGCTCTTTGACCTTTGAAAACTTCTTTTGAAGCACTCTGTAATTACATTTATTGTTATTTTTGAAAGGTGGCTTTGATGTTTAATCTTGATACTTCACCTTGCTATGGCGAATTGGTTTTCATGGAGCGCTACCAAGAGGCGGTACGAGAAATGGCCAGAGTGGAGAACAATATTGAGAATCAAGCATCAGATGGCACCGGAGGCATCAGGAAATCTGGCAGTGGCCGTTCAACATTGCAAGCTATTGGGAATGCAGCAGCGGCTGGTAAGGACGACGTTTTTAGAGTCCCTCTGAAAAAATATGTGGCAGAAGTGGAAAACAGGAGGAAACAATTTGGATACTGTCAGAATGAGTGCAATAGTTGTTCGGAAGTGTAAGTGGCTCTTCTTTGACAGAGAAGATAAGAATGCTTGAATTTACTGTTGATGCCCAGTTTGTTTTATCCATTCTGTAATAAATGCTTTGTAAAGCAGGTCACCTACTGAATTATTTTCTTAAAGAATTGGAGCACAATTATTGATGCCAGGATCTGAGATAAATATCCTGTTTAATTAGTGATTGTGTTTTTTGCTGACTTATGTAGGTATGGTATTTTATTCCATCTCGGATGTTACTGATAAATTGCTTGCAACTTCTGGAAGTCTTGCCCCTACTCTCCAAGAAAATTTCTGGATCAACAACATCCAGCTGGAGCATACTGATCCTCTCCGGGAAGTCCTTGAGGACCTCAGTCCCTCAGCAATGGCAGCATTTGACCTAGCTTGTACTCAGTGCCATCTTTGGAAGACGTGCAAACAGCTTTTGGAAACAGCAGAAAGAAGACTTTTCAACAGCCTTGAAACTCGGGGTAGGCTTTTGACTTTTGTAGAAAATGCCCTTGTATAATATATTGTTTGTGCTAACACCTGAGTCTTAATGAAATCTCATTTTGTGCTTTTTGTATTAGGAATGGAAAAAGGAAAAACTTTTATTTTGTGTCTTTGTCCCATGACTTTTTCAGGCCACCGACCTGACTTTGTTTTACTGCACTCTGAAGGTTTAAAGGGTTTCCCAGCAGTTCTTCAGCAATTAAGTAAAATTCTCAACTATTCCTGCACATCACAAGGGCAGTCCAAGCCAGGTAGTATGCTTTACTGCTATGCTTTTTTGTTGGAATGTGCTTATTTCAAATTCTTGCCTTCTGTTGCAATGGAAAACTTAAGTTTTTTTCATTTCTTAGCTTAGTACTTGGGGGGGGGGACAAAAAACACTCAACCTCAGTTCTGAATAAACTGAATCACTCTGAATTTGGCAAACTAGTGATATTATAATACAGTTTTAGTTCTGCGGGTATTTTTCTGTGCAAGCATAGTTCTGTATTTGTTATAGCTGGTATTTCTTTCTCCTTCTTTGTAGAGATCTCAGATGAGAAAATGGGCAGTTATTTTCGATGCAGTATAGTAGACCTTCTTCAAGCTTGCTATCCTGCCTTGACTGAAGAAAGCATTACTAATGAGATTGTTTTATCACAACATCTGGATCAAATTCTAAAAGCACTGACACACGTTGAACGTTCTGTGGGTGAGTTATTTTTGTGGTCATGAAGACTGACAAATGGATCTACACTTTTTGCTTTGTCCCATCCTGAAAAATATAAATCTATTAATAATGCTCTGACTTGTACATAAAAAATACGTATTTTAAATTCATAAATGCAAAGTGTAAAATCGGTCTGTATTTCCTATAATCCAAGCATTCGTCTTCAGAGCTAAACCAGAGCTTGCCAGAGAAGAAAGGAAAATGTAAATGAGTACATTTGAGGTTACTTGTGCTATTTTTCTTCAATTGTAACAAAGAATTCTTTAAGTATATTTTGCCCTGACAGTTTATAGTTAGCTGGGTGTATTCTTACTATTGCTTTTTCCTTAGCTTTTACAAAAAGTAGATAAATTTGTAAAACTATTGTAACATAATACACCTTCCAATTTTCATAAAGCTATTAAAAGATGGGTCATCCTTTTCTAAAGGAGTCTTCCAGAGTTGTCTTTTCTCTGCCTTTTCTCAAAGAGCTCTTTGTTTTATAGTATGGGATCTTTTGTTGTGTCTTCTTTTCTGCATTCATCAAACTTCTAAATGGCATGTGGGTGTTTATAAAACATTTAAAGATGTATGTTTAATGAGCAAAAAGTTAGGAGAACTCTAAGGACTAAATGTTTTGGGGCATAGGAACTGGTCAACAGCTGTGTTTTGGTATAAGCTTATCTGTTAATGACACATAATTAGATATATTTAGGCTTTTCTAAGCTGCCAGATGCAAGGTTACCAATTTAGATGAACCATGGTTGTTAATGTTAAAGCATTTCTCTCACTTTTTTTTTCTCAGCCTTCTCCACCACCCCCTGCCTTTGTCATTTAACACTGACCTGCATCTTGGATCTGTGCTTCTTCTTTTAAACCAGACTCTAAAGGGAGCTTGCTTGGCACCTTGGTGGAACAGGCATCTCTGAAACCTGTGGAACTGGAGAAGCACCTAGTTTGGAGTCAAACGCAGCTCCTGCTGAGAACTCTTGACCAACATCTCCAACCCATGTCAGAAAGCAACATGAAGACAAACTTTGTGAAGATCTTCTTTGACTATGTTACTACATTGGTTGCTGTTGTGTTACGAAGTCTGAATACAGAGCTAGGTAAGGGGTTTCTGTCTGACAGGCTGAGTATAGGTGAAGATAGCCAGGCTGTGTAGTCTCTCTGACTTTAAGAAGTAACCATATAAAAATGTCTCCCTTGTAAACAGGCCTGCAACCTCTGTGTAGTTCGGATCATTTAATTTCTATTATTGCACTGCCTTTTTAAATTTCTTGACACGCAGGCCACCAACAGCTAAGATAAAAGTAGCTAATGGCAGTGGGTAAATCAGAACAGTAATGTTAACTGCTGACCCAGATTATGGGCTTTGTTGAAACAAAGCAAATGACTCCTGACATCCCAAAATTCTGATCACTACCCTGCAGGCAAGGATAACTCTTGCATCCAGTGGATAGGTATGCTGTGTGCTTTTCAGCTCCCTTAGTCATAACCAGTGCTCTTCTGCTCCATAGGGATAGGAAGAGAGTGTGCAGACAGCTGCACAGAGGTAACCAGGAAGAATTTTTCTTACAGAATTGGCTGATGATAGTGGTATGTGAAAAGAAACTCATCACCAGCATATAAAGCTGTCAAAAGAACAGAATCATTCACTGATAGGAGAAAGTTTTTCTTTTAATTGTCTCTAATTGAGCTGTGATAATATAGAATACCAGAGTACTGCTTTCAGAGAATACCTCCTCAAGAGGATAACAATTAATTTTCAAATATGCTGATTCAGCTCAGAGCACTACCATGCTAACTGTAACCTCTGTATGGACATGAGCCAGTCCTCTATGACTAATTGCCAAAGCCGAAATATGTGCGATATTTAAAGGCTGAGTGAATTTCTGGGGAACTTTCTTATACTAAAAGATGAAAGGGAAATGATAAACTTAGGAGAATATGTTTACAGTTACTCAGCATAACTTAGTAGTGCATGGAAAGGTATTTCAGCAATACTCGCCAGGTTTTCAGTGCTTTTGTAAAAGTAGCTTTATTTCTGTGAATTCCTGTCCGTATTTGCTGACTTTGACTCAAATAGGACATGGACTCACCAATCTATATCCAGAGACTCCTCAGAAACGTCCATTAAAATGTGAGCCAGTGGTGCTAGGTCTGAGAGGAGCATTGTAAGCACGCATGCCTTGCAGTTTACTCAGCGTTTTACTTCACTCATGTGAGCATGGACTTTTTTGTGAACTTAGGCCAAGAGATTTCAGGCTCCTAAAATCTGTGTTCCTAATACAAGACTTGGCCAGTCTATTCAGCTGATGTGTTTGTGTTGTAGTAAATATTCTGTCTCGCTCTGATTTATTTTTTTTTAAAGACTTATCCTCAGAAGTGAAAGTGGGGAATCCTTTCATACTGTTACAGCAGAGTCCATCTCAGCTACTCTCCCAGCTCTTGTTTGAAAGACAGGTTCAACCTGACAGGTTGGTGCTTTTCGGATATGCTTCTCTGTATGGTTTTGGATCTCAGCTAAGATTGAAATCTTATCTGGCTACTTAGCACAGGCAGTACAGCCTCCGTTTGCTATCTCCCTCTAGTAGGTCACTTAATGCTGCAAGGGTTGGTGTTTAGGGAGAGCTTAGTCAGTATTTTCTCTACCATCACAAAGATTTTTACTAGGGAAAGCTACAGCTCCATATTTTTGACAGTCACCGTTTGTTGTGAAGAGAGAACCTTTATGGAGATTTTTTTTAAATCGAGTGTAATATAGTTCAGAACACTGGACTTGCAGCTTAAAAGAACAGCAAAATAAAATATACCAGTAATGCTTCTTAAGAAGACAGCTGGGCATGGCTCTTGCCCTGGTAAAACTGGGTAATCTAAGGTCCTTCCATCACAAACAACTAAATCAGTGTCTGATTTGACAAAGAAGTTCTTAAATTAAAATAAAAAAAGCACTAATAGTGAACTGTTATTAGTATGACTTGTACCTGAATACAACAATGTATGAGTAGTAAGTTCAATAATTTCTTTAAAGGAATGGCAACATAAGCTGTGAGTTGTCAATGTTATGTTGTATAAATTTTCTCATACTGAATATAAGATTTGTACTCTTCTCATGTGAGGAGTATGAGGTGTTTGTGCTCACAAAGCATTTGGAATGTTTCTGAAGATGTGTAATTGTGAAGTACTGTTTATGTGTGTTTGGTAAGCTGGTTCTGTTTTCAATCCTGCAGGCTTGCTTCACTCTTGGCTAAAGAAGAGTTGAACTTGAATGTGCAGCAAGTTATTGTTAACTGTTGCTGTGAGCCACTGTCCTTGTGCAGCGCAAGGCAAACCAGCCAGGCAAAGTCGCTTCTGACAACCATCAGCAACCTAGCGCATCAGTATGCCTGCTGCTGCCTGCCAGATGTTGAAATACCTACTCCCAGTCCTGCAGTGGCCTCTGAGGACATCTACACTCAGGCCCCATCCTCTGTGACTGACTTGAGCCAGAACACGCTCACTGCCTCCTCCCTGGACTTCCTGAAGTCTCAGTCAAAATTAACAGCCACAGTGGCATGTCTAAGTGCGTCTAATATACAGAAAACTTCCAAATCGAGTTTATCTTGGATGGAATTTCGAGGCAAACGGGAGGCGCCCTTAGGTTTGGAACAGATTTCCAGGGAGTGTGAGGCATTGTTGAAGGAGTTCCCCATACTGGAACAATTCCTGCTTGCTATGTTTGAGCCACTTCAGAATCAGCAAGAGGAAGGCGTCAGCTTGGCTAGTGCCTTCTCTGGCAAGACATACATATCTTTGGTTCTCCTAGGACTGCATTCCACCACAGCCGTTAAGGTATTAATGGAAGTCTTTGAACAAGCACTTGCTGCAAAGGATTGGGTCAGAGCTCTGAAGGTCTTGGATTTGTACAGTCAGGATGTGGAGGAGTTGGACAACATTGAGGATGTTGTGCTGAGCTGTGCAACTGCTGAAGGTAAGAAAGATGAAGTCAGGTGTTCCTTTTGCATTCCTCTGCCTTCTGCCCTTTTCGTATTATATGAAGAATACAGCCTGAAACAGGAGGTGGAAACTAAGGTAGTGGTCCATGAGCAAATCCAAAGACAGAAACAGATCTCTTCCCTTCTATCGTCCTAAATTTGCTTTCTCTGATAGTGTAGTTCCTGTTTTGCTAATTTGCAAATCCTGACAGTAAACTTACACAAAACCTATTTAGTACAAGAGAACTGGAATGTATCGTGAGTGTTACTTGTATGTGAAGAGCTAGGTATGTCAGAAGACATAGTATTAATGGAACATCTCTTACAGCAGTGTCATTGTCATACATGGATGATGTATCCCATGAAAAGACAGGCCTTTTAGGAGTCTAAGGATGGCAAGTGTCCCATGCTGACTTTGGTTGCTTCCTGAGAATCTGATGCTTGGCATGAGTCTAGTATAGGTTTTTCAGCTACGTACTGTTTGTTTTGCTGGTACCATCCAGTGCAGATGAGGGTGTGTTGTGGTGTTGTTTTTTATTTTTTTTTTAATCTTTCTAAAATACAGAAACTGAGTTTTATCTGGTGGTTTGTTTTCTCTGCAGGTAAGGATGGTTGGCAGTACTTGTTCCCAGTAAAAAATGCAACATTGAGAAGTATGCTGGCCCTGCGCTGCCTGGACAAATGGCCACTTGATGCCTGTTTGGAAATACTAGCTTATTGCATTTCTGACTTGGGCATAACTGATGAACTAAAAGCCAACTTGCAGAGCAGGAAGAAAGAACTTCAGGTTTATCAAAAGGTACAAAGCCATTACTTCAGTAACCAGTAAAATGAAGCAGGCAGGAGGGAGAAAATATGCTTGCACTTTTAAAAAAAAAAATTTGGCCCTTGGTTCTTTTTTTGATCGTAGTAACTTTTCAAGTCTTTCATTCCAAAAACACATCATGTGTTTTCACTACTGTAGTATCCAATTACCACACTCTTCCACCCTTTATAACTTTCCCATTCTCCTATGAGAGTTCAGGTCTGCAAATAAGATTAGACATAAACTTTTGTGCATGCCACTTTTTTTTTTTTTTTTTTACAAATAATTTGTTTTTCCATTCTATATCAATGCTAGGACTTTTGGAAGTTTTCCATTGCAATTCATGATTTTATCTGCCTGGGAGGTATAGATATATCCAGGCATAGTTTAGAGGTCTGCTGGTCCAATAAGCAGATCTGTATCGCAGGCAGTTCTTCTAACTGCAGGGGAGTTTAGATACCCAAGTTAAGTCAGACTAGCTGGCCTGCAATTCAGCACAGACTGAAAAGGCAGATGGAGTGTAAAGGAGGAATAAATCCCTGCTGAGCTCTGTATGGTAGTGATTCTCCTAACTGATGATTGTCTCACTTGTTAGCACCAGCAACGTCTGCAGTATACAGTATATGTTTACTCTTTCATCCATAATTACTGCCATGTAGTCTTCTAGAAACCTTCCCTTACAAACCTGCTTTGCAGAGCCATTTGTAGATTAACGCCTTAGAAAGATCACAGTCTTTTTTTTGGGGTGGAAGTGCATTACATCATCCTGGTAGAGGGCTAAAGATAAATGTGGATCTCCTTTTAGACTTTTTCTTTGTACGAAGTATCTCTTGATGTGAGCAGCTCAGCTGTCTTCCTAGACTTGATTTTTGTAGATAAAACTTTTGTGTGCTACAGTAATATTAAACTTTTTCAGATTTTGAATTTACAAAACGAACCTCTGTGGAATGACTGGCAAGATCTGAAAAAAGCCTGCACTGATGATCCCCAGACCATCATGAATATCATTCTGAAGGCGAAGGTTAGGCATTGGCATGTGGACACATTAAACTTTGATAAAATTTGTTGAACTTTGATAAATTTGTTGAACTAGCTTTTTAAAACAGCAGTCAAAAAATATTAATACCTTGAGAGGAAGGATTCTTTTACTCAATTCTATGCTACAGAAACAAATACAAGTATGTGCTTAATGTCAAGACTTAAATGTAATTAATAATCCTTTAACTCTTATTCTGAGGTACAACCTACTCTTTTCTCTTAAAACTCTGAAGACTTTAATGGTATGACTTTTGTTGTAATACAGGCTTGGTTATTATATAAGCAGTAATGCTGTAAATCTGGTTGGCTTGAAAAGTATCTCTGGAAAGTCAGTGTGCTTACTGTGAGGTGAGAAACTATTCTCAGTACAGGTTGCGACTGGCAAACTGGATGTCATCTCTTTCCCCTTGTCATTTTGATTTTTTTATGTTTGCATGAGGGGAGGAGAGTCTAAGCTACAGAAATTCTGTAAGCTGATCAGAAGTTTGGGAGAAACTGCTGTATCAAATGGTAGACGGTTGTTTTCTGGTTTGGTTTCATTAGTGTTTTTTTATTTGTTTTCTCTTATTCTTTAGGATTATGAGTTGTGTGAGGAATGGGGGCACTTATATCCTGTCCCAAGAGAAGACTTGATCAATCTTCACCGTGAGCACCTTCTCCACTTACTGGAGACAGGTGACATGGAAAAAGCACTGCAGGTAACAGCGAGATTCTTTCAGCCTTACATCTCAAGGTCAAATAAGTTGAGAGCAAGGTATCCAAACTGTTGTTGCTGTCATTTACTCACATCACATGGGTATTTTGGAGATATTTCAGTATCATCAGAAACGTGTTTTGTCTGTATATCATATTTTGGCAAATTGTTTTGTAGTTACTAGGTCATGGAAAGTTGTGTTATTTGGCATTTTCATGGCTTTTTTGCTTCTTCCTTTAAAGAATGCTATTTGTTTAGATATGCTTTCAGGACCCTGGCTCTCACTTGGTCCACTTAAATGAAAATACAGCTTTGCAATCCAGTTGTTGGACCAAGACCTTTAAATGTCTTTACAACTACTTTAATTAAATGGAAATACAAGCCACCTTTTATTTGAAAAATAATAATGAAGCACTTTTGTGCTGCTTAAGCAGAAGAATCAGAAGTGATAGTAGTAAGATGAATTAGTCAGTTGTGCTTTGGTGCCCAAATTACCCAAGTGTGAATTCTTCTGGTTTTAATAATTACAGAGCTATTGCTAATAACAGAGTAAAATAAGATGCAGGCTCTTTCAGTCTACATAGTTTTAAAATCAAAGAAAGAAAAAATTAAGCAAGGAATGAGAGATAAGATGCAGAATTAAAAGGTCTCCACCTTGCTTCTAGAATACTTTAAAAGTTATTTTGATTATGAAATGGAGCAAATAGGCAATAAGTAGGCAAATGGTTGATCTAAATCACCATTACATACATAGGACACTTGTGGAGGTTAATTTGCTTGTTGGACCATTGTAGGACAGCAATCTGTTATTCACTGACTGATATGAAGAATCCTCTGCAGGAATGCAGTAGGGATTTATTGTATTTCGTGTGTTTCTAGCTTTTGCAAAGAATAGAAGACCCTGGTATTTGCCTTGCAATCAGTGAGCAGTCCCTTGACCAGCATCCCAGCTTGGCAGCATCTCACTTCTTAGCTGATTACCTCACAAATCACTTCTACAAGAATCTGATAACAGCACGCCGTAATGAAATCCAGGCACTCTATATGGGATCAAAAGTGAGTAAAACTCCTTCATTGTAGGATTAACAGCAATATATAACTATAGAAGTACCTGCCTGTAGGTTTTTATCAAGCATTCTCAACCTATCAGGCTCAAGATCCTTAGTCTCAGGATCCAAAATAAGGTTAATGATGGGTTAAAACTTCTTTCCTTTCTCCATTTTGGCATTTCCTGCATCCTGAGGTGAATGTAGCTCCCAACGTAAACAGAGCATTCTTATTTCACTCTTAGCTGTGAGGAGTGGAGGACCATGCAGACTAAATGAGAGAAAAAAAAAAATGGGGTGTCTATCAGTACAGTTTCTATCTCTGTCCTGGTGAAAAAGAAAGCACCCTCAATTTATTCTCTGTGGCAGAAATGCCAGGCCTTCTTCCTGTGTACTAATACAAACATGTAAATTACGTTAAAAATGTGCCCACAGGTATAGTGGGCTTTGATACTTTTCATGGCATGTTTCTCCTGGGTGCCTCGCAAAGGTAGACAGTATCGCTCCAGTTTCTGTATGGCCATTGCCCTTACAGAAGCCATGTAGGTTCTGTGCTTACCCTGGAAACAGATGTATTAACCAATAGATTACTTTAGTCAAATGTATCATAGGTGAACAACATGGAGCGCTTCCTGTAACTTGCAGTTTGCTGCAGGACTACAAATGGCAGTTCACTCCAGTGCTTTGCACAACATGAAGCTGTTTCTTTATTTGTCCCTTTTGAAGGCACGATTTGTAGAGTCCATATTAACTGGTCAGCTTTAGGAGAATTGCTTATATTTTTTCCTCATGTTTCCTGAAATGATGTAAAGATAAGGACTGGGATAATGTTTTTTTTTCGTAGCCTTATTTTAACAAGACAATGTGCTCTACCCTGCTACAACATATCTGTCACAGGGTCACAAAATGCTTTCTAGTTTTCAGATGCCTCTGAAATAAGGCAGTGTTTGGAATGTGAAAGCAGAAGCTAAGTAACTTCTGCAAATTCGTACATTAATTCTGTCACAGAGCTATGAATAGGCCCAAGAAGTCCCAACTCCATTTTTTAGCCTCTGCATGTTATTCCATTCCCTGTGTAAGCTGCTCAGACAGTTTCTTGTCAGATTTGGAGGCACATAATTTTAACCGTTTCTTGTTGTTTCACAGGTGTTGCTGACTCTACCTGAGCTCTCCCGTGTTACCTACTTCCACCTCTCCTCCAGGCCACTGCTGATGCTGGAACAGCTGCTCATGAATATGAAAGTGGACTGGGTAGCTGTGGCTGTGCAGACACTGCTCCAGCTCTTAGGTGGACATGAAGTTGGCTTCACTGTAGAAGACATTGACAGTTTGCTCTCAAAGTATGCAGAAAAAGCCCTCGACTTCCCCTATGCATTAAAAGAAAAGCGATCAGGTGACTGTCCATAAGAATTTTCCGTTTGGGAAAGAAGGGCAAATTTTCCCCCAGAATTGTTTTACTAAGTATGCCATAACATTTTTAGATGTATGCCTCAGTTTTCCCTCTAGCCCAGAATATGTTCTTGCCTTTCTTGTAAGAAGCATATGTACTCAAAGACCAAGAGCTCCAAAACTTTCTCAGTTTTCTCTTTTGCTCCTTTTTAGGGTCTTTTTTTCTTATTCAATAGTGTTCGATTTTATTTCATTTGCTTAATGTGAAGCCACTGACAACCTCAGCAGTTCTAAAACTTGCACTCAACCACGTCTTCCCCCTAAACCATGTGAGACTTTGGGGGGGAAATGAGCGTACACTTCCCTCCTCCTAGACTCCTGTTCCTTTTTTTTTTACTGGTTCTATTTAACATTCTTGGCACAGCTCTCTTTTCTGGTTTGTCAATCAGTTCTCATCTGTGTTGTCATCAGTTCTGCATTTGGCTCTGTGCTTGAGGGTTTTGTAACTGGAACAGCAGAGGGTGCTCCAGGTCAAGCCCAGTGGTCTTGTCTCACTGCATTGGAAGTGCGTGATGTGCTTGCCTGTCTGTATTTGTCTACCTGTTCCTACATATGTGGTACTAGCTCACTTTATAGCAGTTTCAAAATGTTGATACCATTTCATAATTTAAAGATGCAGCTCTCAAGGCATCAGACTTCGTCCATCTCTTCCTGCCAAATGACCTATAACTTTGCAAGTATGTTCCTTCTGCTGCAATGTGAAACAATATTTGCAATGAGTACCTTGTGTCAGCTGATTGTTCTCACACACGATACTGTTTCTCTGCTGAATTATTCCTGTGCCTGTCAGTAGTCCACTGCTTTAAGGATCCCGTTCTCTATGTTTTATATAGTCTCACGTGAATCATTGTGAGCTAATTTTCTTAAAAGATAGTAATTTGTAATTACACAGCTAATCCTGTTTGTACTAACATTGTTACATACTCCTGTGAATGGATTCCTGTAACATTTGTTAAAACAAGTGGATGTATAAACAATATTGTTCTGGTTTTTTTACTCTGTCCTAGATTCTGTGATACGTATCCAAGAAAATCTCAGTCAAATACTGGAGTGTGAAGCAATGTCTAAATCAGGATCATCAGAACTGTCTCCTGCCAGTTTTACTGGTAAGGGTAAGATCTCTATGCCATTTTCTTTCTTTTTATCCCTTATCTATGTTTGAAGTGCGTACCACCACTGAATAGTAACTTAGGTCTCTGTATTGGTGATTTGGGCCCAGTTAAAAGAAGATGTGAAGGAGAAGAGGAAGGGCATAGTTTTATTTTGTTTTTTTTGGTAGATATCTACAGAACGTCTGAAGAGTCAGCACACAAATCCATTTCAGGCACTGCAGGGGGAAAAAAAACAATTCTGAACAGAGCACAGAAAACTGGATTACGTCTGCAGGAAGAAAAAGGTTTATCTCTTTGTCACAGCTAGGTTGTAAGTGGATTAATGGTGCTGCAGGTTAATCTTCCTGTGTCTTGATTTCTGTGCTATCTTTGGATATATAGGCAGAGCTTTTCTGGAAGCCCACTCACTGTAGTGGTACTTCGTGTTCTTTTCTCGGTATCTTTTTTTTTCTTCTCAATTTTAACTCTGGTTTTACAGTAGAAATCTCATCCTTTTTTTTGTCTGTTTTCTTCTTTCTTTCAGTCCTTGAATTAATTTTTTTCTAGGATCCCTTTTGTGACCTGAGGGAATAGCACACCTTGTTATTGTCTGAGAGGGCTCCACTCACAGTCCTCAAATACAAATAAATAGAAACAAAATAATTTAATCCAAAACAAGAATATTTGTGGCTTAAAAACAACCATAAATTCTTTTGTAGAGTCCATTCTGCATCTAATGCAAGAGATGCACGCTTCAGAAGATATATATTCTGAGAGATGCGTAGTGTGTGCTCTCAGGAAAGGACTAGCAAAGGGTATCCGCAGACCTCCAAGGCTGGTGATTCTCAGCGAGTGGTGGGCCTGTGCTATCCTGATCTCCTGTTCAGGGCTCTGAAATATTATCTGGTTCTCTATCCTGAGCTGGTGATTCTGCTTGCACTGCATACGTGAGGTGACAGCGTGTCTTGGATTTGGCTGTGTAGCTCTTCAGTTTCTCTCCTAGTGGTCAGCTTAATATCTGTATGTTGTTACAAAACCTGAGTGAATTGTCCTCTAATGTTCCTTTGCAATCCAGCATCTACTTGAATGAGTTAGCTTTACTGGAATGGAGTTTTTTTCTTTAGTTTAGTATCCATGAACATAGAAGGTGGCTTGTAGGGCTGGGATGAGCTGTTGAACTTTTTAGTTAGCCTGAAGTGTAACTGTCTCACATCATATAAACCAAGAGTCTATCTACTGCTATAAATTTGATTCAAATAATATTTCTTTGGCAAAGTCAAAGAAGCTAAAGGCCAAAGACTTAAAAACTTCTGCCTCTTGGAACTGATTTTACCAACAGTAGGTTTTAAAGCAGATCAGACAGGAAGGCATATGCTGTTGCTAGCAATGCCATACCTCTCCTGAGATAATAAAGAAAATTCTTAGTCTTCAGGAATGTCAACACTAGGTATCCTTAAGGTTCTATTTTACGCTATACCACTTATTTGGTATTTGTATTCCTGAGTGTTTTTTTCCCTCCTTCTCCAAGTCCCTGCTTATGATACAAGCATAGATGTTGAAGTTATCTTATACTTCTCTAATTGTTGTGGTAAAGATCTACTAATAACTAAGTACTCTTGCTCATTAGCATTGAAGTATTAGAAGCTTACAATCTTAGAGTTTTAGTTTATAGCATTTATACTCCTTACACAACGTTACTCTGCTATGCCTAGGTGAAAGATAAGGGTAGTCTTGTGAGTCTCAGTAAGTCTGTAGTGTTTTCTGGTATTCAAGACTCCATTAAACAGCTTAAATCCCTTTCCATGTTTGTCTTGTCCTGGCTTTTTTTAAGGTGTAACAACGTCTGCAAGTCCCAGAGAAAGAAGTTTGCAGCAAAATTTGTTTCCTCAGGAATTTGTACCACCTGAAAAACCACCTCCAAAGCAAGAATGGATACCCGATGACACTGAAACGATATGTATGGTTTGCAAATCTGAACGCTTCACTATGGTAAGGAGCAAAAATTAGAACTGTGACCTTAATGTCAACAGTTGCTTGTAATATGTTTCTTAAAAGCCCTTAGCTACTTTAGCAAGTTTGCCTACATCACTGTAGGCTTGACAGGATTGCTAGTCCATTGATTTTTAACCATTAATTTCTATTTAGTGTAGCTGAGGAGACAGGCAGCAGTTACCTGTTTTCACTGTGAAGTGAAAAAGATTAATTTTGATTTTTGCAGGTGTGCTGGCAGTCTTGCCTTATATTGCTTAGAAGCAGTACTATTTCCTCAAAATGCCTGTTGCTTTTGAATTTGGAAGTGACTAAGGTAGTGTCAGAAAAAGAGTCTACAGCTTCTGATTTTTCCAGGAAGCAATCTAAGTATCTTGATGACCAAAATAGGAACAACTTGAGTAGTGGAGAAAGTTGAAGACTGCAGCAAGTATATTAAACGTGTGTCCCTAGAAGGGAATTCTGGTAGTGAGAATCAATCATTTTATAGTTCTAAAAAGCCTCGTCATGTGTGCTGTGTCCTCTCATCAAGTGAAGTTTACTCATGAGTGGAGGCAGATACAGGCGTGGACTTGGGTCATGTTCCTTCAGTTGCTTATTCATGACTTGTGCTCAGTTTAACAGGCGTCATCACTGCAGGCGTTGTGGCAGGCTGGTGTGCAGTTCTTGCTCTACCAAGAAAATGGCAGTAGAAGCTTGTAGAGAAAATCCGGCTCGAGTATGCGATCAGTGCTATAGCTATTACAACAGAGATCATCTGCCTGGCTTGGTACATGACACAAGCACGTAAGTCTTTCTATTCTAGTTATCCTCAATTCCAAATTGACTGGATCTGTTGAACACAGTTGTTTTAATGCTACTTCATAGTCCCTTGATTGTGACTTCTTGAACCTTGGGTATTCAAAAGCAAGTTCTTGATTAGATAGCCTTTTCATTAAGGGCACAGTTTCAAAGCCTGTCTGTGATGACAGATTTTCACGATCTGGTGGCTTTCAGCTGAGAGTTGGATGGGGATTCATTGTGCATTGGTTAGGCCAACTGGTGAAAAGTGCAGCTGAAAAGAGTGAGCTTTACTATTTGTGATCCCATAAAGCCTGCTGATAGCAGTATCAGCTATGGCAATATCAGGAGGCTTGTGAGGAATAGCAGTCTGAAAAAAAAATAGTGAAAAAATAAGCAGTCACCTGTAGATAGATTAGCTTGAGTCAGAATGGTTGCTTATGCTATCAGATTAGGTCAGCAAAGCTTAGCTGTGAACTTGAATGCTACTAGTCATGTTTTAATTGCTTGTGTTGTCTTTTTCTAATTGCAAAGCGTTTGTCTTTTGTTTATACTCACCTTATTTGTATTTAAAAAAAAAAAAGATGCTAAATCTTTCAGGTCAGAGACCTGGATCCTAGAAAAGTCATGTGAGCTCTGATGTGTTCTGGTATTGGGCAGTTCTTGTTCTCAGCGTCTGTTTCATTATGATATGTGCAACAGCAAGTTGTTACTATAGAAGGGTGTGAGAACTAATTACTTAGTGTAGTTGAAATACAATATGTAGAGTCAGAATCTTGCACTTCCAGACAGCGGAGGGTGGGGACAAGGCAGTGGGTTGGAAAGGGCAGGGAGAGAGACATGTTACATTCTTATAGTACCTTTTTCTGAAAAGGCTAGCCGTATTGATCCCTTTTCTTAAAAGTATGTTTTCCCCAGTGTGGAAAGGCATGGACTAGGCATGATGGTTCTTTCTGTCTTTTTATTGTAGCACAAAAGAAGATCAGGACCAAGTGGAAGGTAAGGAGTGGAATAGTATTAAAATGTGTTTTTTTTAAAGTGCACGATTACCAGTGCAGTTAGAGATGGCAAGCTGCCATGCCTAGCTGTAGCTAAAGGTTGATCAAAACTTCAGTTACAAAATATCAGTGGTGTTTTTGCATGAGCATTCTGAAATAAAGTATTCCAAACTTCTGTGAATGGGAAATTTGTGATTTAGGAGAAATGGCTGAGTCAATACTGAACAAGCAGTTTGGGGATTAAAGTACTGGGGAAAAAAAACAGTTGGAGAAGGTACTTTACATGCTAGAAATAGTCAGTGAGAGGCTGTGGTAAGAGTAGAAACTACTAGTCCACTATAGAGCTGTACTGAGTGATGCTCTTTTTACAGACACTGCTAGAACAGTCTGTAAAAAGTGATCTCTGAATACTAGTGCAGTGTGCTCTGATGTTTGATACCCCATTTTAGCTTTAGCTGGGGGTAGCAAAGGATGAGGCTTTGCTCATGGGTCTGGCTGTGACCTGAGTTCCCTTTCCTTTGCTGGTTTTATGAATATCAACTACTAATTTCTCTTCAGTGCCTCAGTTTCCCCATCTAACATCATAAGACTTGAGGAGTAATAACAAAACTTCATTTGACTTTTTATTTTTTCCTGCCATTTTTCCTCAGATGACATTTGTTGTTTGTTTCTTAAGTCGGGTGTTAGAGGTGATTCTGCAAAATTTTCATATACTGATGTGTTATTCTGCTGGACCAAAACAGAGTTATTTCAAGTGCTTATAGCAGTAATATAAAGCATGGAGAAAATCTTGTGTTTGTGCTACAAAACAAATGAGAATTAATATTTTTCCCTACTTGTCCCCTTTGAAGTTTGGGCTATTTCAACGTTTTTGCTGTTGACAGAAGTAGCTTTACTGTTCCCTTTGCTGCAAAACTGATTCAGCTGAAAATTAGTTTGAGCTGCTGCTTCTGATTAGATCCTTCTCTTCATTTGTGTTCTGTCTTTGTCTTGACCTATAAGATTTACCCTGGTGCATAAGGATTGTGACAGTGGGCTTGCAGGATTTTGTAATACACGAGGACATGGAGATTTTTGTTTCTTGAATTTTTGTATTACAAATTAGTGTGAATTACTACTTCCAAAGCAAGTATAGTAAATGTATATCTATTATAGTTACTACAAAATCACTACTAATGAAGTATATATTACAAGTTATATAGCAAAGCAAATACACTCATGATAAGTAACTTGTGTGTTTATATTAGTTATGCATATATAACTACATTAAAATATATATGTACGCATATACATTATACATAAATATTTCCAAGTGTACCTGATATGGCACTCCCCAAGCTACTTCCAGGAGTGAGGCCAGTCATTGATGGACCATGTCTCACTTCAAAGATGATCTCTGTCATGGAGTCAGCCACGTGTCCCTGGCAAGGGTCAGATCTGTCCAGATCCCATGTAGAGAAGTTCATCAAGGGCAAGTTCTCAGAGAGGAGCTCTATTGTGGGTAGAAGGCAAGTAATTTTTATATCACTAGAGATATAAGGGGATATCACTGCCTGGATCACCCTGTAGATGTTGCTAATTTCTATTTTTTACCTGGGATAGCTAATAGATGATGATGTTTTCTACGTTCTCAGAACAATTTTTACTTTCCCAAACGGTTTTCCTGTTTTTCCAGCTACAGCAGCCAACAGCTGTTGCTGTTTCCTACTTTCTCAGTTTGATTTCCACCTTTCCAGATAAGTTTGTTGTTGCAGTTTCTTCTTTTTGCATTTATTGAGGGTGTCTCAGAGTGTCTGTGGTTCTCTACTCCGCTGCACTTCAATTATGCCAGCTTCACTTCTCAAGGATGCTCTGGGTTCCCAGGCTAGCAGTTCCCAGGCTAGCAGTTCCCAGACTGGCAGGCATTTTCTTCTGTCAGTATTGCAGCAGACATCATCTCCTGTCAGTATTTTTCCCATTATACCAAGGTTGCCTTTATGGCTGCTCCCGTTGCTTTCTTGCTTTGATTGCAGCATTCCTACCTATCACTGGGCCCGTATCATTCAGTCAGAATGAGTGAATCAGAACATGTTAGATGTTAGAGGGAAAGTGTTTTATCGGGCTGCTTTCTTAGCTTTTCTGTTGGAACTGTGAATACATCTTACAAAATGTTTTCAGACCTGGTTTGTTTTAATTATTCCACTCTCCATTTCAATTTAGAAATAGCTTTTTTCTTTTTTTAGTTCACACTACAGTTTTAGAATTATTCACCACTCTAACAATTCTGTGAGCTCTAGAACAGTGAGTTTTTTAGTGTTTTTTAATTTGTCTTGGTTTTGTTTTTTAAGACTCTTAAGCTTTCTCAGGGAGAAGTTGTTGATCAGGCATACAGGTGGCAAATTAGCTTTGTTCTCTGTTTTTCAATGTTGTATGAATGTCCATTGTTTCTCTGCCAGGAACCACAATCAGAAACCTGAGCATGCTGTGCTTGTGTATTCTCAGACGTGATTTGACCTGTAGCTAATCTCAGTTTTCTGGAATAATTCTTAGCTCAGTTTCAAAGTAGAACCAAGAATATAATGATATTTATTTAAATAATCTTTTGTTCAGTATCAGGTACAAGATGACAAATGGTACTACTGTACTACAGTGTCTGGATTACTAATTTCGAAACAAAAATTTCGATAATCTGGCATACAGAAAGTCTTTCCACAGAAATGTCTTCTGTTGAATCTTTTGATTAAAACTAATTTTCTGCCATACTACTTTGTATGAAAACTTAACGTACAAGTTAGCTCGTCTTTTCAATGTCTTATCCTAAAGTTGCTGGACAGTATGTTCAAATAACTTGAATTCTCAAAAGAAGATACAGGCAGATAAGTAAACTTGGCTTTTCTCTTGCAACTGGTTCTTCAGTTTTCCTTGTTAGCTGTAACCTATAGGTCACATATTGCTATCTCCCTCCTGATCAGAAATGTTTAATACCTCATCTGAGAGAAGGCGAAAGAGGAAAGGTTGCTTTGTTTGATGTCCTGTAGGATAAAGATTAGTTAACTATTTGAAGACGTGTTACTGGATCCAGGTTTTGGTGAAAGGATGTTGATGATAGAGTGAGTTTAGGTACTGTTTGGTAGCCTGCTGAGGAATGGAAATGTTTCTTTAACGTGTGTACTAGACAAATGATACTGACAGGCATTGGTACAATGAAAGCATCACAGATGATTCTTTTAAGACTGTGGGACTGCTCTGCATCATGCATCTTTAGCCAGGTTTGTTGCTACTTGCACAATGATTCTACCTGTTCTTTCCTTCCTGGCTGCAGAAGCTCCTGATAATGAATATTCCACGGTGGTGCGAATACCCAAGGCAACTGAGCTTGAATGGATTTTTTCCCTGAATGAAGAGGAGAATGAAATTGTGCGCAGTGAATTTTATTACGAACAGGTGAGATCTGGAGAAAGAGAGTCCAGTATAAGCAGCTTCCTGGAGAAGTACCTCAATATTCACGTTTGTGTCTTTCCTCAATTTGTCAGGCTCCCAGCTCTTCCTTGTGTATTGCCATCCTTAGTCTGCACAGCAACAGTATAGCGTGTGGCCACCAGCTGATAGAGCACTGCTGCAAATTGTCCCAAGGGCTCACTAATCCTGAGGTAGATGCTGGACTCCTTATGGACATCATGAAACAGTTACTCTTCAGTGCCAAAATGATGTTTGTAAAAGCTGGAAGGAGCCAAGATCTAGCGCTCTGTGACAGGTGATTTATCAGATATTCGCTAGGATGTATTGTCAAGATAATTATCTCCACTAGGGAGTGGAGGGCGGGAGGGTTGCTTTGTGATTGTGCTGTGGACATCTTAAACAGGAAGAGAATTTCATAGTGTAAGAATAGTATAAGAGTTCAAGTGATAGAAATTCAACTAATATGACTATGTAATAATTACTGAGAAAATTCTTAGAGTAGGAGAAATAATTCACAATAATTGAAGTAAATATTTTACTTCTACTGTTGTGGTGTTTTTTGTTGTTGTTGGTGGTGGTTTTTGGTTTTTTTTTTTTGCTTTCAGTGTGTATTCCAATATGGGATTTTAAACCTGTACTTCCTGAGAACCAGCATATTACTCTTTCTTCAGACTTTGTCCTACAGGGCTTTAAGTGGCAGGAGCAGTGTATAGATTTCAAACATACTGTTATGATTCTGTAACTTTAGTTGGTGTCTCCAGTCAGCATCTGCCAGTGCTCCATTGAATGTTGGGACGAAAAAAGAGTAGCCTCAGTAAGATAGTAGAACAGATAGAGAAACCTGGTGTACTGGTGAGTTAGGAACCACTGTTCTAAGAGTTGTCTTTGACATAAAGTTTTTTTTTAAGATTCTTAGTGTGTATGATAATAGTGGAAGTGTATGAATTTGTTTAACCTCTTTGTTTTCTCCTAGCTATATCAGCAAAGTGGATGTGTTGAACATTTTGGTTGCTGCTGCCTACCGTCCAGTACCATCTTTGGATCAGATTCTTCTCCCTGCAGCAGTAACAAGGTTAAGAAATCGGCTTTTGGAAGCAGAGTACTATCAACTAGCTATAGAGGTAATGACAATAGAAGGATGTGAATGTTAATCTTTCTGTGGTGGTTTTTGTTTTTCTCTCTCTTGAGTTTAAATGGATGTGATGTGTGAAATGGACAATATTTAAACTGTTACAAGCTGGGAATAAGTTTTTAAACAATGGAAACAATCTTGTCTGAACATTGGGGAAAAAAAAGCTTCTGAGAAGGAAGATGTATTCTGCTGTGGAGCAATCTGCTAAAAGGAAGGACAGGGTCCTTGTTTTCTGGTACTATTAAAATGGGGATGGACTAACTGCCAGACAGTTATGTGAAAGAATGTTACATCCAGCAGAAGGGCTGAGGCATACTTTGTGGCAGGATTTTGTCTGAAGCTTGTATGTTTGGTTTTATTTGTCCATAATATCACAGAAGATTTTAATAAGGCAACTTTAGCAAGCATTTACTTGGAAAAGAGCAATGGTGGCAAATCTGTCTGTCAGACTTCATGTGGTTTATCTTCCATCCTGTTCCTGTGCCTAGTATTTCACAAGCCTCTGTTTATGGCATTGCAATTTGTAGGAAGAGGATTATGATGCTGCAAAATATGTTAGGATTTTTAAGGGTAACAAGTAGCAGAAATAAATAACATATTTGAATAAAAAGGGTTCATGTTTAAAGGCAGGTGATAGACTAAAGAAAATCAGGAATAAATTTGATCAGCAGAGTTTTATGAAGTAAAAAAAAATCTTGGCAGTTCATGGGACATTTGCTATTGTTTTGTTTTTTAAACCACAAACCCAATTAATTTTACTATGTAAAAATCATTTGCCTTACGACATTTTCACATCAGGAACAGATTTTTTTGTAAGGCTTAAAACTGCTGAATTGAAATTTCCCAGATATGTGACTGCCTAAACGTGTGCAATAAAAACATTGATTTGGAAATCGTGGGTGTTTCAGTAGCTGGCACTTTGTGCCAGTAACCTACAAATAATCAGCATGTCATTTTTTGTTTGTTTTAATGGGAAATGCAGTTCAGGAAGTGAAAGGTCACAGTCTCCAATAAGCTAGCTTTCCTATTTTCTGTATTGGGACTGTATTGCAATATTGCCAAATTATTTTGAATTTAGGTTTCTACGAAGTCTGGCTTGGATCCAAGTGGAGCATGGCATGCCTGGGGCATGGCTTGTCTTAAAGCTGGAAATTTAAGCTCAGCAAGAGAGAAGTTTAACCGGTGTTTAAAGCCACCTGTGGATCTAAACCAGCTGAACCATGGTTCAAGGCTTGTCCAGGATGTGGTACAATACCTGGAGTCCACAGTGAAGCCCGTACTCATTGCGGTAAGGGTCTTCTCTTCTGTCTACTGTGAAAGGCTATGGCAAAGCCAAGTATTGATGCTTTAATACACATCTTATAGTAATGCAGGATACAATATCAGGTATCAGGTTTCTTTTCTTCTTTTGTCATGATAGCATATTGCAAATTCAATATTGTTGAGAATTTCACTAGCTGCTTCCTCACAGTGAATTGGTGGCTGAGTACCAGATCATAGTGTTGTTTTTTGTTTGTTTTTAATAGCAAGCTGGGGCATGGTTAGTGGATGGGAAAGAAGCTGTAGTGGTTAACGTGTTATTACTGCAGTCTGAGGAAAGTAAACTCCATCCCAACAATATGTTGTGATGTTGCAGTGATGTCATTTGTCTATCAAAACTCTAGTAACTTAGCACATATTCAAAGCTGAGGTTAAAAATGTGATCTCACAATTTTTCCCTTGGCTGAAAACACTACTACGTGGTTTGGGGTTATCTCTGGAAGTTCTGCTTAGGTATACAAAAAATAGACTCTTAGTACTAAGTAAATACAAAATCATAATGGTGAAAGACCTCTTACTCCTAAGTATTCTAGGAGAATAAAAAAGCCTGCTTGAATTAGGTTATTGAAGTAGCTGCTGGAGTGTTTTGTTTAATAAACAAGCCTCCCATCTGTCCCTGAAAACAGAGCTGTGCTAGTCATGAGAACATTCAATGTCTCTGATAGCACAGTTTCAATCTAATTTTTATAAAAAGCATTCCTGGAGACTAACCCCTCCAAAGCGATGACCATTTACAAAACAAGAACGAAAAAGCCTCAGGGCTGGGTGACAAGGTCTAATTGAAAAGAAGGTTCTCTTCTTATCCATCACCTATCACTGATTTTGTTTTAACAGCAGGATGATGATTACTTTGCCACATTGAGGGAACTTGAAGCAACACTGAGAACAAGAAGTCTCTCTCTGGAGATGATGTGTGAGGGGAAGGTTCAACACAACAGCTACTATCAGGAGTGCTTGTTCTATTTACATAGTTATGGCACTAATCTGGCAATAATAAGCTTTTACATGAGACATGACTGTATGAGAGAAGCACTGCTTCACTTGTTAAATAAGGTGAGTAATCCAGTTTGCCGTCACTTAAAATTAAATTTTGAAAAGCAGCAGAGGACTTCAAGGCCAGTCAAGATGGTAATGAGCATCATAGAGCATTCTAGAGAGCATGTTTTTCTGCACAGTAGTTTTCCAGTGTCCTGAACATTATCACACAGACTGACACAGTGACTGACAAGTTCAGTGACATGGGAAAATAATGTTGATCTTTACATCTTGTGTTTAATCTCTCTTCCTCATTGTGCTGAAACAGTGGCTTCTAGAGAAAAGGAGAAAATTGTGTTTTCTTTTTTTTGTAGAGCCACTGTATCAACACTGCTTTGTCATTTTACTATAAAGCTGAAAATCTGCACCGGTTGCTAATACAGAGAGAAAGAAGATTTTTGAATTCCAACACGGTGGTAACTTTAGACAGTTCATCACAGGGGCCTTAAGCACATGGTGTATGAGGAAGGTGACGAGTTTTTTTTTCAGTTTGAAAAAGAGAGCAGGCAAGGGAAGACCTATGTGCTGATTTCAATTACTGAGTGGGTGATTATGGACAGAATGGCTCCAGGCTTATTTCATGTGCACAATAAAAGAGACAGTGGACACAATTTGGAGCAAGGGAAGTTCCAGCTGGATATAAGGAAAATGTGTTTTGTTTTGTTTTGCATTGATGTGAGGATGTTTAGGCTGGGAACTAGGTCCCAGAGAGGCTGTTGAATCACCCTACTTGGTAATACTCAGAATGTGACTGGGTAGATCTAGAGATGTCACTCTTTGAGTGAGGATTTGAACCACGTGACCTCCAGAGATCCTTTCCAACTAAATTATCTGTCAATTCTATGATCTCTGTCACTCGATACTACTTTTATATGAGGAAAATCTACATGCCACAGCTGCTTTGCTTCAGGCTACTTTTCTGGTGTTTGTGTAGGAATCCCCATCAGAAGTGTTCATTGAAGGGATCTTCATTCCAAGCTATGAAAGTGGAAAACTGCATATGTTGGAGAACTTGCTGGAAACTATTGATCCAGGATTGGAGAGCTGGGGTATCTACTTGATTGCAGCCTGCAAATACTTGCAGAGAAAGAACTATTACCACATTCTGTATGAGCTACAGCAGTTCATGAAGGTAAGATGAGAAATGTTGAATGCTGTCAGACTTTGGGTTATTTATTTTGCTGTAAATCTGCATGGTGGACAAGTATATTTTTGCTGCTTTCCAATCCTGAAAAACAGGTGGGAAGACCTGGACTGACTGCAGCTGACCTGCTGTGTGTTTCTGTGATGGATCTGGCACATTGCAGTAGCTTAACTATTGCTTTAAAGAAAACAGAGCATTGCCTGCTTTGTGTGAACACTTCATAGAGACAAGGATTAGAGAAGGTGGTTTACTCTGATCCGTCTTAGAGTTCAATACATTTCTTCTAGGATCACGTTCGTGCTGCTATGACCTGCATTAGATTTTTCACTCATGGAGCAAAATCATACACTGAACTGGGAGGCAAACAAACATGGCTTGTAAAGATTAAGGACCATCTCAAAGTCTACCTGCAGGAGGTCTCAAGAAGTTCAGGAAGGAAGAAAATTGTATTCACTTTTCGGAAGAAAATGTCTGCTACAGATGTGTCGAGGTATATATAAACAACAAGCTAAGTTATGGGAAAGAGGAAATTCTGACTTTGTCTTTTCTTAATAGTTGTGTTTGGGCTGAGTTTAGCTAACATATGCTAGGTGGGCCTGACCAAGATCTGACTAGCTAGTTGCAAGTATAGGATTCCCATTACTTTTTCCCCCAGCTACCCAGAAGATGAGCAATTATTTTCACTAAATAATCTAGTCTATCATCTACCTTTCTTCAATTTAAAAAAAAAATCAAACAAAAAAAACATTCCATGCGTAGACAGTTGTATTTAGCTGGCTATATTTGTTTGAATTGTAATTCAACTGTATACAAGTTACAAGCTTCAGTATTAACTGAATCCTTACATTCAAAAAACGAAAATGTAAATTTAGCCATATATCTTTTGTACTTGGGCTTTTATATCTTGATTTTCTCAGTTTTTTTTTTCTTTCATATTTTTTGGCTAGATACTAGGCTTAAAGTTGGGGGGGAGTGGGTATAAAGAGGTCAAAAAGTGAGAGCAGATACTTGGGATTCAGATTTTCTGGATCACTCTTTAGAACAATGCAAACAAGGCTCACCTGCAGCTTTCATTTGCTGAGTGCACAAATCTAAAAAGAACCTCATTAATGTAGATTTGGCTACATGAAAAACAGTCCAATAGTAACTAAAATAATTACTGTTTGGAAATACGTGTCATTTTGAAATATATTCAAGGAAGTAGTAAGTTTACATGAACAGTAATTGACACTTTCTCTATTTCAAAATGAAGTGAGTTTTTTTTTTCCTGCCTAGGCACATCAATACAGTTGATCTGCAGATGGAAGTAACTAAGTTCTTGCATCGATGTGAGATCTCAGGAACCTCTCAAATGACAGGTCCCTCCCTGCCCACGCTCTTCGGAAATAATAGCATGAAAATGGATGTTGCTTGCAAGGTACTCACTGCTGTTTAAAACACAGCTTTATTTTTCATCAGCAATACTAATGTGATACAGAGGTTGAAACATTTGATGGTTGGAGCAACATCTGGTACTATTCATGGGCAAGTTACTTATGCATATATACAACCTACAGTTAATGAAAAAGTAATGTTTTTCCTCAAAGTAGCAGAGAACACCTAAGAACCTGGAGCTTCTGTGCTCAAAATGCTTACCCAGTGTTCCATAGTGAATCAATGTGACAACAGACCCCGTATTTGCTCTACTTCTTGTTGGATGGCGTTGTTTTCTGTTGAAGAAATGTGTTGTCTTCTGGACTCTAGGCAAAATCTAGAAATGCAAGCATTATTATTTAACAATAGGTCACAAAAAAGCAATGTGCATCCTCAAACTCATCTGATGCCTCTCTTTTCAGGTCATGTTGGAAGGCAAAAACATTGAGGAGGGATTTGGGATTGCCTTCAGAGTCCTTCAGGTATGGAAAAATCTGGTAGAACAACTACTACCATTACCAAAAAACCTACTGCAAAGAGCAGTTCTTACTTCTGCCAAAGGTCTTTTAATCCACAAAATGGAAAATTTCTTATCAGAGAAGTCACTTGTTCAAGTCTTAAACATTCAGGGGTTTGGAGTAGAGACGACTTGGAGTAGAGACGACTTGGAGTAGAGACGACTTGGAGTAGAGACGACTTGGAGTAGAGACGACTTGGAGTAGAGACGACTTGGAGTAGAGACGACTTGGAGTAGAGACGACTTGGAGTAGAGACGACTTGGAGTAGAGACGACTTGGAGTAGAGACGACTTGGAGTAGAGACGACTTGGAGTAGAGACGACTTGGAGTAGAGACGACTTGGAGTAGAGACGACTTGGAGTAGAGACGACTTGGAGTAGAGACGACTTGGAGTAGAGACGACTTGGAGTAGAGACGACTTGGAGTAGAGACGACTTGGAGTAGAGACGACTTGGAGTAGAGACGACTTGGAGTAGAGACGACTTGGAGTAGAGACGACTTGGAGTAGAGACGACTTGGAGTAGAGACGACTTGGAGTAGAGACGACTTGGAGTAGAGACGACTTGGAGTAGAGACGACTTGGAGTAGAGACGACTTGGAGTAGAGACGACTTGGAGTAGAGACGACTTGGAGTAGAGACGACTTGGAGTAGAGACGACTTGGAGTAGAGACGACTTGGAGTAGAGACGACTTGGAGTAGAGACGACTTGGAGTAGAGACGACTTGGAGTAGAGACGACTTGGAGTAGAGACGACTTGGAGTAGAGACGACTTGGAGTAGAGACGACTTGGAGTAGAGACGACTTGGAGTAGAGACGACTTGGAGTAGAGACGACTTGGAGTAGAGACGACTTGGAGTAGAGACGACTTGGAGTAGAGACGACTTGGAGTAGAGACGACTTGGAGTAGAGACGACTTGGAGTAGAGACGACTTGGAGTAGAGACGACTTGGAGTAGAGACGACTTGGAGTAGAGACGACTTGGAGTAGAGACGACTTGGAGTAGAGACGACTTGGAGTAGAGACGACTTGGAGTAGAGACGACTTGGAGTAGAGACGACTTGGAGTAGAGACGACTTGGAGTAGAGACGACTTGGAGTAGAGACGACTTGGAGTAGAGACGACTTGGAGTAGAGACGACTTGGAGTAGAGACGACTTGGAGTAGAGACGACTTGGAGTAGAGACGACTTGGAGTAGAGACGACTTGGAGTAGAGACGACTTGGAGTAGAGACGACTTGGAGTAGAGACGACTTGGAGTAGAGACGACTTGGAGTAGAGACGACTTGGAGTAGAGACGACTTGGAGTAGAGACGACTTGGAGTAGAGACGACTTGGAGTAGAGACGACTTGGAGTAGAGACGACTTGGAGTAGAGACGACTTGGAGTAGAGACGACTTGGAGTAGAGACGACTTGGAGTAGAGACGACTTGGAGTAGAGACGACTTGGAGTAGAGACGACTTGGAGTAGAGACGACTTGGAGTAGAGACGACTTGGAGTAGAGACGACTTGGAGTAGAGACGACTTGGAGTAGAGACGACTTGGAGTAGAGACGACTTGGAGTAGAGACGACTTGGAGTAGAGACGACTTGGAGTAGAGACGACTTGGAGTAGAGACGACTTGGAGTAGAGACGACTTGGAGTAGAGACGACTTGGAGTAGAGACGACTTGGAGTAGAGACGACTTGGAGTAGAGACGACTTGGAGTAGAGACGACTTGGAGTAGAGACGACTTGGAGTAGAGACGACTTGGAGTAGAGACGACTTGGAGTAGAGACGACTTGGAGTAGAGACGACTTGGAGTAGAGACGACTTGGAGTAGAGACGACTTGGAGTAGAGACGACTTGGAGTAGAGACGACTTGGAGTAGAGACGACTTGGAGTAGAGACGACTTGGAGTAGAGACGACTTGGAGTAGAGACGACTTGGAGTAGAGACGACTTGGAGTAGAGACGACTTGGAGTAGAGACGACTTGGAGTAGAGACGACTTGGAGTAGAGACGACTTGGAGTAGAGACGACTTGGAGTAGAGACGACTTGGAGTAGAGACGACTTGGAGTAGAGACGACTTGGAGTAGAGACGACTTGGAGTAGAGACGACTTGGAGTAGAGACGACTTGGAGTAGAGACGACTTGGAGTAGAGACGACTTGGAGTAGAGACGACTTGGAGTAGAGACGACTTGGAGTAGAGACGACTTGGAGTAGAGACGACTTGGAGTAGAGACGACTTGGAGTAGAGACGACTTGGAGTAGAGACGACTTGGAGTAGAGACGACTTGGAGTAGAGACGACTTGGAGTAGAGACGACTTGGAGTAGAGACGACTTGGAGTAGAGACGACTTGGAGTAGAGACGACTTGGAGTAGAGACGACTTGGAGTAGAGACGACTTGGAGTAGAGACGACTTGGAGTAGAGACGACTTGGAGTAGAGACGACTTGGAGTAGAGACGACTTGGAGTAGAGACGACTTGGAGTAGAGACGACTTGGAGTAGAGACGACTTGGAGTAGAGACGACTTGGAGTAGAGACGACTTGGAGTAGAGACGACTTGGAGTAGAGACGACTTGGAGTAGAGACGACTTGGAGTAGAGACGACTTGGAGTAGAGACGACTTGGAGTAGAGACGACTTGGAGTAGAGACGACTTGGAGTAGAGACGACTTGGAGTAGAGACGACTTGGAGTAGAGACGACTTGGAGTAGAGACGACTTGGAGTAGAGACGACTTGGAGTAGAGACGACTTGGAGTAGAGACGACTTGGAGTAGAGACGACTTGGAGTAGAGACGACTTGGAGTAGAGACGACTTGGAGTAGAGACGACTTGGAGTAGAGACGACTTGGAGTAGAGACGACTTGGAGTAGAGACGACTTGGAGTAGAGACGACTTGGAGTAGAGACGACTTGGAGTAGAGACGACTTGGAGTAGAGACGACTTGGAGTAGAGACGACTTGGAGTAGAGACGACTTGGAGTAGAGACGACTTGGAGTAGAGACGACTTGGAGTAGAGACGACTTGGAGTAGAGACGACTTGGAGTAGAGACGACTTGGAGTAGAGACGACTTGGAGTAGAGACGACTTGGAGTAGAGACGACTTGGAGTAGAGACGACTTGGAGTAGAGACGACTTGGAGTAGAGACGACTTGGAGTAGAGACGACTTGGAGTAGAGACGACTTGGAGTAGAGACGACTTGGAGTAGAGACGACTTGGAGTAGAGACGACTTGGAGTAGAGACGACTTGGAGTAGAGACGACTTGGAGTAGAGACGACTTGGAGTAGAGACGACTTGGAGTAGAGACGACTTGGAGTAGAGACGACTTGGAGTAGAGACGACTTGGAGTAGAGACGACTTGGAGTAGAGACGACTTGGAGTAGAGACGACTTGGAGTAGAGACGACTTGGAGTAGAGACGACTTGGAGTAGAGACGACTTGGAGTAGAGACGACTTGGAGTAGAGACGACTTGGAGTAGAGACGACTTGGAGTAGAGACGACTTGGAGTAGAGACGACTTGGAGTAGAGACGACTTGGAGTAGAGACGACTTGGAGTAGAGACGACTTGGAGTAGAGACGACTTGGAGTAGAGACGACTTGGAGTAGAGACGACTTGGAGTAGAGACGACTTGGAGTAGAGACGACTTGGAGTAGAGACGACTTGGAGTAGAGACGACTTGGAGTAGAGACGACTTGGAGTAGAGACGACTTGGAGTAGAGACGACTTGGAGTAGAGACGACTTGGAGTAGAGACGACTTGGAGTAGAGACGACTTGGAGTAGAGACGACTTGGAGTAGAGACGACTTGGAGTAGAGACGACTTGGAGTAGAGACGACTTGGAGTAGAGACGACTTGGAGTAGAGACGACTTGGAGTAGAGACGACTTGGAGTAGAGACGACTTGGAGTAGAGACGACTTGGAGTAGAGACGACTTGGAGTAGAGACGACTTGGAGTAGAGACGACTTGGAGTAGAGACGACTTGGAGTAGAGACGACTTGGAGTAGAGACGACTTGGAGTAGAGACGACTTGGAGTAGAGACGACTTGGAGTAGAGACGACTTGGAGTAGAGACGACTTGGAGTAGAGACGACTTGGAGTAGAGACGACTTGGAGTAGAGACGACTTGGAGTAGAGACGACTTGGAGTAGAGACGACTTGGAGTAGAGACGACTTGGAGTAGAGACGACTTGGAGTAGAGACGACTTGGAGTAGAGACGACTTGGAGTAGAGACGACTTGGAGTAGAGACGACTTGGAGTAGAGACGACTTGGAGTAGAGACGACTTGGAGTAGAGACGACTTGGAGTAGAGACGACTTGGAGTAGAGACGACTTGGAGTAGAGACGACTTGGAGTAGAGACGACTTGGAGTAGAGACGACTTGGAGTAGAGACGACTTGGAGTAGAGACGACTTGGAGTAGAGACGACTTGGAGTAGAGACGACTTGGAGTAGAGACGACTTGGAGTAGAGACGACTTGGAGTAGAGACGACTTGGAGTAGAGACGACTTGGAGTAGAGACGACTTGGAGTAGAGACGACTTGGAGTAGAGACGACTTGGAGTAGAGACGACTTGGAGTAGAGACGACTTGGAGTAGAGACGACTTGGAGTAGAGACGACTTGGAGTAGAGACGACTTGGAGTAGAGACGACTTGGAGTAGAGACGACTTGGAGTAGAGACGACTTGGAGTAGAGACGACTTGGAGTAGAGACGACTTGGAGTAGAGACGACTTGGAGTAGAGACGACTTGGAGTAGAGACGACTTGGAGTAGAGACGACTTGGAGTAGAGACGACTTGGAGTAGAGACGACTTGGAGTAGAGACGACTTGGAGTAGAGACGACTTGGAGTAGAGACGACTTGGAGTAGAGACGACTTGGAGTAGAGACGACTTGGAGTAGAGACGACTTGGAGTAGAGACGACTTGGAGTAGAGACGACTTGGAGTAGAGACGACTTGGAGTAGAGACGACTTGGAGTAGAGACGACTTGGAGTAGAGACGACTTGGAGTAGAGACGACTTGGAGTAGAGACGACTTGGAGTAGAGACGACTTGGAGTAGAGACGACTTGGAGTAGAGACGACTTGGAGTAGAGACGACTTGGAGTAGAGACGACTTGGAGTAGAGACGACTTGGAGTAGAGACGACTTGGAGTAGAGACGACTTGGAGTAGAGACGACTTGGAGTAGAGACGACTTGGAGTAGAGACGACTTGGAGTAGAGACGACTTGGAGTAGAGACGACTTGGAGTAGAGACGACTTGGAGTAGAGACGACTTGGAGTAGAGACGACTTGGAGTAGAGACGACTTGGAGTAGAGACGACTTGGAGTAGAGACGACTTGGAGTAGAGACGACTTGGAGTAGAGACGACTTGGAGTAGAGACGACTTGGAGTAGAGACGACTTGGAGTAGAGACGACTTGGAGTAGAGACGACTTGGAGTAGAGACGACTTGGAGTAGAGACGACTTGGAGTAGAGACGACTTGGAGTAGAGACGACTTGGAGTAGAGACGACTTGGAGTAGAGACGACTTGGAGTAGAGACGACTTGGAGTAGAGACGACTTGGAGTAGAGACGACTTGGAGTAGAGACGACTTGGAGTAGAGACGACTTGGAGTAGAGACGACTTGGAGTAGAGACGACTTGGAGTAGAGACGACTTGGAGTAGAGACGACTTGGAGTAGAGACGACTTGGAGTAGAGACGACTTGGAGTAGAGACGACTTGGAGTAGAGACGACTTGGAGTAGAGACGACTTGGAGTAGAGACGACTTGGAGTAGAGACGACTTGGAGTAGAGACGACTTGGAGTAGAGACGACTTGGAGTAGAGACGACTTGGAGTAGAGACGACTTGGAGTAGAGACGACTTGGAGTAGAGACGACTTGGAGTAGAGACGACTTGGAGTAGAGACGACTTGGAGTAGAGACGACTTTGGAGTAGAGACGACTTGGAGTAGAGACGACTTGGAGTAGAGACGACTTGGAGTAGAGACGACTTGGAGTAGAGACGACTTGGAGTAGAGACGACTTGGAGTAGAGACGACTTGGAGTAGAGACGACTTGGAGTAGAGACGACTTGGAGTAGAGACGACTTGGAGTAGAGACGACTTGGAGTAGAGACGACTTGGAGTAGAGACGACTTGGAGTAGAGACGACTTGGAGTAGAGACGACTTGGAGTAGAGACGACTTGGAGTAGAGACGACTTGGAGTAGAGACGACTTGGAGTAGAGACGACTTGGAGTAGAGACGACTTGGAGTAGAGACGACTTGGAGTAGAGACGACTTGGAGTAGAGACGACTTGGAGTAGAGACGACTTGGAGTAGAGACGACTTGGAGTAGAGACGACTTGGAGTAGAGACGACTTGGAGTAGAGACGACTTGGAGTAGAGACGACTTGGAGTAGAGACGACTTGGAGTAGAGACGACTTGGAGTAGAGACGACTTGGAGTAGAGACGACTTGGAGTAGAGACGACTTGGAGTAGAGACGACTTGGAGTAGAGACGACTTGGAGTAGAGACGACTTGGAGTAGAGACGACTTGGAGTAGAGACGACTTGGAGTAGAGACGACTTGGAGTAGAGACGACTTGGAGTAGAGACGACTTGGAGTAGAGACGACTTGGAGTAGAGACGACTTGGAGTAGAGACGACTTGGAGTAGAGACGACTTGGAGTAGAGACGACTTGGAGTAGAGACGACTTGGAGTAGAGACGACTTGGAGTAGAGACGACTTGGAGTAGAGACGACTTGGAGTAGAGACGACTTGGAGTAGAGACGACTTGGAGTAGAGACGACTTGGAGTAGAGACGACTTGGAGTAGAGACGACTTGGAGTAGAGACGACTTGGAGTAGAGACGACTTGGAGTAGAGACGACTTGGAGTAGAGACGACTTGGAGTAGAGACGACTTGGAGTAGAGACGACTTGGAGTAGAGACGACTTGGAGTAGAGACGACTTGGAGTAGAGACGACTTGGAGTAGAGACGACTTGGAGTAGAGACGACTTGGAGTAGAGACGACTTGGAGTAGAGACGACTTGGAGTAGAGACGACTTGGAGTAGAGACGACTTGGAGTAGAGACGACTTGGAGTAGAGACGACTTGGAGTAGAGACGACTTGGAGTAGAGACGACTTGGAGTAGAGACGACTTGGAGTAGAGACGACTTGGAGTAGAGACGACTTGGAGTAGAGACGACTTGGAGTAGAGACGACTTGGAGTAGAGACGACTTGGAGTAGAGACGACTTGGAGTAGAGACGACTTGGAGTAGAGACGACTTGGAGTAGAGACGACTTGGAGTAGAGACGACTTGGAGTAGAGACGACTTGGAGTAGAGACGACTTGGAGTAGAGACGACTTGGAGTAGAGACGACTTGGAGTAGAGACGACTTGGAGTAGAGACGACTTGGAGTAGAGACGACTTGGAGTAGAGACGACTTGGAGTAGAGACGACTTGGAGTAGAGACGACTTGGAGTAGAGACGACTTGGAGTAGAGACGACTTGGAGTAGAGAGACTTAGTAGACGACTTGGAGTAGAGACGACTTGGAGTAGAGACGACTTGGAGTAGAGACGACTTGGAGTAGAGACGACTTGGAGTAGAGACGACTTGGAGTAGAGACGACTTGGAGTAGAGACGACTTGGAGTAGAGACGACTTGGAGTAGAGACGACTTGGAGTAGAGACGACTTGGAGTAGAGACGACTTGGAGTAGAGACGACTTGGAGTAGAGACGACTTGGAGTAGAGACGACTTGGAGTAGAGACGACTTGGAGTAGAGACGACTTGGAGTAGAGACGACTTGGAGTAGAGACGACTTGGAGTAGAGACGACTTGGAGTAGAGACGACTTGGAGTAGAGACGACTTGGAGTAGAGACGACTTGGAGTAGAGACGACTTGGAGTAGAGACGACTTGGAGTAGAGACGACTAGAGACGACTTGGAGTAGAGACGACTTGGAGTAGAGACGACTTGGAGTAGAGACGACTTGGAGTAGAGACGACTTGGAGTAGAGACGACTTGGAGTAGAGACGACTTGGAGTAGAGACGACTTGGAGTAGAGACGCTTGGAGTAGAGACGACTTGGAGACTTGGAGTAGAGACGACTTGGAGTAGAGACGACTTGGAGTAGAGACGACTTGGAGTAGAGACGACTTGGAGTAGAGACGACTTGGAGTAGAGACGACTTGGAGTAGAGACGACTTGGAGTAGAGACGACTTGGAGTAGAGACGACTTGGAGTAGAGACGACTTGGAGTAGAGACGACTTGGAGTAGAGACGACTTGGAGTAGAGACGACTTGGAGTAGAGACGACTTGGAGTAGAGACGACTTGGAGTAGAGACGACTTGGAGTAGAGACGACTTGGAGTAGAGACGACTTGGAGTAGAGACGACTTGGAGTAGAGACGACTTGGAGTAGAGACGACTTGGAGTAGAGACGACTTGGAGTAGAGACGACTTGGAGTAGAGACGACTTGGAGTAGAGACGACTTGGAGTAGAGACGACTTGGAGTAGAGACGACTTGGAGTAGAGACGACTTGGAGTAGAGACGACTTGGAGTAGAGACGACTTGGAGTAGAGACGACTTGGAGTAGAGACGACTTGGAGTAGAGACGACTTGGAGTAGAGACGACTTGGAGTAGAGACGACTTGGAGTAGAGACGACTTGGAGTAGAGACGACTTGGAGTAGAGACGACTTGGAGTAGAGACGACTTGGAGTAGAGACGACTTGGAGTAGAGACGACTTGGAGTAGAGACGACTTGGAGTAGAGACGACTTGGAGTAGAGACGACTTGGAGTAGAGACGACTTGGAGTAGAGACGACTTGGAGTAGAGACGACTTGGAGTAGAGACGACTTGGAGTAGAGACGACTTGGAGTAGAGACGACTTGGAGTAGAGACGACTTGGAGTAGAGACGACTTGGAGTAGAGACGACTTGGAGTAGAGACGACTTGGAGTAGAGACGACTTGGAGTAGAGACGACTTGGAGTAGAGACGACTTGGAGTAGAGACGACTTGGAGTAGAGACGACTTGGAGTAGAGACGACTTGGAGTAGAGACGACTTGGAGTAGAGACGACTTGGAGTAGAGACGACTTGGAGTAGAGACGACTTGGAGTAGAGACGACTTGGAGTAGAGACGACTTGGAGTAGAGACGACTTGGAGTAGAGACGACTTGGAGTAGAGACGACTTGGAGTAGAGACGACTTGGAGTAGAGACGACTTGGAGTAGAGACGAGACGACTTGGAGTAGAGACGACTTGGAGTAGAGAGAGACGACTTGGAGTAGAGACAGACGACTTGGAGTAGACGACTTGGAGTAGAGACAGACGACTTGGAGTAGAGACAGAGACTTGGAGTAGAGACAGACGACTTGGAGTAGAGACAGACGACTTGGAGTAGAGACAGACGACTTGGAGTAGAGACAGACGACTTGGAGTAGAGACAGACGACTTGGAGTAGAGACAGACGACTTGGAGTAGAGACAGACGACTTGGAGTAGAGACAGACGACTTGGAGTAGAGACAGACGACTTGGAGTAGAGACAGACGACTTGGAGTAGAGACAGACGACTTGGAGTAGAGACAGACGACTTGGAGTAGAGACAGACGACTTGGAGTAGAGACAGACGACTTGGAGTAGAGACAGACGACTTGGAGTAGAGACAGACGACTTGGAGTAGAGACAGACGACTTGGAGTAGAGACAGACGACTTGGAGTAGAGACAGACGACTTGGAGTAGAGACAGACGACTTGGAGTAGAGACAGACGACTTGGAGTAGAGACAGACGACTTGGAGTAGAGACAGACGACTTGGAGTAGAGACAGACGACTTGGAGTAGAGACAGACGACTTGGAGTAGAGACAGACGACTTGGAGTAGAGACAGACGACTTGGAGTAGAGACAGACGACTTGGAGTAGAGACAGACGACTTGGAGTAGAGACAGACGACTTGGAGTAGAGACAGACGACTTGGAGTAGAGACAGACGACTTGGAGTAGAGACAGACGACTTGGAGTAGAGACAGACGACTTGGAGTAGAGACAGACGACTTGGAGTAGAGACAGACGACTTGGAGTAGAGACAGACGACTTGGAGTAGAGACAGACGACTTGGAGTAGAGACAGACGACTTGGAGTAGAGACAGACGACTTGGAGTAGAGACAGACGACTTGGAGTAGAGACAGACGACTTGGAGTAGAGACAGACGACTTGGAGTAGAGACAGACGACTTGGAGTAGAGACAGACGACTTGGAGTAGAGACAGACGACTTGGAGTAGAGACAGACGACTTGGAGTAGAGACAGACGACTTGGAGTAGAGACAGACGACTTGGAGTAGAGACAGACGACTTGGAGTAGAGACAGACGACTTGGAGTAGAGACAGACGACTTGGAGTAGAGACAGACGACTTGGAGTAGAGACAGACGACTTGGAGTAGAGACAGACGACTTGGAGTAGAGACAGACGACTTGGAGTAGAGACAGACGACTTGGAGTAGAGACAGACGACTTGGAGTAGAGACAGACGACTTGGAGTAGAGACAGACGACTTGGAGTAGAGACAGACGACTTGGAGTAGAGACAGACGACTTGGAGTAGAGACAGACGACTTGGAGTAGAGACAGACGACTTGGAGTAGAGACAGACGACTTGGAGTAGAGACAGACGACTTGGAGTAGAGACAGACGACTTGGAGTAGAGACAGACGACTTGGAGTAGAGACAGACGACTTGGAGTAGAGACAGACGACTTGGAGTAGAGACAGACGACTTGGAGTAGAGACAGACGACTTGGAGTAGAGACAGACGACTTGGAGTAGAGACGACTTGGAGTAGAGACGACTTGGAGTAGAGACGACTTGGAGTAGAGACGACTTGGAGTAGAGACGACTTGGAGATTGTGCTTCAGCAGGACACCTCCAGACTAATTGTCTCCTACAAATGAATTATGTGGAGCTTTTCTTTTGCCTTGCACCTTGTTTAGTGACTCAGTGCTGGCGAACCACAATCAGTGATGTGAGTAGAGAGCTCTGACGTGGCAGCTCTCTGTGGTTTGTGACAGCCGTGCACATATACCAGATACATAACTATCTCTGCACTGTTCTCCTAACTGAGAGAGCAAAGCTGAATAACTGAAAACTGTCTCTGGAGACCTCATCCTCTTCATGCCTGGGTAGGAGCTGAGGTGCTTACAAGCTAGTGTGGCACATTAGCCTCCGAACTTTTCTGTGTGTTCCTCATCCATATGTTAGGAGTTGCTAAAGGATATTGCTTCGTGCAGTGTGGTGTTGCAGTTGCCTCCCATATGGGAGAGAGGATATATCAGGGCATTTTCTGGACAGAGGTGGCACAGTGAAGGAGTATCTGTGACCCTGCTGCCTGGTACATCTGTGACTGATGCATATGTCAGACCCTGCTTCTTCCTTTGGGTCAGGATGTACAAGGCAGAGCACTTGTTTGGAGTGGGAAAAGTAGCACTGAACAGCAACAGTAGTCACTACCTCCCAGTAAAAAGGGAGCAACGAGTCCAACTGCCAAGCATCACTTCTGTTTCCTTTTTTTTTTTTTAATTTCTTGCCTTATTCATGGCAGGATCAGTCTGCATCTTTTATCTTTCTTCATATGGGAGGTATATCATGATCAGATACCTCTTATTTTCCAGGGTACACAAGCGGTGTCTGCTGGACGGGATTATAATGGGAGCCTGCTAAGTGAGGTAGCAGTGGGTTGGGACTAGGAAAGATGTTCTGTCAGAAGCAGTAAAATTTACTTTTGTCACCCTGGAAAAGGAAAAGGTGACAATGCCCTTGTTTTTGAGCAAAACTGAATTTTACCGGTCTGATTATAAAGAAGCTTTGAGCCAGTCCTGGGCAGTGGTGACTGGAAACTCAGAACCAACCAAAACAGTTTTCGCTTTTTAAGAGCAGAGTGTGATATTTTGTCCTCAGCAGAGATTGTCTCAGTCATGTAGAGTCCCTCTGAGAAAACCTGCTGAGAATGTTTAACGTGTTGTCCTGGTGTTCACCTACCTCTAGGACTTCCAGCTGGAGGCTACAGAAGTGTACAGCAAAGTGGCCAAGCAGCTGGTGAAGCAGCAAAAGTACAGTGAGATCCGGCAGCTCCTCAAGTGTGTCAGTGAGTCTGGAGTGGCAGCCAAAAATGATGGGGATAATATTATCTTAAACTGTCTAAATGAATTCAAGAACATACCTGCTGAGGTAATTCTATTCTGCATCATGTCCTTTTCAAAGTAATGTGGGTAAATACCGTACAGGCTACAGAGAGACCATCCTGTGCTGCTCTTCTAGTAGTATCTTCAAACATTCTGGCTCTGTACTGCATGCATTGTTTAAAGGTGGGAGTGTGTATTTTCCTCCCTTAAGCTAGCTCCTTTGAGAGGAGATGATAGCCTACCCTGCACTTCCCAAATGAGTACCCACGGCGGGGTTTGAATCTTTTACTGACAGGACCTGCTAAATGCTCCTGACTGGGGTGGGAGGTGTTCCCTTCAGTGAAATTTCCCTGGTTAACGCAGAGGATATGTGGAGATAGACCTGCTGCCTCCACTGGAAACAACTTTAAGATTCCCTTTACCTACCACAGTGTCTTTTCCACCCTTGTGAAGAAAACAGATGTCCTCTAGCCTGACTAATAGAACTTGATAGAGGACAAGAGATTGACCTCATAGTGTTCTCTAGGGATACCCCACAGACAAGGCAGGTAGAAGAAAGCTGTGGTAATGGGAGGAATTGGACTTTGTATTTTCTGCATGTATGGTAGTGGTGGTTGGTGTCATGTAAACATCTAGCTGTGATCTCAGCAGCCCTTCTTCTAGGCAGAGGTTTGGTCCCTGAAGGAGTAAAGGTTTGCAAACGGTAGTCATTCTGAATGTGAACACCTTTTCCCTTCTTTGGATACAGGATCTTGATAATCTGATCCAGGATATGGACAGTGATGAAAACAAGGTATGTATAAGCACAGTAAAGGAACTCCTTTAGCAGGAGCTGAACAGCCCAGTCTTGGTCTGAAGGCATTGTGCTCTCTTCCAGCATCTTCTCTCTCATCCTCACCCAAGTCAAGGTTTTGATGGCCACTTCCTAGACTGTAGAAATCAGTGAGTTGGTTAAGGCTGTGGTGACTGAGTGTAGAGCTGTGAGATGAAGATGTGGATTGATGTTATCCTTATTGATTCATTGACAGTCCTTGGAGTGAGAGCTAGGCATTTGTAATAGTGGGAAGAAAAGTATTTCAGAGATACCCCAAAGGTGGCCATTTCAGCTTATCATTCTTTCAGGATTATATTGTTTTTATTGTGATTGGGAGTTCATAAAACTTCTCCAATTCTGTTATACACTTTTCCTCTTAGAGGAAATGAGGCCTGAACTACTTGGTTTTTGTTAGCTTAAATACCAGCCTGCCAGGCCCCCGGAGAGTCATGCTCTGTGAACTCTGGATGCATGTTTCTAGATGAAGAGACTGTGGTTCAGAGTTGCAGACTGTCATAGATCCTGAGGGCCATAACTAGGAATAAAATCTAAAAAATTGTGACTCTTCTCTGTCTTGCCCTAACTGACAAACTCGGTGTTTTATGTGGATTGAAAAATGGGCTTTTAGATCTGCCTTTTATGCAAGATTTATTACTGAAATGTATTAGCTCTTCTAGAAGAACCATAGAAGAGCAGTACACGAAAATGACTTTTCTAATCTTTGTCATGGGGATATGGTAACTTAATGCACAAAGTAGGATTATTAATGTTGATTTCATGGTGGTACTGTAAAGGAGTTTCCATAGGAGACAAACTGAGCAAAATACTTGTCTGTTCATCTTTCACACTGGGATCTGCTCTGTGCAATACTCTGCTTTATAACATGCTGCTACTGCCTTGTACAAGAAGCTTCTGAGCTAGATAATTCCAGTGAATCCTGGCTTAAGCTCGTTGTGTTAGCTTGCCATAGTTTTCTAATTGAGTTCTGCCTGCCTTTTCTGCTTCAGATCCAAGCGTACCTGATGTGCAACAAGTTGCGTTCTGCCTATCTGGTCTCGGTGAGACAGGAGAAGACCAGAGCAGTGCAGCTAGTCCAGCACGTGCGCCAGCTGGCTGAGAACAGTGGAGAAGACGTTGTGCAGGCTATCTGTACCCAGTGGCTTGCCGTGCACCAGCCCAAAATGAGAAATCGCCTTGCCCAGGGCAGTAGAAAGTAATTGACATTCGCCATCATGCAGAAGGGGAAGACTTCAAGACACCTGAAAGGCATGCAGTTCACCAGTCTCTTGGTAAAAGGGAAGTCTCCTGACTTGTGTTGGTGGCAAATGGAAGCTGCTAATGTGCCTCTGGTTGGAAGGAAGGGAACTAAATTACAAGTGCCAGTATTTTGACAGTGACTACCTCAGGGCGTTTTTGGGGTATTTCTTTGACTGGGGGGGTGGGAGGGTGGCATTTTCAAACTGAACAAGGAAGATTTTAGGTTTATGGAAGAGAGCACTTGTGTTTTTTAGAAATGCACTGACCTTTATTGCATGTATTTTATTTCTAATCCAGAAAACCTGTATAGAGAGGAGAGAAAAATCTCACCAGCTCAATGTAGCCTAAAGTATAAAACTTTGATTGTGGGTTTCCTGTAAAATTTTTCAAGATTGGAGAGCTCTTTTACAAAGACTGAAATTCAGAGATGATTGTTTTTAAAGCCTCTATAAAAAATTATTGCTACCTTCCCTCCCCCTCGTCTCCCCAGTGCAGTGTGCTCAACTTCTGTAGTTCATTTGAAAAGGTATGAACTGATTCTTCATGGCAGGTTTCTGCTGACCACTTGCACTGGCTGATGTACGTAGGGCAATTGAATCCTTAATAGATGGATGAATTTATAAAGAGCATATCCAGCAAAGGGACTACAAATGGAAAATCCTTTAATTTTTTTTTAATTGCCTACCTCTTTCTTTGCTATGGTAATATCCAATAAAGTGTTGTGATGCAGCTTTATCACTGAGCAGATGCCAGCAAATTTCAGGTATGGCAGGAAATAGGGAAAGATAGAGCTGTGGTAAAGTTCAGCAGGCACTCTGTATTCCTATCACACGGGGATTTTTTTGTTTTTGTTTCTTAGGAATATAATCTGTCCCTGACAGGTACAACAGAATGCTAGTCTGAATTTGTATTAAGTGGACATACTGTATAGATGCCAGTCATGCCAGGCTTTGCTCTGGAGCGTGTTAGGATATGTGAAAAGACAGTATTCTGTAGTGCAAGGAATGGGACAGTAGCTTCTGCGCAGAATTTCTGTGTGGATGGGGCTTACTGTGACTAGAAACAGAATGGAATTCTTAGGGTTAATTGGTTTCATGAAAGGGCAGATATCTTTGTGTAATTTCTGTGTTGAAGGATGCATAAAGAAGCAGCTGCCTCTCTGCAACCATGAGTGGGACATGAGAAATGAGCAGAAGAAAGGTAGACAGCAGTAGGACCTTCTAAAAGAAACAACACACAACGTGGCCACGAGAGTTTGTTTGCCAGTAGCGTGTACGTCAGCATGAGAGGTGGGAAAACTAGTTCACTTTTTTGTTAGATTGGTTAGGTTTTTTTTTTACTTTCTTCAAAAGAAACAACAGTATTTCTGAAGTGTAATATAACTGCAATATAACTTTTAGTACATAAAACAAGGGAGACTGTTTTGTACTACCCCTGAACTCACTGCAGTGACAGAATGGGCTTCCATAGCATTGAAAGGGACTTGCTCTATCTCCTTTGGGTGTTTCAGGAGCTGTGCTCCACTGACACTAACCGCATTTAGATTTCAGAATCTCCCAATCACAGATTTGCACAATCTCATTAGTGAGCAATACTAATGACAGCTGCTTTTGTTTTCTTGGCCAAACTGACCTAGCTTGCCATCAGCTTAGAGCTGTTAGGCTAATCCTAAAACGTGACACTGTCTATCTCTTTGATGACTTTTAACTCACTTCTAAATAACTAGGGGGGGGAGGTTCTACTGTAGATGTGCTTTCCTGTAATACCTACACTTCTGCTCAAGTTCTTTACAGCTGCATAGAGCACAGAGTCGAGTTTGTCACGCAGACCAGTCAGTTCTATACCTGCCTTTCTCCTTGACCTCTTTGCACTGTACCTTATGCACTTTATACAGTGTGTGTTGTAATTTGATGTTCTTAACCTGGAATTGTAGGGATCTATCTTTCACTGGAACTGGAATTTTGATCCTGACCAACTGCCTTGTGTCATGAATAGTGCAATTATCAGGAGGCTTTGAATTTTTGAGCTTCAGAAATGAATTGAGTACTGCCATTTAAACTTTCTATATTAATGACCAAGGATTGTTTACAATGGGAAAAAAAAAAACAGAATAAAGTGTTCTGACTGAAGGTTTCAATATATCTTCTGTTTGCTTTTTATCTCAGCGTAGCTGGGACTCCTGTTCTAGATCTGTATTTTGCTTTTGGCTATCCTCAGCAGATGAACTAGAAGGGGAAGAATTGTTTTGTCATGCAAAAATCTCTTCGCTGTGATGTCCTCGATATTTAGAGCAACTGGAATATCACCTCTTCAGAGGTCGTGCCAGTAGCTAGTTCAGCCTATACATGCACTCTCACAGACTAGTAATCCTCCTCAGAGAGCTTTGCACGGTAATGTAACTCTCTCTTACAACACTCCCTTTAAGGCAGCTAAATGAGCTTAAGATCTCATTTTACAGATCAACCTAGAAGGTATAAGTGACTTGCCCAAGGTCAGACAGAGAGACAGACACTATGTAATATATAGTTGCATGTCTTATATTGAATCTACCCACAATCTGACTTCTTTAAGCAGAGCACTGACCTGCAAGGGAAAAATACATGGCCTAGACAGGCTTTCTGCACTTTTTTTCTGTTTATCCTGAAAGCCACTTTCAAGATTGGAGACTCGCACAGAGAAAGCCACCTAAGCTTGCAATGGTAGATAACATGCCACTGCTACATTGTAGTTGTGGAAGGAAAAAAGGTCAAGTGACTGGGAGAAAGGCAAAGGGACTTCAAGATGTAACCCAAACAGCTTTCTAAGTTAGTCGGGCAGGTACAGTTGTCACCAACACCAACGAAACTGCTGCAACATTTCTGAAGGAAGATACATGTTCTCTTGCTGAAAAAGAAGATGGCTTTATTTAGTATTGCTCAGAGGTAGCACAGGACTAATCTGCATGGATAGCTTCTAGACAGCATTAATCATAAAATTAGCATTTGCTTTCCAAAACTGGCAGTTGTTCAGAGGAATGTTCATACACAGGTCCAAACACTTCTGGATTTTTTCAGAAGCAGAAGATAATCTTATAAGCTGTGGCACTTGTTTTCTAGCTGCTTAACTCTTTTAGAAATAATCTCCGATTATGGGTCCCATTATAGCAATTTGCATTAGACTCCCAAGACAGCAGTCTCATGGGTATCTGGATTGACTGAGCTGCCTCCTGAACATGCAGGCTGCATGGTGCCATGTCAGGCTGGCAGTTGTGGTTAGCCAAATCCCGTGACTGCTAGACAAACAAACATAGGGGTTTCAGTGCAAGTCTTATTCTTGTCCTGTAACTACACTGACCATAATATTAAGATAGGTCCCCGCTTCACCTATTCAGCTCAAGGTAGTTTACTGTTAAAGCAATGTTAAAGTCTCAAAAAAATGATTTTCTCACCTCAGTTGATTTTTTTTATTAATTCTGCTTTTTCCTAGGTTTGTAAATCATTTAGAGCACAGCTCAGGCTTTTGTGACAACTCTTATACCATCTCTGTTCAGTGTTTCAAAGCAGAGCTGTTAGTTGTTTTGAATAACGTAACTTGTCAATGCACAACTGCAGCCTTCCTGCAGCTTTTAACCTCCCAGTCAGCTGCACTGAGAACTGGGTTCTCAAAAGATACACCAACCTTCAGTTAACTTACTGCAATCAAGGAGCAAGATATTTCAGTGGCTAGAGGCCAAGTTCTGACAGAATACGGAGAACAGTACTTAATTCCAGTTAAGATCTGTACCTAATGCTTGGTACAAAAAGGCCAGCACCTGTTTCTGTGTACTTGAAAGCACATTATATGTAACTGCCAGAAACTTGAATACTTGCACTCCGCCATGTCAAAGAGAACGTAAGTTTAGCATCCTACCTTTTTACTATTACTACTATGGAGGAAAAAAAAAAAAAAACACCACAAGCTTTCAATACAGGTGATCTAATCCTAAGATGGTAACCTCCATTTCTAGTCTAAATACAGAGAACAACAGCCTCTGGCTGTTGTGAGAGATATCAAAGGTTGCTCGCTGCATTGGTGCTCTAATTCTTAGCTACAAAAGGGGACTGGTTGCTTACTAATCTCAATCCTTAAGTGTGCTATTCCAGAAATTCCTATCAGATTGTGTCCACAGAACCGTCGTGAGGGCAGCTGAAGTATCGGCATTCTTGTCTTGAGTTCTCTCGGCAGTGCTCTTCCCAGGAGCAGCATCGCTGTGCTCAGCCAGGTGTGCGCTTGAGGTGTGCGCTGCTCAGTCCCACTGGATGCCAAGGAGCTCACAACTCACGTTCCAGAGCTTCTTCGCTGTCTCATCATCCCGACCCCGTGAAGATACATATGCTGGCCGGCAATCACTGTAAGGGAAACATTTTATTTATTATTTTTTTTTAAAAATCAAAGATCTTCAGCTGCATTAGCACACTGAAGTGGCTATGGTAAGGTGAGGGAAGTGCTTTTACCCATTTAACTTCAAGACCAATTGAAGGAAGGGTGGGGAAAGCTATCCAGCAAATGAGCAAGCACTCCTGCTCAGCAACTGTGAGAAACTTTTCTTTCCAGCTGGCTAGGGAAGAATCGCTCCCTATGGCACCATGAACTGGCAAGTGAGTCTATCCCTGTCTGCTGTCTTGATCTTTACAAAAACCTACATATGCTTTCCTCTTCTGTGTAAGTTCTCCTTTGTACTACTAAAAAGGGCTATAAATGTTAACCAAGCTTCTTCAGGAACACCTTTTTTAGCAAACTACAAAAAAGCCCCTCAAACAGCCCTTTGTTCTAAACTATTTATTCCCTCCTATTCATCCCACTGTATTGCCACTGCATGAAAGGCAAAGCTGCATCTGAATACTAATACTGTAATAACCACGTATGGGTTCACATTATCCCCTTTTCCATTGTCCTCTGAACTGCAGCCCTTTTCTTCTCAGCTCCTACACTCAGACAGAACAGTGTCTGGAAGAGGGATCACGTGTTCTCATCTGTAATGCTAGATGCTGCAAATCACACGGAAGTTTAAGAGAACAGATGACATTTTATCTGATGAAATCTGAGATTTCTATCCATGCTAGTGTGATTTTTTACAGCCCAAGATGCCCAGTCTCTGATGTTCCTGAATACTTGTAGATTCCTTTTTTAATGTGTATACTTATCTTTTATATTCTGTTGCCTGGAAAGTGGAAAGACTTTGAGGCCAGTCCAAGGTAAAACCAGGCCCGCATGTGAATTACTGTTAAAGCTATTCCTTTCCCACCACATTCGTTTATGACTTAAAAATCCACCAAGGTTTTCTGTACTCCAGTACATAAGTGCTCCACTTAATCTTCCCTGCATGACTGTCTTTCCCAGAATATAAAACATCTATTTATATGTTTAAGTGCGATTAAGATATACAACCTCCCAAGTGAAGATCAAAGTCATTACAGAGACTGATCTGGTCACTTACCACATGAGAGGAAAGCTCTGCAAAGGCTCCAATACTATCCATGTGGGGAAAAAAAGGACAAGTTTTCAAAATACAGCCACTATACCCACTGAGAAGCTGATAGACACAACTGAAGGAAGCTGTTCAAAGGGTAGTCTCCACCTCTAGGATGATGTGGACTTGGACCTGAAAATCTCACCTCCTAGCTGTGCAGCACCATCAAGCCTCTCCTCTCTCTGGGAGCACAGGCCCTTTTTGCTCCAGTGGAGTAAAACAACAGAAAGAACCAGACTGGTCTGTCCAAGCTTGACTCAAGCGACCTCGTTAACTACACAGTTCTGCTGCAGAGTGATTTACCCCAGTTTACGACAGATCGTGATCAGAGCTCTAAGAATGTGACAGCCTTTCCTCCACTTCGAGTACAGCAATATTCCGAGCACTAAAGGAACTGCTGCTGTGTGATATGTTGCACAGGTCAGGGATCCCTTCTAACACAATATCCATTGCAACAGGTATGGAAGGGATAATGCTCTGGTATTTGTCACCTTCAATCTTCCTGGCATGAGTTACACCAGCCTCTTGCATAGTCCCTTCTTAATGAAGAATAACAGTAACGCTTGCTTTCTAAGCCAGCAAGGTTTCCTTCCACAGTACATCATTCCATCAGCTTGTACCCACCTGAAATACTGTCCCGTCACAGATTCTAGCTCCTCTGCTACTGCACAGTACACGCTGGTCTGAGCTCCTTCCCAAGGAGTCTTCAAGAAGAATGAGAATATCCTCCACAGCCACATCATTGCTAACGAGTGCCGGACCAGCTCAGTATGGACAGAGCCAGGGTGGAGAGCGTTGGCTGTAACTTTAGTGCCTATGGCAAAAGAAAGTAGCGCAGGAGAAAACAGCATGCGTCAGAGTGCCTTTAAACAAAGGGTAACACCCTCCTCAATTCTACCTGCAAATATTCTGTGACTTAAACGAGTCCAGCCACGGATACAGAGAGAGGTAGTGAGATTCTTAGTAGTTACTGCTTGCTGGAGCACTTCCCCACTCCCTTCCAAATCCTGCAGTCACTTACATGTCTTCTGTAAAAGAATGTGCGAAGCAGCCTGGGTGCTCAAACAGCAGCAATTCCCATCAGGCTTTGACAGCACTAGTTTTCTTTAACTTACTGTACTACTAGATAATGTACTACTACTAGAGAAGACGCTGCTTTTGTTTTAGTAAAATAAATACTAAAGTTTATGAAAAGGACTGAATAGCAAGGCTGTGACATATATTGTGACTTAAGAGGTACTGTCTAGTCCTACGCTTCTATTTTACAGGCCTTCAGCATTGAAAGCAGCTACATCTGCCTTAGCGTTTCCATTGCAGACTGCAATTTGACACAAGTACAATAGCACAATTATCTGCTTGGATGCAGTCAGTTTTTGACAAGCTCCAAATTAAAATTAAATCCTTTCAACTGTGCCAGGCTACTGAACTCCCCTGTCCTGTTGCTGTAAAGGCAATTGGTGCTTCAAGTTTCCTGGTTCCACAGATAGGAGCTATCCTTCCAAAGAACTGTCGGAGACCCTGCCTCAAACAGATTCATTTCTGCACAGGTAATTTCCAGACCTTTCTGCAATCCACCTTCCTCACCCACATAGCTCAACAGCCAAGAAAAAGACTGCTCCGCTCTCCTCTGGGACTTACCTTGCAGCCGCCTCGCCAGCTCCCGAGTGAAAAGCACGTTGGCCAACTTGCTGTGACAGTAGGCGAGGCCACGATTGTAGCTCTTCTCACCATTGAGGTCATGGAAGCGGATTCGGCCTCCGTGATGACCCAGTGAGGACACGTTCACTATGCGGGCCGGGGCCGACTGCTTCAGACGCTCCAGCAACAGGAAGGTTAAAAGAAAGTGACCTAGGGTTGAGAGGAAACTCAAGTCTTTCTCTAAAGGGTTCCCCTCCTGGAATTTCAAAGTACTTTCAACATCTTATTTACGCGTCGTAGCTTACTGCTTTCCTCAGTCCGGGGGAAAAGCCACCCACTGAATCAACAACTCAAGCTTTCTGGGGCCATTACGTTCTACTCCTCAGCTTCAAAAAGCTGGAACTGTTATACGTTGCAAACATCCCAGGCAACATCTACAGATTCTTAAATTAAGTCCATGATAAGCAAATACATTGCATTATTCTTTTTCACGACACTTGAACCCCAAGGAAAGCAGCTTTCATTTCCAGAGCTCTACCTCTGGGCTTCCATTCCATCACAAGAAAGAAGGACAAGAACACCTGGAAGGAAAGTTACCCTCTGGCATTTTGTCACAGATACTGAATGAAAACATGACTCCACAGGCCCTTACCAAGATGATTGACTCCCAGGTGCATCTCAAAGCCATCAGCTGTCTTGGAGTAAGGGCATAACATTACCCCAGCATTATTAATGAGGATATGGAGCTCCTTCTCCTCTGCAACAGAAAGCACATCATTAAATAGGGAAACAATGACAGAAGACAGACAGCCACAAGTCAGCCAAAAAATCCCCACCCATGCCTACACTGCAGCCACATTGTCTCCATAAAATAAGGATAACTGTCCTACCACAAATCCATTCACGGCCTCTGGCAGGCCCTGCTACCAACCACAGTGCCCAATGTGGTACAGAGAAGTTATGTGGGTCAGGAATTTGGCATTTGCTGAAAAGCCCCTGGCGCCAGCACAGAACCCCCTTCTTGCCTGGGCATGCAGACAATAGCGGAGTGGAGCTGCCCTCCAGGAGAGGCTCATCTTTCTGCCTTTGCCCAGAACAGAGATTGTTGCACAGTTCCAGATACAGCAGTTCCAAGTACAGAACAATTCCAGATCCAGCAAATGAAATCCGTATAATGAAGGGGAAGATATTTTCAGAGTCACACCAGCAGCATGCAGCGCTTGCACAACACCCTCAGCTTGCGCTTATAAACCCCTACAATATTATGGACGTTTATGGACGTGGTCACGCTGGAAGTCAACAGCAGTTCTGGGAACGGAGCAGGGAAATACTGCTCCCCAGGCACACTCTGCTGTATCCCTTCCCTAGCTCTGAAGGGTAGGCACCAGTCACCGACAAAATACGCTCACTGAAAGGAAGGACCTGGAGGCCTCACCTGCTAGAAAGTTGTCAGCAAACTCCCGGATGGACTTAGTATCAGCCAGGTCCAGTTTTTTCACAACGACCTGTGGGTTCCCTGTCTCAGCCCGGATTTCACTGGCTGCAGCTTCTCCCTTTGCTGTGTCTCTGCAAGCGATGATCACCCTCGCCCCTGCGAGGCAGAAAAAGCAGGAACATGAGCTGAGATGTCACTGCACGAGCTGAGATGTCACTGCACGCTCAGGGCTACGCCACGCAGGCTGACCGCTCACGGCGCTTACAAACAATGCATTGTTTCTATACGGAGCTGCCGTCAGTCAAGGGGGGCAGCTGACAAGCACAAAGCCTTTTCTAGTATGCAGTTAGCTCCAGTTCAGCCCAAACTTGTTTCCAGGTCAGGAAACGTACATCTGAAGTGCCTCTGTCCCGCTCCTCCCCGGTGAGGCGTGCCTATCACCGCCGTGGCGTGATGGGGTTGTATCGGCCTTGGGGACACCAGGCCAGCGGCATGTGAAGATACCTGGACTCCAGCCAGAGTAACTTTGAACGGGTTATGAACGGGCAGGTCCACTGCCTTACTAAGAAGGCATTTAACCCAAATTAGCTTGAAACGCGGGTAAGCGAAACGCAGAGCGGCGAGCCTCGGCCGTTTCCCTGCTTCAGACCAGGAGAACGCCGCGGTGCCAGGAACTTCCCCGCTCCCCCCAAGACGCTTGCGGCGCAGGGCGCTTCTCACATCGCAAGGCGCGTTTGCACGGCCCGGGCAGCGCCAGCAGCGGAGGGACCGGGAGCTCGCCCTTCTGCGGCTACAGCCGCGGGGGAAGCGCGGCTCGGGCGGTGCTGAGGAAACTTCCCGGTGCCGCGCGTTCCGTGCGGGCGCGCCCCGGCTGCCGCTCACCTCTCCGCGCCAGCTCCCGGGCCGTCTCCTTGCCGATGCCGGTGTTGGCCCCGGTGATGACCGCCGCCTTCCCGTCCAGCCGGGCGGCAGACTCGCACCGCCCGCCCGCCACGAACCTCCTGCGGGGGGGAGAAGAGAGGCAGGGACCGCGCGGCGGCCGTCAGCGGCTGCACACGCGGACGGACGGACGGACACACCCGCCGCCCACCCGGCCCCGTACCTGATGTAGGGCGCCGCGACCAGCAGGAGCAGAGGGAAGCCGACGGCGGCGCCCAGCGCGGCCCCCCAGCAGCTCACCCCCGCCGCCATCGTCGCCGCCGCCTGCTGCTGCTGCCGCCGCCCGCCCTGCCCGCCCCGCCCCGCACATAATGACTACAACTCCCAGCAGGCACCGCGCGCCCCCAGGCCCCCTCGCCCCCCTGCGGCCGTCCGCGTCAGCGCCTGATGCGCCCCGTTGGCTCCACGCCGCCGCCCCGCCGCCAGCACCGCCGCGAACCCCGCCGCAGCTCTCCGAGCGGCTCGGCCCCGCAGGGAGCGGCCCTCGGCGGCGCCTCCCGCCGTTACCTCCGCGGCGACGCGCGGCGCGGCGATCGGGCGTCTTTGAGGGGCAGCCTCGCGGTCGGCCCGAGGCCCCCGCGGCGGCCGATGGCGGGCGGGCCGGAGGGGAGGGAGGCGGCCGCCCGCCATGGCGAGCCGCGGGGCCGCGTCCTCGGAGCACCTGGAGCGGCTGCACGACATCTTCCGCGGGCTGCACGCCGACCTGCGCGGGGCCGCCCAGCGACTGCGCCACGGCGCCGCCGGTCAGTGCCGCCGGGGGGGGGGCGGCGGGGCCGGGAGCGGGGCCGCGGCCCTGAACGGCCCGGCCCGGCCTCGCCTCGGGGCCCCACAGCGGAGGGCGGGGGGAGGGGGAAAGGGGCGAGCCCGGAGGGCTCGGCTGGGGTCACGGTGCTTGTCGTCCTCGTTTGGACAGTGCACGGGAACCAGAACTGCAAAGGGCAGCCCTCAGAGCTGGTTTGGTTTCTCCAGAACCAGCCAGAGCCACGGGCAGAGAGGAATAAATGCCCGCACCTGGGAGAAGGGCCCTGAACGCGGGCTTAACTCGCACGGAATTTGGTGAAGGGTGGTTCGGGGAAAGGCGGCCGGCCTCGCTGCCTGGAAACGCAGCGTCTGTCCTACTGCCTGGCAGGGAAAAAAATGGGAAATGGAAAATCTGGGGAAGGAATGAGGAATGGCCACACGCACACTGTCCTGTTTCCGAGGCGCTGCGGGATCGGTGAGCACGGCAGGGAGCAGTGCTTCACGCTGGGAAGTGCCACACGGCAGGAGGCACAAAACCCAGGCTTAAAAGGACAGGAACTTCCCGTCGGAAATCCGTATTTCCTTGTGGAAAGGAGCCCGGTCGGTTTGTTGGTGCAGTAAAGCTCAGTCAGGTCTCCCTGGAGCTGTGCTACTGTCAGGCAAGGAGTTCTGAGCCGTGGGCTTAAACAGAATACTTACAGGCAGCATTTTTTCACTGCTTGTAGACTTTTCAACAAGTAATTACAAAATGATTTTTAGTCATGCTATGAAATGATAACGTGCTGGCCTTATTCGTACAATTTGTTGATGAAAAAATCCCAGTAGTACTTGTGTAAAGTACTTGTAAGGGAGTTTAAGATAAGCTAGGAATTTGCCTATCTGGTGAAGGCACTCGGCTTTCGTAATGTGCTTTGTCTGCTTCTTGTACATACGGTGTGCGAGCCTTTATTTTGCAAGCTGTCTGATCCTGAAAAAATCACAAGACAATAAACAGTATCGCACAGACGCTTTTAAGGTGATTGGCACTTCCCAAGCTCCAGGGAGGACAGAATGTGTCGTTCTTGGGCCGTCTTTGAGGGACTAGGAGCTTGGAAACGTTATTTTGCTCTGTATAAGCAAGATAACAAATTTCTAGGCCTAGAAATCTTTTTTTCCTTTCAGACTTGTAAGAAGGCAGCCTGGATCAGTTTAAACAGCCTGGATCGGTTTCGAATATAGACACTTTTCTTTAAGTAAATGTAGTTAACTGTACTTTTGAACTGACTCTGTTTCTGGTTGATTGGAATTATATCACGTCAGTGCTGATGAGAAAGTGGGTAATGTTACTGCGGCTCAAGTGCAGTGTCTTATTAATCCGACCGGGGGCACCCGGAGGGTAAAGTCCTGCTCTTCCAGTACTGCTCCCGGTTTCAATCAGTTTGAAATAGCACTTGTTTTAAGAGGGCACCGCATAAACCAGATTGTGAAATGACCTGTGTGAAACGATATATTGACTTCTGGAAGTTGTTTTCGTGCAGTTTGTGTCCGCGTTTTCACTTCCAACCTAGCCACACAGGCAGTTGTGTCAGCACAAGTGTACGTGGCAGAAAACCAGAGCAGAAGTTGAGGAGAGCCTGTTCAGGAACCTCCCGAGTCAGCATTTCCTCCTGCATCAGCTGTGGTGTGCAACTGCTTCGCTGATAGCGGCCAGCACATAATATACTAGTGCTTATAATGTAGCTTGGTCTGTAATAATTCTCCTGTGTGCCACCTGAGAGCAGAGCTGTTGGTTAGGCGATGGTTTTTAACTCTCTCCCAAGTCCGCTGCAGTTCAAGCCCTGAGCTTAATATGAATTGGAGCTGAAAGGGAGAGCCCATGGCCTGGGGAGGTCAGGTCCATGAGACGAGCTGTGTTAAAATGCTTTGATCACTTCAAAATTTTCTCTTATTGCTCTGTTGAGAGCTCAGTGGTTTAAAAACTGCTCCTTTTGCAGAGGGCCATATTTACAAAAGGTGTTATCAATGGCAGGTTTTGACTGGAGCAGAGATTTCGTAATGGTGTCTATACAGTTTTATCAAATTAGAGGAGTTTTACCAAGGTCACTGTCTGTATTTTCTGCTACTCAAAATTTTGTTTAGGACTGAATCAGTCTCTTCTGAGAGAGATGAATTAGGTTACTGCGCATTTATCAGACTTCTGATAGAACTTGGTTTAATTCTGCAGTACACTACAAGAGTGTCCTGGTGGTGGTCTTCAGTGCTTCTGCAAAAGCTTATGAAACACAGGTTTTTGTTCTGTTGAGACATGAAGAGTTTGAGAATTCTGCATTTACTGATCTTGGATATTAGATACGATAGTTTGTTAACACATACAGAATACATGTCTTAAGAGTTTTCTCTAAAAATAGAAAAACAATGGTGAAAATGAAATGAAAACGAAAGCCACTCTTTGGCATCCACAGCCCTAGACATCAGTACCCAAGCAAATGACCATTTTGAACAACTGAGATGTATGGTTTTGTTGGCAGGTTCAAATGCCTGATGTCATTCCAGAAGAGAGAATCATTTGGGCATTAGGCTGGGATCCTGATCTGATATCTTGATGGCATCTTTAATGTCAGGGTACTCCAGAGTACTTATCCTGTTCAACTAGTTAGTTTGTTGGGACAGCGAGAATGCAGGATACCCTCTTCGTTGGAAACTTCGGGGGGCACTTGGAGATGCAGATTGCCTCGACGTTCTGTGCTAATCCAAGTCACAGCTTCAGCCTTTAGTTGTCTTGCCGAATATGCCTGAAAATATGAAATGATGAGCTGTTTGCCGACCTGTTCTCTTCGTTATTCTTTCACATTAAATGTTTGTCAACAGCCAGAAAAATATTTGAGGTTTGAAAAGTGACTTTTGTCTGCCAAAGCTAGTGGCCAGCTGGTGGAAGGGTGGTTTTTTCTCTGTCCTCTCCCCAGCTTTTGAAAGATAAGAATAGGCTGTTCCTGTCTGAGGTAAGTTTTGACCTGGTGCCTCTAATCAGCCATTGGAGGTGCTTTGTTGCCGGTAAGATTGAGTTCTGCTGTCATTTCTCCACTGTTTATCTGACATGCTGCTTTTTCTTCCGCAGAAGAGAAAAAAAAACTAGTCCGAGAGTTTGATGAGAAACAACGTGAAGCAAATGAAACGGTAAACAAGTCTAGAATTGTGGCCTTTCTGACCGGTTGAAACATTGCTAACCTTAACAAGGACAGTACTTGCAAATTTCACCTTATGTTCATATGCCAGCAGATGAATGTTGTGTATTTTTTATATTTGATTCATTTATGTGATTAACACGTGTGTTTGTCAAGATTATGTGTGTGTGTGTTTATACATAGCATATATAGAGATACAGACACGTATTCATATTTTCGCTTCTTAGTGCTCAGTTTGGGTATCTCCTTCCCTTTGTTGAGCAAAGGAGAGTGGCGGAGGTACAGTTAGAATTGCTAGAGATCGTAGGGAGAACATGTAGAGAATCTGCTTTATGGTTTATTTGTTTGTTTTTCCTCCTGCTGTCTTTTTTCACGTTGGCTTAACCCATGTGATCTTTCTGTGAGTCTGATGGCTAAATGTCAGGGGTCCTGACTATTTAAAACCTCTATTGTGTGGGCCTCCTGGACAGCAGGTGACATGGAACAGCACACACAGAAAAACAACCAAAGAAAACATGTGAGGCTTGTCTTCTGTGCAAAATGTAATAGATTAAGCTTTCTTTTCTCAGTAATACGCTATTTCTTGGTAGCAGTAGAATACCTTTTTAGCCCGATCAGGGTTGTTGTCTTATTTTCTTTACCACAGTAGTCACAACAGAAATCTCCCCTGGCTCTTCCTAAGAGAATTGTTTATTGTAGGTTACAAATTTATTTTCACAATTGGTCACTTGAGAAAGTGACCAATTCTGTACTGTGATTTGCTGTGCAAAATGGTTCTTGATATATTCTGTCAGTACTCACATGCAGGTTATGCCTTTTTGGGGAAAAAAAAGTTTGAAACACATCTTAGATCTGAAAATGCGCCTCCCTTGCAGTGAAAGTAAAGCGAGTACCGATGGAAATAGCAGATTCCTCTAAGTAGGGATGCTTTGGGGTCACAGCTGAACATTCTTTTGGGAAAGATGCTTTATTCCTCTAACTTACTGGATTTTGTTGAGGTGTGTCTGTGTAGATTCTGGCTCATACAGGAGGAAAGCTTTAAGCGTTGTGAATTTGTAACAACTGTCACCAAAAACTGATGTGCAAATTCACGTATCCAAAATCTCAGGGTGTACAAATCCTACCTCCAGCCTCTGCTATCCATCCTATAGATGTTTAAACAATGTGAAAGTGAAAACTGCGCATTTTGAAGTTGCAGAGTGACACTTCAGAAAATACCAAGTCTTTAACCTAGGCCTTTTTTTCTTGAGGCACTGTATAGCTGAAAACCCGTGTGGGCTGAACAGCAATAGGCGGAACGGTGCCATTGATACTAGATGAGGGGCTTGGGATTAATAGCCCCAATCCCCAAATCACATAAAAACATGTGAATCCCTTCATCTGGTTGTAAGTTTTGAGTATAGCTGTTGATAAGAATAAATTTGATGCTTTAAAAAAATAAACACTTTTTTTTTTCCTTAAAGCTACGGGAAATGGAGGAAGAGTTGAAGTATGCTCCTCTGCCGTTCCGCAACCAAATGATGAGCAAAATCCGGGCATACAGAAGAGACCTCTCTGTCTTCCAGAGAGAGATTAGAAGCACAGATTTGGGATTGGGCCCTGGAAGTCAAGGGGATATGAAATATGGAATCTTCTCCACAGAAAACGAACAGAGTGTGAGTATCAGATATAAATTGTATTGAAAACTTGTGTGATTACTTAAAAGAATATTCCAGATATGTTGCTTACAGCATTCTACTTTAATCCACTTGATTTCTTTCGTAACTCCCTGTGCATCTCTTTGTGCATAACATGAATATCTTAGGGAGGAGAAAGAACACCTAGAACTCATAAGAGAGCTTTTCTGTTCTAAGACAAAGATATTAGTGTAATCAAAATGGTACTCCTTGGGTGCCCTGTGCCTAATGACTTACACGATGCATTAGAAAAAAAGACTTATTAAGTGTACTGAAATACTTTATTTAATCATTCCCCTGCAGCAGTGAAAATACAACAGTGATGCTACTGACTTCACTGATCTCGTTTTTGTCTCCAAAAATGTATGCAAGTCACATACACTGTAGAGGTTCTTCCACGGAGTTCCCTTTTAAGTGATCTCAGTTTAAATAATTTCCAAATAACATAAGAAGTCTTCTTCTACTTTGTACAGTGTTGATATGCTGCTACAGTGCAAGAAATACACCAGTTTACCATATCTGCTTAGATTCGTCTGAGCTAGTGAGACTGAATTTGCTTACTATCCTCAAAGATTAGTGTAATCTGTATAGAAAGTTCATAGAAGTGTTTTTCGTTAGGTTGGTTGGTGTTTGTCTGTCTGCCTTAGTTAAGGAAGGTTTAAGGGAGGCTTTTTCCTTAATGTCTTATTCTACAGTAGTAGGTATTTTTTTGCATTAGGTTTCTCTTGGTTGGTTCCCCTAAAACGTGAGAGCAGGATGTTAAACTTTCTGAGGCTAAGAAAATACTTTTTGAGCTACCTTTTGACCCTAAGGTCAAAAAACATTTCTTATTCTGTAGCTGAGGCAAGTGGAATGAAAAGAGTAGCTTTTTTACTTAGGAGTCCATCTGTTAGTGCTGTTTGTCTGTAATCCTTTTGGCTGTGTAAACCCTTAATAATCTCCCTAGCAACCAACTGCAAAGTCACAAATAAGACAGTTGAGGTACAAGTGAAAGGAAAAGTTAGCATCTGGAAAGCAGACACTGTTTTCATGTAGATGTTATTTGATAGAAAAGTGAATTATTGCATGGACAGGGTATTTTTTTTATAACTGTTATAAGTATTTATAACTCTTTAGCTGCATATCCTCCTTTTTCAAGGTTTAACTAGATTTGACCATGACATTATGTGAGTGAGAACCCTTTCAAAATTAACCAGGCTTCATCAGTTAACATAAGAAGCCTAGTACAAATGGCTTGTAATTTTTTAATACATCAGAAGCCCGATACCTCTCTTTGTGTTTAATATTTAAGTGTATATTGTTTTTCAGACTAATCTGCAGTCACAGAGGGTGCTGCTTCTCCAGGGAACAGACAGTCTGAACCGAGCCAGTCAGAGCATTGAGCGCTCGCACCGAATTGCGGCTGAGACAGATCAGATTGGCACTGATATAATTGAAGAACTTGGGGAGCAGCGAGAGCAACTGGAACGCACCAAGAGCAGAGTAAGTGGAGAAACTGTGGCTGTTGTGTTGGAACAACCTGATGTTAGCTTATTAGTGGGAATTGTGTGCCAGGAATTGCACTTGGAGACCCCCCCCAGACATGGTAGTCCAGTTAGTTGACATTTTGGGCTGCCACATTGCTGTGCTGTGCTCCTAAAAGCAAAATAATTACTGTTGATGGGCCCAAAGCATGTCTGTTACTTTGTATGTGCAAGACCAGGTGATTAGACCTATATACTGCTGCTTGAAAGATTTAGCATTACTGAAAAAATTACTGATCTAAAAAAAATGCTAGAGAATTGCCCACCATATAAAGCTTAATAGTAAAGGTTTAGATTTGGGAGACAGTAAATTCCTTTAATGAAATCAAATTTAATAGAAGCAGCCAACACTAACCTTCCAATAGTTGTTGGCTAGCTAAGGCAACAATTCATTTCTGAGCATCATAAAGCTGAAATGGATTATCTATTAACAGTTCAGTGCTCAGATGCATTGGGTCACACAGACCTGTCAGTGCAACATGTTTCTTTTCTTGCTAGAAATGTAATGGCATTTCAGACAGGTCTAGAAATGCACTAGGGGAGTACATGGTAATACCAGGAGACAATGCTGACAACTCAAATAACAAAATTAAATTGTAATAAAAAGGGCTAATACCAACTTTCCAATAATTTTAAATTAGGTAGAGGGGTAGGAAGTGATCTTAAATTGCATATAATTTTTGCATGTATCTAAGGAAATGTATACCTGAAAGTCTTATTTCTGCTTTATTAAGGAGACAACTCTTCAACCTGTATTGTGCTTGGACAACAACGTTGTCTCTGAATTTTGAGAATACGTGGTTAGCTTTGAACCCATTATTAATTACATTAAACACCAACTTCTTGCATGTGAATCTTCAGAGTTGATGTAAACTTGTTGAAGTGGCAAATAACTTCTGTTTCTTCTTAGTTGGTGAATACAAGTGAAAACTTGAGCAAGAGTCGTAAGATCCTGCGTTCCATGTCCAGGAGGTGAGTAGAGTAGCATGACTGGCATGCAGCTGCGCAGTACTCAGCAGGTAGTAGTGTTGCTTGCCAGTTTACAGACAAAAAAACCAACAACCTAATAACCCACAGTGTCAGCTGGAACTGCAGGGAGGTTTTAGGAAATGCGTAAATGGAGCATGTGCCCATGTGAAGATCTAATTTGTGTTTTCTCCTTCCCGGTAATTATTCCAGTAACGGAGTGCAGTGTAGGTGAGTGAACACTACTGAATCTGTGCTGCTCAGTTAAGATATCATGCACGACAACCTGTGCACTAAAACATAGCAAAGGGGAGGGATTTTGACATAAGCAAGTTACAGTGAATTGCTCTTGGTAACTTTTGATGAAATTCAGTTATTCAGGTTGGAAGAAGTTGTGCTACAAATCACTGTGAGTTTGCCTCTTGCTTTTTAACTGCTATTCAAAATAGTACTTTTTGATGTAGCAGAAACAGGGATAATACTTATGGAAGGTAAGAATCTGCTTTCATAATCAAGAAAAAGAACTACCTTGGATTTTTTTTTTCTTTTTTAACTCTAGAGTAGCCACTAATAAGTTGTTGCTGTCAATCATCATCATCCTGGAACTAGCCATCCTAGGAGGAGTGGTCTACTACAAGTTCTTTCGCAGCAGATGAATCTTCATGACTGAGATGAGTTGCTCCACTGCTGAGGAATGGGATGGGATGTCTTTCCTTTCACTGTCTGAGGACTGAACTGTCTCATGAGACAAAGCATGTTCAACTGAAACTGTACTGACAGTAGAAAGACAATGAATGGAAGTAAAGGAAAATGCAGAGACAGCCTTGAACTACCGGTGAGATTAATAAGAAGGTAATAAATATTTTATTGTCTTAATATGTATATACTTAACTAAGTGAATAAATCTTGGAATGTAATACAGTAGCCACTGATCAAGTGGAAAAGCTAGTTTATTTAAAAATTGAGAAGTTAACAGTATTTGCCAAGTGTTAATCTACCCCCTCAAGTGCCTCAGCAGAGCTATTTAATGTCCAACGTACCCAGCACTTTGGGTTCCTAAATCCGCACTTGCTCTTCACTGTCAGATTCATCTGGAGAACTAGGTGTTGGGAGTTCATCAAAAGCAGTGTGCGCCCCTTCTCTCGTCTGTCCAAAGCACGTTGCTATCACGTCGACTGCAAGGCTAGCAGTTGCGTTCACTTCCTCTTGAGAAGCTCCAAGCAGTGGGTTGACTTCCACCATGTCTACAGCCGAAAGCATTCCTGTGAAAATTATTTACAGCTTTGTTACTGTGAAAAAGGGTTAAATCTGTAGTAGGGTTTCTTTTGTAGCCTTTCACTGTGTGTAGCAAGTCTAAAACTTGAACTTGTGACCAGTTGTACCCATGTGTAAGTAAAATGGGCTCAAGTGAGGGTAAAAGTCTTTGTTCTTAGATGCAAGTTAGTGGTTTATCTTTAGTTTTCTTACATCGTCACTACCTCACTCATCTATGCTTTTAGCATTCAGGAAAACCAAATTTGATGTTCCACCTATGTTTCTGAGGTGCACTCTTTTTTTAAATCCTGTTTTCTCCTAATCCACAAGTTAGGGGATGTAAAATAATCTTACATAGTAATTTTTGCCATCCCAGTCATGATTCTGTTGAAGTCTGTTTTCTTTTCTTTTTCCCTGTACCATCTTTTACTGTAAAGAATTCATTGTTAAAACAAATTAAAGGAAACCTTCATGGCAGAAGGAGGAGGATCTTCATATTATGTCAACTGCAGTATATAATTGGTGAAAAGTTGATTTGCTAGCCTCAAATCCTACAATAGGAATTCTGAACTGTTCAAAATCATTTGCATCCTTTTTCCCAGGTGCTCGGTTTTTGCATCTGTCCTAATGTGGATAGGAATAGGGGGACAGTATTTTACAAAGTGAACAAGCCATTGGTGGCATTAGTTGTCAATATACATATGCACTTTATTTACTTTTGGTAAAACTGAGGTTGATTTAAGCTGCTTCCATCTCCTGGGGTATTGCCTAATGGTAGGATTTTGTTTCCCTTAGTAAAGGTTGAATTTACTTCTTAGGCACCTTCATTATGGGTACGTTCATCGTATTAGCTAGTGATACATGAAAAACATATCTATTATGGGCTGTATGTAGTTTGTCCTTGTCCTGTTTTAGTGCAAAAATATTGATCAACTCTTACCTGTGTTGTGTATTTCCTCTGCAATGTACATGCCTTCTCTGTAAGTTAATCCGCCTAGAACAGGAGTCCCGGTTGCTGGAGCCAGTGAGGGATCAAAAGCATCGATGTCAAAACTCAGGTGAATAGGTCTCTGTCTCCTGGAGACAATAAGACAAGAAAAGCAATGTTAAAACCTTAGACTTTTTCTACTTGTATTTTTTACTGTCCAGTCTGATCAGCAAAGTAGCGTCATGTTGCATGATGTTAAAGGTCCCTCCCCTAAGTCCTACACCATGTCATATATATTTGGGAAATATTTTTTTTTATTCTTTGGATTTTCTGGAACATCTTTTAGCTCAGAACTTTCTCTAATGTGCATTGGGAAAACAGAAGTTTGTCTTTCAGTTTTCACTGAGAATCTGCTCTGAATTGATTTGGCTGAAGATAAGTACGTTAGTTCTGACCATGTTATCTGGTACATCTCCCTGGCTGCAAGAACATAGAGAAATATGATATAATCCAGCCTTCCCTCCTCTTGTTCAGAAAGACAGGTTAAAAGGCTGAAACTAAAAGGCTGAAACACGGGTTTGCATGGTGTCTAAGATGGAGAAAGCAACAAAGCTTGAGGATTTCCATAGATGGGTGGTTGAAGGCTCCAAACTCTGCCACGTAAGCCTAGTTGATGGAAAAAGCAAAGGATGATCTCAAGCCCAAAAGGTGAGCTGTTAAAGAAGTGGGCTGTGTACTTCCAAAGTACTGCAGATGTTTATCTGGATTAGCAGTTTTGTTACTTGGCACAGCTGCAGCTAGAAAATGTGAGCACACCTTTGGATACAAAAGCATGCAGTTAGGAAGGTTATCGTTCCCAGCTTTGATCCTCTCCCTGTGTCCCTATGCCTTCTGGCATGATTCGTTCCCTGACCTGGTTCAGCAAAATCAAACAAGGTTAGCAAAGACTTCGGTATTGAACTCGAGTAAGGTGCAGTTTAAGTGATCTTCACTAGTTGAACTGAAAATAGCAGTTATCATCAGGACAAGATATGTGAGCGTAATCTAAGGAAGAAGCCATAAAATGCTTTTACCTCATGTACTGACAGCTGAATTCAGGTTACTGTCAGTTCATATATATATATATATATATACACACACACACACACATATATATATACACATGTATATATGTATGTGTAATTAATATATTATTAATGTAAATTATATTAATATAAATAATTTAAGGGATACTCTAGACTCAGAGTGGATTCAACCCTTTTAAACTGCAGCAAAATACAGGATTCCTCAAGAAATAGGACAAATAATACACAACAGGTTCTACTAGTCAACACAGTTGTAGTTCCTCTTGTAGATGTTTGCCAAACACTGTGAAATGGTTGATTTCAAGATGTGTGGAAGTCAAGGACTAAATTCAGTGCTAAGACTTTACAATTTACTGGACACTTTCATAGTTCTGTTAGGCTGCCTTACATCAACAGTGACAGTGACCTTCACCTACATAACTTTCAGGAAAGTAGATACTCAGTGAGCAAATGACAGAGTAGTTTAAGTACGTCAGAACCATAGTTTGTTACCTGCGCATCAGTTGTTCAAATGTTCTTTCCATAACTTTCTGAATCCCAAGGCGATCAATATCCCTCATGGAGAAATAGTGGATGTCATAGTTTTTCAAAATATAGCTGTTAGAATAGAATTTAAAAAAAAATCATTACTGGCTTAAACTTACTTAAACCTAGCAACCGTTGTGAACAGCCAGATATGAATAGAAGCCCATGATTTCAGAGTTTACAAAAATCCTTTAAATCAACTTACTATTCAGCAGGATCCACATCCCTCAAACCAATGTACACAATATCTGATGCAGAAAGGCAGGGCTTTAGCCAGGAAAAACCAGGAAGCTGTGGTACCTGCAAAGTTTTGTATTGGATTAGTTTAATGACATATATAACAAACCTGTATTTAATACTTCCCTCAATACTTTATTTATAGCATCCTTTCTCTGCCTCTGCAGAGAAGAGTTCAGCACTCAAGAGTTTGGTTTCCTGATTTAATCCATCCCTGACTATGTCATAGCATTTTACCTGAGCTGAATGTTAATGGATGAAGTTTTTAATTTTACATTTTCTAGGCTGAAGAGAGGGAGTAAAAAGCCCAAATCCACAAGCAATAGCTAGTTAGCATCAATTAATATATTGGGAAATTATAAGAAGCTAGATACCCAGATGTATCACTTAAATCATGCACTTAACAATAAATGTGTAGAGCCAATACAAGAAGACTTTGTTTCCCTCCCTCATATACTTTTTAATTACTAATTATATTCTAGTGACAATATTTGAATTTGTTTTTAAAGTCATAACACACCCATAGCTATATGTATTCATATTGGGACTAAATAAGCACTCAGTATAAAATATATATACATATATATATTTGTTGCTCTGACTTTGTTCTAAGACATACAATGTTCACCTTAAGTGAACTTCAAAATTGACAAGATTTTCTTTTGCTCTATCTTTCCTACAGAAGTGGGCACAACTGCCAAATAAAAGTCATCCCCTTTAACTTATGGGAAATTAACAAGAAGTTCAGGAGCCTTCTATATTAACCTTCTTATGTCCTGGGGATATTTCAAGAAGCCCCATTCATTTTGCATTACTTTGGGACTTCTAGCAAGTTTGCAGAAACCATACAAAAATTATTAGAAAGAGGGAAGAATTTGAAAGCACCAGATGACACTATTCACTTGTAGATAGAATTTGTTCAAATGAATTTGGATGAGAAAAGCAGAAGAGCTTTACCAGGTAACATCAGTCTTTCTATGCCAGACAGGTACTAATGCAATAATCTGTTCAATAGCCATAAAAACATTCAACACTCTTGATCTTATTTGGAAGAAGCATTCTTCCATCAACACAGCACCCACAAGATTTATCAGGAAAAAAGCAAGACAACTACTCAACTTCCAGAATAAAATCAGGAGTCTGCAGACCTAGTGTCCATTCTCAATGTGCAGTTGCTAATCCTGTTCCCACTCTCCAGACTAAACTTCAGCAGAAGCAGATTGTGGTAGGAACTTTTGATAGAAACAACAAAGGCCCCAGCTATTGGCAAATGCATAGGCTACCCCTACAGTGTCTCCAGTAGATGCCACAGGTATTTCTAGAATCATCCAGTGGTTTGGGTTGGAAGGGACAATAAAGATCAGCCAGTTCCAACCCCCTGCCATGGGTAGGACACCTCCCACCAGACCAGGTTGTTCCAAGCCCCATCCAGCCTGGCCTTGAACACCGCCAGGGATGGGGCATCCACAGCTTCTCTGGGCAACCTGCTCCAGGGCCTCATTGCCCTCTGAGTAAAGAATTTCTTCCTAGTACCCAATCTAAACGTACTCTTTTTTTAGTGTAAAATCATTACCCCTTGTCCTGTCACTACACCGATAAAGAGTTCCTTCCCCATCTTTCCTGTAGGCCTCCTTTAGGTACAGGAAGGCCGCTATATGGTCTCCCCAGAACCCTCTCTTATTCAGGATGAACAACCCCAATTCCCTCTGCCTCTCTTCATCAGAGAAGTGCTCCAGCCCTCTGATTATCCCTTCTTGTGCTGGGGGCCCCAGGGGGAGATGCAGTCTGCAGATAAGTCCAAAAGGACATAAAGGCCTTGGGCCAACCTACTACTTTTAGCATCTTGACAGCAGCAAAAAACAGCCATGCGCATTCCATATGCCCCGGTAAATGGCTCTTTTTTTACAACTTTACCTATTTCAAAGACAAAGACTCTCTCTTTAAAAGCACTTGTAAGCTGGTCCAGCTGTCCTGATTTGCCAGTAGCACTAACACTAGAGGGGCCAGGAATCATGCAGGAACAGCCCATGTCAGGCCCCAAGGTTGTCAAATCATGCAAGAGCCAAACTAAGCAGAAGGGGCATGCAAGATACGCAGGAGCCAGCTGTCGCCAGAGGTGAGCTCAGCACAGCTCTCACAGGCTCAGCTGGGGGGAGGTTCCCTTTTTTCCTCCTGGTGGTGGAATTGCTGCTGTTGCACAGCCTCGGCACCAACTCAAGTCATTATGCAGACTGGCACCATGGTCAGCTGCCACGTGGACTTGGGCTTCAGCCCTTGCTTTCTGTACAACCAACAGGAGTGCTAACCCAAATAAAAGCTTTCTCTCATTCTTGGTTCTATGTCTAGGCATATGTATATATATTTACATGCATTTGTGCGTATGTACATAAGTATGCACATATATACACATAAACAATACATAGTATTGCTTGCACTCAGATAAAAAAAAAAAAGGCCTGCATTTGCAATACTTAAGAAAGCACCTCATGCCAGAAAAAGTAAAATGCTCAGAGGATTTCAACGTAGGCTAATTGTACAAGCAAGATACTTACTTTATCTTGAAGCTCTCTCAAGAGAAATGAAAGAGGTTGTCCATGGAGGTTTCCAGACTGAGTTGTAAGAGGGGTGTTGATATCAGCATGCGCATCCACCCAGATCACGCCGAGGTGCGGGCACTGCCGTGCATGGCCACTGACAGAACCAAGTGCCAAGCTGCAAGTACAGTAGCAAAGTCTTTAGTCAACTGTGCAAAACATTGTCCTTGTTCTGAAGGAGAAACAGGAAGTCTCTGCAACTTCAGACAGCAGCAGTCATGTTTCAACACATCAGGCACTCCTGATGATGAACAAAGGGCGTGTCCCATACAAACTGCATGGCATGCCCACTCCCAAGTAACTCTACAGGACAGTATTTGTAATGAAAGATTAGAAAGAGCTCTTTTCTCTCTCTCCATCGTCACCCTTCCCATGCTCTAAACTTCAAGTGTTCTAGCGCCAATGATCTCTCAGAAAAATCTAATATGCTAACAATCAATTCTGCTGTTCACCCATTTTGCCATATCACCTTCAAAACTAAATTCATTCTTAGATGCCCTACCTTCTTCAACCAATTCTCACACCAAAAGTTAGTGAAAAGGAAGAAAAACAGTCTGACATAACAGCTATGAAAAAGTGGTCTGGGTGTGGGCATTATAAATCAATCCTAAGAGTTGACATCCTGAGAGCAGAGGGTGCAGAACAGACATATCACTAAACATTCAGAGAACAAACAAACAAACTTGCAACAATTTCTAAAAGGACCTGATTACACAAACTTTCCCAAAGAGGAAAATTTAATTTGTATGTTTGCAGATTGCTGAACAGTCTGGAATTAAGCTGTGCTGTCTTTAGAAGGCCAGGTTTTTATAACTGACTTGTATGTCCCACCCTGAAAGCACCAGCAATAACATCAAAATGCTACTATGGTACTGCCAGGAAATGACCCCCAAGTTATTCTTGCTGTCCTCCTATTTTTTATTTAAATTCTTACATTCCCCTTCAAGCTTCAACCCACAGCACACACCGCTAATTGTTCCTAGTTTGTGAGCTCACCTGTGATCACCTCCTATAGTGACACAGCTGTGTCCGGCAGCTACCGCTCTGCTTACGGCATCAGCCAGCACCTGGCTGGCTAAACCCACTGACCGTGGGTACAAAATCAGGTTGTTGTACAGTTCATCGTTGGGAACTTGAGTGAAATTCAGATCTCCAAAGTCATACACTTGGCATCCTGGAAGCACAACAGCAAAAGGAGGAAGTGAAGTTAATAAACAAGTGCCCAAAGAAACATTCAAAATAAGGTCCCCTCAAAAATCAGTTAGGCAAGTTTGAAGGGAACAACAGGAAGGGAAATGATTCATTTGAGTATTTACAAACCCTTGCAAACAAACATCTCACAACTTTACAGATTAGAAAGCTTACGATAAGTGTCACTTTAATTTAGCAATGATACAGGCCAATCGTATAAAGTCACCTAAAAAAGCAGCTTTGTTTAATTTCATTATTCACAATTTTAGAACAAAAAAGTATAGTTTGTATTACTGTCTTCCTAATTAGCCAAGCTGTATACAACCTTACATGAGCTTAGTTGCTGAAAGATTGCCTAGGACTACATTTCAACAAATATAGCTGAGTCCTAACTGGTATTCTCCATTTTTGAACCCCATGAAAATCCAGGCACAAGAGCATCAAGTTAACAATAAAGGAACTTTTCCTAAAGAACTCCTGAGCAACTAGCGTCTCATAAGAGAACCTGACCATTTTCTTAATGCAAGATGTTCTAGATGACATTTTAATTCTGGGACTTTTATCTCAACCCTCTTTTGAGATCCTGTCGTTGCGAGTTACAACTTAAATGACTGTTGAAACATGACAACATTCTTGATCTTTAGAAATTACTGTTAAGATTTTCTATCTATTTACTCTAAAAACAAGTTCCTTCAGAGATTAGGAAACAAGGGAACATTTTTGGGTGCATCTCCCCTTTCCCACCCAACAGAAAAAGAGTTTACTTTAATTGGCTGCATCTTAACTCTTTTCCATACACATCTTGGAGCTCAGCCTTTGAAGTTCTGCTGCCCAACACCATGTGCTTTCATAAGAGTCTTTCAGATCTCACAGGCCAGAGCCTCAGTTTCAGATAGGCCTATTTGCTGCAGGCACTGATGAGGACTGTAAAAGGCATCTACAGCTACACCAAAAGTAATACCAGTCATGCCTCCCTAATTTGTTCCTCAATCACTAGAGTCTGTTCACAGTTCAAAGCATCCAGGCTACAGCTCGACATTTTGCCTTTAGCCATTCAATGCCTACCAAGGAGCTTTGAAAAATTAAGGCAAGCAAATCACCGTGAAAAAATATCCCACTTGGGACTGTGTGATCTCTGCCTCATTTCCATTAAGCCATTACCTTAATATCTATGAAAAAGGCTCTGTGAGTTTCCCTGGTGGAAATAAGATTAAAGTAGCATCGACAAAAACATGACTTTATCATCATTTGAAAGGATTTTGGACTGATGAACAGAAGAGAGGAAAAAGGTTGAGTCACTTGTGAGAATTAGGCTACTGGGAAATAGGCAAGCATATTTTCTATGGCAAGGCCATATGTGGACATACATTTGCTAGGAGAGGACATGGTAGCTAAGCACAGGTACTTGACAAAGGATTAAATGAATGCAGCGTCAGCTAGTCTACAAGAAAGCACATTATCTACAGATACTTAAAGCAATAAGCTGGACCGTGACATACCACTGCATGGTTCTCAAAAGACATCCCAGGCATACACAAGATTTTTTTTCCCCACCCTCAAGCAATACCTAAATAGCCAGCAGGACAACAGCTCTGGAATTCTGAGCTCGTGTTTTTCAGATTTCAATGTGCTATCTAATCTTAGTGACTTTGCCATTCATCATACATATCTCAAAGATCTCTTTTTTCTTTTTCCTTTTTTTTTTGGTGTGTCTTCCCTCAAGACCACTTCTGAGGCCCATGCATGCTGTTGCTCATTTCAGCATTAAAGGTTTGATGAAAGTACCCGCGTATGCTTAGAAGACAAGTTTTGGGAATAAGACTTCAAGGCACTGCATTAGTCAATAGGTATCAAGAGCTTTAGAAGATGCTGTACAAGTTAAAATTTTCCACAGTCCTTTCATTTAATAACTGCTGACATCTGTACGGAATAAAACTGCAGTTGGGCAGCTGTGTTCATTGACAGCACATTATATACCACATAACGGAGAAAAGGACTGCCACATAAGGCTTGTTCTCTTACAGGACATACAGCACATCACAATATTTTTACCCATTAAAGGGTGAAAGAGAACAAAAGGGAACTATACCATGAAGTTGTATCTCTAGATCAGTGTAAAACAAAGAGCCAACCATGCCATCTTTCATAGCACTTTAAGACTCTTCAGGGTATCCTCAAAGCAGGACAAAATGTCATGTCAGATAAGACATGTTTAAAGGAATATCACTTGTGCTCAAGATTTTTATTTTTCCTTCTTTACTCTTTCCAACACTATGTGTAAGGCAGGATAACCTGGTTCAGTCTCTGAATAAAATAAAAAAATATCACATGTAAGCCATATGAACCCAATGGTGATTGTAAGAAACAACTGGGATATATCAGAGATTGCCACACAATTTTAGGGTCAAGAATTCTGGGAACTTGTCCACGTTTTGAACAAACAGTACTCCTACACCTCCTGTATGAAGATGCCTCTACTTTTATAAAAAGCAGAATGTCTATTAAAGACAATAGATGCCATCTTCAAAAGTTTATTGTTGTTCACGTGGAGTTCCTAAACCTTGTAGCAGCTTCTTTTCTCAGCTTTGTGTTTCCCTCTTATTTAGGCCCACTGTGTTTATGTACTTGCAGAGGATAGCTCAGGCTTCCCTGGGTGACTTGAATGGTTTCAGCCAGCTCTCCCATGGTTATCTCATTAAGATACAAACAGACAATCTCAGAAGTAAGTGCTAACTGGATCCTAAAACTTGAATATCTTCTCTTCCTACTATATATAGTGTATATATGTACACATACAGAAGATTTTAAAGAGCATATTTTTAAAGAGTATAGAGTATCTAGATTATGTTTATATTTTTTAATATGCATAGAGTTTTGAAAGCTACGATTGAACGACCCTAGTGGAAAGTTTAATGAATGACAGAACAGTACATAAACTGTGCATCTTGAGGTGATTAGAAGTATGTGCACATGTACTTTTTAGGATTGAACAGATAAAGAAATTAAAATTGGCATGTGCATTTGTCTTAGTGCTTACTGAACAAAGTAAAGGAATCCATGTCAAATTGTCAGGGCTACTAAAGTCTTTTCTTCAGTTCTCTTTGAAGTGTCTTTGATAGTCTAATGCTTAAAGACCTGAATTACTTGCCACATGATCTGCCTGTATATAGTTTTGACTTAAGGAAGTAGAAAAACTAAATCTTTCTCAACTGAATTTTGCTGCCCAACAGAAGTTACTGGATGGATAGACATGCTGTAGTGCAGTGCACTAGTGTGTCTTGCTGTTATTTGGCTATTAATGAAAAAGTTGCATAATTCACCACCCCTTACTTTCTTTGGTAGTTGGGCTACTCTATGTTTTAACATACTAATAGCTATAAACAAACAGCTTTTTAGACACCAGCATAGGAAGTTAACAGGAAGAATATACGTGCATCTTTTGAGACACAGGTGATCCAAGTTCTCAGAACTGGAGAAATATGTGGGCAAACAAGAAAGCTAGCTGCCTTACATTCATTAAAAACACAGCATGCACCCTATTTGTCAGTGCAGCTGGTCAGGTCTGGTCAGAAACAGTAGGGTACCTACTTCAGTGATCAAAAGTATTTGTTCTGCCATGTGAAACATTGTTTTCAAACAAAAAATAAAACACAGGAGAAAGTTGTGCTGTGACCAGCAAATTCATTGCATCTGTGACATAATCAGGTTACATAGAATGAAACAAATTTCTTTTCCCCACCAGCTGTGGGAACTTGCCAGCAGGTGTTTTTGTTTCAGACCTAATTGTATTATCTGTCAAAGCCACACAAAAAAAGTATCAGTTAATAGGAGAGATGAGAACTCCAATTGCCCAGGCTCTAACACTCCATCCCCCCAACTATCAATAACAGCTTCATGGATGTTACCTCCTGTCTACCAGTCTCTACCTTAGCTTTTTTTTTCCCCCAAACAGAAATCAGGGAAATGTCATAAAAACCTCAGTTCCTCCACCCTTGTTACCCACCCATTTTACTAGTTTTACAGTAAAAAGCACCATCAAGTTAGTTTGTTTTAAAAAAGTAACTTCAAGCAGAAATACTTTCAAGCTAAGATTCTTTTGGAGTTAGGCTCTCTTTTTAGATGAAGCAGTACCATTCAGTACTTAAAAACTAACACCACAGATGTTTGCTATAACTAAAGAATATTAAATTAAGTATGATTAAAAGAAGTCTTTTACTGCACTTCAAAGCTCTAACAGAAGAGATTTTTCATTTTGATGTAATTTGTTCAATTAATGAGTGAATTACCAACACTGCAGGAAGTGTTTAACCAAATCCATAAAACTCAGCTTTATCAGCACGCTGGCTCCCTACCCATTTTAAAAGGAGATCACTTTTTCAAGCGAGGGAAAAAATGGCTTGATTCAACTTGTGCTGTTACAGGAGCTTGAAAGAGGTATCGGGGAGGTGAAGGTGTCTGTCTGAATACGAGCACAGTATAATTGCATAAGTGTGCATACTAGCACACAGTCCTTCTGCTACTATGAAGGATTGTGTGAAGACAAACATCTCTTTTCTGCAGCTGAAGAGTACAATCCTTAGTGGCTCATTCCCCCCCCCCCATATCAGGTTTTCAGTCAGCAGAGCTTCTTGGGTGCACATTTCAGCCAAAAATGAACATTAGCTTGAAATATTTTATACAGTAGATCCTTCCTAGCTCTACTTCTTTTGAGCAAGACAGGTTAGGAAAAGGTCATATAGGCATTCAACCAGCAGACAAGGGGATAGACGGCAGTCACTTCTTCCGCTTGCACAGCCAGAACCAGAACTTTAACTGGTAAAGAAAAATCAGCATTTTTCAAAATTAGGCACCTAACTTGTAATTGGAGAAGGGAGGGAAAAAGTAGAAATACAAAGTAAAAACATACTTAGGAAAATAAAGTTTCCTGCATGCCTTTTCAAATAAGCTAGCAATGTAGCACTAGGGCTCAACCCAATGATGCTTACAACTAGGACATAAGGTACTGTTTAGCAAGCTATCTGGCAATGGCCATGTTCATTTCCTATCGTCTTAAGCACAACACAGGTCTTTTATTAAGCATTCACAGCAGGTAGTAGTTACTATAGCAAGTCATTCCCCAGCACAGATTTAGAGAAAATTATTCTGTAAAAGCAGATGACTCAAGTCTGGGAGCATTTAACTGAAAAACATCTGGGTAGCAGCAGGGAAAGCCTCCCCATCCTCTTTCTACTAGGATGCTGCACCAGAGCCATAGGCAGGAATTTGACAGAAGAGGATCCAGCTTGCAACATCCAGGCTGGCTGCTGACATTGCCCCATGGCATGCTAGCGTAATACAGTTACAGTGAGTCTCCTAGGCAGCAAACAGGAACCAAAACAAAAGCTTGTGGAACATGAGGTAGAAGTCATCTCTTGATACAGCCTTTTTACTCTGGATGTTTGTGGACTAGAGGGGGGAAGAAATAAATTAATGGCAAAATTTAATCTGGAAACCCAGAAGAGGAGAGATGTAAGTAGTCCAGCAGGATTTAGAAACACCACTGTTAGCACATCTCACTTTGTGCTATGTGTTATATAAAACCACTCACATGAAAGCATCACTCCTGCTTATGCAACAGAGCTGTTTTCTCAGATTACAGCCTCCTTAGCACAGAAAGGCTTTTCAGGAAGCAGGGGGTATTACGAACAATGCTTATAGACAACATTTTACTTCCTGCGAATAAGAAGGACTACAAGTTGTTACCATCCTTTTCAGTATACGCTCAATGACTCACATGGACTTTACTTCGTAACCCCTTCTCTGAGACACAGGCAAAGTGTTGCACAACAGCAAACAAATGACTGGTTCATTATGACCAGTGCATTCTGAAACCTATTTTAAGACAGTTTTAACCCTCCAGATTCATCTGGGAAGTGGGTATGTAAGAATAACTATGTAAGCAAGGGCATACTTTTGTTTTATATGAATGAAACTAGGCTAGCAAGGTTCACACTACAAGGGACTAAAGCTCCAGCAACCTAGTTTAATCATAAACCCTTTTGCTTTGAAGCTCATTAAGCACTAATTCTCTTTAATATATATCTGCTGGAAGAAATCTTGTACTAGTTGCAGACATTTGATGGTTCAATGGTTTTCAGCTACAAAATTTCACTGAGGGAAGTTCATGTCTCAGGAATTTCTACCCTCCTTTTGGCATTCAGACAGGTCTGGTTTTAGGCAAAGTTTCTGTATCAGTACCTGTTTAAGAGGCTTCTGCTCATCCAGTAACAACAACAAAAAAAAACAAACTCAACTCCAACTGCTACCCCCAAGTCTGAATTAGTCTGAAGATGTCCTTTGTATACAATTAGCCAAGAAGTATTTTTCCAACCCCAAATTAAACAGCTACCTCAATTCCCTTTGATACCTTTATAACTTTAATCACTTACGAAATCCAGTACACTTGACCTGAAGAGGTCTTCAAAAACGTCAGCATCAGGTGTTGAGAAACATTTGTACTGTGGCTTGCATCAGAGAGGAGACAAGGCTGCAGCTATTGTGCTCTGTCATTCCATTGACAAAGCCCAGCACAGTTCCACTTCCCTTTCAATGAGCTTAACCCAGAAACAGTTCCTGACAGCAAGGAAGCGCTTACAGACGTAGGATGTCATAATACCAAAACAGCTTTCCTCCACCAGAAGCTCCTCATGCTTTAGACTGTTGCAAAAGCAAATAGTTGTTTTATTAGTTAACCCCTTAAGGTAACACAAGGACAGGAGAGCAGAACATATTAGAGCTTATTGAAGGTGTCTCCTTCCCTTTCAGCTGCTACCAAAACTAGTATCAGACCAGCTCGTTTCTTTATACTATAATGACAGATTTCAAATTTTGCATTTGATGTTGGTGCTTCATACTCTGCTTTTCACCAGATAGTTTTTATAACTGAAATGTAAGATTTCCATCTGAAAGTAATCCTCCATATCATATCCACACAAGCACATACCTATCATAGGTGCCTTGTTCTTGTGAGTCCACAAAGAGACGGAGCTATAGTTAATAAGAAAGCAATAAAAGATTCCATGCACTGTAAAGCAGATAGAAAAACAATTCATTATCTAGTTTTTCCAATCATTTCTTTTTGTCCCTCCCCAATAAGTCCTCTCCTTCAACACCATTCATAGTAAGTATGTATATAACAGATTGTGGATTGGAATAAGTGCAGGTGAGAGCTGAATTTCTTCACCCACAGAATAAATTAAGCCATGCATTAAAACTGATTTTGTAATACAAGGATGCAGGGCATCACCCATAGAACTAGAAGAAATACAAAGCCTCGAGGAATTCTGTTCTTTGATCATCTCCGTTTACTGCAAGACTAAGAAGAAATAATTGATTCAAGCTTCCTGATCTGCATCAGTTTAGCTTTAGTTTAAACACCTCTAAAAAAAAAACTAGTATGATGAACAATTAAAATTGAAGCACCTTGTGTGCTTTAATCTAAGTTCACTAAGTTTCTTTTGAAGCCTACTTCATGGATAATGTACAACCTGTAATACGCATCAGCCAAATGGAGGTGGGAAATCAAAGACTGCCCAAGGGCTTTCCAGACTGAAGAAAAAGTAGTAGACAGTATATTTCATCAGTATGGGGAAGGGAATAGGATTGCTGACCTATCACAAGGAACGCTTAAGCTCCATGTACTTTCACTGCTAATGTTTCTCCAGTAACTTATAAGACTAATGGTAATCATGCAAATATCAAAGTGTCCATCACTTAAAAGGATGGACCATAACTGGTGTCAGAGCACACTCCCCTACTTCCAGCTTAGCTTTCTGTGCTCAGGGCCAGCTAGCAGATATGATCTGTTGCAAAACAGCAAGAGCATATTAAAGTCTTAACGGATACAAGCAACTCTTCAATATCTTAGTCATTTACTGGATGGGCTGATGAAAATTTTCTTAACACTGCAGCTACAGCTCTTACCAGTCTGCCTCTACTGAACCACAGCACTAGTACTTACTATCCATACCTTGGTGCACAATTAAAAGACTATTTCTCAGGTGAAAATTTCAAGAGGAGGATAAGATTTAGGGTGAAAAAAAGGAGATATGTAGAAGCTGCTTCATGATTTATAATCAAGGCAGAAACTAACCATAAGATCATCTGTTGGTGAGACAGAAGAGTTAAATTGCTTTTTAAAGGAGCAGATGTCAGCAGGGATCCATTGGTTTTAGGCAAAGCAGGAGAGTATCTCCAGTCACATGGGGATTAGCAGCCCCTTTCCTCTTTTAGCAGTTACTCCTTAAGTTTCACTACACTGACCTCCTGCATCCTATTACTGAAGAGCTTTGTTCCTGTGAAACAAAAGAACAGTAACATGATGGTTATTCTCTTGGACAAGTCTAATCTATTTCTGTCTGTAGGCCACATGCCTCTGCAGTCTACCAACTCATCAAGCAAGCAACTCAGTTCCAAACTTTTTAAATCCATTCTAGAGTAATAAAAACCCAAGTCTGACTAAACTCAGCAACCCAGCCACGTGCAGCTCTAAATAGATAAATAAACCTAAAATAAATCAACAGTCAACACACATGAATGAAGACTTGGGAAGAAATTTTATACTAGAGTTGTTTCCATGTTAGCAACAGCAAGGATGCTCTAAGTCACCTCAAGGACTACAGTGATTAACACAACAGCTACTTAGTGCTTGTTAAAATCTGAGTGGTCCTTTTCTCTTCCAAGGAAGGGGGGACCGGGCAACACTCCAGATTTAAGTTGGATCAGATTCTCTGCTTAATCTACAGTAGGCGTGAGAGGTCCAAAAAAACTCTTAGAAAAGAATTCACAAACATGACTTCATACTTTGCATCTTCTGTAGCTTAGGTCAAGATCAGAACTGTGCGCCCTGTCCTCCTCCACACCATGGAGTTACAAATTTCTATTTTCATATTACATATTTACTTCTTTGGCAAGATTGAAGAGTCCTTTAAGGTGTTAATATTTTAGTTTCCCTTCGGAAAAGGAACAAAGCCAAAAGACAGACATCACCAGAGTGATTAAGAAGCCTTGCAGGCTTAGTCAGTTATACTTTAAATTATGCTTGCTACAGACTTGCACACCCACTGTTTTTGGCTTGGGAGTTGGATTCCTGCTACATTAGCTCTGAGTACACCTCAAGCTACTACCACCATGTAGCAGCATTTGCTCTGCTTCTAACAAGGGGATGGACAACAAGCTAGTGGCTCAGGTTCATCTCCGACAGTCTGATACAGGCTAGTGATACCATCTGCCTCTCAGCTCCCTCCTTGAATTTCAGCCTAAGCATAAACAAGCTGTTCAGCAGCAGTCATTATCCTAGGCGGCCAAAAAAAAAGATATCACACCATGCGACTACAGCCACAGTCTCTTTCAAGGGAGGGATCCCCCAGGAAGTAGCAAGTAGAGCAGCAGCTCAGGAGACTGCAACAGGACTATAAAAGATCAGATACTAGGATAGAGCGAGAGGAACAGATTTCTGCCACCCACCCATGCAATACAGTGCTAAAAGGATGAACAAAAGATTATGGTGTTCTCGCTCTTTCTGATGTACCTTTAGCACTATCAAATGAAAGTATTAAATCAGCTATATAAGCATACAGAAAGCCATGCGGTGCCTTGATATTCAGAGTACTGATGCATAAGGCTAAAACAAACAAATGGTGCATGCACCTTACTACCCGAATGCTGCAGTTCTAAAGCGGACTTAAGAGCATCTTCATTTTACGCAGATCAAATTGAATGTACAGATGGAAAATGAGCAAGTTGAACCTTAAAATTTCAGGCAGATTCTATTCAGAAATCTCTTCCGCTTGAACTAACTGAGTGCAATTTTATTTAAGAGTCACTACATGCAGATTTCATCATAGGAACACTGCCCCTTTTCTCCATCCATAATTGCTCTGACTGCCCTGAATCCACCTTTCCTTTTCTGCTGGGAAGCATCTCCCCATTGCTGGCCTCGTGCCCAGTTCCAAGCTCGTAATGACACAGACAAACACCGCAATCACATCTATAGCAATCTCCAACATCCCTGCTGGAGGGGGAAATGGCAGGGTGGGGAGCACTTTCTGTGGACACAAAAGCTTCAGAACTAGCCAACACATATAGAAGAATAGAAGCCCTATATATTAGGCAGACATTTCTTTTTTAATGAGAAATCTGCTCTGCTGCAGTATTACCTACCTGCTCCTGTAAAACAAGCAACAAGGACCCATGAAAACAATTCTTTTAACAGAATGGATAACTACAAGACTCTACAAGATTCAAGGTAATAATAATAAAACCATTGTTCTACTGCCTTCTTCTGTAGATAAGAGAAAGCATTGTGTTAGAAAAACGAAGACAAAGAAAAAAGCAGCTAAAGTTTCAGAGCCAGTTCAGTGTACCACAGGAGGCCAACCAGCAGCATTATCACATTACTACAGACAAAGTTATCCTGCCAGCCTCCCCAAAACAGTACTTTGTTAAGTTTCCATGAACAACAGATGTGCACAATACAAAAGGCTACCTGGTAGCTTCCTCCTCCATCCAACCACCCAACCCTCAAGCAGATTGATTGCCTTTGCAACACAGACAGCTGTGTATGCTGGTGACTGCAATTGTGTTGTGGTTTAACAGGATGGGCCCTCCCAGCAGGGTCTGTTACAGTTTGTGTGCCATCTGAACCTGCTCGGATGAGAGCTGCAGGGAATTTACGCAGCAGTATAAACATCAACACCAACTGAAAAACCTATCCCAGTGGAAGAATAGGTCAGCAACATGAAACTGGAAATGCAGGAGGAAGAAATCCCAGTCTTAAAAAAAAAAATCTTAAGGGGAGAATGATAGAATATCTCCATGTTCATTACTGATTAATTAATAAGCAGTCCATAAGCAACTAAATAAACAGTGAAAGTATTCATCACCTTCCCCTGATTTTTGAGTTTAACTTGATTCATTTCTATCCTTGCATTTTTTGTTACTGGAACCCAGAAAGGGCTCGTAGCCTCCTTTCTGCTCACATTCTCCAAGTTTCTACTGGAACGAGTTTGTGTCATGCAAATGAGTTTTTTTTTTAAATAAGGATTCTTATAAAATTGGAAGTCTAATAGCTAAACTATTTGAAAGAATATGCCAAGCCTTCCAGTACAGAATTCTATCATCAGTTGCTAAAAAAGCCTACTGTCTACCTTCTTGCCTAGAATAAGGTATCCTTTCAGACCTGATAATTTGTCAGTTTTCATTATCTTTAAGCTCAGTAACATCTAGACCTGCCTTTATTCCAGTGTATAAGAACTCTTTTGGATACCCTCTATTTTTGGTGGGGTTACAGATCATAATCACTGTGAATTCAAATGCTGCCACAGATACCTAGGGGGTGCCGAGACATATCTCAACTTTGTGCAATACAAAAGAGGAAAGGCTCATCTACTCATTTGATCACAAATTGGGGTTTTCCAGCCCATGAATCATGAAATATGCACAGGAAGCCCACAGGGCTGCGCAGAACAATAGCCTCCATTTTAAAGGTCTCATAATTCAGATTAAGTTTGCCGGAGGGTTATTAAGCAATTATCTTTTTTCTTCATGCATCTAGATTCTATTAGCACTAACCACACGCACAGCAGTTAAGTTCTTTCTGTTGCTGGTCCAGCTCTGCAGTCCATCACCATACAGCTTTCAGCGATGCTTTCTACATTAAGGATTCTCTGGGACAGGATTCGGTTAAGTTTCTCTCATGTAACGTTTCTAAAAACTGCAATACTGTATTCATCAGTTTGTAGACACAATAGATGGGAGAAGTTGAAGCCTGAATAAAGGCTTGGATTTCGTTAACCATCGCTGCTAGTGATGATGATGAAGACCACCACCTTTCCACTCGTACAGCCTTACACGCAGTGCTTACAAAGGAAGGGCGAATCTGGAGGTTTCTCCAGAAAGTTCTGCATCCCATCACCCGGGAGCATACAGCTGCCTTAGGAATAAGCTCGGTAACCGCGATGGACAGAAGAAGAGACACGGTGTGAGAAGCAAGAACCACGCCGGGTCGCTCCCCCCGGCCCCCCCCAGTGTCCAAACGCTGCCCCCCCGGCCCCCCCCGCCCCGGGGCCGCCCCACGGGAGGGCCGTGCCGGTCCCCGCGCCTCACCGAGCCCAGCCAGCCGCTCCAGCAGCCCCGCGGCGCGGACAGTGGCGGGGCCGCGGTCCACTCCGCGCCGTTTCTGCGGGACAAAGAGAAGGCGAGGCGTTACCGCGGCGCCACCGAGCCGTCACCGGCCGCGGCGCCAGGCGCCGGCCGCCCCCTCCCCGGCCTCCCCTCCCTCCGCCGCCCGGCCCGGCGCCCACCTGCCCCCGGGAGAACGGGGCTCCCACCACCGCCACCGAGTGCGCCTGCCTGGGCCGCTGCAGCCCGGCGGGGGCCGCCTGCCCGCGGAGGAGCCGCACGAAGCCGCCGCGCAGGGCCATGGCGCAGGAGCCGCGCAGCCGCCGCCCGACGCCCACCGCCGCCGCCGCGCTCCTCTTAAGCCGCTCCAGCCCCGCGCGCGCCGCCGGCGCCCCGCCCCCGCCCGCACACCCCCGGGCCGCCCGGCCAACGGCGGCGCGCGCACGCGGAGGTGTGTCCCGCCCCCCGGCCCCGCGCGGCCGCGGCCAACGGCTCCGCCCCCGCCCCCCGCCGGCCCTGAGGTGAGGGGGCGCGCGCCCCCCCCGCCCCTGCCCCTGCCGGCCGTTAGCGGCCGTTAGCGCCCGGCCGCGCGCGCCGCCCCTCACCTCCCCTCACGGCCCCGGCCCCGTCAGCCCCTGCCTGCCCGCCTCACCTGCGCTTCACGGGCTTATTCCCTCTTTAAAAACCGCAGCTTCATCGTTCTTTTCTCCTCCCATGTAAGCGTTTTTCACCCTTTTCTCCCCCATCTCCGCAGTCCCTTTGCCCGCCAGGTGTTTTTTCTCTGCTGCCTCAGCTCACCCTTTGGAGCCCCGGCCCAGCCCTCCCCTTGGCAAGGTGCAGGACAAGCCGCAGGGCCTTCTTCACCTCCTCCTCCTCCTCCTGCCCAGCCCGACCAACGACCACCCCCAGTGTCTCCCTCCCTCTCACGGCGGCCTTGCTGCCCCCAGAAAGGTGAGCGACCGAGTCTGTGCACAGCACCCCCGGACCCCAGGGCACCCTGCGTGCAGAGCCTTGAATCACAGCATCGTTAAGGCTGGAAAAGGCCTCCAAGGTCATCTGGTCCGACCACCCCCCTACCACCACCACCCACTAACCCATCTCCCCAACACCCCATCCAACCTTTCCTTAAACATCCCCAGGGACACCTGTGAGGAGAGCTACGGGCACACTAAGCAGCCTGGGGCAGAGAAGGCAGCACAGGTGGTTCGGCTTGGAAATCTCCGCATCAGCGGCAGGTAAAGCACCTGAGGTATAACTGCAAAGCACTGAGAGCACCGTGCGGAGTCTTTAAGTCTTTGTATACAAAGCCAAGCCTCCAATTCCTTATGTGCTTAGATGGCAAGGACCCAGAAAGCGCTGCTTTAAACTCCTGAGAAAGCATCGCTGAACAAAAAAAAAAAAAAAAGCCAGTATATAAGGATGGCACGGACAAAAACAGGCAGGGCAACGTTTATGCAGTAGGAACGTTAAAGGCAATAGATGAACGCCCGCGCCCGCTTCACGGCGGTGGTTGGCACAGGAGCCGAGCGCGACCCGCGATGCGCACGGCCGGAGGGGCCGCGAGGTGCGGGCGAGGCGCCCGCTGGCGGCGCTGCGGGGCCGGGCGCTGCCCGCCGCCTCTCCCCGCCGCCTCTCCCCGCCCCTTCCCTTCTCCCCGTCCCCTCCCGCCCCGGCGGAAGCGGGCACGCACCGCGGCATGGAGGGGGGCCGCTCCCGGCCGCCGCCTCGGTGCCCCCCGGGCGTGGAGGGGCGGCCGTACCGCTCGGCCTCGGGGGCGCCCCTGGCGCTGCGGCGCCGCCAGCACAGCGCCTCCTGCCGGGAGCTGGCGCTGCGCCGGCCCCGCCTGCAGCTCCGCTCCCTCAGCGCCGTCACCTCCGCCGTCTGGCTGGCGGCCTACGGCATCTTCGTGCTCAGCGAGGTACGAGGCCGGCCGCACCCGAGCCCCAGGGGCGGCCCCCGGCGGCCCGCGCGTCCCGCCGGTGGGTGTTCGCTTGGTAGAGGAGGGGAGGTGCTGGGGGAGGCGAGCGAGTGCCAGCTGGACGGCCTGGGGTTGTGGTGAGGGAGCCAAAGGGCGCTGCGCCCCCGCCTATCGCTGCTGTCGGTCAGACCGTGGCAGCACAGACTGCATAAGCAGCCGAGAAACGCTCAAGTGCTGGCTCCGGTACCTGACCTTTGACCCATACTAGCACAGAAGGGCCAACTGCCAGGCGCAGACCTCCCGGTTAAACTCAGTAGCCTGACTCAAAAAGCTTGACTGTGACCAACACTATGGCACTTCTCAGTAATCTTCCCCAGGAAATGAAGGCAGGGATGGAGACTTGAGTCATGTGGCAGTGATTCTAATACGAAGAGGTGGTTCACTAGTCTCTAACTGGAAGCTGTTTTCAAGTCTTATTTGTTCCAGAAATATACATCCCAGCCAGAGGTTACCAACCACCACCTTCCTCCTTGGTTTTATATGTGCTCACGTGTCTCGTATACAGCTACAGTCGTTGCTTTCTGCCAGGAAAGGAGATCTGAATGTCTGTTTCTCTGTGGATTTCCATTCCAGTGATACATTACTGCCTTTTTCCATGGTGACAAACCTTGGGAGAAATCCTGTATCCTTTCTCTTTGAATGTGGCCGTGGCTTCTTTGTAGCTCGAGTGGTAGAGCTGTGCAGTTCTGGTCCTTTAGGAAGTGTCAGTTTCAACTTCAGTCTGTAGGTATGTGGCCTTGAGCTCTCTCAAACATGTCCCAGAAATAGGTTGCAGATTGAGGATCCATAGGATCTATTACCAGGTCTTCAGATGGCTTACTGTTGCTGACCTACTCATGAAAGATGACTTACTTATGAAACTTACATAGTATTAAACTTATGTATTACCTTATGAAACAGCAGTCCAAAGACTACAGCATGCAAAAGACAATTTATCCTTAGACAAAGGACAAGAGAAAGCTGATATCCTCTGGCTTGGTATTTAAGGCAGGAAGAGAGACAAAGTTTTAACAAGTTTAGACTCACAGTATATTAGAAGAAAACTTGGATCTCCTATGTGGGCCTAGGCTAGTGCTTTTTGCTAAAAGATTCTTCTTCCCCTCTGAGACACCATCCTTAGTTCCAGTAAACATTTAACAATGTTTCTCTGTCAGTGACGTTGTCTCTATAGCTGTTTGTGTAATATGCTGTCATTGTTTTATATAATTGGTTTGGGTTAAGATTTTTCCGCTAGCTTTACAAGGGAATAATTTCTTCTTGCTGATTTCAGTTTCAGCTCCCAGTTCTTTCAGACCATTCTATGAAGACTGATGTTTGGTGATGTAAATCTCATTATGCATAAAGCAGCCAGCCTTTTGAATAAACGGACTCACCTACATAAAATCTGCTTTGTAAATGTAGCCTTAATATTATGTTTTCCTGTGCAGTGTTTTTTTTTTGGTTTGTTTGTTTGTTTTTTGTTTTTGTTTTTCTGTCTAAAGCCACGTTCAATTAATTGTACGACCAAAGCTCTGTCTTTGCTTGGCTTGTGTTACAGAATAGTATGGTGCTTTCTGCTGCTATATTCATCACACTGATCGGCCTGATCATCTACCTGCACTTTGTGAAAATCGACCAGGAATCCCTATTGGTCATTGGCTCCCTTGGCATTCAGGTGACTTCATCCTATGCTTCAGGGAAAGAGAGCACAACCTTCATTGAGATGAGTCGAGTGAAGGATGTGGTTATCAACGAAGCCATCCATATGGTAATCAGTGTTTCTTGTATATCTGTGGGCACACTCACATCAAGTGTACTTTTCACAAGAGTGTTTTACCAGCACAATTAAACACAGCAGCATCCATAACTTTACTGACATCAGGAGCTTTGATTCAGATTTCTCTCTTTATTCTATCATATATTCTCCTGCCTTTAAAGGAAAACTTAAGCAAGTATCCTCAACAAGTCAGATCCATCCCTTAGATAATGCCACTGGCAGTGAGCTAGTCATTTTAGTTCTTTGTATTATATTGTACTGATGCTGATGCCTAACTGCTGATGCCTAACTCTATAGTAGTCTAGAGGGAGATAAGAAGATAGACAAGAATAAGAGTACATCAGATCATGCCTGACTTGCAAAAAAATATGCCAGCCCAAAGTGAGATATTTCTCCCCCAAAGTATTTTTAGCTATGTTTCTTTCTCCTTTGCACTTTCTGAAATCAGTGTTTTTCCACCTAATTTGAGTGAGACTTGTCTTTTTGGAAGTGCAGTCTGGGAAGATCACTTGGAGATTAGCATAGATCCATATAAAGTTTTCTAGCAAAAGGAAACAAAGGTGATGTTGAGCTCCTTTTCTTTCTCTTTAGAGGTAAGGGGAGCAGAAAAGCCTTTGCACTTATTTCACTTCTTTAATTAATGTTTTTTTTTTTTTTTTACTGGGCTGCACTATCATCGTTTTGTTCAAACACAGTTATGAAGAACTGAGGTCACTCACACTGTCACCAATGTGTGTGAAGTCGCTGTAGATGAAAACAAATTCTTACTAAGTCCCCACAATCTTCAACATGTTCCAACATTGTGTAACTTCTTAGAAAGGCAAAACAGATAATTAGCAAAATGGTATGCATCAAAAAAGCGTAAGAGAAAAGCATTGTCAGCAGGAATGTGTAGATCCTGTGGTGGCTTTCTTTTTTTTAATGCCCTGTATATTTTGTTGTTCTTATGTTTTGTAATATCTAGAACTTAGTGACTCAAATAGATTTGGGAGAAGAATGGTTTTGGAGAAGGGATGGGTTTTCTGAAAATCTGACTGCTACTTTTTTAAATAAAAATGAGAAGTTCGTAGGGCAAAACCATTCGTATATTTATAAGGCTGAACACAAATAGGAAAAAAAGAGAAGGGGACTGATTGCAAGCTTCTTCATACATAATTTTGAAGCAAAAATATTTACCCTCGTGAAACACAGATGTTTCTGCCAATTTATCTTTAGAAAATTTCGCACACTTCGTTCAGCCTAATAAGTTGAAATAGGTCCTCTTTCTGTGATAACTCCAGGCACTCTGGTAACATTTTCAAACTTCAATTATTTTGTTTCTCTTGTAGCAAAAAGTTATCTATTACCTGTGCATCCTCCTGAAGGACCCTCAGGATCCTCAGGGAGTATCCGAGGTTGTGCCACTCTTTCAGGTGAGTGTGACTGAATAACGGAGAAGTCCAATTCTGTGGCTTGTGTGTGTACCAGACGTCTGCGTGTATCTTTGTTCCACTACGTGTAGCCGATCGCAGTTGCCTTTCCCCGACTGGCGGGTCTTAGAGCAGTGTGCAGCCTGTGGTATTAGAAGTCTCACAGAACAAAGTACCAGGGACAGAACAGGGAGCTGTTCTCCATGCAAAGAACGGGGAGCTGTCTAATTCTGAACCTAACCAGCAGCGTGCATGAACTAGAAGTCTGGCTCACATAGGGTACCGAGGACTTGCACGGCTTCTTATGCACTCTCCTGCTCAGTGTTACCTTCGTAGCTGTAGCACTGTGCTGTAGTTGATTTTTCTCTCAGTTCTCTGTGCCAAAAGATCTCGTAAAAACCTCCTTGGTTTACAATAACTTCCCCTATCATACTCATTGACAAAGATCACAGTACAAGCTGTGAGCAATTTGCTTAATGTATAATAACTTGTTTGCTTTACCATTACCTTGTCTTCCCTTTCTCTTCTCTTGCTAACCTGTTCTGACTGTTCATAATCCCATTTTTGGGATGGAATTTCTTTCTGCCTGTGTGCCTAACACAACAGTCCCCTGATCCTTGAGTGGCAGTAAGCTGTACAGATGTACCTCACATCTTAGACTGCTGATGTTGTGTTTATAGCCCTCCCTGTCCTTCTTAATTCGCCCACTGCTGATGAATATCAGTTCGTAGTCCACATCCAGCTTATGACTGGATGCAGTTAGTCTTCAGCTAAATACTTACAGGTGCAAATGGACTGATCCATTGATTAGTGCTGCTAACTCAGTCCCACCATTGTAAAGACATTTCCTAATGATAGATAGTATAAATGAAGTATTTCACACAGAGCCAAGGGAGAAAAACGGATTTGCTGGAAGCCTACAACCAGTGAATTCCAGGCAGCTGCAGTCAGGAACCTGGTTTTCATTATACATGCTCCTTTTCAGCTCCAGAGGGACTGCCTGGCATTAGTGTTTTTGTTTGTTTGTTTGTTTTCTTCCTAGCTCAACTCTGAACAGTGTTATTTCCCTGGCAGTATCTTAATATTGGCAGAGTTGATGCCACCAGCAAAGGAGGTACAGAAAGAGCTGCAGAGTCAGTTTGCAGTTCATTACCTGTCAGTAATTCTCACTTTAAAGTGCAAGTTAGCACGTTACTTAGTTTTGAAGGAGCGGTAATTAGTAACTTTATCGCATCTCCTTTCTTGGGTTTTTGTTCCTCTAAGGTATGTCAGCCTTCAAAAGTACAATTTGCCGTGTCACTGAGCCCAGGAGCACTTCTGCACTTCTGTGCTGAGTTGACCTATTGTTCTCTTAAGCAACACTTGCAAGGAGAGGCATTTGATGGACTTTACACATTAGTGCTGTTTTGGGAGCTCAAAAGTCATGGGACCATAGGGACTGTGGGCCTGGGAAACTTTCACCTCTTTGTTGGTTTTAATCTGGTCCAGGTTAGAAGTGATGAAAAACCATTATACTTTGACCACCATTCCCCTGTTTGTGTGAACTGATGTTTTCAGTTAACCTTCAGTTGTCCTCTTGCTGACAGTACTAGCAGAGGCCAAGGGCCAGGTGTCTAAGCTCCCTGTCCTGAAGGTAGATTTTTCAGGGCGGAGGTCTTTTAGAGCGGTGGATCAGTACGTGGAAATCTACTGTTTTGTAGGTCTCTAGAGGGAGCACAGCCTCGTAGATAGGTTAGTGGGTTAGAAGGTGTGGATTACCTTCCATACTGTCACTGTATGTTGTGAGTCGAGAAAGGAAGTGATTTCTGATTTGGTGAGAGACTCAGGCTAACTGAAGGATGGTGCTGCATGTTTTGACCTGACAGCTTCAGGGACTGGCACTTTTTTTTATCGCAGAGCAGGTGTGGCTTGTGCAATGGCTTTGCATTTCTTTATCAACGGCTTACATCAAACACCTCCTGGAATTTGATGAATTCTGAATGAACATGTAAAAAGGAAATCTATTCTCTGTTGATTTAATGTGAGATGATAAAGCTAATCAACTATAGATACCTTGCTGTTGCTTTCCTTCTACATGCATGCTTCTGATCTGTGGCTTTGTGTCAGCTGTCTCCACGTTCTTTTCTCTGCCTGACAAATCTCACTGTTTTACAACCAGTTCAGAGCCTGTTCTCTGTTGTTTGATGTGATTTCTAGAGCTCCCAGCCACGTCTGGACTGCTTGATGGAAGTGTACAAAAGTTGTCAAGAAATCCTGGATCAGAGGAAAGAAGCTCCACAATCAAGTGAAATGAAGTAATAAAAAATAATCAAGGTGGAAAACTTGCTGCGGGACCTGGACAGATGCATGCAAAGCAAGCAACACTGACCCATGGCTTTTTTAAATTAGAGGTTTAGAATGTGGTGCAGCAGTAGAATGACGTTATAGGTAATAGTCTGCACAGACTCACAGAGCTGTTATAGGAGGTGTCAGCTCAGGCACACAAATGAACCTTGAAATTGGCCGCTGTGAAGAAAGGTGAGCAGAACTCTCTGGAAAATAAATATGGCAAGGGGAGGCAGGAATATGCATCAAACACTTAAACTTCCATGGATCTGAGCATTCTGATAAACACGTGATGTAACCTTGAACAGACTGACAAAAACGTACGGGCTTTTTTATTTATTTTTTAATCCTTTCTTTGAAAAAAGCATATACCAGTCTAGAATATCAAAACTGAAGGGTGGGCTAGCGCAGTAACTTCCTGATCAACAGGGGAATTTCAGAAAGAAAATGACAGAAAATTATAATACACTGTTGCATTCAATTATGTTTATGGAAATAAACATAGGAGAGCATACTGTGGTTTCTTCAGGGATCTGCTTGAAAGAGTCCCATGGGATAGGACCCTGGAGAGAAGAGGGGACCAAGAAAGCTCAAGGCTCACCTTCTCCAAGCACAAGAATAGTCCACGCCATCCCAACAAGCAGGAAGTCAAGCAAAAATGCCAGGAGGCCTGCATGGATGAACAACTGCTCCCGGCAAAATTCAAACACCAGACGGTGGAAGCGGGGACAGACAGGTGGCCTAGGAAGAATATAGAGACACCGTCTGAGCATGCAGAGATGTGGTTAGGAAAGCCAAAGCCTATGTGGAGTTGAATCTATTTAGGAATGTCAGAGACAGCAAGAAGGCCTTCTATAAGTACACGAGTAACAAAAAGAAAACAAGGAAATGTGGGCCCACTGCTGAATGGCGCAGGGGCATGGTAACACAGGACATGGAAAAGAAGGGTGCTGAATGCCTTCTTCACCTCAGTCTGTACTAGCAAGATCAGCCTTCAGGAATGCCAGGCCCCAGATATCAGGGGATAGAAGGAAGACTTACCCTTGGTGGAAGAGGATAAGTTTAGATAATACTTAAGCAACCTGGACACGTGTAAGTCCATGGGACCTGACGGGAGGCACCCACAAGCGCTGAGGGTGTTTGCTCATGACACACAGCTGTGAGGAGTGGCTGTTACGTCAGAGGTGTGTGCTGCCAACCTGAGGGACCTGGACAGGCTGGAGAGATGGGCACACAGGAACCTCCTGTAGTTCAACAAAGGGAAGTACAAAGTCCTGCACCCGGGGAGGAATAACCCGATGCCGTTCCTCCCTGTATGTGCTGGGGGCTGACCAGCCGGAAAGCAGCTTTGTAGAAAAGGACCTGGGGGTCCTTATGGACACCGAGTGAGCAGGAGCCAGCAACGTGCCCATGCCATAAAAACAAAGGCTAACAATGTGCTGGGCTCCGTGAGGAGGAGTGTTGCCAGCAGGTCACGGGAGGGCATCCCTGCCCTCTCCTCAGCACTGGTGAGGCCATGCCTGGGGTGCTGCATCCAGTGCCGGGCCCCCAGTATGTGGACGTACTGGAGAGAGACGAGGAAAGGCCATGATTGTTATGGGGCTGGAGCGTGTGAGGAAAGGCTGCGAGAGCTGGGGCTGTTCAGCCTGAAAAAGGCTCAGGGAGGGAATCCTATCAGTGTATTTAAGTGTATATGTCTGAAGGGAGAGTGTAAAGAAGATGGAGTCAGGCTTTTTTCAGTGGTGCTCTGTGACAGAACAAGAGGCAATGGGAACAAACTGAAACACAGGAGGGTCTGTCTGAGTATCAGGAACTTTTTTATCGCGTGGGTGGCTGAGCCTTGGCACAGGCTGCCCAGAGAGGTGCTGGAGTCCCTTGGAGCTCTCCAAAAGCCACCTGGATGTGGGCCTGGGCACCCTGCTCTGGGTGGCCCTGCCTGAGCAGGGCTTGGACCAGGTGGGCTCCAAGGGCCCTGCCAGCCTCAGCCAACAGGGTATCAATTGCTTTGAGATGATGAGGAAAATATGTTGGTGAGAATTATAATAATGACTATGTGAATAAAGTAGCTTCACTGAGACTAACTTAATGTTGGAATATTCTTCTTAGTTGATGATCTAAAAGTTACTGTAACTTTTAACTGGTATTCTTCTATCCTTTTTTTTTTCCTACGACTCCTTAGTGATGTAACCTGGCAGGAGCCTTGGGTTTGTGCTTAATCTGCATACAGTGCTGTGCTATAGGTGTGTACATAATGTAGAATTAAAATGTGGTGACGCATCATCACGTAGTGTTGTAGAGATAAGGTGATTTTTTTATTTTTATTTTTTTTACTGTGCCATGAAGTTTTAAAGATACAGGTTAGCTCTTATCACTGAAGTATTTTGGTTGTCAAAGTGAAAGGCAGCAGCTTTGGGAGGCATCACTGGCTTTTGGTAACCCTGTCTAGCTACTTAATTTTTTTGTTTGTTTGTTTCTCACAAATGTTTTAAATGATGGAGTTTGCCATAATTTTAAGTCCAGCTCTGCCGTAACACAAGTTGTTGGGGGTGGGCTGCGTGCTCTCTCTCTGAAATTAGTGAAGCTGTACCCTGATGCAAACTGGTTGCAAGTCCTGGCAGAACTGGGGAAGCTGGGTGCTGGGGCAGGAGCAGAAACTGGCTCTTAACAGCAGCAGCAGGCCCCAGGAATGTGACTGCAGCAGAGGTCCTTTGACTAACACTCCTGTGGTATACTTAGAGCTGGGTACAGAGCTGCTCAGGGGCCTGGTTTGGGCAAGTTGTGTTTCTTTATGGGGGGGAAGGGGGAAATGGTCAAGAACCTCAAAGAGCATTATAGCAGCAGGAAGATTTGCTGAGCTGTGGGGAAAAGGTGTCAGAAGAGAGATAAGTCTTGGACCTAAGAGTGTGCTGGGACCATTGCCTACACTGCAAAAATCCCATGAAGTCCTGTGAGTACTGAAGAAATGCAGGTGGAGCTGTATCACAGAAGGAAGTCTGGAAGATTGCTTTAAACATCACTGGAAGGAGTGGACATCCCATGCCCATAGGAGTGCACTTCACTGATCTGCTAAAGCTGACAGTTAGACGATGGACAGAGAGAACCAAGGACTTGGAGTATGGCAGGTGTGCACCAGGTATGTGCCTGGATACCAAACACAGGTTTTGCCCACATTTATTTACATCTGGGCTACTTTGGCTTTTAAGATAGTTTATTTCAATCTGAGAAGAAATACAAGTTCATTCATGATAATTGCATTTTATTAAGAACAGGAATCTCACAGTATCTCCAAGACAGTCTTTTACACACACACAGCAGTTAGGAAAACAAAGCCTTCAGTCATCTCACTCTATACTGTAGCAATAATCATAAAAACCATTTATCAAAGAATCATACAAAATAGATACCTACACAGGGTTTTTTTGTTTGTTTTAAAGTCAAGTAAGCTATAAATAGGAGGTATACGTGCATCCATTGGAGTGGGGTGGTCCCTGAAATACTCAAGTATTAATGAATGTTTGTAAGAAAGGAAGAAAAAAAGTTCCATATGTCATGGTTGTAAATTTAAAGTGCAATTATGGCAGAAAATAATGAATTTTATGACAGCTCTTGCTTATTCAACATCTCTTCTCCCTGTTTGCCCTGACACAAGTCCCTGGGTCTGCGAATGTTAGCAGCGCAAGGTAAGTACAGCCTCTGAACAGTGAACTGGAGGCTTTCATGCCTTGAGCATCCTCAGAACAGATTGACAATGAGTTGAGCTCAGCTTATTCTGAGGCAGCTCTGTTACTGGCAGGACATAAGAAGCAGGCTGCCAAACAGACCTCCACATACTGGAGGAACTGTTTGTTGTATGTGACTATGTAAGGAGAAAGAACGCTCTTTTTATTCAAACTTGTGTATCTATACTAAGATAGAGAGAAAATGAGAATATAAACTACTGACTGTTCTATGAGGATTTATTGTCACTTAGAAGTATCTAAGGAGAAAAAGAAGACTAAGACAATACCTTCGCAATATTATTTTTGGCTCAGAAAGCTTCTACCCTTTCAGTAAATTCAAGTGATAGTCCTTAAATTCATGACAAGTGGGTACATTACAGTATGTGCAAATAGGTCTCTGTGTACATAATCTTCTGTTTCAAGTCCTTGTTTCCACAAACCGCTTTTTTTTTTTTAATATGGTGATAAGAGATTGTTTAGAATGATTTTGTCTGCCCCATGTTCTTCTAATTTGTGGCTTTGTACCCACCATAAGCTTGAAACAAAAACTTCTTGCAGTATCAGCTCCATTGCGTGCATTAGTTGGATATTTGAGGGTTGGTGGCAAGTACTAGGAAGTTAAAAAACACTGGTATGGTTGGTTTGTTCATTCGTGACTAGCTTTGGTTTGCTATTGCTGAATTCTTTATAATGGTTGGATTCACACTGTTTTAATTTGGGAAAGTTGCCCATGAATGCATAATTATTATGAAGTTGCACATGGTACTTTTGAAAGGGCAGTTCTTCTTCCTTAGCTTTGTAGAAGACTTATCAAAATAATCAAACTCAAGCCAGATTTAGAGTTCTCAAAAGGCATGGCTGTTTTTCTTTTGTTTAAAATCCATTAGGCTTCCCAATCAGCACAAAGTCCCTTTGAAACAGATCAAAAAACACTCCTTTGGAAAATTTGAAGAACAGTATTTGAGTGTCTATTTGCTATCTACCTCCTCCTTGACCTGGTAGCATGAAGGAAGCAGGAGTTTTAAAGGAACAGCTTCTGTGAAGTAAGAAGGGCAGAGCGGGTTTGAGAAGGTCTGTTCCAGTTGCCGAAGGACAGATAAAATGGCAAGGTTTGCTTGCCTTGTCTTCCTTTGTCTGAGATCATGTGCAGTTTCAAACACATCCCAAAGCATCTGTAACGGTGATTAAGGGAAAGAGTCTGGACGTGCATGTTAGAGGAGCATGTGACACATTCAGCCCTGCAGCAGAGATCTGACGCATAGAACAGCGTCAGCTGTCGAAACACATCCATTCTGCAGGAGCTAGGGCGTCGTTTGACACTGTTCCAGTCCCAATTGTTCTGAGACTTCAACATGCAAAGATGTCAGCTTTTCACCTTTATAAAATTAAGGTTGAAAAGATTCTTATGTACCACTGATCTCTTACTCTGTACTCCCTATTTCAGGTCTTAAAATCACCCTCGACATGCATCAGAAGTCTTTTTGTCAGTTTAGTTCCTAATCCCTCTCAACAGCTTCTTCCTTTCTTTCATGTCTGGGGCAAGGACTTGGAAAGTTTCTGTCTTTGAATTTTGGCATCAGTTTCAGGGAGGAGTCAATGTAGCTTTAGGAAAAAATAAATTGTCTTCGTTATGTTAAGCAGTTGCATAAATACAGAGAGCTTTTTTTTTTTTTTTTCCAGAAACTACAATAGTTATCTTAATAGTTGTTCTGAGTGGCAGGAGTGAATTTAAACACCAGTCAAAACTATAATATGATAGCTGTTGATAACCAGAGCATAGACATGGTTATGTCTAAACTACTTGGCCATCTATGTCTTATTAATCTTTACACTCTGGTAATAGATTTTTCAGCGTGTGTCTAGTTTATGAGGAATTGATAGGCAGCTCCTTATACAGGTAATCATCAGCAGGATGCATCCTTGTACAGGGTTCATGCCACATGCCACAGTATCCCGAACCACCTGTTTTTAATAGGACTGTGTGCTCAGCCCACTGCAGTCAAATTCAAGCCTACACCACTCAAATCTGCCTTGCGGAGGTTGCAGTCTAATGCAGGTGAAGAGTGAACAAGTTAGTGACTGATGCAAGCAGAAGATTATTGGAAATAGTGGGAATAATTGGAAGGGGCTGTGATGAGGAAGAGAGGTCACGAGGAGTTTAAGAGCTGGACTGAGGTTCCAAGCATAAGGTGCGGTGCAGCAATCTAAAAGCAGGTGCAAAGCTGAAAATGGGAGGGATCAATGCAAACTGTATGTGCTTGTGAGCAAAGCTGTAACAGCAGGAGGTGGAAGAAGAATGGGTGCAAGGGAAGAGCAGGAGATGCGGTGCGACTGGAGCACTGTGCAGGGAAAGGACCTGAGGCGTGGCATCTTGGGTGGAGTGTGGCATGGAAAAGAAACTCCTGCACAATCCCCAAGATCAACACTTTTGAGGAGAAAGGACACTGCCTCTACCCACACTATGGAACTTTGTCTGTTATTAAGGAAAAAGAATCAGAACCTGCATTAAAATAAGGTGTACAACTGGCAAAATCATAGCAGTCTGCAAGTCAGTACATGGTAGTGTAAAAAAAAAAAAGAAACAAAAGAAAAATCCATAAACAAAAAAATCTCCAAAGTAATTTGGAATGAGCCCTCAGAGCAGGGTGGGCCCCTTAGTGCTTCGAGGCTTGGAAGGAAAAAAGCACCGACTTTCAGTCTCCCAGAGCTTGTTAGCAGGTGTTGCGTTTCGGGTGGGTTGTGTAGAGGGTAGAAGTGAAGCTGTTGAACGGTAGTTAATATAGCTGGCAATAAGAAGTGTTGCTTCAACAATCTAGGGGGAAAAAAAGAAAATGATTAACTGTAAGTCAATTAGAGGGAAAAGTGCCCTTTGATTTTTAGAACCTATCGACTGCATAACTTTTGCAAATGGCTCTGTCTCACATGGAGTTGTTCAGTTTTGAATTCAAGGTATGTCTTTAAGAGCTGGGTAGAAGTCATTCAATTAAAGGTTCCACCTTGCAAGAGATTTCTTGAATGTACACAGCTTGTGCAGCAGCCAGAAGTACCAGTCCCCAGTGCTTGTACAACATGCCCAGCTGTGATGCTGCCAGCTGCAAAGATGCTCATCGTTCATTTTGTAATTACCTTTGGAATTGCCATTGCAAAAAGGAGTTTTTCTGTGCTGTTTTTTCCAGAACTCCTTTCTTTCATTTGACTGACTACAATCATGAAGTCATCTCGACAGCCTCCAAAGGTCAGCACGGAAGAGTACGAATAAGAGAGCTTCAAGTGCTGCAGAAAACAGACAGTTGAAAAGAGTCATATTTCTGTAAAAGAAAAAATGGCCACCTCAAACTCATATATTTACTATTTAGAGCAAGAACTTCAGCTCTGCAGCAGTAATAGGTAATTGGCTGTAGAGGTAACAGCTGGCAGAGAAATCTCAGAAGAGAATTGCACTTCTAGGATTTTCCTAGCTTGCTTGATGCCCTGCTGCTTCAGAGCAATGGTGCACACTTTGCTATATCCCAGGTGGTAGTAGTGAAGCACACACCGCTGAGGTTTTGCGAGATGTCTGTGGTTGTTTGCTGCCCATCAAAGGCACAGATAGCAGTTTCGTGGAACCTTACCTTACACTGTAGCTGTAATTTTCCTTTGTTTATGTAGCGTTAAAACATAGCCCTCACTTCCCTCATTTCTGACTTCTACAAATTAACTTCTGGATCCAGCTGAAGTTAAAGACAAACTTTTACTGACTTTAAGTGGTTTCAGGGGAAGGTCTTTCTGTGGGAGATGAGTTATTTTCCTTAAACAGTGTTCCTCACCATACCATAGTGTTATAATCCAGTATGCTGATACCATCTTCATTCACAGCTATCCAGACTGGACAGTCTTCCAAGGAGGAAGGCAAAATAGGCTGGAGAAACAGAAAATGTTAAATTTAGACATTTCTTGTATACTATAAAGAAGAAGTTTCTGATACAAAACTTGGGTTTTAAGGATAAAGTGGATGTGAGAGAATCCTATAGGCTTACGTGTGTGACCTGGTTTGATTTTTAAGATGATTTATTTCAAAATCTGGAATAATATTTTCAGATTGACATAGAATTTGGGGACTAGCAGTACATGAGATGCAACAACGGCAGAGATATTGAGATTAAATGCCATTACTGTAGTTAAAACTGAAGATAATGCTAGGACAGTGACAGAAGAGCAGTTCTGTTCTGGTTCTTACTCTGCTGCTGTCTTTCAGGCAGTGAAGCCTGTTGCTTTCCATAGTACCAATGCACATACAGTGCCATCACATCGATGCTTTTTTTTTTTCTTACAGATTTTGGCAAACGTGCATCAATTATCTGTTAAAGATGAGTTATGTGTTATGTCTAATGACATGAATCTTTCCTGGGAATCTGCTGCTATATGGCTAATGCTGTAGGTTTTGCTGTTTAACTATTGAAAAATTATAAACTATGGTAGTTATCAGAAATACCAATATTATTTAAACTGTGGGTGGTACTCTTCTGCTTTTATTACCGATCATGGAAATAATCTTCTCATTTAATCAAGAGGGTCCGTTACATCATTAGACTTTATTCAATAACTATAATAGCTTTGGCTTCAAAGCAAAAGACATTAACCATGAACAAGACACTCTCTCAGGCTTTCAGTAGAGAATTCTGCTGGGTTGGGGAATATGGCTGAGGCTGAGAAGTCTTGTTTTGGTGTTAGTGTGCTAAGATGTTAGTTTAGTCAGGAGTAATAGGTACAGAGCTCTAGCCTGAAATGGGCTGAGGGGTGGTACAAGCTTCTGGAAGAAGCACCCCCCACACACCCTCAATCTGGTTCTTTGCTGTCCTGATGATGCCTGTGGCAGCTTACCCAATATATGCTTCATTTTTTTCTGTTTCTGCAACAGGACATTAGCATTGCTTGCTTTTGTCATGTGGCAAGGAAAGCAGCCAGCTCAGTGTCAAGCAGAGAACAGAGCTGAAATACCCATTCTCCTTTCAGCTAGCATCAGCTACATGGTATGATTTATGGGAGACTACTCCCTTTTTCCTCTCAGTGGTATGTACATAGTATTTTTAAGCTATTGCAGCCTTGATGACCAGAGAAATACCTGCCTGTGAGAGCTTTGGCAAGGGTTTGTAGGAAGAGGTAGTACTTTGTATTACGATGAACTGATGCAGCCAGAAAAGCTTCAATATCTGTTTATTGAACACTAGCAACCCCTAGTGTCCAGAACGCATTTCTCTTCCTTCTTTCTAAACAGATGTGGTACCAGAGCTGTTCATTCAGACTAGAGAAGTTTAGTTTGAACTCTTCCTGAGATAGGAGCATTTTCAATCTGTGTTACCAGAGATCACAGATACATACACAAAAAAATGTGTTCCAGTTACCTTAGCAGCAAACATTTTGGTTCCAAAGAGAGGCCATTTGCGGGCCACCGTTAAATAAATTCGAACACATTCCGGTGGAGAGCATCCCTGCAGCACCATCCACTTTGTCGCCAGCCTGTCAGCCAGTTGCCTTTCAGAATCCAAGACACAAAACAGCACCATTTACTAAAGTCTTCCAAGGGAGTGTGAGTAAAATTATATCAGCTAATAAACGTACCACTCAGGGCTATTCTACACAAATACTATACATAGGGCTGTTAGCACTGTCAGTTATCAATGTTGTGCAAAGCTGAGTTTATTTTAGAAGTTTCTCTGCTTCCACAGTCATTTTACTACTAGTTATACTGTAATGTCCAGGAACCCCAGTCACATACTGCTTGTTCACTGGTGTATCCACTCAACAACTGAAACTACAAACACTTAGGCAGCTGTTGCAGTAAAATCCTGCCCAACTTTATTCACATTCAATTATAGTCTCACCTTCATCTTAACTTGTCTGTAGTATGCTCTAGATGGAGTAGCAATACACATCAACTCTCTCTTGATTTGGCTCACTAGGGATGGCTTGACAGTTATCTTGCCACATACATATGGAATTTACTTCCAAAAGAAGGTAACTGCATTAGTTCCTCCTCTGCATCTCTTAGTAACTTTGGATCTGGGAGATACCACTCTCTCTTGCTAAAACACTTAGAGCTGAGATCCACAACAGCGTCTGAATTCTGTATTTGAGTAATTGGGATCACTGCATAGTGTTTGAGAATTTCTAAGTCAGAACATCAAAAAGCCCTGTCAGAATTACTGCATGGCCTGAAGCAGCCCATATGTGCTGGCTTTGCGGCATGATGCAAATGACATCTGGGTTCAATTGAGACTTAGGGGAAGGGTAAAACAAAAATTCATGAACAGAATTCATTTTAGGCTTAGACATGCTGGAATTTGTTGGAACTGAGTTGCATAATCTGGAAGTGAAAGGCTTAAACTTCTTGATTTGGGGAAAGTCAGTTGGTGATTTGGCTATTTTTTTATTAGTTAACTACCATTTTCTTTTAAAGGAACCTTTTTTTCTGACACTTGTGTTGTTTAAGCTTCTACATTAACCATAAGCTTGATGAGCTCCTTGAAACTTCTTAAGTATCAAGAGAGAATTTTGCAAGCATAATAAATTGTTTTCAGTGCAAACTTCAAGAGGACAAACAACTTACCTGAGCTGTTCAGGAGCAATGTTTTGCTTGTAGCGTTTGGGGTAGAATTTATCTAAGACCTGGTGGAGAAGATGCTGCATTTTGGATTGTGATGTTCCCCCAGGGCTTGAAGATCCCGGTCGATCCAAATCCCCATATTCCACCTAAGATTGCATGTACCATAAGGTTTGTAGTACAACAGAACTATGGGGTTTTTAGTGCAATAGAACATTCCATGGGTTCCCATACTGCTATCTACTGTTTTAACCAGTCATGCAAAACAACATCATCAGGCTGGGGAATTTTGTCTGCAGTATTTACGACAATGAGTGTACAACAGAGCAGCTACGGGAGATATGACTGCTCAAGGAATTCTTTACTGATCTAAGAAAAAGCAAAACAAGATTTGGGCGAGCTACATGTAGGAAGACACTTCTGTATAACTGCCAAGCTTCTGGGGTTTGTTCTCAATTAGCCAATTAAAACAACAGCCTATTTGTAAATAGCATGGACAATGTTCCCAACTTCTTCATCTCTTTTTACATCGTTTTAACAAATGCAACAATTGGTTTCAGCTCAGTAAAAAATGATTGTGCTGTTTATCATGCCCACAACTCATACAATGTGTTTTATGTGGTAAAATGCTAAATGTAAGCCTGGAGGTCTAATGGAAAATCCTACAAAATGCCGTTCCTTGAATAATAAGAGGAGGCTATTGGCAGTGCAATAGTGAAAGCTTTTACTATTAAGCAGACTTCTAATAGGCGATACTATTTCCATATCTTTACTAAGGCACTAATCAGAGCAGTTTTGGGGAGAGTCCAGCCCCATCATGTTTTCCAATATTTTTCTTTGGAAGGAAAGAAGAGGCTGTTCCACATGAAATTTCCTTACAGCAAAAGGTGTTCTACTGATACAGGTATGCTGGTGTGTTTGGCATGGTACACCTCAGACCGTATGTTTGGTAAGAAATATCACTTTTGATGTGAAAGATATCTGCTTACTCAAAGACATTCAGCATGCAGCTGAACTCTCTCTAGGACCAAGAAACAACGATTTCTGCCCGTACTTGTGCTCACCTGAGCCATCAGAGCAACCATTTCCAGAGCTAATTCCTTACTAACAGGAAACCTTCCACTGGCTATTTCGTTGCTGACTTGGAAGGCCAGCAGCAGCCGCTCCCGGTCTGTCTCACCCTTGGCTTGGCTCCGAAAATACAGCCTAAAAAGTAGAGGATTATAGGTGATTAGTGTCTGTCTGTCCCCATCAAGCACAGACAGGCAGTATTTAAGAGATGGCCTTCTCTGCTTATCACAGAATACAGAGCTATCTCTGCTCTAAGGCAAGAATTGTACAAACTTCTACATGGTGGCCTTGCAGACTTGTTATTTTTACCAACTCTGTTTTGAGTGTTTACTCTGAAATTGTTATTAAAAAAATTGTTTTAGCCAGAAATAAGGAACCCAATTAGCAGGCTTTATTGCAAAAAGTAAGGCATTCTTGTAAAAACTACTAGGAAGCTTTGGTTTTTCTCTTTACGCTCAATTTCTTTGACCTGGTACAGCAAGAAGACTAACGCAGGCTGAAGATACTAGCAGGGGGAATGCTTCCCTGAACCATTCCTCATGCATGCCTATTACAGTCCACACCATCTAATTCAAATATCATTTTAAAGTGACACCTGTGATGATATATTCCACAATGCCACACAAGATACTCATTCTAGTGGTTCAGTTAATTATTTTATGTCAATTCAAAACTCACAACGCCATTAGGACCATAGTGACCTTACATATCTTATCAGAGTCCTTGCCATTGGAACAGACCAACCTTGGAAAGACCTTATCAAAATATCCTTGCTGTACAGTCTAAGCACATTCTAGTTCAACAAAATAATATTGCAAAGGTTCACTCCTGAAAAAAATACTTTTGAGTCAAAAGCAATAATTTCTGCTTCAAAGCTCACAGAAACTTATTTTCACCGCTACTGTCACCAAAATCTTCATGTGTTCAATGCAAAACTTTGTGGCTTTCTTTAATCTAGGGGGAGGAGGGTTGTTTTGCCTCCAAACAGAATTCACAGGCAGAAAGCCATTACTAGTTCTCATGCACAGCTCTCCATTCACTTTAATTCAGAATTCCTGTCTTTAATATAAATGATGAACTTGTTCCAGTTTTCATTTTATACCTGTGTCTCATACTTTTATCCTCTATTATCTCTCATCATCTAGGTTTAACATTTCTCTCTTTCTTTATAAAGTCTGGGCAGTGCTGCTACATGTCTCCTTTACAGCTCTTGCCATTTAGAGTGTTGTTCTTGTATCCTTTTCAACTCCATAATTCCGCGCTTAATTGCAAGTTTCATTTTCACTGGTGATTATTCCCCCAGGTTTCTCTTGCTCTCACCTAACACATGTTATTTAATTACATTTTAGGGTCTAGACAAATGAAATTTTGCCAAGTAGTTAGTTTTTAGCCCATTTTAATTCTGTTCCACTATTGCAAAGTGTTTTGGGTTTTACCTCTAGACCATATACCCTCTTGTATACACATACCACACACAGACAAAAGTCACTGCATCTCATGTAGGATCTGACATCATCTTAGCTAAAATAGTTTTGGCACTAACAGTACTATAAATTACTGGCCATCTACAGAGATATATGTGGTCTACAAGTGTTTAATTAACAGCAGTAGCGAGGCCAACAAAGGAAGCACAATACCTGTTCTTATAGGTCAATTTCACAATTCTTGTGCCACCTTCATATTTCCCAGGGTGCAATTCTTTTAAGGCTTGTTCCCATTTTGAAATGACGTCACAGATCTTTAAAAAATATTATGGAGAGAGGAAAGACAAACAGGTGAAACGTACAGTCAAGGCTTGAGGGGAAAGTGAAAAAAGTTCTGTGGAACATAGAAGGTAAAGAAATAGATGGGATCAGCATAAACACAGCCAAAAGTGACAAAATGATTCATTTTTCTGTTACACAGTATATAAAAATTAAAGCTTTGCAACAGAAACCTCCATTCCTAAATCTGCAGAGGGACATCTGTAAGTGAATTCTGGCCTGGTACCAACTCTGTGGCTATGCCTGCATGAGCAAGTCATGTAGCCCAGGAGGAGCGGATCTGCACAGTGAGACAGCTGTTCCTAAGGCCTTCAGCCCACACTATGTGAGATTTTCCTTTGGACTAGCTTTAGTCTGATCAAATTGCCCGAAAGCCCATTATGTTGGATCACATCTTCCAGCTCATGTTTCATGTGAAAACAATCCAGTTCATGCTAAAACACCTCCACAATGTGAACCAAAGCATAGTTAATAGGAACGATTTTTTGCCTCAGAAGTGCCCTGCTGAGCCTACCGAAAGCAGTAATATGTGTTCTGAATGGCAGCTGTATGCATGCTTGGCTAAATTCACATCCCTTGGATGTGAATGTCCAAACTCTGGGAACATTGGGATTTAGATTCCAACTTCATACATCACACATATTATTAGTAACAACATGGTTAACCTCTTTGGTTCCATTCAGATTCTCTAGGTTATTCCAGTTCTTTCACAATTGATCTCATAAAGGTCCCTAGTTCTCTTTTGATAGCATCTCAATAAAAGAAATGTAAACGTAAGAAGCTACATGAAATACATAATCAGATATCCTATCTTCTCTTAATAAGCTGTTGAGGTTGCCTTGGCCAGTGAATAATAACCTGTTAATAACGACTAAAAGCAATGCCTCTGCTTATCTCAGACTCCTTCATTTACTCTAATATCTCGTCTCCCAAACAGTGGTTCAATTATCAGGAAAGCTCCAGATTATCTGATCTGTAACAGGCCATGAAAGCAAAGTTTATCATTTTAAGCTACTTGTGGTCTTCAAACCATCTAATTTAAAGTTATTGGCATCTTCTCCCTGCGTTGCCGAATGTGAAATTTTATACTGTGTAAAGGTGAATTTTTATGTCCCTTGCAGATGTCAGGGCCTATTTAAAGTCATCACTGCCACTATTTCTCCATCAATGCTGTATAACGAATTCCTCTCCCAAGTTAGTACCAAAATTTGATGTGTCTCATTCACGGCCACTAGCCCACATACTTAAGCCAGTCACCCAGCAGCAGCCTGAGTAAAAATCTCCACTTGAAAGATTCATTAATACTTTAACCGCTTTCCCTTCCTTTTCCTTTGATCTAGGCACTCCTCTCTTTTAAAGTGAAGGCACTCTCAGCAGAGCTTTTTCCCCTAAGAACACTCATCAACAAGAAAAGCCAGAGTTATTTGGAGATAGCAAGGAGAAAGATGCTTTATAATCCAATAGATAAGATTTAAACAGACGTGCCAAGAGATCCACAGCCTAACATAAATTTGTCTCAATTAGGAGTGTCACCCTTGATGTTAGTTGTGATATCTGATCATGCTAGCTAGCTCAGTCATGTTTTATTTTTGTGGTTGAGACAAATTAAACTTTAATATGTGCTATAAAATCTGAGTTAGAGCCTTTTTTAAAAAAATTACCAATTTATCACCTATTAAAACAGAATGTGCTTTGTCTTAACTAGGATCTTGGATGAGATATTAATATCTCATCTCTAAATACTAATCTGGATAGGCAAGACCCACATGCATTTGATCTTTTTCATCTGCATTAAGAAAAATATAGTAGTCATTTAGCAGCTCTTCAAAGATGTATGCTACATGTAGCAGAGGAAGAAAAAAAATTACCTTCATGTTGCCCTGCAAACAGTGTTCCAAATCCCTGCCAGAAGGATCATCTGTGAACAGAGAAAATCCCATGTGGGATGGTTTTCTCATTCCTGTCTCCTGGTTCAGCCGCTGGATGAATTCATCAACTGTTGAGGAGCCATCAAAACCTACAACCTGTGATGCAATAGGAGCTAATTGAGCATAACTTTCAAAAAGCGCGACATTGATGAGTACCACGACTAATGAAGCCTAGTTTTCTACAGAGTGGTGTCTCACAATTTACCATCAGTGACTGCATGTGTATTGTCTCCTTTCACATTGCATTCTTTCTCATACTGAGACACTTGCAATGTCTCTTCTTTCTCCCCAGCTACCTTTTCTTCCTCTGACTTGTATGGCTGGGACTGGATTTCTTTCATTTTATTAAGAAGAATGGCTAAAATGGCAAGGAGGAGGAATAGTGTCTCTCTCTATATGTCTGATACATATAAACACTATAAACACTATAGTATATTGTGCTACCCGCTCACGTGAAGGAGGCAGGTTAAGGTGTAGTCCCCTAGTGCCCAGAAGAAAGGCAGCTGCAGTCACTTACCTGGTAGGTTCCGTTCATAAAGTGCACCGGGATGCTGAAGGGCAGTGAGTGGTGGTAGGGATTTCTCAGCAGGATGGACACGATCTCCATCCGTGAGGGCTTGGCTTCCCGCTCGCCAGTCTGCACAGTGCGGTCCACTGATCTCTGGCAGTAGATGGCATACTTGCCTATTTCACTCCTAAGCAACGAGATGGAGATAAGTCACAAACACATGCTTTAAGTATGCCTTGTCCTCATCCATTTCCATGCTGTGACAAAGCATTCCTCCTCAATTTTTTGCTCAAGCAAAGATACATCTCTGTGTAGATATCCTAGTTCGTTTCAACAGACTAACAGCTCACATGAAAAGCTACAAAACAAACCTGAGCTCCACACTTCTGTGAAATTAAGGTAGACTACAAACCCTCTGGGAAGCACAGGAGTATTCCCTGCTCCCGAGTGGACCAGATATAGTACAGGAGTGTCCTCTTCTGTACCCTGTTGCCATCATAATATCCATTGAAACAAGACCAGGTAGTTTGCCCTCACTGTCATGCCAGAGGAAATTAGTTACTATCATGTCAAGTCCTAATAAGAACTAATCATAGATTTTAATGCATTACTTTCAGTAACAGGATTATATAAATTGTTTTTATCAATTTACATGGTTATACAAATTACAAGTTCTCACATATGAATCCAATCTGCCAGTCAATAGCAACTTTAATTCAAAGCAGGCTCAGATTTGTGCATAGTTCAATACAGTACAGGGACAGTTGCTAATATGATTAGTTTACTACATAGTGAAGATATTGCTCCATTGACCAAAAGGATTTAGCCATCTCTAAAGCCAGACAGGTCAATAACACCTGTAGGAAAAACGTTAACAATGCATATAGTGAATAAGTTCTGAAATTGAATGTAACCCAAGGATTTATAACAATGCTCCCACTTTGTAGGTGAGGAGTGGGGAGGCCAATTCCATTGAAGATGCCTTCAGGAGTTCAGTGCTTGATTAAATCTCCAGTTAAATCCCTGCAAGCAACACGGAAGCAAGGAGCTCTGGCTTTTCACTGTAGCAAGATGCTGCTTGCCTCCCCAGTAACATGTTTGAACAATTTTCACAAGGGAGAATCTTGCTTCAGTGAGAAGCTGTTGCTTCTGGCTCCCAAATTCTCCCCAAATGATCCTAAGCCCTGCACCTTATAACTAGAACAGTGCCCTACTTGTGGAGTGTTAGATATATACTTCCATGTCACTTTTCACACGCACACACACAAAAAAAAAAAAACTAGAATGAAGATCTTACTTAAATCTAAATCATAGGCATTATGCAGTGTGTTTACACTTAGCATCGTTTGCTGTGTGAAGCAGGGAAAGAATATCTGCATCTAAGTGGTCATGAAACAGCCTTGTTTGCTCCCTGCAGAGAGACTTGCATATCCCTAAAGCCAGACGGCAGGAGTTAATCTAAGGCTCATTTAGTAACTGCTCTAAATTTCATCTAAACTACAGGTGAATATAAGCACAGTTTGCTGCAACTTCTGTATATTTGTTTCTACCCCTAAAAACTGTTGCATTGTTGGATTGTATAAACAGATTTCCTCTTTGCTTCTGTCTGAAGTTATTTGTTGATAAAGGTACTTCTGGACTAAGAACATGGCAGACAGTTGGCATAGTAATGCTTAAAACTGATGTATCAATTCAGTTTCACAGAGCTCAGCACATCCTTATGAAATTGAATAGTCCTTAGGGGTAGTGCAGCAGCTCCACTACTGAGTTGTGTAGGCCGTTTTGGGAGCTGGTAAATGCACAGGGTTGAAGGGATAGTTTCCAGTACTAGCCAGAAGATCCCTAATGTGTTGCCTTAGACAATGGGGAGACAGCCTGAACACTGAGGAGCTGTGTTTTACACATCTGTGCTTTACTTCTGAGAAGAAATAGCAAATGGGAGGCAGCATGAAAAAAATAAAATCCACTTGATAGAAGGAGTACACAGATTCCTTTTTCAATAGCAGGACAGTTTTAGCTTGAGTTTTGAAGCATACATCGGCTGAGCATTTAAATGAGTATTTGATATGTAACCACTCTTTTTACCTATTTCTGAGTACAGACTGTTCAAACAGACAACTAGAGATCTCTAGCCCTGACCCTGCCAAGGACATAGTCAGACATGCTGAAGATCACATCACCATGGAAACACACAAAGAGCACAGCATGAACACCAAAGAGCATACTGCTGCCACAGTAATCTTGCATTGTTTTCGTAGGGGGGAAAATGTTACCCTGTGTAACACACTGAAGAGGCAACAAAAAAAACAGAATGTATTTCAGGTTTGGTTTTTGTAACTTTTTATGGTGAGTTTTAATCTGCCTGACTTATGCATTGCCAGTATGCCTACTAACCAGACAGCAGAATGTAATCACCTAAAAATCATTCTAAATTTAGCCTGTAACTCTATTAATAAAAGAAATTAATTGCACCAGCAAAGAAATAAAAATAATTTTTAAAACTCCCTGGGTAGCTCCAGTTGCATCTGCAAAAAGTTCTGCTGCTAGTTTTGTGAACTAATATAATATTATATATTATATATATTATATATATTATATTATATATTATATATTATAATTTAATATAAGTGACAAAATGAGTGTGAATGACTGAAGGGGGACAGCCAGATACCTTTAGGAACCTTCCATCCCCTCCCTCAACTGATTTTTGCAGGTGAGTTACAAACTGGTTTCCATCTGTTTCTGTAGTGGATACAGAAGGCAATCAGCTTAGCAAAAGAAAACGTTGCAGTACTTACCTGGGGTCTGCATGGCGCTGGAAGTGCTGTTTGATGTACCAGAGGAAGTGATGTTGTGGCAGGAACAGAGGAGCACATAAAGCCAGGAGTTGCCAGCACTGTGAACATAAAACTGGTCATCATTCGTTCTGTACTTCTTGGCTGTTTTCTTTCATAGAACACTATAACCAAAATGTTGGATGGTGACTAATGCTTCTAGGAGCGACCTTTTATAGAGTCGCACACGGTTCAAGCATTAAGATTCTCCAGCACACCTTTAGCCTCGTTGCTAATTATTAAAAACATGGAATTAAATAGAAAGTATTTACAGAACAGAAGTGACAAAGAAGACTTCACCTGAATGACTGAGTGGTTCTGGGGCTGTCGGCAACTTGTCTGTTTAACAAGCTGACAGTAGATTTCATTCTGCAGCTCAGTGTGCGTCAAGCAGACCTGCAGTGCTGTCTGGGCAAGTGACACATGGTAATCAACAGAGGATGCTTCCACGGGGACATTGATGAACAGCTGACAGGACTGTAAAATAGGGAAGTTAATCAATGCTGTTAATACAGTGACTCCTCTCTGGTGCTTTCCAGCCCAGATTCCCAAACATGTTACAGACAATTAATTCTTCTAAATAACCCTGACAGGAGTGTGTGGGGATAAATACTAAAACGTTATCCCTCCCTTTTTACAGCCGCGGCAACTGGGAAATTTACTTAACCTTCCCCAGCCTGAGGAGCTCACAATCAGCAGAAGAATCAGGAAAATGTGCTTCCTGCTTTCCATGTCTGCCTTTATTTTGCTAAGGCTATCCAGTCTTAGTGTGGATCCTACTGTCAGTCCAGCTGTTAGAGAGGGAAGAGGAAGGCAAGGCTAACTTCGAAGCATACAGCCTTTGTGGGACATTGCTTCTAGCTCCAGATTACCTACAAGGAGAAGTTAAAAACTTCCAAGAATGGGTGACGCCTTAGGTTGACAGTTTTATTGTAATTAAATGACCCGGCAGGCCTGTCTAAAGCAACCAATGGTGACAGTAAGTGCTGTGACTAACAACAATATGACTAATGGTTTTGCCCCAACAACTGAGCAAAGTAGCTGAGAACTGTGTAATGTCTCTAAGTACCTTGAAAAGTTTCAGAGCTTCAGTCTGCAGAGCCTCAGATGGGAGAGTGGTGAGGGATGTGTGCAACCCATCCTTACTGTAGCACAACATAGGATGTTTCCACAGAGGAGAATCTGAAGCAGCAGAGAGGCAAAAACATGCACTGTCAGAAACAGAAGATACCTAACAGTCCCCATGTTGAAAAAGAGCCTTGCTGAACTGGCAGAGCACCCTGGGAAGCTGCACTGCCCCATTCCATATTTATTTTTGGAGCCACTGATCTTATCAATGCCTGCCGTGAACAAGGGGTCACCAGCAGCATTAATCAGCAGCAGAAAGGACTTCCATCCACAACCCTGCTGTCAGAACTTCTCATCAGCTGGATTCTGATGAGAAACTGCTCAGCTGTGTACTCAAATGAGACATATGCTCTGCCAAGGCAGCCACACGCTATGGGGAACTTTGTTAACACAAATTACTACTCTAAATAAGGTTTGCAGACAAGTGTAGGAATGTGTGTGTGCAGGAAAGAGTATTAAGTACAAATGCACGTGTTAATACACATTTGAGAACACGGTGCACAAACATATGTAAATGAGTGAATACCAAAGATGAGGAGGAACAGACAAGTATGGATGTATGTCTGAGGGTTTATGCACGTGGACAGAGGAACAGATGTGAAGGCAAGTGTCAGTGTGTGCACTCAGAAGAAAGCACGTGTTTGTACAGTCAAGATTCCCACAAAAGGAAAATCAGGACCAACAATTACAGGAAAAATTAAAGCTCCACTTCTTAATTTTAATGAATGTTACAGAAGATTCAGATGCTTTGATAAACAACATAACAATGTGACAGATTTGTCTAATTTCACTACAATGCCTGTACCCTCTCAAGCTGTTACTGTGGAAGTAGGGGTGAAATGCAGCACATCATGCTGTTCTACTGAGAATCCCCTTTCCTCACTTTTGGCTGGATTAAAATGGAGAATTGAAATTATCCCTCCTTACGCTTTTCTACCATGAAAAACAGTTTGTGGTTTCTACTTACTAGGGTCTCCCTCTGCATCCAACAGTTTTCCAATGAGTTGTTCGTATGATGTTCCCACTGTGGCATTACTGCTACCAGCTGCTACTGTCAGATGGTACAGCCAGGTATTCTAGGCATAAGGATGAAAACAGCGTGGGTCAACTTGGATCTTGTTTTCTACAAACACTTTCAGCCTATATTCCCCATTTGTTGGCTGATCCCAAAAAGACTCTTGCTCTCCAAAAGGACTGCCATTTTTACCTTCTCATGTTTTGTGCGAATGAGTAAGTACGTGGGACTCTGGTCTTGTGGGTGAATCACCAAAGTGCAGTGGGATGAGAGAAGTCCTCCACCAGTGGCTTCATAATCTTCATCAGAGTCACAGGAACGGTCCACTTCTTCCACCTTGGACTCACGCAAAGGCAGATGTCCTAAGGGACACTAGAAGGAGGAAGCAAGCTAGGTAAGTATAGTTAGTATATAAATATGGACAGGAACACTGGGATAGAAAACCCCGTTCAAAATGTTAGCAGTTCTGTAAAACGTAAGGAACTAACTATAATTCACTGCCTAGCTAATATAATTATATCCTCTTATATCATTTCTATAGAACCTTCTCCAAGTAAAGTACTTTAAAACTCTGGTACTACCACATTTCTTGCAGGGGCATCTACAGGTCAGACTGAGAACATGCAAATAAAAAATATGATCTTTTCCATAAATCATTGCCCTCCTCTCATTATACTTATTGGTTGTGTTTACATCATTGGCTTTCCAATGTAGGATGTGTTTTCTGATGGTCAACTGTTCAGTATCTTGAGCTACTGGATCCTGACCCTGGTCTTATTTTCTACTGGAAAATAAGTACTTTTAAAATTACATAAAGAGGTAGATTGAGACACAGAGGGTATCTGCTGTGCTAGCTCTGAAGGTCAATTCCAAATATGAGTCACAGTATTCCTTGATACGCTAAAACATGTGTTTAGACAAAATAATGGAACACTGGGCCAAGCTTCCAGAAATGGAAGAACTGATTAAATGACCTTCCTCTTTCCATATTGTTGTTGCTCCTTCTTTTCATGACAGTATGCAGAATATACTGGCTACTGTATAAAACAGCCTGCGCTAAAGCTTTCACAAGGCCAAATGTAGATAGTGAGAAACAAGATACATACTGATCGCAGAAAGAGCAGTCACTTGCCTTTTAAGTCTTTTGTAATTTTATTTTATTTTTTTAGCTATTTCAGAAATAATATATTCTTCTCATGGATAAGAGGCTATTAGAAAGGGAAGTAAAGCCAAGGAATATTTTGAAGCAGTAGAGACAGAAGCAGTAAAAGGAAAGAAAGTTTCATAAGAAATGGGAATGAAGGGTTCAAGAACAAGAAGGGAAAATGAATTACCTTATCCTCATGATTTCGATAGTAGTAAAAAGTTTTTCCAATCAGTGCACACCAGACCAGCTTAGAGTGACCATGCTTGACCTATACGGAAGACAGAGAAATACATACTGTTTTTAACATCAGCAGTACTGCTGGCACAACTTTCTAGAATTTCTATTTTCAATTCAATTCTGTTACAATCTTGCATATATTATTTGTTCTACGTAAATATAAGCTCCTCTCAAAACATACAGGGCCCCATTTTCAAAAGCAGGTAGGTACATCCCATCTAAGTGGATGGGACATAGGTGCTTGTGGAAGATAATGTATGGAAATGGCATAAAGCAGATTAATTTCCAGCCACTGTACTTTATACACTTGCAGTCTGTTATTATGGAAATAAATGCTTTGTTAGAACATATAAGCCATTTCTTTGAAACTGTCCTATACCAAAAAGTTCAGATTAGGTAAATGTCACACTTAACACTTTCCTGGGTTTTGTTTGTTTAAACTCTGAAGCGTTGTGAGTTCTGTTGAAGAAAAGCCTCCATAAGCTATATATGTTACTACTCACTATTTGACAAAGTCAGTATCTCTCAGTAGCCTTGTTTGTCCTATTCCTTATCACTCATACAAACCTTCCTCTCTGACATGCAGAGGAATACTGTCATATTATTGTCACTTTCTTGTCACATTCTTCTAGGGGGTATTGAAATACTAATTTATTGCTGACGTTTATTGTGCAAACCAAGAGGCTGGTACACTGTCAATACTGAGGTAAACTGAATAAAGTCAAAAGCAGTATTTTACCTTGGTGAGCCAGCCTTTCACGGTAGGTTTAGCATCACTGTGAGGAACACCAACAGGACTGGTCACTTGCACTCTAAGGATGCTCTGTAGGACATGAATCCATTCCTCCAGGATGTTGGGAGAGTCTGCTGTCAGGAAGTAGGTTCTCTTCTCTGTCATGAGCTGGAAGGAAAAGTAGTGAGGAAGTACAAATCTGCATACCTACACAATTATTTTTTCAGCTGCTGAGTCTCATTATCCCATACAGACTATTTTTTGGTGGTTGAGGAGAGATTTTTTTTTATAAGAAAAAAGCTGCTAACTCTCAATGCCCAAATGAAAGATCTGGAACTCATATATATGAAACAAATTCCCATGAGCTCTCTTGGGCATTGCGGCTCTCTCATACTGTCTTGTTTCTCAGTGCTGCTGCTAATTTTTTCATTTTAAAGGTGGCTGCATGAATATTTTTTGCATCCTTCACATTGTATTGCCTTTTGCCTTAAATAGTTAGTTACTCTTTGAGAGGCAAGACACTGGATTTAAGAGTATTGAGCCTTAGCGACTTCGATTTCATAAAGGCAGAAGGTAGCTCACAGACCAGGCCATGTGCCTTTCAGTCAGAGTATGACAGAAACTTCAGTGACTCCTATACAATGTCCTTTAACAATATTGACTTAAAAGCCCAGTGATGGGCTAACTTTTAATGCTTTGGAAACTGAATTACAATAGCAATCCAAAGCTTTAGATTTTTCTTCAGATCATCCAGACGGAATCATAGAATGGTTTGGGTTGGAAGGGATCTTTAAAGATCATCTAGTCAAACCCCCCTGCCATGGCAGGGACATCTTTCACTAGATTACACGTGCAAAGTCAGGCTGGAGATCTTGAGAGAGGAGTGTCTCAGAGAAGATCCTATGTATGCTCTAGCTCTAGGTCTTCTAAGAATGACTTTTCCCACAGATTTCAAGCTCTCAGTGTCAACTGCAAAAAGAAAGTGCTACAGTTTAAAACAAAATAAAAATAAATGAGAATTTCTTTCAATGTCAAAAAGCTGTATTTTGGTTACAATTTCCCCATTATTTATAAAGCTAACTGCCTGGCTGTTGCCACAAATACAGGAGGCAGATAAAGTTAGCTCTTATCAGCTGAGATGTACAGTGTTACTCTGCCTGAAATAAGCTTTCAATCACCCAGCCATCAAGCGTGTGGTTACCTGCAGGATGAAAAAGCAATGCTTACCTGGAATGTTTGGGACCCTTCACCTCTGACAATTTGGCACGAGGAATTCAGCTCCATCTGCCCTTGTGGTTTGCGGATAACATCGCTCTGGGGAAAGAAAAGCCAACAACTCTTTCAGTAGGAAGAAATTACATGAGTCTCAGAGTACCTAACTGCAGCATTAACTAAATAAATAAATGTGCATATTTATGTCATCTGTACAAAGTTAACCAGTAGGCGCCAAACTTCTGCCTTTGTGAACAACCATTCAACTCCTGGAAACTGCCACCACAAAAAGCTTCACTGCCTGAGCACAGGATCCATGGTTGAGCCTGTGGGTCAGATACAAAACTCTGACAGGGCATTTTGGGGAAAGCTTGTCCATGGCTGCCCAATCTGCCAGTGCTACCAATCTGGAACTCATTCTGCAGGCAGCCTTCCTCCTGAGCCTTCACATAGGAGTAAACATATCTCAGTGACTCACCGGAGACTTGTAGTACATGATTTGTCCATTTCTTAAAACAAACCATCGTCTCTTCCACATCTTCACCTGACTGCCCATTTTCAGCAAGTAACCTGATTTCTCCATGGATTCCTGGAGGGCAAAGAGCAAGGTGGGGTTATCTTGCACCTCTCACGCTTCCATGCAAATAACAGTATGAAACTGAGCTCAGACATCTGCTGTATCTCTGTCAGGTTTCTCTTTACATCGTCAGATGGGATAAGCATTCATCCAAGGTCAGCGCTCTTTGCTCAGTTTGAGCAAACTCAACTTTCTAAGCAGCTGTAAACACTGCGTGAAGAAGGCACTATCATTTCTTCCGCTTTCCTCTGAATTTCCAAACTTGTTTTGTCACGAAAGTATAAGGCCATCATTAAAGGAGAGCATGACCACAGGAAAACAGTACAGGTTGTCAGGAAAGAATACAGCCCTCAATGCTTGTGCTGTTATCTGACCATGTAACAGAAGTTGCACCTTCTTCTGAAGCCTAAGGTGGCATCTTTTGTTACAAACCAGCCGGACCAACAGTCCAGTATACTATACTATCATTTTGCGTCAGAGAACTCAATATATTGTAGATATCATTTTCTCTTTCATGGCCAAGGCCCTCTTTGTACCCCCTCACAACTGACGTAGCAAGACTTACAGTGCAGATTCCACCGTCAGTGGAATAGGAAGATGTCCGCTGTAGCTTATGTTCTGGCTCTGAATAGTCCCCATCCATGGAGTAGGCATCAGGAGGGATGGCATAGTCACTCTCAGAGCTCAGTGAGGACATAGAAACACCTGTTCAAAATAAAAGAAAGAATTAGAATCATAGCTAAGCAGAAGTAGGCTTGGGTGTAACTTGCACCTAGATAATGAGCACTCTGAAAATGTTTTTAAGTCCACCATTAAGGCTCCTTAGCTCAGGAAGAATACATCAGATCAGACTTTGGAAACTCACATTACACTAATCAAACTTTTGAGACTTTTTTTCCTAGGAAGACAAGCAGTGAGAAAGTTCTGGATACTAACAGTGAAATAAATCTGCTGTTGAATAAATAGAGATAAAAATCAACAGACTTCTTATCTAAAGCATAGACGACATGTTTTCGGTCTGGAAACATCCATTATAAAGCCTCAGTCCTCTCCCATTCAAACCAAAGGCTCCATCACCAGCAAGTGGGCTTTGCTTTTTATGAATCTTCCACCACTGGTGGGCATTGCCCACACATCAACCTATGCATCACAACAAAAATTAAACTACATTTAGCGAGGTTATATCTTACTGATTGCCAATTGTAATGAGTATTCCACTCTAGGACCCAGTTTGACCTTCCCAGAAATCAAGGAAAACTGTCCTAGCTAGGACCCAAATTACTTGATGCCTCTCAAAGATTGGAAAAATTTGCTTCCTGGTCAAGGAATCATCAGTCAGTGATAGAGACAAAAACAAACAAACAAACAAACAAACACACTATTTTCTTTAATGTGTCAATATTGGCTTGCTTGCAAGAAGTCATAGAAAATGTATTGATGGTTCACTCAATGTATGATTAATTTGGAAAATAATCCTTCCCACAATCTTAGCTTAGCAACTGTCTGTATGGAAAACTACCAGCAGCAAAATCCATCTGAAAGGACAGGTTTCTACTAAAGCTACTGATGCCTGCATGTATGCTGTGTCAAGTTGTTAGCATCACCAAGGCAGCGCATTTGCCTGCTTGTCACTGACGACACTGTTCAGGACACCTCGCCTCATCTGGGGGGATAGCATTCATGCAGCACAGTAGCAAGACTCCCACTTTACCTCTTTTCACTGCACGAGGGCTGCCCGGCATGCTAGCTTTCCTGTTTTCAGATCCAGCAGTAGAATTCCTGAAGCTGGCATGGGAGCCACAGTCATCATCAGAGCCCGAAGACTCATCTAAGAAAGGCACGTTGCTGATCTGTGTGGCTTTCTGGAAAACAGAAAATTTGTAAGGAAAGAGTTTCTCCAGGCCCATCTCTTCTCATAAGGAGACAGCAATCAAAGCAGGCCCTTGCTTTTCACATTGCTTTGACCACTGCTGTCCCAGGGCTCCTCATTTCCTCCCCTTCTAGTCTGTGAACTTCCAAGCTGGACTTTCTAGTCCCATCTGTTTGGGTCTCCTTTGATTATACCCTCTTATTGTTCCACAAACCTAATTCTTCCCCTTGAGCTCTCAAGATTCCTCTTCCATTTCATTCTATAGACTACATCCACCATCAGCCCTAGGCTTCTACAGCTTCATGATGCATACTGCAGCTTCGCGGACCAAAACTTGCCGCAGCGTTGTGTATTTCTAAATACTTTAATGATCTGCTGCTCCTTCTGCATTCCTTTGGTCTCCAGTCCTTCCTAGCATTCTCTTTCTTTCCTTCTCTGCACAGCTTCACCCCATTCTCTCTCAAATTAGTGGTAGCCCCGGCCCATGCTTTTCATAAGAAGAAAAGTGAGATAGCTCCTTACCCCCTTCAGCGTAGTGTAGACTGGCACTGCCATGTTTCTGTGGATGAGACCGGTAAATGGCCCAGAAGCTGAACGTGAGAAATTTGAAACTGGGAAAATTCAGAGAGAGAGCAAGAGAATAAATAATACAACCTGGTGAAAAGAAGCAGGTTTTAATGGAGAGGTGCATATACGTGTGTACCTCGTGTAGAGACTTCAGAATACAATGGAAGAAGACTGTCATCCTGGACAATGTGGCCCCAGACAGGCTAGCAGATGTGTTATTAATTACATACAACTACCAGAGGCAGCTGCAATGTTCTCTTCATTTAGCCGGTAACACTTCTTACCCACCCCATGCTCCCCATGGTATGATTGCAGACCATGTCCAAACAGGTAAAAGCCATCATGGGCAATCTGTTCCCACCCTCACTGGGACCCATTTCATGGCTACTTTCCTCTTCCACATCGGTTCACAAACAGGGGAAAGTAATGGTGAAATCACAAGGCTAAAAGCAGGTCACAACCATGCTGGGGCAGAACAGTTTCAATGAAGTGAGGAAGGAGATAAGAGCCCCCTGAAGATGTTACTGAAAGTGGGGCACTAAGAGCCCAGCACTAGCCATCCCCAGGATCACATATACCTTCAGCCCTTCCTTTCTCTATCATGGCTACTTGTGAAATCAAATTTACTTTGAAAACAGACAGATGCTCAGGTCCCATACTGTCACCCCCTTTAAAGATGTCTTGAACTTACAGCAGCTGGAAGCGTCGTTCACAGCGGCTGCTTCAGACAGCCTCATGCCAGACTTGGCCATATCATAGATTCGACTTTCCTGGAACAATAATACCATGAACAGCAATGGTCAGTCAAAAACACCATTCCTGCAGGAAAAAAATGCTCATGTCACAGAATCACATAACCCTTTGGGGCAAGAAGGAATGTCCCTCTACGAAAACTTGCTCCATTTCACCAGATGTTGGGTAAATGACCATTAGTGGAAACGTGCATGTGCGTGTGATTCCCTGAATCACATCAGACTTGGTTTAGAAGTGCTACAGATGACACCCAGACTGGGACGCCTACATGCAATTGTCAATAAATAATTGCATCACAACATATAAAAGGTATTTTTTCCTCTTTTATGAGCAATGCATTAAAATGAATCAAGAACAGCCCTAAAATAGAACAAATTATTGAGTCACCACCTGCAAAGGGTTCCCATTCTCTGATAAGGGAATGAAAGAAAGACCTGGAATGTTCTTGATAAGCTTGTGTCTCGGTTATAACAACACATGGAGCTTTCAGTACAAAGGATCTCCAAGTGCTTCACAAATTAAAAAAATTCCAAGGGGGGGGACTCAAACCTGTAACTAAGTATAATGTTCTAAAACATCAACCATTCTAAAATGGATAAAATCAAAGCTAGAAGTCTGAATCCTCTTGCTGTTCCTTAAAGCATACAATCACTATTGGGTAGCATGCCTAATACGTATACGCCAATGTACCCGAAGACTGCAAAGTCAAGCACACCAAAAAAAGAAGTAACAGAATTCGTATTTTCTGCATACTTATGCAATGTGATTTAGCCTCTAATGAAATATGTGCAGTTTTTTTTCCCCAGATACTTCCTATTCAGGGCACAAAATGGACATTTCTTACTAATTAATCTACTATTTAATATTCTATTAATACTTAGATACACTCATCTGACTGTGGCCTGAAACCAAAACAATGGATTTTCTCATAAGCTTTCCTGTGGTGTTCCTGAGTATAATATTGTAATGCTTCACAAACATTAATCGCAGATTTTACAGAAACACTGGGAGGGACGTTGATGTGTGTTATCCCTAAGAAATACTTATATCTCTTAGATATCTAAGACGAATTCAGAACTAGGTTCTTTCAAGTACCCACTGTCTTTGGAGTACCTATTCTGAGATGTCCATGACCTGACTTTCTGAGAATTTAGCATCATATAACATTGTCTGCAATGAAAACTACTGAATACAGTTACAGCAGATAGACCGTTCAGCATTTCTCTAATCAAACTTAATTGCCAGTCTCCAGTTGGACATTCAGAAAGCACGCGTGTGGGTAGCTAGCAATCACCTGTGAAAAATTTAGCTTACGGGACTGGAAGAACCTTACATGGGAACTCTAGATTAAAGAAAGGGACAGAAGCCAATCTCAGATTTATTTCCCTTCTTTCAAATGAGTGCATTGCCCATGACACCCTTCTGACTTCTGCAACAAATAAAATATCTTGAAAACTGCAGTTTCTTCACTACACTGTCCAGCTTCATTCCCAACACAGCTCCATACAATGGGCTGAATAACAAGAGATTCCTTCAGAAAACCAGCTATGATTATACTGGGGTTTAGACTGGTATCATAAAGGACACATCCAAAGATCACAAATTAAGTTTTTGTATTAAAAAAAAAAACAACACACATAATAAAACATGACGATTAACACAGTGCTTGACTTTGCACCTTCAATAAACCACTTGTTTGTCTATGCCTTTAAAAAAGCAAACTGAAAAAAAAACCTGATTTATCTCCTGGGATACTATATTGATTTTCACCAAGTTTTATCAGTTGGATTGACACATTAGCAAAAACACAGCCCTCTGAACTAAGAGGTAACTGAAGGTGACAATAACAGACCTCTCTCTCACATAAAATAAGCAATAAGACATGTATACTCAACTTTACCAATTGTTTTCACGAAATTTTCCTGATAGCAAAAGAATACCATGAGATAGGAATGCTGACATCTAGTCCACATATCTGTTCTTGTATTTACGGCTTCTTCTGACCCTGAACTTACCTGGTCTAGTCCATTCACTTTCACTTAAAACTTTTTTTTTCTTTCTTTTTTTTTAATCTTAAACATATAACAACAGAGCTATACTTTTGATGACCCATAAGGACCAGCCACAATGCAGCATCTATTGAATTTTGTTTTTACTTGTTTCTTGAGTACTATATATATATATACATATTTTAATAAAGGGAAGAGAAACAATAAAATTGTCAGTGGAAGTAGCATGTCCCATCCTTGGAACTGCCAGACTAGGTGGTTCGGAAATGTGATTTATGTCACAAGGAAATGATTGTTTGAGACCAAAAGCTGTTCTAGGCTAACTACCAGGCACTACTCAAAGATGAACAGCAACTCTCAGACTGGTGTCCTTGCGTTTCTTACCCATGACGGGAATCTGTGCAGCGGTGGTGTGGGAGGTTTACCTCCTGGATCAAGTATGCCAGCCTCAGAACTCACAGCTTCTCTCTTTGCAGTTAAGTGCTTGATCTCATACATTCCAGCTTCTTCCCTCACCAGGCCACCTTCCGTCTCCATCTTCTCCAGCACCCTATAATCATCAATGTCTGTTTCCTCCACTGGCCCATGGCAGACTGGGGAGTCTGTTATGGGCTGGAAGGTGCTAGCCTCTAAGCTCGTTACACGATGGAAAGAACCAGCACCTGACTGTGGTTGGCTGTAATGTCTCTTGGCTAGTTGGATACTGTCTCTTGGTGCATTGGGAGTCCGTGTTTTTGGAAAGGTCATACTACTTCCCAGGCCACATTCCCGCCCTGGACAGACGGAACCTGCTGGAACAGCCGACGTTGACACAGCCAGGGGTGGCCCAGCAGTCTGTAGGGGGCCCTCAAGCATGCTCATTATTTCTCCTGAGGAAGTGGAATCCAGGCGGTGGGAACGGAACCTGGCACTCAGATCATCAGAGGAGCCAACTCCATCCAAAGACGTTTGTTGCAAGGTGCTCACAGTGTGATGGTTTCCCTCTAATGAAGACCGGAAAGTCCAAGCCTCAAGGATTTTTGTGGGCTCAGCTGGAGGGTCCAGAGACACAGGATCAGAGCACCCTAACCCGTGTTCAGAGCTTATGGTTGAAAATATGTCTTTCTCTGCAGAGAGATTCCAGCTTGATGGGTCAGACATGAGCTTCAGTGTGTTCTGAGAAAGCAGAGATTTATCCTCTCCATCCTCAGTGAAGGTGTCATTGGCAAGGACGATGCTTGTTGTAGAGAAAACATGTTTGGTAGGTCTTGTTTGACATACCTGCCTGAAACCAGGTGCAAGAAGCATAGATTTCTGGTCTATCTTCTCAGGTAAAGAAACCTGTGGTGCTCTGGACTTCAGAGAATTACAGCTCCAAAGAGATTTAAAGGGAGAAATGCTGGTCATACCTACAATGGAGGAGAATGTATGGTTAGGGCATTCAAATTCTTTATTGTCTAAAACGTTGCTTGCTAGCGTAAATTGCGTCAGCTGTATTTCAATAGCAGCCATAACTGGACAGGCTGTAGGAGGACCTTGGCCTCACTGTGACTACTGCCATCTCTCTTCTATTCTGTGGGGTCAGCTATAACAAAAGTGTTGGATATTTACAATTGGGAATGGTACAGAAAAGATTTATAGGAAACGATTAATAACTGTTAAATTAATCTCACAAAAGTGGAATTAAGGGGTACCTTATGAAATTATCAGGTGATGTGTTTGAAATTTGAAGAAGTAAGGTGGTGGTGTGGGTGTGGTGGTTTTTTTTTCCTTTTTTTCTTTTCCCCAAACATGGAAATGCAATGTTGCAGTGTCCAAAAGATTGGCCAGAAAAAGTAATTTCAGTGTCTACAAGTAACAGTTCAGGCAGAGCTTCTGACCTATGAAGTTCCTAACAAACTGACAGCAGAAGCTGGAAGGGTACATGAGAGACGGACAGCTCTACTGGCAGTGCTTTCTACATTCCTTCCTGCAGCTTCCCCAACGAACCGAAAGACAGGATACTGGCCTAGGCAAGCTTTCAGTCTAGCCCAGTACAGCAGTCCTTTCATGCCTAACTACAATCATGTCTCCTCCCCTAAGACAGCCATAAGAAGGACATGCACCTATCTACACAATACTTTGTCAAAAACCACCTAAGTAACCAGAACACTGCTTAGCACGGATCCTTTGACTTCAATTCTCCTGTTCAGTTCTACTGAATAGGAACTTTAGGGTATAAGAAAGCGTGGATAAAACTTGGAGTAGCAGAGGATATTACTGATCAGTGAAGCCTATGCTGAAGCCCTGCACTTTGCCCATGCTTCTTGTCCACCATGCCAAACTCCTGTGGTATCCCACAGGAGATTATAAACTCAGGCCTCTATTTCCTAGCACTAAGCTTAGGCAAGAAGGCCACAATTAACCTTGTGGTAGGTTCGGTCTTGCTTCTGTACAGTTGGGATAGGGACAAGAAACCTCAGGGATTAGCCACATCTGCAGTCCTATCTCAGTACCACAACACATCTGTGCCAAAACTCCTGCAAGGCTGAAAGAAGATTGGGAAGCAAAGCTCCGTGAATCTCTCTGGGCCAGACACACCAGCATTTTACTTCTGTTATCTGGAAATGGGAAGTTGTCTAGAATTTTGTCATTTTAATCTGTGGTTGTGAAAAAGCCTCATTATGTTTCTTCATGTCTAATCTTCTCAAGTACTCTTTTTCTAGATTAGCTAGATTTCCAGTGTTTGCTACTTAAGTATGCGTATGACCTCTGGCAGGATGGTGTGTGGTCACCAATCACTTCATGATTTTCACTTACCTTGGCATTTATATGTTACCTTATTGAAAAGCAACAACTCATAACAAGCTTTGGAATTCACAAAAAGCTGTGCAGAGTCACACTCACCATACATGACTGAAAATGCTGCCTGAACATCAAACTCTACAGGTATTGTTAAGAGGAAATAGAAACAAACTGAAGACACAAAGTAACAGAGGGAAGGACAAACAGCACAATAAATTATTGTTGATTGTGGAGAATTAAACCCATTTCTTGAAATACAGCTGAGAAAAACCAACCATCAGAGCTGTTGTGACCTTGGCACCCAAGGCACAAGAAACTGGATGCTACCTTAGCTATTCCTAACAGACAGGCCTGGCACACACTCTCCCCTGCCTCTGAGGCAAATCATTAGTCTAGACTGGAAAAAGGCCATTCATTTTAATTTTAAATATTACTGATATTTTTGCAGCTTCCTGGATGTGACAGGAGATTAAGCAGAAGAAGCTCTTATTATTAGCGTGGCAAGCAAAAAGATTTGTCCCTCTGCAGGGGCCTCTGGATTTAGCCTGGCATAGTAAAAAAAAAGTGGGATAAGAGGACAGGGTAGAACTGTTCATTGCCCAGAGCACTGGGCTACAGGGAACACTTAATACCAGATTATTAACGCAGCTTACCAGCCATTCTCTTTTTGTAAACAGTCAGAGTCAGAGGGGATGAGAAAAACCTATTCAATAAAGTATTTAGCTAGAAACATGGTGGGATTTAGAAGGAATTTTGCCCTATTCCCTTGTTGTGGATTGATGGGAATGCCAGAAAGAGACATCTGCAGCAAAGAAACGCCCCTTGCTTGCATGTCCAGTGAAGTTCTGGAAACTAGCTCACCTTAAGTGACCAAACCAACCCCATTAAGAAAAAAAACAACAACAAAAAAAAAAACAGGAAGAAAATGGTAAACAGAATTTCCTCTTTAAAACGTGTTGTGATGAAAGGTGTTGATTTCAAGCCCTGAAGACCAAAGTTCCCCATCTGTTGTCCCACAAGAACCACAAAAGGACTAGCAATGTAAGCTGCTTTTTCCACCCCAACCTGACAGCACGGAAGAACCTAGCTTTGAACAGCACACCAGGCAGCTGCTGCCTTGGCCTACTCAGTACTCAGTTACTCAATTCACATGCCAGCAGAAGTGGCAGAGCTGTGGGAATGAGGATACATCACGTGTGGAGGTGAAGTGAAATACCTCAGGGACTTATATCCCACACTACTGAAGTGAACAGAGAGCTTTCCTATGGATTTCAGTGAGTGCTTTTATTTCAGGAGCTTGCTGGCTTATTTTAGTGGCAAAACCAGACTCTCAAAACAGGGGCCTATGTTCAGTCCCAGATGGGAAATCAATGAAGGGCTTTTAAGGCAGCTAAGCAATGCTATTCCCGTCTTAAACACAGACCCACTGAGAAACAGAACAATTATACTGCTTGCTCACTGTCACAAGTGCTCATTTCTGACAAAGTTAAGAATACAACCCGGGAATGCTGCCTTCCACTCTTGTGCTGGTTACTAGGCTACAATGCCAGGTGAATGCATTTACCTTGCAATGTATCCTGAAGGGCTTCAATTTGCTCCGTCAGCCTCTGATTACAGTTTTTCAGGTGGTAGTTTTCTAGCTCAAGCTGTGAAACAACAATAACAAAAACTGAAAAATTATGCATAACTGTGTATGCACTTGTGTTCCTCTACACAGAGCAAGTCTTCAACTTTACTTACATTCAAGTGTCTGAACAGAAAAAGGAAAAAAAAAAGTGTGAATTCTACCCATCACCTTGAAATCCTTCTCCTCAGCAGCTCCACTTACACTTTGCTGTGCTTTCTTAAATAGCCTCTGTATATGCCATTTGAAGTTCTCAGATAGATCTTTTAATTTTTTTGCCTGCTATTGTTTATCACTTACCCTTGTTTCAGAAATAACTGTTAGGACAATCAAATAACTACTACCCAGTAGCAGAATCTTTCCTCTCCCCCTGTACATGCAAAACAAGATCCCCCCGATTTAGGGGATCAAACAGAAAAACATTATGGATGCATTTATATCTGCAATTAGTTCATGAGTGATTTTTTGCAAATTTTCCTTATATCTTTGTTGAAGTGTCCCAACATACAATCAAACACAGCAATGGTGCATCTGAAGAGGCTTCCCTTTGATGGAATCAAGGCTGAAATTGCCCTCATGGTGCCATCTAGGGCAACCTATTTACAATGTAGATGCATAGTCCTTCAGTCAACAGTGGTCTACTTATGTATGAAATGCTCCCAGAATCACCATCTGGCATGAACTTCATTGCCAATAAAGACACACGTGAATGTATGGTCCTGGACTCACAGCAGGTCACTCTAAGTCAACCCTGCGTTTCCTTTTTTGTGCTGCACCAGCCAGTACCGTAGATGCACCTTAAGTTATCTCATCCAGGAGAATGAAAGAAGCACAGCTTTCTAGCACAAATTATCTAGACAATGTAATGAGATTACAAAGTTGCACCCCAACACAACTAGTGCCCACAAAGACTACGTCTTTCACCTCCAAAAGATTATTTGCTGGTATAGGTCGGGAAATTTATGGCTTTAACTTGGAATAAAAAGGAAAGACTGGATAGGCCCAACTCCCAGACACAAACTACTATAGCATCTTTAAAACTGAGTACTGACCCATTGCTACCTCTTAGTTACTCTAGATGATACTGAGTTGGGCCCAGATGCAGACATAAGCCTACAGGATGGATAAAAGAGAGAGACCAGACGAGAAAACTCTGGGCAGTAGAAAATCAGCATTGGTCAGGGACAGCAAATTAAGGAAGAGCAAAGGATAACGTGTTTGTGTCCCAGCTGCTTTGTCAGGAAAAGATACAGAAACAGTACCCTCATAAAAAGGAGAGGCAGAAGAAAGCTGGGGGAAAGGCATCCATGCTTAGTAAATGAAACAATCTTCAGAGACCATTTTGGGGCATTAGCAACTTGGCAGTCATTCACAGTTTGCCCAAATCAGTAAATAGCCCTAAGTCAGAGGGGTGACCCTAGTCCTGCAGCTGAATGCATGCAGGGGCAAACAAGGTAAAAGCTTCTGTGGCAGACTGACTGTCCTCATGCTATTGTCGCTACATAGGAGGATGCTGGGAGTGGAGTCACTGCATCTACCCATAGGCCCTGAAACATGGCAGCAAGCTGAAGACTTACCTCTCTCAGCTTAAATGTTACCCACTCTTTGATCTTGGCAGCTTTCTCTTGAACAATTTTGGCTTCCTCAGTCCTCAGCTGTTTCTGTGCCAAAAAAAAGATTAGATGCATCAGGACAGCATAACTAGCAGTATTCTCAGCAGGTTACTGCATCAGGAGTGACTTATTCACTGTAGGTCCCATTCCAGATGTAAAATTTAAGACTGCTGTTTGGATATTATTATCCAGCTGGCCGATGAAAAGTCAAACGCTTTAAATTATTTTACGTGGCCCCTGGAGTCAAAGTCAGAGGGTTGTTTCAAGAGACTCTTGGGGAAGACCAAAATCCAACTTGGGTAATGATTGCCCACCTCCCACAGTTTCATTTGAGTAGTCTCCCACTTTTCTTGTTTTAGATGGTTTTGCATTGTTGCTGTTGAGCATCGGTAGCATCCCTCCTCCCCATACACACAATTCTTTATTAAATTTCAGCCAGCAGTAAGTAGTGCCTGTAGATGATTTATAAAATCGTGTAATGCTTGCAAGCCAAAGGGATTCAGTTGGTGCAGATGTGGAGTATAGATCTTAAGGGCAGGTAAGATGGAAACTCATAACAATATATTTGTAACGCACAATATTCTCATTGAGAACATAAAGATGTAGACTCAGCTTGGAAAAAGCTCCACAACTTGACCTTGAAACGCTAAGACCAGCTCAGAGGGTTTTAGATGGTGTAAGTGGTGGTATATTTACATACTGGCTCAAACTGGTTCTAATCTACACAAAGGTGTTATGGGAATACTGGTGATTTGTATAATGAACATTTCTCCTCCCCCACCTGAGCTCCTTGGGCAATGTTGCTACAACATCATTTTTGCAGCTATGTTTTCTCAGCTGCGTTTTTTTTTCTGGAAATTTCCTTTGAAAGGCATTGGATTGATACTACAATCACCTGAAGCATTTTGTTCATCTCCTCTGTGGTTCATCAGGAGCGCTGCCTTCCACAATGATTTAAACTACAAGGAGAAATCAGTTCTAGGAGTAAGGTATAGAGGGGGAACATATTCTGTATGGCACAATTAGCCCTTGTTTTTTTCTAATTAAATGGACAAAGATAATAGCTGCTGGTAGCAGTTGGCAATGTCTCTGCTAGGTTGTGTTTTTTTTTCCCATGATGTGAACAAATACCACTAATTATGAGAATAAGAGTTAATGTATATGCCTCTTTAAAAACAAACAACAAGAAAACTGAAGAGTGTGTGTTCACTGAATGCCACTCAAAAAACACAGTAGATTACAGGAAGTAGCCAACATCTTCACATCACTTTTAATCAGCACATGATTTTAA